>NC_033799.1:12310176-12323949 GCF_001876935.1 Asparagus officinalis | reverse complement strand
AACGCGCGGCGATTGGCTTGTCGACCCCCCTCAGCTGCGAGTGTCTGCATGGGTCCGCGCTGTCTTGTCGCCCTCTCAGGCCCTCGATTTGCGTGCGTCCTTTACTGGGGCTCCCACTCGCGGCGGTGCTGCGCCGGGCCCTGGTCTGCGGTTCTTGGCGACTCCGCGGTTGTCTCACGCGTATCCGGCTGTCTTTTCCGGCCTCCTGGCTTCCCTTCCGGTGCGCGCGGTCGCGTTCTGTCTTGCGTTGCGGTCCCCCCCCCCCCCCCCGGCCCGCCCCGCTCATCCCGCGGCACTGCCTCTCGCCTGGCCCCGCTGCGCTGCGGGAGCTTCCACCCTCAGTTGGCTGCAGTTTTTTTTTGGTTTCGTTTCGGGGTGGCTCACCGGTTCGGATCTCTCCGCAGCCGCTCCGGGCCATCCGTATCGAAGATACGGCTCTGGTCGCTATTTTGCACACAGGCGGTACGGCTAACGGATTCGGATATGGTTCGGATTTTTTTTTTGCGGATACGGATCGGTATACGTGGATATAGGGTTGCGGATACGGATATAGGTTGCGGATATTGATATCAGCATCATAATAGTGATCGGGTAATCAGGTCTGCAATTCATAGTTATAAACCGCTAACCAACCGAAACTTAAAAAAAAAAAACCTAGGTCGATTCTCAGAGATTCATTCAAGGCCACCTCCACTTACTCTCCATCTCGCACTCCAACCCTAGGCCGATTCTCTCTCTCTCTCTCTCCTCTCTCGTCTCTCTCTCTCCTCTCTCTCTTCTCTCTCATCTCTCTTCCATCTCTCTCTCTCTCACTCCACAGTCTCCACTCTCAGTCCTCCACTCCACCTAGGCCGACTCTCGCCACTCTCAGCTCCACTCCAGTCTCCCGTTTGCCAGCGATCAAGGCGTTCGACAGCGATCAGGCGTTTGACAGCGGATCAGTGCGTTCGACAGCTGAACTCAGCCGTTCGATCAGCGATTCGAACAGCAATTCGGCTCAGAGAATCAGGCCGCCTCCTCTTATTCCTAGCGATCTCACAGCGCACTCGCGAGGCCCGAAGATCAGCGAAGGTGGTCAAATTCCGCGATCTCATTACCTCCATTTGCCGACATCCGGCGTTATCGCGGCGCTGGCATTCGGACAGCAGCGTTGTTTCCCCCCCCCCCCCCCCCCCGTGCCCTTTTCCTTCAAAATTCTAGTGGGTTTTTTGTTTTAGTTAATACCCACTCAATAATTTTCTTAGTAAATCTCTTTTAAGTGGTAAAAATTGGATTTTTTACCCTCAGACCGTCGCCCTCACCCTCAGGCCGTCGGATCTTGCCCTCAGGCCGTCGGATCTCGCCCGCTTCGTCGGATCTCGCCTGCATAAGGTCGAATCGAAACTCTGCGTGTATGTTTCATGCTATAGCAAATTCCATCTTTTTCTTTAAAATTGAAAAGTTTGAACAAATTATGTTCCGCGTGTATGTTTCTATATAGATGGATTGACTTTGGAATGTATTCATCTTTTTCTTTAATAGAGAAAATTATGTGAATTTTTGCTCTATTAAAGGTTTCAGATTCTGACTACTGACTACAGTTTGTTCTGCATGTATGTTTCTATATAGATGGATTGACTTTGGAAAGTTTGAACAAATCTTACAGTTCTCTGCACTTACTGACTACTACAAGAAAGTTTGAAAGTGAAAAGCAAAATGAAGATGGAATGTATTTGAGGCCTTACCGAACTAGTTGCTGTATTAGACAAAAGTTTGTTCTGCGTGTATGTTTCTTCTTTAATTTCTATAGATGGGTCTACAAGGACGCAACAGAGAAGTTGTTTGAACTATTGTTTTAGTTTGTTTGTATGAACTTATTGTGTCGTGATTGTCTGAACTTTAGTCCTCTTGTGAAATGTTGTGTCATGGTCCATGGTCGTGTTGTGAAATGTTTGTGTCATTGGTTGTGCTACTGAAGGTTTTGGATGAAGATTATGTCTAATAGATTTGTGCTCAATTTTAGTAATTCTAATTATATGTGAATTCTAATTATACGTGAATATGGTTAGTATTTCTAGTTATGTCTAATTAGATTGGTTGTAATTCTAATTATACGTGAATATCCGTTTATATCCGTGATCATATCCGATCCGATTCTCAAATATCCGATCCATATCCGTTTCCGATAAGTGCGGATATGGTTAGTATTTTTTCTTACCGAGAGTGATCTGTATCCGTATCCGTATCCGTATCCGTTTATAAGAAGCGGATATGGATATGATAAGTATCATATCCGAACCGTATCCGCTCCGATAACACCCCTAGTTGTTAGCCCAGGGTTTTATTCGCTGGAGTCATTCTCCGTGGGGCGCGCCGGTCCTCTTCGTGAAGAAGAAGGACGGTAGTATGAGATTATGCATAGATTATAGAGAGTTGAACAAGGTCACTATCCGGAATAGGTACCCACTACTTAGGATTGATGACTTGTTTGACCAGTTGCAGGGAGCGCAGTATTTCTCGAAGATTGATCTTCGTTCTGGCTATCATCAATTACGGGTTCGGGAGATGGATATTCCCAAGACCGCATTTCTTACTAGATATGGATCTTTTGAGTTCTTGGTCATGCCATTTGGATTGACCAATGCACCCGCGGTATTCATGGACTTGATGAACCGGGTTTTTCGTCCCTTCTTAGATCAGTTTGTGATCGTTTTCATCGATGATATTCTCATTTACTTGAGATCGGAGGCAGATCACGAGGAGCATCTACGGATAGCGTTGAGGACTCTCCAAAAGCATCAGCTGTATGCCAAGTTCAGCAAGTGCGAATTTTGGCTTTCAGAAGTCAGATTTCTTGGCCACGTCATCAGTAGAGAGGGCATAGCAGTGGACCCGACAAAGGTCACAGCAGTTCTTGATTGGGAGCCACCGAAGATGGTGACAAAGATTCGCAGCTTTTTGGGTTTAGCTGGATATTACAGGAAGTTCATTCAGGACTTCTCGAAGATTTCAGCGCCGATTACACACCTTACGAAGAAGGGTGTACAGTTCATATGGAGCATGGAGTGCCAGAAGGCCTTTGATATTTTGAAGGTTAAGTTGACTACCGCGCCGGTCTTGACTATTCCGAGCAGCGACAGGACATTCGTCGTATATACAGATGCATCGTTGGCAGGCTTAGGAGGCGTATTGATGCAGACTCAGAGGGTAGTAGCTTATATCTCACGACAGTTGAGGGTGCATGAGCAGAACTATCCTACTCATGACTTGGAGTTAGCAGCAGTGGTATTTGCACTGAAGTCATGGAGGCACTACTTATATGGAGTGCAGTTTGAGTTGTTCACAGACCATCAGAGTCTGAAGTACCTCTTTTCTCAGAAAGAACTCAATCAGAGACAGAGGAGGTGGGTTGAGTTTATCAAGGACTACGAGTTCGCGATTCAGTATCATCCGGGGAAGGCGAACGTCATAGCAGATGCCTTAAGCAGGAAGCGTCGACATCGGGTTTCAGCTTTGAGGTGTTCATTATATCTGGATCTCATCACTCTTAGCTAGTTTGATTTTAGACCCGAGATTGGACGGACCAGTGCATTTTTGGGAGCTATGTCAGTGCAGCCATCTTGGAGTGACAGAGTTGTCAAAGCTCAGTTGAGAGACTCTTGGATTCAAATCCGAAAGGAGGAGATTTCCAAGGAGCCTAAGACTGATTGGATCGTTAGAGCAGATGGAGGACTCTGGATGAAAGGCAGGCTAGTCATGCCAGCCAGTGCTGAGCTGAAGAGAGAGTTACTTGATGAAGCTCATCGTACTCGGTACACAGTACATCCAGGGACTACTAAGATGTACAAGGACCTGAAGAGACACTTTTGGTGGAGTGGTATGCGAAGGGAGATTTCGGAGTATGTGGCTAAGTGTTTTACCTGTCAGCAGGTGAAGGCAGAGCATCAGAGACCGGCAGGTACACTTCAACCTTTACCCATTCCAGAGTGGAAGTGGGCAGATATTTCTATGGACTTCATTATAGGGTTGCCGAAGTCGAAGAAGGGGAATGATTCAGTTTGGGTGATTGTGGACCAGTTGACGAAGTCAGCACATTTCATTCCAGTGAGGACTACCTATACTGCCGAGGCATATGCGAGGATATTTATCCGGGAGATAATTCGACTTCATAGAGTTCCAGACACGATTGTATCAGATCGAGGTTCGGTGTTCACTTCGCACTTTTGGAGGGGTTTTCAGGACTCTTTTGGCAGCAGATTATCATTCAACAGTGTTTTCCACCCACAGACGGATGGTCAGACAGAGAGAGTGAATCAGGTGTTGGAAGACATGTTGCGGGCTTGTGTCATTGACTTTCAAGGCAGCTGGGAGGATCACATTCCATTGATAGAGTTCGCTTATAACAACAGTTATCAAGCGACAATCGGTATGGCTCCGTATGAGGCATTGTACGGGAGACCTTGTAGGTCACCGATATGTTGGGCCGAGCCGGAGGACAGCTTGATGCTTGGACCGGAGCTGGTGAGGCAGACTACTGAGAAGATAGCCTTGATCAGAGAGAGGATTCTAGCAGCTCAGAGTCGGCAAAAGAGCTATGCCGATAAGAGATGAAGACCCTTGGAGTTTCAGGTTGGAGACTCAGTTATGCTGAAGATGTCGCCTATGAAAGGCGTATAGCGATTCGGACGACGGGGGAAGCTTGCGCCGAGATACATTGGACCATTTCAGATTCTGGAGCGTGTTGGAGTTCTGTCATACAAACTAGATCTTCCAGCATCGATGTCTAGTATACACAATGTGTTTCATGTTTCTATGCTCAAGAAACACTTGCATGATGAGGAGCAGCAGCGAGTATTGGATACACCAGATATTGAGCTTCAGGAGGATTTGACTACTGTCGAGATTTCAGTTCGTATTCTTGCCAGAGAGGACAAGAGACTTAGAAACAATGTAATTCCCTTGGTAAAAGTTCAGTGGAACCGAGAAGGCATTGAGGAGATTTCTTGGGAGCGCGAAGAGGATTTGCGTCGCGACTACCCACACCTGTTTGAACAGGTAAATAAAATTTTTTATGATGTGTATCTTGCATGATGTTCATATCTTTGAGTATATTTACATTTAACACTAGAATGAGAATAATCGCGCTTAATTCTTAATCTTTCAGAACACATTGTATATATATGGGGGGGTTCCTTGTTTGGATTTTTCACCCGATGTACTAGTTCCACTAGATTAGGATTTGAGCGGGAATATTACCATTTTAGATCGTTAAGTATAAATGTCTCTATATGTTTATCTGGAAGTTTATGTTGCGAGATGCGTATGGTTTCCGAATTTCGAGGACGAAATTCTTCTAAGGAGGGGGGGAAGATGTAGAACCCCGTAATTTTTATATGAATATATGTGAATTATTAGTAAATAAATAATTCTTTTATGATAAATAGCTTAAGGTCATTGATATACATGATAATAAGTTATTTGAGATGATATGAGAGTTTGGGTGTAGAGTTTTGTGCGTTGGTTTTGCAAATTAGCAAAACATGCACAAAAACTGAATTTTTCTAGATCAGTCGACACATCAGTCGACTGATTGTATCGGTCGACACATCAGTCGACTGATAAGCTAATTTCCAGTTTTTACAGGTTTCGGGTCTGTTTTATTTTGGTTCGGGTTTGGGTCGGGTTTAGCTGTTCATATATATTCTTTTTCACCCGAATTCACCCCTCTCATCTTCAGATCTGAGAGAACCCTAGCCGCCTCTCCTTTATCTCAAACCCTAGCCTTGTTCTTGGTGATTTGGGGAAGAACTTGGGGGATTTTCGTCGAAATCTTCACATTGCAGCAAAGGGGATCCACTCTCTCTCAGATCCAGGAGTTGTTCATCACCCAGAGGCGAGTAACATCTCGCCCAACTCTGTCCCTTTTGTTTTACACGAATTTATTGAGTTTAATGAGTTTTTATTGAGCCAAAAACGTATTTTTAGTACAAAGAATAAATCTTTTTCTACAGTCTATTGGTCGCCTGATCAGTCGACCGACGGGCAAATTTTCAGTCATCAGTCGACTGATCAGTCGACTGATCAGTCGACTGACGGGCTGATTTTGTTTTCTCAGCTTCTCAGTCGACTGGTCAGTCGACTGGTGAGCTGAGGCTGTGCTGCCTGAGCCTTATCGGTCGACTTATGAGTCGACTGACGTCATCAGTCGACACATCAGTCGACTGATGAGATGTTTTACAGATTCTTGATCTGTTTGAGTTGCTTTTTGGGGTCGCCTCGATAACCCGACCCTAGTTTACCATGTTAATGATTTATCTGTACATGTGGGTTAACTTTTGACACAAGTTTAGATATGTACACCGAGACGCGTGTGAGTATAGAATATGTATATCAGTCCGTATATACTTTTCACAGTTACACAGTCCTCGTGTTGGACTATAATCCATAGAAATCCTCGTGTTGGACTATAATCCATTCTTGTCCTCGTGTTGGACACTTGCCACTTATTCCATGTGTTTGGAAAACCACAGTATCTAGTCCCTGTATCGGACATATTTCTTGACCCTGCTTATGACTTTCTCACAGGAGTTTTATAACATGACACTTATGTAGATTATAACATGGCATGCATGTAAGTAATAACATGATGCTCATGTAAGCTATGACATGGCACTGTACTTATGTTCTGAGATTAGTTGTATTTCTTTTATTAATGCTTCCTGTACTAGAACCTCGGGTTTAGTGTTTAGGGATTTACAATTTGAGATACAAGGCATATACATGAGGGTTTCATTGTTTGGATTATTTCGCTCGACGTACCTATGCTCGTGTTGTAAATTTCTAAATACTAAAATCCTCTTTAGTAAGATCAATGATTTTAGATCTATTATGTATTATCTATATTTTCTTATACAATGAGCCTTGTTCCCTTGGGGTTGGTTGTGATGTTGCTCGCTAGCGCTTTGACGCTCGTTGTCCCTCCCCCTTTCAGGTAACGAGCCAGGAGCCCGGAGAGTCGCAGGTTGATGACGACACACTTTAGTGTTCAGTTGTCTATTTTAGCTATGTTTTATTTTAGAGCTCCACTGTAGATTTATTTGTCATTTGAGGACTATTCTCTAGATGTTGTAAAGGATGTATGCCTTATTTCCTTTACTCAGATATTTGTACTCGAGACTTGTTGAGTACTCCAGTTAACCATTCAGACATTGGCTATGTATTTCTGTATGTTGGATGATGAGATATTAATGTGATCACTATCATTTCATCAGTTGTTTCTTGTATTATATTTTACTTGCTTTTGTACCTACACCTATTGTTGACTCTGCTAGATAGATGTTAATTGTGATGGTGAAACATGTTATTGCACGGTGAGGTGCAAGGCAGGTTTGACATTCTTGGTTTCACCTTGGACTGCAGCCTTGTGTGAACCCAGAGGCGTCACACTAACTTCTAAATAAAAGGAAAAATAATGTGTATCAGGATACAGTAGCAATGTTGAGTGTCAGGTTTTCTTTAACGAAACAATGTGTGCATTGGATGAGGGAAACAATGTAGTACATGAAACATCTAATATGACCAACATCATTATCTTTAATCAAATAAAAAATATAGGAAACGGTAAATAAATGAATCATAATCATGAACTTTTCATTTTTATTTGTGTTCAAGGAAAGAAAGAGAAAATACTGAAGCATGACATGTAAGAGAACAAAACATTAACATAAGCATTCCTGAAGATATTCAGAACTGTTGAACTAACTATATCAAAATATGCAGTTGACCACCCAAACACAATTCCAAGAACTTTGGCGTGTTGAACTAACTATATCAAAATATGCAGTTGACCACCCAAACACAATTCCAAGAACTTTGGCGAAAAAGCAAGTGTTCTAGACTACTCCCAAACACAATTCCAAGAACTTTGGCGAAAAAGCAAGTGTTCTAGACTACTAAAAATTTTAGAACAATCCAGAAGAAAAGAATACAACTTACTACAACCAACTGCAATATGGCAGGTAGTATACAGTTCAATTAACAGTTGCATGTGAACATACCCAGAATTCAAGTAGCAACAAAGGCATCGATTATTTATTGGTATATCAGCCTATGTATCAACTAAGAGGAAACTTTGAGCTACAAAATATCAGTTAAAATATAGTAGACTAATTAAACTTACAGAAAAAGAAAGCTGAGTATGAATCTCTATTGTAAAATTAGAGAAGTGTGAACTTCTTGGATGAGACATCAATTTGGTAACTTAACTGTTAAATTTAGTGAAACAAGTTCTTACCTTCAGCTACCGCATCACAGTATGAGAGATTCATACTTGTGTTGGCATACATTCTCCAATATTTAATTGCATGATATCCTCGGAAAGCTCATCTAATTTTGGTTGCATGTCATCTATCATTAATAAAAAATAAAAAAAACCAATAAGCAAATTCATAACATGTATTTGATTCAAAAAAACGTAAAAAATATAACATTAGTATTTGTCTACCTTTGATACCATATAACCAATCACGCGTACAAACTAAAGCCTCCACATTGTTAGGCTTAAGAGTGCTACGGTATTGGTTAAGAATTCTCCCACCTACACTGAAAGTACTCTCCGAAGCAACCGTAGAAATAGGAACCGCCATTATGTCCCTTGCCAATAGAGAGAGCTCGGGGTATCTATGCTCATTAGTCTTCCAAAATGAAAGAATGTCGAGTGGAGCACCACAGTCAAGTCTTGGTTCATCCAAATAAAGTTCTAATTGGGTTTTTTGAGAACTAATAATTTCTTGGCTTTCAAACGAGTCGAATTCCTAAATATAAAAAATAGAGCTTTGCTACAGGGACCCAAAATATGGGACCAATAAAGAGGACAAGTGAGGTGTCCCCCATCTATTGGATAATGAGTTGGCCATCATTAATGATGACCAACTCATTATCCAATAGGAAGATGACATCTCACTTGTCCCTTCTATTGGTCCCATATTTTGGGTCTTTAAAGAATTTTTCTAAAAAATATATGAGAGAATAAATATCATTAGTATATCATTAGTATATCATTGAAAAAACACAATGTTCAATCATAGAAGGCTCAGAAACCATGAACTGGAGTTACAAAAACTTCCAAAAATGCACATGAAACTTAAATCTTTTCAGAGTTGCTCTTGAAGGCAAATCCTGCTAGCATTCACACACTATATTAGGCATTCAGGAATTTGAAGTACAAATCTTTTAATGATTTGGCTATGGAGAAATAGATCTGTTTCATTGTTAATAGTGACAGAAACATAGTTAAGGGAGCTGCAAAGAATTAGGCAGAAAAAAAAAAGATTTCGATTGGCAATAAAGAACACACTAGTAGCTAATTTATCTAATATCCCTCACAAAAAGGAATTGATAGACCCCATATTATTGAGACAAATGGATTGTTGATGCTACTGACTTCTAGTTGTTACAGGAACATATGAAGATATTTGATTCTATTTCACTGTAAAAAAATAAGCTTGGTTCATAAAATTAAATAAAATTCAACAGATAACACAAATTAACTGATTCTAAACAGAATGGCTCCCATATAACCCCAAATGCTATTCAATCATATAACACAAATTAACTGATTCTTTTTCGCAAAAGATTGAATGTATCAACAGGTGGTACATTTAGTTGCCAAATAAACATTGACAACTTCAAATAGAATGGCTCCCATATAACCCCAAATGCTATTCAATCATATAGACTATGCAACATTTATATGCGGCTTTTTTAATTTATAAATAAACAAAAAATGAAGAAACCCAACGCACCTCTACCGAGCACAACAACTGAAACATAGTGGTTTAGAAGATATTCATTGTTCATCACAAAAACAATAGGGGGCAAAAATAGGAGACCAAATTTGATGGTTTGCATTCACAGATAAATCTGACCTGATGCTTAGAAGCTCAATCTCAACAAGGCTCGAGTTCGATTGAGAGTTCTAACAATCAGTGATCTCTAATTTCAACAAACCTACTTTCGAAAATATGATGAAATTTCTGTTTCAAACTAGCTTGTAATTTCAACAAACCTACTCTTTATTCAGTAATTATAAATTCTGAAATTTTAGAAAAATCTGTAGTTTCAAATTGATATAGACTCAGAAAAATCTGTAGCCATTAATCAGACGTCATTAACATTAGCAGATCTGTAGCCATTAATCAAAAAGCCCTAGCTAAGAGTGTACCTCGCCGCTCGTCGAGGATCTATGGCCGCTAGTTCGATGGAGAGAGAGAGAACTATGGCTGCTTGATGGAGAGAGGAGAACTCGAGCGCTGCCCCTCGACGCTCGTCGAGGATCGCTGCCGCTCGCCGATGGAGAGAGGAGAACTTAGCTTCGAGGATCGCTGCCGCTCGTCGCCCCTCGCCGCTCGAGAGGAGAGAGAGAAATCTAGGGCTTCGTTTGAGAGAGACGAAGGGTTAGTCGGGTCTGTAGAGGTTCACTTGGGTAAATTCGGGTTAGATGAGTGTTAGACGGGTCAGTAGACGGGTCAGTATATCAACCCATCTAATAAACGGGTAAATTCGGGTTGACCCATTTATGACCCAACCCATATAACTTGACCCATACCCAATATAAATGGGTCGGGTCGGGTCGGGTTGATGGGTTGGGTCATAAATTGCCACCCCTAAATTTGGCGCGTACGATCCGTGCTGTTGCTTCAAGATCCATAAACTCTTAGACGAGTTGCGTGATGACAACTTGTGTACTGTGACGTTGACGAGATTCCAACTCATCTCACAGAATCAACCTTGATTAGTTATCATTTATGGTTGATTATGATTGTTAATCAGCTTCGTATGGGCAACCAATATCCTTCTTTGAGCGAACTTGGAAAGTTTTCCTATGTATAGGTGATGAGGAATCAATGAGGATTGTGGGCAAATGAAGAATATCTGGTCGATCCACCCGGAATCAATGAGGATGGCATTTAATTCTTACTAGTAAGGTTGTGGACAACTTGTCAACCGTGCGAACTCAATCAATCTTATAAGCTATAAATGCTACGAAATCATATAAGGATAAGAATGAGCAAGTTTCCAACTTTAACGGGGGCGGGTCCAGAAACTTGGATCATCAAGAGCAAGACCGAGAACAAGACTACGAGTGTAATTGCAGTCGACGCTTACAAATGTTTTGTTTTTACCCCCCTTTAAAAATGGCTTTAACAAATGATGTTGATTTTGCAAGACAATAATTTATTGTTTGTAACAATACTGTAAGAAAAATTTCTCAAAGACCCAAAATATAGGATCAATAGAGGAAACAAGTGAGGTGTCCCCCTCCTATTAGATAATGAGTTGGTCATCGTTAATGATGACCAACTCATTATCCAATAAGAGGAGGACATATCACTTGTCCATCCTATTGGTCTATTGGTCCCGTAGCAAATCTAATTACAACGAGCAAACATTTATAATCACAGCACCTAACTTTCTTGACTATAATTACCAATTGCAACTCCTTAAGAAGCGCAAAGTCCAACATGGAATAAATAATATGGACAACGTGTCTCTAGAATCATGACATTGTCAACTCGTGAGAAGCCTCTATGCCAAGGGAAGACTTCTGACTCCACTGATGGAGGTATGGACAGAAATGAGGCGTTGAAAATGTAAAAAATAACCATTATTAATTTAATTTGGTCTTTATTTGAATATGGGTCAACAATCGGTTGAAGTTTACAATATCAGAGATATATAATTATTATTCTTTTATTATTTTATCACCATTTTTTTCTCGTTGGAAATGATGAGAGCAGGAGAAGAGACAGAATCAACCTTTTTTTTTAATATATAGAAACGTAAATTTGTACTACTCAAAGTCTAGGAGTGGGTCCAATATTATCAAGGCCTAAGCTTCAATTAGATTGGATATGGTAGAATTGATGGACAAAGGCAAAGTATTGGGAGATTAAGATAGTTATGAAGAATAATCATAAGATCATAACTATAGACAGCAAAAATATTTCTATCTGAGCAATATAAGAGAGTGAGAGAAGGGAAGGGAAGGGAAGAAAAGTCCAATCTACATGAATCATTTCAACGTGATATAATTTACAGATTATCACAAGAATGGAGCCAGAATATAGTCAACCAGATAAGGCACGTGTACGATAGTAAATAAGAACCTAGAGTAAATTTACTAAAGAGTATGATTATAATTTTTTCAAAAATAAAATAAACCACTGACAATCGGAGATCTCAATGCCGGATATGGGTTGATTGGAAAAGTAAAGTATTGAAATGAAAGGGGAGGAGAAGAAAAAAAAAATGGATGGCTTATTTCTGGTTCTCATGTACATATATGCTGATGGGTATGTTTGTGATGATACAATGTTAGAAACTTTACTTTTGTAAATATAGGTTGTGCTCTAGGATTGAGAGCGTCACCCTTAACTTGTAACCAATCCATTTTTTGGGAGAGTGCAAGACGGCTGGAAATCCCTTGGTTAAGTTTCCATCCTTTATCTCAATAAATAAATAAATAAATAGACCAATCACTCAAACTAAATAAAGCATAGAAACCTAAACTGAAAAAGTTAGTAATAATATCTAGGTCTGTCTATCCGGGTCGACCCAGTCCGAAAATCTGGATCCGGGCCGAGCAAAATGGGTGACCCGGACCCAGACTCGGTGGGCCCGGCCCGGGTCCGGGGACACCAGGCCGTCTTGATTATTTTTCTATTTTATAAAAAAAACTTGCTTAATAATAGCCGTTTTAGGCTATTTGGGCAGACCGAACCGGATCGGGTCCATGCCGCCCATTCCAACAGTCGGTTTTTTGAATGTTTGGATCGGGCCGGGTCCGGACCAAACTGGACCCGAGTACTCCGACGCGGCTATTTTCCTGGCCGAGCGGGGCTGAGTTTGGACGAGACACAGACCTAGGTACTCTGGCCCGACCATTTTCCTGGCCAGGCCGGGCTGAGCCTGGTGTTGGTTAATGCACCGAGCAGACCCAGGCCCGGGGCCCAGGTTGGCCTGAAAATCGGGGCTTTTCCCATGTCTGGGTCGAGCGTTGGCCCGATCGGATCCAGTTTGGACACCGGGCCAGGTTCGGGCCTTGGGCCCAAATAGACGGGCCTAATAATATCTAGTATGGAAAATTTTATTTTATTTATTTATTTTAAGTTAATTGTGGCTAGACCCCTAATACTATCACCCAATTGCGATTAGACCCCTTGATAATTTGATAGAAAATTCTTTTGAAAGTTTGAATGAGTAAAAGGATATATAATAAAATAAAAAATGATACAGACACACCCTCGGGCACACCTTCGGCCACACACCCCCTCTAGCTACAGTGCAGGGGGCCCCATTTGAGATTTTAAAAAAAAATCTCAAGTGGGGCCTCCCATTTGAGATTTTAAAAAAAAATCTCAAGTGGGGCCTCTGCACTGTAGCTAGAGGGGTGTGTGGCCGGAGGTGTGCCCGAGGGTGTGCATGTAGCGCCTCCCTAATAAAATTTAGGCTAAAACGCCAACATGGTCTCTATACTAGGACCATTTCCTACTCTCACAACATATCACATGATTCGCATCTACATCCTCCTCATAAGCTCATCTACTTTTTTTGTTGTTTAGATCTTTGCCCCATTCATTACAATTGTAAACTCATCTAGTTTATGTTGTCTAGATCTTGTCATGTCCACCGCTAACCGTATCATTTCTTGACGAAATGATCCTAATAAGTGAGAACTTTACGAGACTTTCATAACTCGATCAAGCTCGCCACATGCATCCTTTGCCAAAAACC
>NC_033799.1:12300846-12310171 GCF_001876935.1 Asparagus officinalis | reverse complement strand
CCGCAAACCACAATTCAAAGACCGAACTCCAAATTCCGAAACCCCCAAATCTCGGGTCGGATCCGAACCCCAAAATCGTAACCTGCCCCAATTAAAGAAACGCCCCGCTTCATTGCTTCATACCCAAACCATGCACATTGACCTTCTAGAACCCAGAAACTTCCCCCCTCCCCCAAACGCGGGGCCCCACCAACCTCCAGAACATCACGTGCGCCTCACCCCGGCCCGCTTCCTCCCCAGCAAGCGACTCCCAACCCCCTATATATTCGCCGCCCCTACTCTCAACAGCCCACCAAAAACATTCGCCCCTAATCAGTTCGAGCAAAAAAATTCGCCAGATAAAACGAAATGAACGAGCAGAACCCCAAGCTCACCCGTCTCCGGAGCTTCGGCGATCTCCCCTCCGCAGGCGACTTCCGACTCGCGACGCGCGACTTCGAGTTCGAGTTCCGGATCGCCGTCGCTCGACTCCTCCGGCGACCCCGCCGACGAGATTCTTTCGCCAACGGCCGAATCCTTCCCGGTCTTACCCCGTCTTCAACCGCTCTCTCCTATCGGATCCAGTCCCGCCACCGCTAAGATCCGGATCCGCGTCCTCGGCATCCTCCGACGATATCGCCCGTGGCCCCCGCGATCGGCGCCGCAGTCTCCGGAGAGGTGCGGAAAGAGCTTCTTCGGCGGGGTCGGCGCCGTCGAGTGCGGTGTGAGGTGAGAGATTTGATGGCGGGGAAAGAGGAGCCATAGCGATGGAAGCGAGAAGTATTAGGGTTAGCGGATCCGTCCGGTTGCATCCGAAAAAGGATCCGGAAAGGGCAGGAAGGAGATGGATCCTGGTCCACCGCCCACAGTTATTCTAAGCGGAAGGATAGCAAATGGCAGAGAAGGGAGGGAAGAATAAGAATGGCGGGAACCGGTCGTTCTTACCGTACAGGCCGGAGCTCGTGGGCCTGTTTTCCAACAGTAGGGCCCACCACCATCATCCTTTCAACTTGTAGAAAGCCCTCTCTTTTCTTTTTTAAACACGAAATGTGACATGACTTCGTGTAGTTCATTTGCGTTTTGGTGTACATTCAGGAACATAATTTTCAGAGTTCACTTCATTTTTTTAAAAGAAATAAAAAAAATAAAAATGGCTGTTTGGTCCTCTTTGGTTGCTAACTGTGGATCAAGGAAGCTATAATTAGCAAAAAGTGCACGCCATCGATCAAACGCAGTCAACGTGCGACTTCCATACTTTGTTTGCTTCAACGGATTGTAAAAGGAATACAAGGGTTTAATTGACAAATCTAATTGCAGCTTATACTCCCATTAGAAATTAAAAAAAAACCAGTTCCTCTCAAATACATTGCGAATGCCATAAATTTGTCAAAATTTTAAATCTGTGCCACGAACAATTGAAATAATTGTAGTTGCATGAAACTGATGTTTGCATTGCAATTACAGTCGCACAACAAATACAGTCTTGGATTAATTCTTAGACATATCCCTTACGCGCACACCATTTGCATTTCCTTGCATAGCCTCCTCTTATGACTAGCAATTTATAGGCAAGACTAAGTAAAAGTCATATATATTTGCTTATGTATTGTATCCACCTAAACTTTCATAATATACATGTGGTTTCCCTTTCATATGTTTTGCTTATGAAATGTTGGGAAATTACCTCGCGATTTTCCTTTAAAAAAAAACAGGCGGAACTGATTTTGTCTATTCTAGGGCGGTGAGGGGGAAAAGACTTTGTTGACATTCATATTTCCTTATGATTAAAGAAATTTAGATTCAAGACCAAGATAGTTTCGTACAAGAGACGAGAGCACATGCTTGATAACTTGACAACAAATATTTCGTGGTATTTGAAACTTCTTGACGAATTAAATAAATGTATAACAACATATAAACTACATTTTAATTCCCAGTTCTTAAGCTCGGGTCATCATATAAAGTATTTTTACGAACTTGAATAAAGTTGAAAATGCGAGTTATTCAGATTGATGGTAATAAAACAAGCTTCTCTCTTAACAAAAAGTAAGAAATTTAAAAGTAATTAATATAAAATCCACTGTAAAGCCCAACTTATGTAATAAAAAAAGGCAAACTTTATTATATTATAGAATCAAGTGATGACATTGTGGCGTATACATATCACTAAAAAATGTTATAACTTTAAGATTAAGGACACGATAGCTTAATTAAGCTACAACTACATGAGTTCATATTATCTCCAAGAAAATTATATTTGAACAAAGGATCCAGCTGTATGCATGCGGCCTAATTTTATTTCACACAACAAACAAACGGAGAATCGTTTCAAAATCTTAAGTACTATTACTTAATTAGATAGTATTTGCTTTACAAATCTCTTGCCATGTCTACACGGACTCCATTTGAGAGTACGAGGGAACCACAAATTTTGTTTAGCTACAAAGAGATTGGGAACTTTATTCATGAGATAACAATAAGTGTACAAGTGTGTTCAAAAGATATTACATCTCTATTGTTAATTAGTTTTGATCCACTGGACCGGTGTACTTTGTTAAAAGTCTTTTGGGGACCGCACTCTCAAAAAACATGGGAACAAAAAGTCATACCATCAATGCACTAACCGCAAATATCTACTTCCCTTTTAATTTGGCACTTCAAAATTATTTTTTAAATCATAATCTCTTTATCTATGGACCACTACGACTTAAGTCAACAGAGGCTAATGTATCCATTTATAATGCTGACCAATTTATAGCTAACATGACATACATTCAGGTCATTACATTTTAGATCATCAATGTATCAAGAAGTTGCGCTGATGTTTGGATGTGTGCTGGATTGAATCATAATCCAATACTATAAACAGATACATCAACCCTACTTTACTCATCAGATTATTTTGAACAGAAAAAAAAAAGAACAAATTGTTAAACTACAATGATAGTTGTATTCGAGATGAACCATCTATACAACACGGAGAGATTTTATTGTGAAAGCTACAATAGAGAAGATCCAAATAGGGTAAACAATAATTTCCTCGTTCATGTAGATCCTCTACATCTATCTCAATCCCATGTAGAGTTAATTAGATAGATACAACTTTACTTTAGAAAATATCCTCCTCAATCTACGCGGACACCATTTTAAGAGCACGAGGAAGAGATATTTGTGAACAGAAAAAGGAACAGGTATTTTACGTACTCATGAGATACAAGTCCACAAGTGTGTGCAAAAGAGAGGACGGTCTTCTCTATTAATTAGAAAACTAGATAGTGAATTAGTTGGTCATAATCCATTTTAAGTGTGTACATAATTGTGCGTGTCTCAGTCGAATCAGCAGAGGGTAGAGTAACACTTTGATCCGGGGGCGGACCCGAACCCGACCTGCATCCGTGCGGGTATAGATCTAGACACGAACCCGGCCCGTTATAAGCATCTCTGAAAATTTCAGTTACGTTATTTGTTTCCAAAGGGAGAAAATTAACAAAGAACATAAGAATGATATAGGAGTGCTAGCTACAGGGATTGAAACTTCTACACTTGTTTCGCAAGACCAATTCTTGTATTAATTAAGACCGGATCTATTTATCAAAAAATATTCTCCAAGATTTAGCTCTCTAGCCTGTGTTTTGGATCAATCTTATTCATAACTAATACTTGTTAAAGATGAGACACATTGTTAACTTGAATATATAAGCCTCTATTTGTCACTTTATTTTTGGCACGTACAGAGCTTTTCCCTTTGAAAGTACTATCATGACTAGTCACTTGAATTTATCAAAATTATTATGGGCTGCTCATCTTTCTAGCCCATATTCAATATGGGTCACTAGTAGAAAAATGAGCAATCTAGACGGAAATTTCCGTCTAGGTTGTTCTATATTCCGTCTAGTTTGGTTTCTCTAGACGGAAATCCGTTTAGTTTGCTCCGTCTAGAATATTTTTCGTCTAGTTTGATTCAATCTAAACGGAAATTTTGTCCGTCTAGATTGTTCCGTCTAGATTGACTGTTTTTCTACTAGTGGGTGCATTAATTTGTTTGAGGGTTGTGAAGTCAAATGCTCTAAAAATTCAATGTATACATAAGACTCGCTATGGCTCTCGTTGCATGCCGGTCCTATTGTCGTAGTCGAAATGTACGTGTGAATGTGGGGGCCCACCCACCACCACGTGAATGAACGCGTGAAAGGTGAATGAACGTGTGAAAGGCTAAGGCGGTTTCGTTTCCGCTGCGTGGAGGCCCACCCGAGATCGTTCGTGGTTATAAATGCAGACCGCACGAATTGCCTAGGGTCGGGCAAGGAGTTTTTTTTTTTTTTTTTTTTTTTTTTTTTTTTTTTTTTTTTTTTGTTTTGCGGCTGCAAGAGAAAACACGCAGGCAGAGAGATTAAATTCTTGGTGCGCGGCTGTTCAAGGAGAAAAACTGCAGCGGCTTTTAATAGAGTTTTGCATCCTTTTGAGAGAGATACTTGTGTGAAGCTAGGATCTGATAGTTTATGTGAGGGTTTAGATTGTGTGATTGTAAACTCTATTTGTATTCTCTTCCTCTCTAGTAGTAGATCTCCCCCTTCATTGCCCCGTGGTTGTTCAAGATATTTATGGAAATTCAAATCACCCATTATATAATGTTTTAGAAACATTGGTATTGCATCAATCCACAATGGATCATGTCGCGTGTTCAAAATGAGGGGTTTACTAATACTCCTATTTAGAAGGATTAAGAGTTAACCCTTCTAATTATAAAAAAAATAGTCAAAATCATTGTTATTCCCAAACACTAAAACTGATCACAATGGCTAAAATAAAACTTATTTAACGGGTTAATAATTTAATCCTTAATTATCGAATGAGCTAAATACATTAATCTTTTTATTTAACCCATCTTCCTTAACCCTTTGCCCAACGGGGCCTTTTTGACCAAACAAAAAAAGAGTAAATGAAATGATTTGTCACCCTATATTCTTAGTTGGTGTGTCATGCACTAATGTGGAGTGCATCAATTTGATTTGCGATGATCTAGACTAAATTAGTTTAAATACTTGTCACATTAACACGTATCAACAAAGACATAAAGAGACCACAACCTTTGCTAACTACCAAAATGAAAAGAGAAGGCTAACTTGCACCTAAGTACCCTATTGTTAAAAAAGAAAAACATTTGTATGCTAAATTACCAAACAGAGCAAATATATACTTGAGCTGTAAAAAAAAGTACACCTTATTACTTTGTGTTAGCAAGCCGTGAGAATATTTAGGAGAACATTCCTCCGAGCTAGTTACGTAACTATTTTAAATATCTACCCTTATTGATTGTATTAATTATAACTTTAGTCACCCCTTTCTTCTTGTCAAATATCATTCATTCTCTTCTTCTTCTTTAATTCTCAAGCAACCATCTTTGCATATTTAGGATTTTTTACATGTAAATTTAGGATTTTTACATGAAAAAAAGAAAATAAATTACAACGGGATATATGACCTGCATGCACCTCGCTACATGACTAAAACAAAAAGGAAATATTATTACTCGACTTTTGATTGGTCCGCATGTCCTCAAGTAAATTAAGTTAGAAATATGACAGATGTACTATACTTTCCAAACTACTTTGGCACCGGTCTCTATTCTCTACAACTTTGGTTGAACCTTAGCTATAGAGAATGCCTACAATTGATTAGGTGAGCTAGTACAATTGGTTAATCTCGGTGGACCCCAAAATTAAAAACATTTTTATATTATTTGAATAATTTATATTATTTATGGAGTTTCCTGAGTGAGAATGTTAGATTGTTGAGTTGTATTACACATATTGTTATTCAATTAGGTCTGGAAGATCAACTTGGTCCCTACTGGGCCGTCAAACTCAAATTGGTCGCTGTACTTTATTTTGTTCTCAACTTTGTCCTTGTACCAAACATCCGTTGTAAACCATTCGTTAATTTTTAGGTGTTAGTTACCTTTTCATTTATAACCAGAATACCCTTAATCCTTGTACTTTTGAGTTTTACAAGAAAATTGTATTCGTCTTACTTAGAAGTTTGAGCATACTAAACCCCTAGGAACTTTTGGTTTTGTAGTAAATCGCCAATAAATTCTAAAATTGCATTAAACCCCCCGATAACTATTGGAACTACATAAAAACACCAATAAGTTTTTACATTTTACAAATAACCCCCATGTGATGGAGTGAGTCCATACTTTGCATTGGTGACACATTTTAGATCCTAAATGCGAATTAACGATGTCATGGGATGTTTTTGTGAAAGTTTTTTGCAATTCCAATAATTATCGTGTGTTTAGTGTGATTTTAGAAATTTTTTAGGGTAATTTACTGAAAATGAAATTTGGCGTTTAGTGCAGAGTAGGAAAGTATAGGGATTCGGCCATATAGTATTTTTATAAATTTTCAAAAAAAATTTATGCGTGCTCTATATTCTCTCGTCCGGAGCAATTCGAAAAGTTGAGATCATGTTTCTTTTAAGTTGGATTTTAGAGAAAGAGGACAGGAGGTTGGTGTAGATGATGGGGACGATGATTGGCTTAGTGTTGAAGGTAGTTTCATCATAAAGCATCCATTAAGCTTCAAGAGTTCTTATGATCGTCTCCAAGAAAAAAACTATCTTTGAATTAAGGATTCTGCTGTATGAGACTTGACTTTACACAACAAAAGAAAAGTATATATATATAAATCCTCTACCAAATCCCAAAGACTATTACTTAGTTAGATATGTATTTGCTTTACAAATCTTTTGCCCATGTACACATGGACTCCATTTGGTACCTAGCTAACAGGAGCATCAAATTGTGGTCAGCTAACAGGAGCTTGGAAGCTTTATTCATGAATCATGAGGTATATTTAGTGTACAAGTGTGTAGAAAAGAGAGTACATCTCTATTGTTAATTGGTTTTTCTATAGAATAATGATGCCTACTAAAAAAAATTTACTACTTTTTTTACTCAAAAAAAAAAAAGGTCCATGATGATTCATTATTTTTCTTGACAACTTCTAGGAAATGACCTCATACAGTTCCTAGTTGTAGCACAAGAGCAAGTTAGAACTTATAGTACAATCATTATTTTACTTTTCTATACTGTACTCTTAAAAGCACATTGTAAGAAGCATTCAATATAGCTAGCATAGGTTCGATTCAATGTTAAGTTATCCAAAAAAATATATTACACATCTATCTATGATAATGGAGATAACTGGAAAGTTTTTTTTTTTTAAAGACAGGTATGGTAACCTAACCAGTCAAGTCCTCAACAACACTGTCTCAAAAACAAAGGGACAGAAATAGACCAAAAACAAGCGGACAAACAGTCAACCGACTTAGTTAGGAAATGAGCAACACCATTATCAATGCGCCTTACATAAGAAACTTTAGAGAAACACCATAACTGGAAAGTATTTAATGCTTCTTCACATATGCTTTGATCCTTCAGACCCATTTACTTTAGTTTAGGCTTTTGGAGACTGCACTAGAAAAAAATATGGGAGCCCAAAGGCAAACATCAATTTATAATCACAATTAAGATCTACTTCCATTATAATGTGATGCTAAAAATTATGTTTTCAATCATAATCATTTTCATCCCTAAGATACTTAAATCAAGTAAAAAGAGGTTTATGTATGTTTCCATTAATAATGTTGACTGATGTGTTACTAACATGACATGCATTACGCCATTACGTTTCTACACATCTTCAACATACCTAGACCAGAAGTTTTGGATGTGTGCTACGCTGTCGATACACAAATCATTTTGTGAAGTGTATTCATATAATATTTTGAACGGAAAAAGAAACAACGAACAAGCTACAAGTAGAGATAGTTAACAATCGAAATAAACCGCAGTCATCTTGTACTGCAGATATTTTGCAGCGAAAGCTACAATAGAGAAGATCCAAATAGAAGAGGCAATAATCTCCTTATCTATGTAGATCCTATCCATACATCTCAATCCTAAATTTAATTATTTAATTAGATGCTGTTAATACCTCACAAATCTTCTCTCGAATTGATAGTAATAGTACGAGGATAAAGAAAAAAAGGAGATGAAGCGCTTTACAGGCTTACAGCCTTTAAAAAAATTAGGTAGTGGATTAAGGTAGGTCACAGTGATTCATATCAGTCTGTTACAGGCAGCCCAAAAGAAAAAAGGGGGGGGGGGGGCGGGGGGGGGGGGCAACATGACGTGTATGCCTCGATTGAACCGATGTATGTATCGAACAAAGACTATAGCCCAGAGGCGTGGTGACAATTTGGGGACCGCGTTGTTCTAAAACTTGGGAGGATAGGGGGCGATGGACACGGTGCAGGGAGAAGGTGGCGGAGGAAAGGGAGAGGAGGCCTTGGAGGGCGGTTTGTGTCGGCGGGGAAGAGAGCTAGAGGTGGTTGCGGGTCTGGATACTAAGAAGTGGGAGCAGGGGAGGAGGAGGAAGGCGAGGCGGCGGGATGAGGAGGTGTGACGAGGGAGAGGAGACCGGTGGCGATTGGCTGGGGCGGAGGCGCGGTGGTCGAGGCTCGAGCGATCGGCGAGGGCATGACGGTGAGGGGGGAGCTGATCAGGCGAGCAGAGGAAGAGAGGAGTGGATTGGAAGAGAGGAGTGGGGGCACCCCAAGTGGGGGGCCCTGTTCCGTGGAACCGTAAGAACCGCCTCAACGACGTCTCTGCTTGTAGCCTTATGGGTCAATGATCCAAGTAAATGTTCACTTTTGTTGAGTCTAGTAAAATATGAACAACAACATCAAAGTCACGTAAATTGATATTTGTATGAAAGAAAAGTAGTGCAGTTTTTTTTGGACGTAACTTGCGTACGTGAGTTTCAAACTTGTATGTTTGGTTTGTTCTAAGTAAATGTTAAGGTCACACAAGTCACAAAGTTTGTTTTGATAGAAGATTATGGACGCATTTGAAATATTAAGTTTAGTAGTCGGATTCCACTAATTTTTTCTCTCATTACATTACTAGAAGATGGCAAATTAGATGGGTTTGGCACTCTTGGATTTGGGGAGGACCCGAATCCAACCTGCATTCATGTGGGTGTGGATTTAGACTTGGATCTGACCCGTTCGTGATGTTATTTGTTTCCCAGGGGAGGAAACAAAAAACACAAAATTTGAAGGGAAGTGCTCCAAGGATTGAAACTACTACACTTGTTTCACAAGACCAATTATTGTATTAAGACTTCTTAAAGTTCTTAAACATTACATGAGAGAGAATATTTTTTATAATCTAACATGTCCCCATAGGTCAAGCCCTCTTTTTATAGATCGAAGTCTGGACTCACATATCAGAATACCATATTAAACTCGTTAACCATTATATCAAAACTCTGAAGGT
>NC_033799.1:12294862-12300616 GCF_001876935.1 Asparagus officinalis | reverse complement strand
TCCAAGATTTGGCTCTCACGAAAGTACTTTTGGGTCAAGCTTATCCGCAATGCATGGTTAAGATGAGGCACATTGTTAAGTGAGGATATGCTCTCTCTCTCTCTCTCTGTCATTTTATTTTTGGCACAAAGCTTAACCAGAGAATTTGACCCGGGTTCCCTTTGAAAGTACTATTATGACTAATTCTTGAATGAGTCATCCAAGTTATTTTGTTCCACTCGTCCTTGTAGCCCATATTCAATATGGCTGCACTTTCTTTGAGGATTGCGGAGTCAAATGCTTTCGAGATTCAACACACATAAAACCTGTGATTTGGTTTGGTTGGAATTATAGTATTACTTCTAATTGCACGTTGTTTCTATCGTGATAGTTGAAATGTATACATAGTTTTTTGTCGGCTTGAAAATATGCGAGTGCAACCCCCCACCCAAAAAAAAAAAAGAAAAAATTGAAAAAGAAAAAAAAAGGAGGAGGGAAACCAGAAAGCAGCAAAGTAATTACTTGGTTTAATAATATGAAGTAATTATAAAAAGATAATTTCCTTTCAAGTAATATTTGTCATATTTGTCATTCATAAATAATATTTTATGTCGAGGGCAAGTCTATCACAACTAAAACTTGGATTTTACTTTTTCAATCTAGTGGTGTCTAGATATCCCAAATTTGGACTTACCAAACATTTCATCTTTTTCCACCCCCCTTCAGCTACGGATTTTAGCACCATTTTGTCAGTTGCACTTTCTGTCATATTTTTCATTCATAAAAAACATTTTTTACTTCGAATCCAATTTTATCTCAACTAAAATTCTCTCCCTATTTATTTACAAAATCCAAAACATAGGCGTAAAATTTCAATGTAGTAGTGTCTAGATGTCGCAAATTTGAACTTACCAAAAACAGTTTGAAGATATGGATTTAATGTTCAACAACTTCAATCATAGTAGACCGTAAGTTGACTTCAAGATCTCATGATAATTTAATAAATACATCATGTGCGGATCCAGATCTTGTATCTAAAAGCCCCTTTTGGAAAATAACTTACGAAATCGGGTAATTTAAGAGCAATTTCAATGATCTGATGGACTAATTCCAAAATAAGAAAGATGTAAGGGACTATTACCAAAAAAACTTTAATATTAGTGGACTTGTACATTGGGCTTTTCTAAACACTGGCCCATGCCAACTAGTTTTAATAATGTAAAAGTTATGGGCTTTTCTTTAATTTTCAACACCTTTGGCAGCAAATCCTCTCTCTCTCTCTCTCTCTCTCTCTGTCTCTGTCTCTGATAAACCCTAAAAAATCGTCGTTAGGGTTTTACTAGTTCCATGGAAGATCACGAGGGCTTGAATGCGCTAACAAGGTGAGATTATAATTTGGTAAACATTTATCGATATACTCTCTATTTTGGAAGTCAATTGTTGAATTTTCTGAAAATAAAAATCTCAAAATCTGTCGATTTAGAGAAACTCCTCAATTGGTAGCTCTATTGAAAGAGATGAAGGATGGGTTGGATGCGGTGAGGAGCAAAGTTCAAGCTTTAACCCTCAAGGTGAATCCTCTCTTCCCGCAATTATAGGGAAAAAATCGCATTTTTTATGTGTTATTGGTAAACATTGTGCAAGTTTTAATGTATAATGCTAGAAGAGGAAAAGGGTTTTCTTCCGGCGCTTCGTTAATCAAGTTTATGATGTAAAAGTTTTATCTTTTGAGAGTCTCTTGTTAGGACTGCCTAGCTCTAAAATTAAAATGAATTTTTCTGTATTTCTTTTATAAAAGAATTTTAGATGCCCATTCAGAGGGAAGAGTCAGGGTTGTATTGGTTATACACGTACTATATTCTCTTGTCCTGAGAAATTTGAAGAATTGAGATCATGTTGTTTTAATCAGATTAGAGAAAGAGGGGGTGAGGTTGGTGTTGATGATGGGGGTGATGATTGGCTCAGTGATGAGGGGTTTGGGATGGAATTAAGGACTTTGGCATAGCATAAAGAAGAGGAAAGGGAGGTGAGTTTTTTGAGATGAGAAGAAAGTCAAGGGAAGGAAACGGAGTATCGGAGAGAATGTGAGAGGCTTTATTTATGGTGAAGCATCAAAAGGTGGTGGCTATCCGTGAGTAGATCGAGGCAAGTAGGCTAATCTATTTAGTTATCAACTTTTTGTGGTTGGCTACATGAATCCTATTCTTCCATTCAGTTCTATTTTGGGTCGTCGTTTCCGTTAAGGCATTAACTAGTTTCATAAATAGATGCAGGACTAATTAATTTGCATGCTTCGTAATTTTGTTGATGTTTAAACAAAATATATGGTCTTATGATATCCTCACCTTTCAGTCCTGCAGATAAATAAATACACTTATGATATATCTACCTTTCAGTCCTACATCTTGAGGCTTCCTGCACCCTACCTAGTCCATTCATTAAAGTAATTGATCTGTGCAAGATGTGCATATGTATAGATGTTGGAATTGTTAATTTGCATGCCATTGCCATTCAACAAATTTGTTGTCAAAAAAATTCTTTATCGTCTTGTGATATCTTCACCTATCAGTCCTGCAGATAAATAAATTCTCTTAAGCTATCTCTACCTTTCAGTCCTGCATCTTGAGGATTTCTATCCTACACGTTACCCAGTCCATTAACTACAACTAAAACTCTCCAGACTGTTACAGAATGAGGTGATGTGTAGCGTTATATAGATAGGAACTGAAATTATGCATTGCGATTAAATAATATTTAAAAAAAAAAATTCTCTACGTTCTTGTGATATCTTCACCTATCAGTCCTGCAGATAAATAAATTCTCTTACACTATCTCTACCTTTCAGTCCTGCATCTTGAGGATTTCTATCCTGCATGTTACCCAGATAAATAAATTCTCTTACGCTATCTCTACCTTCCAGTCCTGCATCTTGAGGATTTCTATCCTACACGTCACCTGGTCGATTAACTGCAACTAAAGTTTCCAGGCTGTTACAGAATGAGGTGATGTGCAGTGTTATTTGGAGAGGAACTAAGATTGAAGATGCTGTTGAACCAATATCCTCTCAAAGGAACAATTGCGGCTGGCAACTAGTTGCTACTTGTGATATGGTTCCAATTATTGGCCTAAGGGGCTTAAAATATTTAGATGTGAATTTATGATGCTATTCCTGGGTAATCAAACTCTGTAATTAAACTTCAACCTTTCCTTAATTCTTTTTTCAGCCTCCTGATTTTGTAAAAGGGCAGTCTTTTCCTTATAAATGTATACATTAGATGCTAGCAAATACTAACCTCAAATGACAAGGTTGTCCCTTTATTTATTTTCTTTGTTGTTGCAGTCCACATGACATCTGTTGCCAAAATCACCATGCTTTTCACACATCTATTAAATTTTGATCTATTTGCCTATCAGGTTAGAGAGAACCAGCTCTTAACTGCAGATGGGATGAGTTATCTAGAAACCAAGCATTTGCTTCTACTAAGTTATTGTCAGTCTATAGTCTACTATTTACTTCGCAAGGCAAAAGGGTTATCAATTGAGGGCCATCCAGTGGTCCAGACTCTTGTAGAAATTAGATTGTTTCTGGAAAAGGTATTTCCTTTAGCTTTAATTGTGTTTATTTTCTTCTTTTATTGTCTTCTTGATGCTTTATTTATGGATTGTGTCCAATTTCCCTATTTAGATTCGCCCAATAGACAAGAAGCTGGAGTATCAAGTTCAGAAGCTCACGAAGGCTGCTGGGAATGTTGTAAAAGACAGTACAATATCCAGTACTGTAAAAGAGAAAGAAGGAGCTCAAAGTGGGGATGATCCTTCAAGGTTTCGTCCAAACCCCGACATGCTTGTTCCCAAAACTAGCGAAGCTGATCAGGTGACCTTAACTTATATATCTTTATTCTCAAACTTCCGATGTCCCTACATCTTAAACACTTGCTAGGCTGAGACCTGTAACTTGCAATATTTAGAGGATCGGATCAGACTCAATGGTGTGATTTGTTTGTATTAATTAGTCTGAAGTATCTAACAACGACTGGCATAATTAACACTAGTAAATACTCTGGAGAAAAGATCTTCATGATTCAGATACTTACGAACTATATTGTTTCATTTGGAAGTATTTTTTGCTCTATTGTGTGTTACTATGAAATTATTACTATAAGGTTTGTCATTTTTCACCATTCAATTCCTTTGAGCTGTTCGTATTTCTCATATTTGGTCAACCAATATATTTGTACAACTTCAAAAGATGAAAGAAAAATCATTTCGAAGATGAAAGGAAAGATAAAGTTCTCACATTTGAATTTACATCAAATCTTGAAGCTGGAAATGCATCTAGTTATTAAAAGCTTATCACTAACCTTTTATATCGAATTTCATCTTAGGCTGGCGGTCTATATGTACCCCCAAGATTTGCTCCTACTAGTATGGATGACGATAAGGATAAGATGTCCAAAGTAGAAAGGCAGGCCAAAAGACGGCAGAAAGAACTACTGCGAATATCTGAACAAAGTCCTTATTGGAAAGAACTTATGGATAATATTCAGGACAAACCGGAAGAGGTTGGTCTTTAACTATTGTTATTTTATTTATCTGGTATCATCTATTGGTCTTGTAGTAATTCATTACTGGTTACAATTTCATATGCAGCTACAAGAATCGGTGGGACCTGAAAGCAGAGAGCTTTCAAGGTACCTTTCAAAGAGAGAGGAGCAAGAGAGACAGGAAGAAGAGCTTTTTATTCGTGCTCCAACTACAAAGAGAGACAAAAAGCTAGAGAAGCACTTGATGAAGTCGAGAAATGGGTATGTGGCTTCTTACTTGTTCTATTGATTATTTTTCATATTTTTTTAGGTGATACAGATTATTTTAACAATTCAAAAGTTACATGCCTCAAAGCATTTTCAAACCCTAGTTCTTTTAGTAATTTATCTAGACTTCTGCATTTTTGCTTGTCCTAGACATGGATGTCAAGTGTTTGAGCATACAAATATACATAAACATGTACATTCATGCATAGGGGATTGAATTTCTCCCGTTAACCCTTAAAAATTGAACGTGCGTCATTTTTCATAACCCTGCATTAAAATTAGTGGGATTATGGGTAAGAGGGGGTGGAGGGGCTGGGGGGGGTAATAAAGGACTATGGATCTGAAATGATGTCAACTAAGAGTCATATTGATGCTTAGCATATTGAATGATGTAATAAACTTGTCGTAGTAAAGACTTGGTCCTGGGCTCTATAGCTGCTTAAAAGTCTGTGGTTTAGCAGTATTAAGTTTACATCTTCAAGATGGCATCATTATAATTTTGCATAGAGTTTGTGGTCATATTATCTTAATGTACTTTGATTTTACCTTATGGTGCTTATTTCTTGTACTTAGTACCTTAGTACCAATGTGTTCATCATTTGTAACAGGTTGACTGGCTTGACGGATGGGTTTGATGAAGTGCTTAAATTTCTACCCCAGAAAGAAAATGATGATACAGATAATATTCCCAGCATGAATGCGAGTAGAGGAAAAAGATTTAAGAAACAGAAGGTATTTTGAGTTTTAGAAGACAAATTGGTACAACCACTTTTATATCATTCTTTGCATCTACAATATCTTTATTATATTTTACTTGAATATTTTATTTGTTTCTGGCTCTTGAATTAATTTGTATAGTATCCATCTTTGTAATATTCTTTTTATATTTTGATGCTGTATTGATTTATTAGTCTGCTGAATGACGAATTGAGATACTTTAATTTGAGGATCAAAATGTCGCCAT
>NC_033799.1:12292898-12294856 GCF_001876935.1 Asparagus officinalis | reverse complement strand
TCATTCATTGATAATTTCTTTGTGTGAAATCTTTAGACATCATGTCCATTGAAAATAGGTACTGAATATGAGATCTTTTCATATGTGTTGGGTGCATAAACACTACTGAATTGCCACATAATCTAAACTTCTATTAATTAAGAATAGCCCACTTTGGATTCACCACTAACAGGTACTGTCTTTATTCTATTTCTTGGGTTTGTTTGGTTATTTCAGTTTGTTAGAGACAGATACCAAATTTTTGGGACCAATCAATAAAATTTTGAGACAAATACTTTGTTGTTAAACTTGATTCGATCAAGATTGTACTTAGAATTGGATATGGGGTTTAGATTAGATTGACAATAAATGGGAGTTAGCTAAGTTGAAGATGAATTGTATTTGAAATCTTAACCCTCGTCCTGAATGGTAGCTAATATCTCAATTATCTGCTCAAGTCTTAGGAGGGAACAGGTATGAGGATACCCTTCAACCGTTGTATTTAAATAAAATATGCAGTTATTTTATTCAGTTTTGAATATTTTGCATTTATATTTGTATGCGTTTCAGATACTAATGCTGAATTACTGCTTTGACCATAGTATTAGTGAACTACTTGAAATTTTGTTAGTCTATGATAATAATTTTTGCTTTGTGGTTTTATCACTGATATAGTACTATTCTGTAAATCCTTCTGCAGAGAAAGCACTGAAGAGGAATGAGCTGAGGAACTTTTGCCTTCCCCCCTCACCTTTTGTAATACTTGGTTATATAAAAACTGTGAAGGGATCCCAACGGTTTGTTCGACAACTTTGGTTTTCATCACGAGAGGGCATAGAGAGTTTTGATGTATTTACCATTTGTTTTAATTCTGGCAGGAGAGAACAATTTGCTATTCTGCCTGTACCATATGATTGTTCTCAATTCTATGGTTTCTTGTGTCGATCATGTGTATGATCTGAAGCTTGTGTCTAATGTTTGCGAGATCATTCTATTGAAAGATTAAAAAAATGTGTTTATGTTTGTCCAATTATATGAACGAGATTAAGGCTTTGCTGAAGCCTCGATTCATGTAAATATTGTTGAAGCTAGTTTCATAAAGAACTGGAGGCGCAACTTATACTAACCTCGGTGGCAAATTATGCAGAACTCTTCAGTCTCGAAATAGAAATGAAGAAACCAGGGTAGTTTAAGCTATGGCACGGAAAATACAGGGATAATTGTACATAGACCCCTTAGTACCTCAATTTTTAACTTACTATCCCTTAGTTTCATTTTAGGCCAATTCTCTTTTACTTAATTTATTTTAATTTTTTAATCTTTTATCCTCTAATTTCACCCGAGGATAATATCTATCAAAATTTCACCCGAGATAAAAGAGTCAAAAAAAAATGGCATGGAAAATACAGGGATAATTGTGCATAGACCCCTTAGTACCGCTATTTTTAACTATCCCTCAGTTTCATTTTAGGCCTTTCTTTTAACACCTGGGATAAAAGAGTCAAAAAAAAAAGCATTGGGTACCTCTGCGATACTACAAGGGTAGTAAGTTCTAATTAACGATATTACAGGGGTCTATGTGCAATGAACCCAAAAACGCAACCCACCAAGCATACAGCTCAATGCTGACAGCAACAGAACACTGGTACTTAGTTTTGTCTTGTAATTCACATATGTTTTCAACTGTATAACAAGACTTATAATATTTCAACTGTATAACAAGACTTATAATATTTCAACTGTATAACAAGACTTATATTTGAAGTATATATCCTCAAAAGCTTTATTATCACAATCACGTCATCTCTACCCTCAAAATGAAACCAAAATCAACTCATCTCAACACCAACTTCCCTTTCTTCTTCAATCTCAGATTCTTTGACAACAGCACTAGAAGCCCCAGTAGCCTCAGTAACAGCATCCTCAGAGGCTGAGACACTACTCTCTCCATCATCTGAGCGAGCAACTTCACCCGACTG
>NC_033799.1:12220008-12292888 GCF_001876935.1 Asparagus officinalis | reverse complement strand
GGGATCGCAACACCTGGTGGTTGAGGCGGGACCCAGCTCCTTTGGATGGAACTCACTTCCTTCGATTCAGTTTCCAGTTCTGTTATCTTTACTGCTTTTCTTTTCCACCATGGCTCTGAAGAATCATTAGCTTTCCCGTTGATATAGGACGGGAGGCCATTATCTTCGTTGCTGGAGCTTAGAACTTCACTGGAGTTTTGCTGAGGAACTTCCCATGGCTGCTCAATAACAATAGATGCACCAAGTTATAAATAGAAGCAGCATATACTTTATTTGAGAGGAGTGGTCGTTCAAGTGGTATTAGCAGTTATGTTAATTTCACACAGACCCCCTGTCATATCATTGTCTTGCACTTACCACCCTTGTAGTTTCATTGTTGCAGTTAGACCCCCAGGTATTTATTATTATTATTATTTGGCCTCTTTTACCGTTTGAGAAAATTTGGCAGATGTTGCCTTGTGGTTGAATTAGTGAGTCGAGGGTAAAAGAGTTGAAAAAAATCTAACCCAAGGGGTCCATCTGCAAAAAATATAGCTACAGTGGTCGTAAGTGCAAAACAACAATACTACAGGGGATTTAGGTGCAATTAACCCTAAATTGATTGTAAGCAATTTGAATATATTTTTTGACTATTTTGTGAAAGCATATACCATCAGAACACTTTCCGATGCCCAATCCATTTAGCATTGTTTTAAATGTCCCCAACATGGCCCGGTATATCCTCTATAAAGTTTACTGCAAAACAACATGACTTAAATATCCTTTACTATTTTTTAGCAATTTTTGGGTAATATATCCCCGATATGGCCGACATATCAGCTGATATGTTGACCGATATGTCCTTTTATATGGCTTGTTGCAAAACAATACCCCACTTTTGGTAATTTTTAGATGACATATCATGATTTTACTAATATATCAAGTGACATTTTGACCTCAAAGAATCGGCTGACATGTTCCAATGCTGATCTGAACTTTGGTTTGTTTAAAAAGTTTGATTAATGATCCTAAGCATATATACCTACATTTATGTATGCTCAGATTTCCTTAAGTATGTTTAGATTACATTTTAGGACATACTATTATATATGCATATTATCGGACATAGCACTCCGATATTTACCGTATATCCCCTATATCTCCCGAATATTCAATCCAATATAAATTTTGGTCGTCCGATATTTCTCCGATATCCAATATTCAAACCTTGCAAGTTAGAGGGCTTAAATCCAACCATCTACTTATTATTATTATTATTATTAGCTGTTGGGATTTAATTCTTCCAACTTAGATGCAAGAATTGTTCTGATAAGATTCATACTCTATATTATGTGTGCGCTATCAGTGACCCACTACTCATCATAATAATGTACATAACTTGCCAGCATAAACGTGTGAGTCTTAAGTGATTGTAGCATCCATTAGCACACAGTTTGTGGTCTATATATTTCAAGTGGTAGACGCAAACTTGTCTGTGTAAAAGAGTTGAGTACGTCGGTTGGGTACCACACATGCGCATGGAAACACACGAATAATGAGGCACCCTTTTATACAAAAACCTTTAAGACCTATATTCCTGCTCATGAATATAATATGTATGCATACAAAATACACATTATATTCATGAGCAGGATCATAATCGAATACTAAGACGAATAACTAACTAGCTATTTGTTCATTTTGACTCATCTTTTGTATGCATACAACAACAGCAACAACAATGTCTCTATCCCAAATGTTTGGGGTCGGCTAATTTTCTATACATACACATTCGATTCATTTGATTATTAAATATTTGTTTATATTATTTTATTTCCATAAATTAAATGTATTACAAATGATATTCATCCTATCAACAATACTGTTTAATTCCCATAAAAATTGGAGGGCGAATCAACAATACACACAAACTGGAGTATATATCCAAAAATACCCATAACAAAATTAAAAAGGAGAAAGTCTATAAGTAATAGGCCTCGAACCCATGGCCATCACATCAATAGTCATGAATAGTTAATGAATTGTTAGCTATACATGCGAATCAAATTCGATTATCACTTTGATATTCGAATCAAATTCGAACGCATCAAAATTGACTGAATTTGAATTGGAATATCACAGTATTAGTTTCGATTCAGTTCATTTACAACCCTAGTCATGACAAATCCATGTTCTAACCTTAGGTCGAGGTGCTAGCACAGATTTACTCGGCTCCTGATTGGGATTAGGGGGCATGTCATTGATATCCTGGGTAAAAAGAATATGAATGTGTTAAAACTTAAACCATAACAAGAAAGTAATATTAGTCACATGCAAAAAAAAGTGAGTTAAGTTTACCCTGATGTTTGGAGGCCTTTCCCCCCTTTGCACCATGGCCATAATCTGAAAAGTAAAATTAAAAAAATATTGAACATACTAATTTTCCTAAGATAGCTCACACCCACTATATGCTAAAAAAGATGAGAAAGCTTTCCGTACTTGGCAAGAACAAGAGATGACTCATGGACATGTTCAATAAGAATACATGTTAATATAAAGATGCAAAATGTCCAGAATATCTCATGTTTAACATGGTTCAAAAAGTTTTTCATCTTGTTCTCTGTATCTGTATTTGCATGAATAACCAATCCATGCTATTCAGATAGTGTACCTCATGCCTTTTTAAGTTTGTTTTCAACAATCTTTTCTCCCACTTTTTTCTCTCTTCTCCTTTTCTTTTGGTCTTCTTTTTTTTTTTTTGGGGGGGGGGGGGGGATAATAACATATGACTATACAATAATCCTTTATGGGCAATAATGTCGGACAGCCAAGATATATGATTTTCCAAAAAAGAGAAAAGGCAACTGTAGCAAAAATAAGAACGTTGAGCTAGCTCCAATTAAGGATAAACTAAGAGAGTAACTGACAGAGATGATATGGACATGTGCAAAGCTGCCAATAAGCATATCAGTTAAGAGGGGCAACGAAATAGTAAATAATGAATATGTAAAGACTCAAGCCTTGGCAACTCTTCACTAACCTGGCTAAGGCCTCAACCAGGTTAGTTTTGAACTAGGTAGCAGGGTGGATCAATCTTAACCTGGATAAGGGCCAAAAAATGAACTAACAAAATATGGTTTAGAAGGTGTTTGGCCTTATTTTAGCCCCGCCCCCAACCCACCCACCCACCCACCCAAAAACACACAACGCGCCGCAAAGGCTTATCCAAGTTTGCTCCACTAGCTTGGTTAGTGGAAGAGTTGCCAAACACTCCCTAAAAGTGACATGTATGGACACAATTGTAGTTGTTAACTTAGTAGGGCAGATAACCTTTGAGAAAGCTAAATGGAAGAAAATGATTCGTGTAGCTAATCATAGATAAACCCATAATCTTGCTCCGATCGTCAACGAGAAGTAAGCTCGGCACGAGCATCGAGTGAGACATCTCATCGCCACATCAAATCCACGTTAAACAAAGGAGAAACTGAATCAATCTTCTCTTTTTCTGTACTTGAAAAAGAACGACTGTAAAAAGATTCTTACAAGGCGATAGAATCTCTTCTTACAACCAAGCAGTTGAAGAACCAGTCGTCTTGTCTTTTTTTGAGACCGTACAGAAGATGACGACCACAGTGGGAGAAGTCATTTTCTCTGAAGAAATGATCGTGACGTAGTAGGACAAGATTGCCGTGGGGACTGACGTCGAAACTCTCATCATTGAGTTCGATCAATCCAAGTATGAAGAGTTCCTCTCCTCCCGTACTCCGAGTCCCACCAAAGCACGTAAGTGCCACAAAGTCTCTCATGAGACTCAAGCTAATTCGGCTTCTGACAACTCAACCCGAGTTTGCCTTGAGGAGAAATCCTCGCCTCTGACTGTCGAGGCTCTGAGAACTAGCCGTCAGGCTAAACGATGTGTCGCCAAGCAGCCCAAGCAAACTTCAATTGCTGTAGAGTCCGCTGTCAATTTGTTATCAAAGAGGGTGAGACGACGTCAACGCCAAAATCAGGCTCGTCGTAAAGCCTGCGCCTTAGTCTCTCTGGATGGCTTCCACTATCGGCCCAGAGATGACACTGATAGAACTCACAAGCTGGTCGAGGCTCGCCCAACTGAGGTGCGTCAAAATGACAAACCTCGCCCACAACGCGAAACTCACCATCGCTGCCTGTGCGTCCAAGTTCACCCAGATGACGAACCTCGTCTTCAACACGAGGCTCGTCCAAGACGACAAGTTCGTCTCCCGAGCCAGGTTCGCCCCACTGTCGAGGCTGGCAAAACTGAGGTGCGTCAAAATGACGAACCTCGCCTCCAGCACAAGGCTCGCCCCATTACTAGGCCACCTTCAAGTTGCCAAGTCGAGGTTCGTCTAAGATGTCAAATTCATCTTTCCTGATACCATGTACATCTTAGTACAACCAAATATATTCATGAAGCATGAAGAAAGTTTGTAAACCAACATGATATTCTGCCAAAAGTGAGTTTAAAGGTAACGAACATCAAAACCATCTCTACTCATCTCTTATGTATTGGTTCATTTCAAAACCATCAAAACCATCGTCTAAGAAAGTTTAGATGTTTGTTGTGAAATGACTTTTCTTATGTATTGGTTCATTTCAAAATTAAAGAAATATGGGACACAACCAACAATCAGAGTGACAATTCAAGCAAGGTGATTACAATCTGAAGAAAAGAATATGCTAATTCAGGTCATAGGGAATACAAAGATGGACCTTAAGCAGGCCGACATGCTATGAGAATGTGACTATAACGTAGGGGAGAAACAAAGACAACAGCACTGAAGGGCAGTATGGAAATTGTAGTCCAAGAAATATCTAAGCTTAAATGGTAGTATCTTGCCATAAATATAATTTGATAAGCTTTATGAAGTTTCATACCTCCATATACGACTTTGGGTGGGGTGCAGGTTCTACAGTTGATGGTGCTGATGAAGGTCGTACTATTTAGTAAATTTGACAAAGTAAATCAATATAAGAGGTTTAACTATACAATACAGATTCAAAATAAGTGGTAAAAAGAAACTACCTGCAGCATAGTCAGGATTTGTGCCATTCACTTTCACTTGCTGAAAAGAAATGCAGAATAAATGAGAATATGAGAAGATAACTTTAAAAAATCTTTTTCTTAAAGAGTACTTCAACATAAAATATGAAGGAAATTATATATGACATACCTTCTGTATGGATGAGAGATTTGCATCTGCCAGATTGACCTGAGGAGTTCTCCATGAATTGTTAGTAGTCCCCGCAGCTAGTCCAGAAACACAAATATCATACTTAATTCTAAGACTTAAAAGACTCTTCAAAGCATATCTTTGTTATATGTCCTTGTATATTTATGAGATTTTTGTAAAAGTGTTCCCATTATATGACCGAGGTACTGGAATGACAACTGTAATCTAACATACAAAGGTCCAAAGACATAGTATCATGTGAATTCAGTCATATAACAACTCACCATTCCCTATATTGGATTGAATGTACTCTTCCATCATCTTCTCCTTAGAATGGCTATTTTCCCTTGAGCTTTCCAACTTTCGGATAGCTTCACCCATAGATTTCATCTCCTTCACTTGGACATCCATCGCACTCATAAAAGCCTCAAAGTACTTCCTCTCTGACACGAAATAATAGGGGGAAAATTAATCATATTAGAAAATCCCATCTCAAGTAAGAGCTGACAAGATCAAGTTAGCTGTGAGAACCTTCATTTTTGGACTTCAGTAATTCTTCACTTGCTTTAGCAACAACAGCAGCAGCCGTGGCAGCTGCTTTTGCAGCTTCTGCCGTTTGATCAGCAAGAACTGAATGCTTCACTTGCTTTAGCAACAACAGCAGCAGCCGTGGCAGCTGCTTTTGCAGCTTCTGCCGTTTGATCAGCAAGAACTGAATGCTGTTCTTCTTCCTTCTCAGATTCTTTTTCTTCTGCTACAACTTTCTTTATCCAAGTTTTCAACCTTGGAACTACAACTTTCTGCATAAAGCAGCTATATCAGTATGCATAATACATGAAAATGTAATTAATAAAAATACTGATACAAATATAAATTGAAAGAACAAAATATACATATAAAAACAACAATGTTCATTCTAAAATTTTTAGGCCGGCCACATATTCTTCCGTTTCAATTTTATTTTGGGTTATCTCCTCCATTATGTTAGCTATTACCCTATCCTTCTTAATTGGTTCCAATGAATTAGTTATTAGCACATCCTTCTCAATTGTTTCCTACGACGTTTTTTTTTTAATTTAGATCTATCTCTAGTTTCTTTGCCCCGTTAACCATATCCTTATCACTTCTCTTAACTGATGCATTTAGTGGTCTCTGTTGTGCTGCTTGTGCATGACCAAACCAATCTCAATTGATTCTCTCATATATTATCCTCGATGGAAGCAACATGTAACCTCTTATAACCACACTCATTTCAGGATAAGCCAAAGAGCAAATTATACATATTTGCACATAACATGGATGAACATTGTCCATGAAAGACAATAATGGCACAAGTGTAAACCGAAAGTAATTTATACCTTGAAGAAGACAGCACTTCCAGCACCAGAAGCAGCAAGCACACCCACAGCAATTAAAGCATGTGACCACTGAAACCTTGACTGTTGCACACTTGAGATGATGGAAGCACTGTTAACTGGAAGACTTGCAGGTTGTGGAGCTTGAGTGGGAGCTTGCGCTTGCAAACTGGTAGATGAATTTGGTCGGGCAACTGTTGAATGAGGTGAAAAATGTAACATATGTCAATAATAAATAAATAGATATATACCAAAGAAATGTCACTGCACTGGTCTTGGAAAGAAAAATTAGAATCAGGACATGGAATTACTGAGCAGATTTATAGATGGATATGAATATAGATGTTTACCTAGTCATATTGTTAGTATCTAGTTTTCTAAAACCCATTTTAAAGGTGACCCTGTAGTTGTATTATATATCTAATTAAAGCATTAACACATCCTAATTTAAGTGACTTGCGCACTTGCATAAAGTACCTGAAATACTATTTCGATGTGTTTAAAAGAGAGATCAGGAGCACACTATCTAGAAACTCAGACCGTCAGAAGAAAGAATTGGGAGAGAACTCCAGAAAAGGAAATTCTAGGTGAAATGCAAATTGTCATTAAATTTGTAAAAATGCAAATTCATGAGTGATCACCTTCAAAATCCTATTATGTTCTACTTTTTGATTAGCAAAAATCATATTGGCACTCAATATACTTTCCATGTAAATCTTTGCTTTTGGAGAACAATGAATAGTGGATATAAAATAATAATAAAGTTACAATGTACGTTTAAAAGAAAAAAGGACAATGCTTAGGTTTTTTAAATTTTATCTTCCTTATGAAAGGATGAGATGAAATCAGACAATAGAAAACCAGTATCTCCAGCTTCTCTTATCTATTTATATTGGTTCCTTTTAAGCACTCAAGGATCACTCAAGAAATAAATTCACAAAACTGGATTACACATAAAGTTTTTGCCCCTCCAAGCATTTCAATAAACAATTACCTTGATTTGTGACAGCAGCCCCAGCAGACGTTGCATTTGATGGTGGATCCTTAAAAAAAAGTACAAAATCTTAAGTTCAATCAATTTTCCTGAAGAATTAGATTGATGGGAGAGCTAATAATTGCTAATAAAGTGCAAAGAAAAACACTACAATAATCTTACAGGAACACGATGAAAGGCTTCATCTATTTCCTCCTTGGTGAGGCCCTTCTTCTCGAGAAATGAACGCCTGTAAATAACTGGAGAGCCCCTCACTTTTGGATGCGACAGAAACTTAACAGCGTTTTGCACTTGATCCTCTCTCATCGGTTCCGAAGGTGCAAGAAATGGCCTTTCTGAAATATCATTGACAGCTTCAGCAGCTTGTCCATTCCCATCAACTGGTTTCGACAACTCAGTTCCTTGAACTAATAAAACGTCAGCAGCATTAGTGCATTAAAAGTGAAAATTTTGAGTTTCACTAGAAACGTCACAGGGAAAAAAATTACTGAAATTATTGCACATTTGGGAGCAGTTTAAACTTAAGGATGCTTTACCAAACTGAAGTTCAATTGTAGTTCGGTTAGCTGTAGTTTGGTTAGCTGCATTTACAGAGATCCAATCAACTGGATATTTTTTTCTTCTTGTCGAATTTCAGTGGATAACTTCATTTCATACCGAAACGGACCATAAGTCACTGAAACTAGGGTTAAGAAAACTACAACTATAGATTTCCAAACAACAGTTCACACTTAAAGTCTACATCTTAAAATAACGATAATTTACGTCTTAAAATAACGATAATTTAGAACAATCTCAACCAATATCAACTGTTCCAATCCTTGCCAAATTCCGCATCCATTATAATTAAACCCTGGCATCCACAGGGAGTTAAATGCTTCAAACCACCACTTCTTGTATTAAGTCTTCCAATTTCCTCCGAATTTCCAAATTAAAGAACCCTAAATCCAAATTCTACCCAGGTAGAAAAAATATTGCCACAAAAATCTCATCTGGATCACTAGATTTTAGATCAGAACTTCAGAATTTTTTTCCAAATATGGTCAAATTTTGGCATTAAGCTACAAACACCCAATAAAATTCGCAGAAATTAAAAAAGATTAAAACTGCAATTATTGATTAACAAATTAAACGGACCGTTATCCAACTTTTCAAACTAAATAAAAATTACGCATAGAAATCTCATCTGGCTCCCTAGATTTCAGATCAAAACTCCAAAAAATTTATATATAAAAATGGAAAAATTGGGACATAATTGGATAGTTAAACTACTAACACAGTGATAAAACCCAGTAAAACTAAAAAGGGAGTGAAAATATCACCTGGGCTTTGTGGGTTCTGGTCGGTGATCACCTGGGTCTGAGGCTTTGGGGCTCGCGTCGCCATGGGCGGAGCTCAGTGGAGATTTGGATTGAAGAGGATAATAAGGGTTTTGCCGAGGGGGGTAAGTGAATAAAAGCCAGATATTATGAGCACAAGTCTATTACGATAATTAGTTTATTTATTAGCGTGCGTCAGATACGAGGGATTCTTTATGGGGATCGTTATGGAGAGGACATAGATTTCTAAAATAGGCAAAAAAGAAAACTTTGGATAATTGTGGAATGTGAACCCTCAAAAGGAAAAGAAAAAAAAAATCTCTCATTACTCCTCTGGGTCCCACTTGCCATTCAGATGATATGGTGAAATTATCTTGGCTAAATGCTACGAATACCATATAGTTGTCCAGTTTTGCCACTTATATGTAACTATGAATTGTTTTTTTAGCAAATAAATACCATTGATGCTCTAGATCATGCAAACATTAAAATTTTCATCATATGACTCTTAACATAATAATTTATAACTTTTTAATCATTAATATTTATTAAATTTAAATTTATCATTAGACACATCTCGTCTTTATTTTAAAGTAAAATTAAATTAAGTTTAAAAAGGAATTTCGGTAGATTTCATAGCAAATTTAACAAATATTAATAGTTAAAAATCTTTAAAATTAGGATGTAAATATCATAGAAAAATATTTAGGTGAAATCTTTCATGTTAGCATGATCGTTCGTACAAACTTACTGATTTTAAATAACTTACGGTATTTATTTGTCATAAAAACCAACTCATGATATAAAAATGTTAAAATAGGAAATTTTATGATATTTAAGTGTCATTTAGCTAATTGTCTTCTACCTTGACTTTGTTTTTATTTCTTCTTTTCTATTTTCACCGTTATCTGAGGCCGTGTGGTTGGAGCGAAAAACAAAGAAAAGTTATTTCCCACTTTTGAAATGTGAGCCCATAAAGGAAATGAACTTCAAATTCGTTGTTTGCATATCTACAATTATATGAAAGAAAATGTGTTTTCAATGCAAATTCAGTGTTTGGTTAAAAAACAATCAGTACAAAATCTATCTAATCTTATCATATAAGGAAACTTTGGCATGAATTGTTTGGTTAAAAGGATTTATTTTGATTAGGTAGAATAGTTTTTATTTTTAATTTTTTTTTAAAACATTGTAGCTTTTCCTTCCATCAAATTGGTTATAGCATTTGTTGCAAGTTCTTCTACCAAATGCAAGTCTATTTAGCTTTCCTAATTACAAAATTGTGAGGGAATGTATTTACAAATATAATTGCACTAATTACTCTTGTAACTTCATTTCCATCCAACCAACTAGCGATTAAAGCTGACAAAAAGGTGTAGAAATGAAAAAGCGAAAAGTGTTCCTAAGGTGTCGCCTTAGATAATTATCTAAGGACGCGGCCTAAAATCACATGACTAAGCTACATTGTGGATGATCCGCTCCGTTGAACTTGATCTACATATTCTAAAACTCCAACACACCAAGTTTGGGATGAACCCATCGTCGTTTGACCCTCCGTCGAGCCATGTAAAAAATACTATTCATTCGAAACCGTTAAAATTGATACGAGTAGATGAATGGTCAAACAACGACGGGTTCATCCCAAACTTTGTGTGTTGGGGTTTTAGAATATGTAGATCAAGTTCAACGGAACGGATCATCCACAATATAGCTCAATCATGTGATTTTAGGCTGCGTCCTTATATGATTATCTAAGGCGTCACCTTAGGAACACTTCTCCCAATGAAAAAACCAATTTTGAAGAAATTTTAAGTGAACTTAATTGGAAATATAACATGATAATGTGGGTTTTAGGGCATTTTTCTTCAAATTCAAAACTTTCACATTTTCTAAAAACATCAACCAAACAGCCTCTTATTAGAAAACAAAATCCATTAGAATACTTAACATTGAAAAGGGCTAAATTACCAAATTGATATATTTAGTGGCATCTCGCTACCAGTAAGTTAAATTTCCAAATGTGTGCAAACACCTTGCAACCAAACACCTTCAGATGAGAATAGAAAAAATCTTTTTCAGACCAAACTCTCTTTGGAATATCAAAATCCAAAGAAACTGAAGGAGACATGTTGATTATGTAGCATGCAGTGTGAACAGCTTCAGCCCAGAAGCTCTTAGGTAACTTTGTCATCTTCAACATACATCTGATTTTCTCCACAATGGTCCTGTTGTACCTCTCTGCAACTCTATTATGTTGCGGTGTGCTGGACTCTGTCCTCTGATGCCGAATACCATGCTTGGAGCAATATTCTTTGAACTCAATGGAAGTGTATTCTCCTCCATTATCGGTGTGTAAACACTTCAACTTCTTTCATGTATGTTTCTCCACCATGGCATAAAACTATTGGAAGACTAAAAACAACTGATCTTTTGTCCTCAATAAAAAGACCCACATCTTTCACGATGCATCATCAATAAATGTAACAAAATACTTATTGCCACCCAAGGACTTCACCTCGATAGGACCACAAACATCAGAATAAATTAAATCCAGAATATTATATTTTCTTTTAGAATGCTTACGAAAAGAAACTCTATGTTGTTTGTCAAACAAACAATAATCACAAGGAGTGAGTGATGAACCTTTGACAAAGGGAATGAGAGACTTCTTTGCCAATATTTACAACCCCTTTTCGCTCATGTGCCCAAGCCTCCTATGCCACAAACTGAGAGTGTCACCGTCTTAAGCCACGCTCAAAGAATCATATGAAACCTTTGCTTGAGTCTTATATAAATTGTAACATATACTTTCTCTAGCCACTACAAGAGAGCATTTGGTGATTTTATATTTTCCTCCACCAAATTGAATTTCGTATCCCATTCGGTCTAAAGTAAGATCTGAAATCAAGTTGATCCGCAAATTAAGAACATGTCACACATTCTTTAAGATTAATGTGTATCTGGTATCTGTCTGCAAGTGATATCACTAAGTCCCACAATCTTCGAGTAGCTGATATTGCTCATCTTCACATTGTCAAAGTCACCTGCTTTATACGACGTGAAAAGGCCTCGATTGGAGGTAGCATGACATGTAGCTCATGTATCCACTATACACTCAGAATTCTGACTTATAACATGCATACAGTCTTCTTCCCTGTAAATGAAAATAACATCAGTCTCAAACAAAGTAGCTGTAGTGTCACTGTCAGCTTTCTTCTTCTCATCTTTCTTTTCATCTTCGTTCCCAGCTTGCTCCTTCTTCAATGCCCAACAATTCTTCTTGATATGACCTAACTTCCCACAATAAAAGCAACCTCTCCCTTTAGATTTTGATCTTCCCTTGGATGTGCCACGACCTCTGGATTGGTCCTTGTACCTGCTCTGCGTGATAAGTGCCTGTGAGTTATCTGTGCTGGTAGACTTCCTCTGAGTCTCCTCATTGAATAAACTACTGTAACCATAAATCATCGATAATACACCTTCTGGAGCTGTGTTGCTGACTGTCACAACCAGTGTCTCCCAACTGTCTAGCAAACAACTCATTAGCAATAAAGCCTATAGCTCATCATCGGTTATCATCTTTATGGTAGCTAACTGATTAATCAAACTCTTGAACTCATTCAAGTGTCCTGCTATGTTGCTTTATTCTTTGAATTTTAAGTTCACCAACCGCCTCATAATAGACACCTTATTTCCTGTGGTCTTCTGCTCGTAGAGATTCTCAAGCGTCTTCCAAAGAGACTTCGCGTTAGTCTCACCTACATGATGAAACACACTAGTGTCGATCCATATCCGAATATAATCAATCGCCTTCTTGTGTTATTTCTCACATTCTTTATCAGTCATCTTTTCTGGCTTAGCTTCATCTCCCTCAATAGGGTCATGTAAATCTTTACAATACAGAATATCTTCCATTTTGGACTTTCATACTTGCCAATTGGAACCATCTCATTTCATCATTGTGCTAAAACTCTTCATCTTTTTCATCCCAAAGCACGCCTCGAACTAGGGCTCTGATACAACTTGTTAGGGATTTTATGAAGATTAATCTGCGGAATTAAACACTAAACGAATAACGACACCAATAAAAATACCACAAGCAAGCAAACACTAAGATTTAACGTGGTTCGACAAATCATACCTACATCCACGGAGCAATCCAGAGAGCAATATTCCACTATCAATCAGGAGTACAATCCCTCAAAGTTACACTTGAATTTGAGGATTAAATCACAAAGAGAAAAATACAGTGTTACTTTAGGCACCAAAACCCTAAAATATGTCTCACCACAAATCTCCAACTCCTGCGAAGAAATCAACATCGTACCCTAGACGACGTTGTCGTTCTGAAGACAACGGCTTTTGAATCACTACACTTTGACAACCGAGCTATCTGAAATCTGAACTTTTCTCTCTTTCTTTTTTCTCTCTTTCTTTTTTCTCTCTCTCATCTTTTTCTCTCTCGAGTTACCGTTCTCTGATTACTGTAGCAAAAAAAAAAAAAAAAAAACTCAGATTGATGATCTTCATGTGCCCCAATTCCTTTAATAAAGGAAATTTATCCCTAGGCCCTCCTTTTCTATTCGAATTAGGAATAGGCCCCTCAAATCCTTTTCTTAGTAGGATACAACAAATTTGATCTAGTTTTTGTGGGCCTCAATTGGGATGAACCCACAACAGCTATTACATTTACTCTCGACATTGGATATGGAAAAGATAATTTTCAAAGAAGATGTGGAAGTGGTAATTAGAGATATCCAAAATGGAGCGGAGCAGCACTCGGTTTTCAGACACTTTATGGATGATATTCAGCAATCTCGCACATGACTCAATGAATGAGATTTTGAGATAGCTCGTCAAACGACAAATGTAACGACTCATGTGTTAGTTCGAAGAGCTAAGAAAATTGATGAATTTGTGGTATAGCTTGAAGACCCATCATCGTTTTTACACAATATTCAGTAGTCTGATAATGAGCAACATTTTTCTACATTCTCTTGTTGTGCTTCTGGGTTTTTAGTTTAGTTTGGATGCGTCTTAATATTTTTTCTATAAAAAACTATTGCAATATAATAATTAGATCCTACTAACAAAGTAATTTATGACAACTGTCCTTCTGAACCTACTAATAATGTATTTAATATGAATTTTAGTGAGAAATGAATCCATAATTAAGCATTTATTTATCTTCTCTCACAGACTAATCAAATTCTCTTGATTAATTATGCACTAATTATTTCACAACTCATCTACTTCCATAAATGTTCCACTTGAATCTCAAGAGTTGCATAAAAGTATATTGTATATGGATGCTCAAATGCATAAAAGAAAACACTAAAAGAATCAAAAGAAGAAAATTGGAGGAGGTGAGAATTTTGATAGTGGAGTCAGTCCCTCGATTATAGTAACCAGGATACCTCGTAGTTAACAAGATTTTACAAGTGATAATTGAGAGAGAAAATTATATTGCTTTTCTTTAGAGGAAATGAATAGATCTACGACTGAGTTCACCTCCTATTTACAAAAAATATTAATTTATTAGTTATACAAGTATGCAAAATCTTGGAAAGAAAAACTAATATAAATCGTAATAAATTGCTCTTCGAATGTTTAGTCTGATGTCGCTATTTAATATGCATTACGTGCAAAGCACATATTACATATTAGTAAAATATAAAAATTGATCTCGCTTAGCCTATAAGACCTATCCAAGATTTTGTGCTGCAAATTTATTTTTTACATTTATGCCCCTCAAATATCTTATATTTGTAAAATTAGTCCTAAAACATGATTTTTTGTATAGGAAAAAAACATCATCTTTATTCTTAAACTATCACTCACCCCTCGGACTCCAACCACTTGGGATAGAGGTTTTTCTGCTGCTGTTGTTGTTTCATTCACCCCCTCTCCTCCTCTCCAACCTTATCCCCTCTCTCCCTATTCCACTACCGCTCCCCTTCTCCTTCCTCTGCTCCCCTCTTTCACATCCATCACTAGGGAGATAAGGAGAGGGGAAGAGAGACATGTGAGAGATAGAAGGAGTGGATGTGGAAGGCAAAAAGGAGAGCAGAGGAAGAGGAGGGGAGTGATGTTGGATAGAGAGAGAGGAAATAGGAGGGGAGGCCCGGAGGGGGTGGGGGAAGGAGTGGGAGAGGTGTGAGAGAGACTGAAGTGGGAGATTTTATTTTTATTTTTTCAAAAAAAAAAATCAAAATTTAAGGATAGTTTTGTGTATATGGGAGAGTTGACGGTATATATTGAAAAGTTTTGTGTATATGGGAGAGTTGACGGTATATATTGAAAAAACACTTGCACTAAGTTTGGATAGAGTTTCTTAGGAGGGAGGAGAGAGGGGGAAGGTTTAAAATGCTAGCCCTCCTAACATTGTATTTGTTTGCACTTTTTAGTTAGGAAGGGGAGGGGAGGGGAGGGGAGGGATAAAAATTAGAAAATTTATCCACTTTCTCAACCCTGCAAAAGTGGACGGATTGGGAGGGTAGAGGAGGGGTTTCAAGTGGAGTTTTTTTTTTAATTCTAATATTGTCCTATATTAAAAAAACCAAAATGCGTTCTTTTATATTTTATTAAAAGGGCATACTAGTCAAGTAGCTCTCATTCCCGTCTCATCCCCTACTCTAAACAAACACATATTATAGTGTACGCTCCCATCCCCTAGTTGTCTATCCAAATATAAATAATTACATTCCACCATTTTCCTTTCCACTCCCTCCCCTCCCTTTGGTTTAAGTCAATCACTTCCCTCCTCTCACACGCACCCCCCACCCCCCTCCCCCTTTGTATCCAAACTAACGTTAATTTGCCACTCAAATCTCACCTCGGACTAAGTGGATATATCCTAGTTGGCTTACACTGTATCATCTTTTATGTTTTTTTATCGCTAGCGCAAATAAATATATCTTATTGGTAAAGAGGTACGGCTAAGTATATCAATTTGGTAATTTAGGGGCTGTTTGGTTCGCTATTGTAAGGGGTGGAAAACTCAGAAAACCCATCCACGTCAGATTTTTAGCTCTCCACGTCAGCTTTTTCGTTTCCGTCCATTTCTTTGTGCCGCTTTGGTTCGCTCGAATGGAAGAGGGAAAACTCTGCTGAAATCGCCGCCAACTAAGATTTTTTTTCCTCTCCGATTTCCTTCCCCAACCAAGTGAAATTGATGAAAACTCTGCCACGTCAGATTTTTTCCTTCTCTGCTTTGTTTACAAAAAGTTTTTCTTTTTTTTCTATGCGAACCAAACACAAGAAAAATAAATACATTGGTTTCCCACCATTTTTTATGTGCGAACCAAACCAAAACAATCTATTTCTTGAAAAAGTTTGGAAAACTCAAAACTTGTGTTTCTTTACATGGAATTGCATTTCTCTATATCAAGGAAACGAACCAAACAGCCCCTTAAACCAAAAAAAACTCCAAATTGTCCTTCCTAAAAGATATGCACATTTGTTTTGGGTAGAATTTGTACTTTTCTTACTAGAGCAATACTTTTAGGGATACTTCTATTTTGAGGAACTCCTCAAACTTGGGGCCAGGTTTAGTCCTAGTCCTGATTTGAGCAAAAAAAATTATTTGGATAAAACTGGACCATGTCCGGTGCAATTTTTCTAAGGCCAAATTTAACCTTTAAAATTGGTTTTTTGGTCCAAAACAAAATTCATTTAGTTTAAAATCCAAGTTTAGAGTAGTTGTCAGACACATCCTGAAGAACTTTTCAAATGAAGACTAGCATTTATGGATGAGGCGCTCATGTGATAAGTCATTATGTGCACCACAATATAGATTGCCCAGTGTTTGATTGAAGAATAGCTATCATGGTCATCAAATATCTAGTTAATCTGATCCATGACATTAATGTCATGATATCAATTCGTAGATCAATTTATCAGAAGGTTGATATATCTTTGATATACACACAATCGATAACACAAATTTAAGCCACCGAATACTTTTTCTTCATCTTCATATTCTAATATGTTTTCACATTAGAAGGGTTAAGATAGATGGATGAAAGAAGCTTCATGTCGCCCACTCGAGAGCATAAGATAAAAATGATTTATCATTTGCTATTTGCTAACATAGATAGCTCGCATCAAAGAATTGCTTCCTCTGAGTTCCAACATTTGCCGCTTAAAACGCAACACAAGGATCAATAAGCAAAGAGGTCCTCGCCTACCCAAACCTCGTCGGAGCCACCGGCCGGCCAATGAATTTATTCCAAACTTTTAAAGTCTGAACCGGAGCCAGTGAACATATCTATATCAAGGTTAAGAAAGGGAACCATGCATAATTTAATATGTATAACTCGAACAAGATACAAACCAATAATTTGATTTAATTTTCAAAGCGGAATATTATTTTGACGCAATAGGGAACAAAGCAAACCCAAGTATTTGAACCAAACCTGACAAGAATAATCTCAGTCTCTAAGTACATATTGAAGAATTATTCAGGTATACGATTCAACTACAATCCTTATTAGAATACAACAAGAAAATTTCAACTCACTACACAAGAAGGGGGAAAATAGACAAAAATACTATGAAACAATTAAAAATTTCAACCACATTTTACAAATAAAACTATCAAAAAGAAACCAAGTTCTTTCAAGGTAAAGTCTTTTTTTAAAATCTCTGCTCAAATTCAAGAAGTTTGAGATTGACGATGTATTTGTAGAATCCACTCGAGGTAACCGCTGATTCCAGCGCTCTGATCCTCAACAAATTTGGAAAGAAGCAAGGCACTCTCTCTGGGTTGCTCGCCTTGTCTTACTATGTAGCATAACTGATAGGTTGAAGGATCTTTTTGTCTTAATCTGTTTAGAATCTTCATAAATTTTCTTGACATGTCATTGTCATTTTCGCAAAGTGCAGCCTACAATCATAACAGACAAAAAGAGTTGGAAACTAATATAAGTGGATCTTGCGGAATCAGCTTAGAGTGTATACTCATGATGATAGGTCATAAGTTAAGAAGGAAAAATATTCTACCAAGAGGGCTGTATAAAAAACTGGAAGGACAATATGACCAGTTTCTTGCTATCAATTCTAAATCAAGTGCAATTAGAATATAGTATCACTGCAATAAGCAATAGAGTATCAACTAGAATATGCATCAATGCAATCCCAACTTCCAATTTGTGATGAGACATGTGATATCATTGCACGCCATATGATTTTCTATAGAGAGCCCTCTAGAGGATCAGCTCCTAAGAGGCATGACAGCGTGACAAGATAATTTGGAGATGGCATTATCTTGTTACCATATTTTGGCAAGTGAAATATATGTGCATGCGCCAAAAAAAAGTGCAAGAACTAAATAAACAAAAGAATTAAAAAGGGTCATTGCAGCATCCTCTGTTTCTGTTTTTTAACGTTTCCTATTCCATAATTTCAGTAATTTAATAAAAAATTTAGAACGTCATAAACGCCATTGACATTAACTTTCTAGACACTAGCAGATTATGTTAGTCTAAAATGCATGCAAGAATACGAGTCAAGAAAACACAATAAATATATTTTTTTTTAAACCTTGCAGATGAAAAATTGTACCTTGGATATATCAGGGAAGGCAAAAAGATTTCCAAATATATTATCAACTAATTCATGCGGTAGCATGCTGCCAGACCAAATAACAAAGTTGAATCCGTTGTCAAAAATATATAAGCCTTCTCGGTCTAAACTTTGTGCAGTTAAAGGCAATGGTTTTGTAGTTTCTTCAAAATCACCTGAGGCCTGCAAACATTAATTCACAATAGGAGATGAATTAGTGATGAATTAGTGATAACCACTTCCGAATGTGTCAAATTATATGGTTAGTGTAAATAAATTTCATGGGAAATATTCAGAACATCAAAATCTGTATAATAATAGAGTTAGCTTCCAGTGTAACTTTACAAACTAAGAAAATAAAAGCAGGCTGGTTAAAACTGAAACAAAAATTTGATACTGAGATGAAGAAAAAAACTATGCATAGATTAAAGTTGATAAAAAATGTTCACAATTATACCTTGATGAGGTACTCATCGACTCTAAGCAAGCTTGGGTAAAGAAGTTTAAGCACCCTGTTTATGGGTAAAATCATCATGCTATAACCAGCTGCACATCGTTCATCTAGAGGAGCATCAGCATACCCGCCACGAAGTGCTACAGATTTGCAAAGAGATAATGCATATAGTACCAAGAACTTTAGAGATTCAGGAAATATCAACCGTCCACCTAACCGATGTTGCGTTACATATAGGTTGCGATATTCCTTTAGGCTCTTCACAATCTTCAACTGCATTAGCTGACGAGAATCCTCCAGCTTATGGGACAACGAGTGCTCAATTGCTGTGGGATTTTCAGTATTGAAGGAAAACAAATACTGGTCACTATTAGAACAACTAATATAAGAGAAATTGCAAATGATGTATAACTCACCAAGCCTGCTCAAGACTGAGATAATGGCCCCAGTATCAGCTTGGCGGTACATTTCACCAAGATCTGCTACTACAGGTGCAGCTGCTGTGTGGACTCTGATACGTCTTTCACCTGAGGAGGAAGTATATCTGATGCTTGCTAAGGAAATACGGTAGCATCAGTAGTACTTGCTTAAGAGTAATCAAAAAGAAGAGAAGAGGAAGTATATTTTGCTTAATAATGCTCAAGAATGGTGGAGGAGAAAAAATACAAGCACAAGGTACTTGAATAAACATGCAACTGAACATGATTGGCTTTGCATTTCGTTCTGTATCTTGTAACAAAATACTTGGCATCCACCAATGTGTATTCAAACAATTCTTTTTGCACGGTAATGTTTGGAAAATACGCATTCTCCCCTCCCCAACCCCCCAGGAGGGAGGGACTGGAGGGAAGGGGTGGGTTAATAATGTAAATAAATAAAGAAGCAAATAAAGTATCTCATATGAATTGCTAAAAATTGTTAAAGAAATAACGATAAGAAGGTATAACAGTCTAGATACAATAAGCTGAGATTTTTTACGAAGGATACAGAAGGGCCACTTGGAAGTACACTGTTTGGGTTGTCATTAAGGTCTCTTCCAAAGATAACTGCATTGCAAAGGCTTTATCACAATCCGCAGCAGGAAGGGCTAATAAGTCTGTGGACCTTAGCATAAAATGCCCGTGGTAAGTAGTAAAACGCACACCTGAAATGTGAGGATTCCGCATTAGAAATCAATAGCATTTTTCAAGGAACAAATGCTGAAGAAACCAAAGAAAGTCTAAATAAACCTTTTCCGCATCTAATGCGCATCACAGCTTCCCAAGCTGTTTCCCTAGTGATATCCCTGGCCAACTCATGTCTAAGTTTCTCTTGATGGATGGGTGCCTGGAAAGATGGATAATAATATACCTGGCCACCAGTATATTTGGCAAGAGAACCTGAAAAATTAGCTAACATATTAGGAACGTAAGGCATTCAAATATTACTATTCATCATTGACATGTTTTCAGCGTAGGCACCTAGAGAAGCTATATCAGAGTACTTGTCACTGAAAGCATAGATATCCACCGCAATTTGATTCTTTGTAAATTCAGCAGCCATTTGCTTATAAAACGGATCTTCAGGGACCCTCAATATGTGCTCTTTGTCAGTTCCATAGACACGGAGATCATCACCACGCAACCTTAGGCGACCAATGCCAAGAGAAGGCAAAGTACTCTGAAAGACAAGCAGTTTCCCTCCAAGTTGGCTCTGGGAATAAAAACACAGTACAACAGTTAGCAGGATGTATAGATGAGGTAACTTCCTCTTCTGAAACCACCAAAGATGTCAAGTAAGAAGATCTACCATAATCATGAATGCGGCCTTCAGAGCAGGACCAAAGGCAGATTCTGGATTTGTATTGCCCTGGAACATACTGGGCAAGCTATCTAAGAATGCATCCACAACATGCCTTGAATCAGAGAGATTTACAAGAAGATCATCAGGCAGGGGTAAGAATATATCATCCAAATCTGCTACCACCATCATTTGAGGCTGTGTCAAAGAAGACTGGCACATGCAAAAATAGCGAATGAATATTATTGACGCTAGGACCTTATATACAATCACAAAATTTAGAGTGGTCTACAGTTTTACAACAAGCGAACAGTAGGTGAACTACAGCTAACATTCAGGCAACTGGGAAGAGAAATAACATGCCTTCAGACAATAGAAATGTAATGTGCTGTCAAAAGTTAAGAAGCCAATTTGCGTCCTGGGGAAGCCAGGTAGCTCGTCGAGACAAGACTTTATTGTTTTAGCTACAACCTGCAAAAATATAAGGAAACTGATAAAAGTGCCTACACGCCCACACACACCACCAAAAAAAAGGAACCAAAAAAACTGATATCATCATGGCTGAGTTTACTAGAGACTCTAGGGTGATTGAGTCAGAAAGCTAATACAAACTGTCTAGAGAATAAATGAAGAATTCACGTAAAGGCTATACGTTGCAAACTAACTCCTTACCTCAAGCAGACCACTTCGAGCAGCAGATACTGAAACATCAATAAGGAAAAAGTACAGTGGTGGCATAGGTGGTCGCACCATATACTCAGTTGGAGCAACAAATTCCACACTTCCCTTAGAAAGCTCAGGTCTTTGATAAATATCATGTCTCCTTCCATTGGCATCTAAACCACAGAGATACTCTGCTGGAACTGGACAAAGAAGTATTTATGCATGTCAAAAACTACCTTATCACCAAAAGCTTAAGTAGATGGCTTGCAAACATCATGGTTACACTGCTTGTAATTTAATGTAAATGTGCATACATGCATAGGTAACTACCTCCTCTGTCATATACTGTTTTTTCAAGAATTCCAACATAAGTGTATTCATATAACATGGAATTTGGTATTTCTTAAATTTGACTCTACTAATGAATCATTGACTGAAAATACTAACAAATAGCAGCAAACATGACATACCTTTCCTAATAATGGAAAATAAGCAGCTTCATAAATGACTTGTAACAGGAGGAAGACAGCATTCTTTGAAAACAGAAAGTAGCAGAAATGAAGCTGCAGAAGGAAATCAAATGCAAAGAAGCAAACTAGGAAAATCATGTGGTAGTACAGCCTTGTGGTGCATCAATTCTTTCGTGATTCTTGAATTCTTGCAGATTTTTGGCGTCAAAGTTATTGGGATTAATAAATATCAACAAGTTGTTACCTTCCAACTTTCCTTTCTCTTTATCATATCCTAGTAATCTCCAAAAAAAAGAGCAAATATGATAATATTGGTCTCAAACGTCTAGCTTCAAGTGCCTCAATTTCCTACTGGTTATGTAAAGGACATGCTCAAATACGCAGGATGCATGTTATGCAAATTTATACGCATTGTACACATTATACACATTTATATACACTCAACAAAGTTGATGCCGAGAATTTTTATCGTGTTATAGTAACACACATCCAGTATGTGAAGCTCAACGATTCTCATTTTCTTCAGGCAAATTATTGCATATGTCCAGCCAGAACTCAAGAATGAGCTTTCTGTAGGCAGTTTACAAAAGTGTAATCAGAGTATTCCTAAATCTAATTGACAAGCTTGAACTGTATCTTCTACAAGAATCCAAAAGACTAACTATAGCTAAAGATAAATTGGGCCAGTCCAGCAGCCACATAGAAAAATATGAACACGTTAAACAGCTTTTTCTCTACAGTCTACATTAGTTATACATCTTCCAGTCTGTTTCTTGTTGCACACCATAAAGTGCATATTAAGTATTTAACGAGATATATATACAAATCTGAAAATTTAAAACTCTCACTAAACAGAATTTATTAAAGAAAATTAGAAATTAAGTAAACTGAATAACACACAAAGACATCATAAATCATACTTATTGCATCAAAATATATTTTAGAGCAACTAATGCCTGTATTGCAGCTATCAGATGGAATTTTAAGGATTAAGTAAGATTTAAACCTTGATATGGTAAAGTGAAAAGAATTTGGTATAAGTATTCTGGTCCTATCAACAAGTTCTCTCCATCTAGAGAACCTTCAACTAAAAATCTAATCATCTCTCACTTTCTTGAGTATAAGATCATCTCCTAGCATGGAACATCTATCTCAGCAAAAAGCTAGATTTAGTAAACTATCTTTATAGTTAATCTCAGCGACAACAGCAAGAAATATACTTTAGAATGAAAATTTCATAGCTATTATTTGGATGTAAGACAACAAATGAAGTTCTTTTAGAGAAATACCATAAATCAAAGCACGAAAGAAAGCATAATATATTGAAAATAGGCAGGTGTCTGAATGATGAACATTGTGGGTTTTCCATTCAGGCTCTCAGGGTGCCATCTAGAGAAAGCAGTATGAATTAAGAGCAACAATCATAACAAATAGATCATAAACAGAAGTGGAAAATAACAATCACCCTGAAAAACTTAAATTGTCTTCTTTAAGTCTATATGTAAAAATCCAACTTATATTGTTCTAAGTTCACCAATAGCACTAACATCGAACAAACAGTGGAGATCGACTAAATTGAATGCCTAGAAATATGGAACATCTTATCATGGAAGGCTCAAACATTTCCAATGCCAAAATCATGAAAACAATTGCCAAGGTGCTTACTTATGATATTGAAGCAGATACAACTACAACAGAATCATGCTGGTAATAAACTTAGAAGGCAAGAAAGAAAGAACATGTAAGGTGCATACCGTCATTAAGCAAACCACAAAGATTGCAGCGCCATTTCCTTCCTGCCTCTGTGAATGTTACATATGGATTCACATACGTTCGACATCTCCGACATCTAATAACACCTGCTGATCCAAAGTTAACAACTGGCACCTCTTCCTGAAAGAATAGCAAAAAAGCAGTGTGAGTATTTATGACAAGGTGGGCTAATTGGAGCAAATGGTAATCACAGATCTGCGGGCAAGGGCATGTATATAAGCACAGAGTTTTACTGACCCCATCTGGAACTTCTGCAAGAGGATGAACTACGGCACCAAGTGGTAAATGCCACCTAGAAAGCAGCGACTGGGAATTAGGTATGGCATGTGTAGTCAGCCTCAAAAATCTCGGGTGACAATTCAAAGGGTATGATTTAAGAACGGAGGTTGGCTCCCTATCACCATCTAACGGCCTTGGCAATGATTTTGGATCTATTCCAGCGTCAACTGCCCCAGGAACAGAACCCACAGACAATGACTGAAAATCCTCTACCAGACCCTGAATGGTACCTCCTATAGGAGGTCCTGTAGTAGGGTACTGCATTTGTTGAGTAAAACCGAAAGGAACTCCAGTAGGTGGTGGAGGCGGTTGCATAAGTCCTCCTTGATAGGCATGAAAGGGAGGTTGCGTTGGCGGAATAGAGGCAGTGGGAAAAGCTTGCCCGGGTGGTTGGGAAACTGGTCTAGGAGGAGAAAACTGTGAATCAGTTTGTGATTGGAATACATTAGCACCTGGAACGGTATTAACGTTGCCATATAAAGGTGCTTGCATAGGTGGTCTAGTTGCAGTAAATGGTGACTCAGATGGTGGAGGGGCCACGTTAGCTCTAGGAGGTACTTGGTTTGCAGTTTGGGGAGGAAAACCTCCTGGAAACAGGGGAGTTTGGGCCTGAGATTGAAGATACCCAGGAGGAGGAACAGATGGTGGACCTAGAGGGGGACCCCGTAAAGGAGGCATAGGTTGGCCGCTTGAAGGAAACCGAGGAGGAACTTGTGATTGCGGAAAATTACTCGAACTTTGTGTGGGGTAAGATGATGGTGGAGGGGTGGCTGGACCATTAAACTTAACAGATGGAGGTTGAGACCTATAAGCGGATGATTCTGGGCCAGCTAAGGGTCCAGATGCCAAGAATGGCATGGACGATTGAGAAGGACCTTGTGGTCTAAAACCAACAGGAGGAGCAGAGGGTCTAAAAGGAGGAGAACTCTGCGAAGGAACTGGGAAGGCTGCAGCAGGTTTTCCAGGAAAGTTTGTCAGCTTTTCATTCCCCTGCTGCATATTTGCTTCACCTTATTCAGGCAATACAGAGCCTGATCTGCAAGATAATATTTTAATCATTAGACATCTGTAATAGCGAAAAGGATGTGCAATCTACAAAACAAAGAGCAAGCATTCTAAGAACAAGGAATCTAGTTGCAGAAGACGTGCAATGGATATTAAATTTGATAATTACAACCAAGTTTTCAGCTAAAACTGAATCTGATAGATGTGGTTACTCCAGAGTGTCTAGAAATTATCATGTAACAAGTTGCCTTTACACAGGTAAGATCTTTATTCTTAGGACATCCTTCAATGTTATTAATGATATATAATTATATCTCTACAATTTTTCAAAATAAAAACATAACAGAACCAATAAACAAATTTCCTCATTTTTGAAGCACTTCAAAGAGAATGTTTCCAAATTTAATCATTATGACTGCAAACATGTTTCTACACCATATGGTCCAAACGTAGTTCCATGGAAGAACTAAGATGAATAAGTGCAACAACACTTATAAACACCATAAATTGATTCTCATTTGTATTTCTAACAGGACCTAACTTGACACTGCATTTGGTATAAACAAACTAAATAAATACGCAAGCAATCCCAACAAAGATCACTGGAGTACCAAATACCTAAGAGGCACAATCAGTAATCAATTGTTCTATCAAGTTATGATGAAATTATTGAAAGCCATAATGATGCAAACTAAGTAATTGACCCCCAAGGTATCAAATCCACATAAGGATTTGTATTCATGTTTGATGGAGCTGTTATTTCCTGGATACCAGTTAATCGAATATGAATTAGTTGTTCTAGATACTGAACGCAAAGAAGATGAATGGCTTGACATGACGTTGTTCGGAAACTTGTTCAAGCTATTTTATTCGTCGTGACAATAAGATTGTCATTGTCACACCGCTGAGTGAAACAACCTGCACAACTAATTTAACCACCCAGGATACAACCTACAGAATCTATATCACCTTGACACACCGAGGAGTAAAAACAAATCAAATAATGAATCAATCAATTCCCACCTTTGACAAAGCTTGCCAAGTTATTGTATCAATATGCTCCCATGTCAATGTCATTGTTGTCACCTTGAGCAACCATGACATGTGACACATACTACGACAATCTCAAGGCAACTTGAGCAACCACTATCTGTATATTGTGGCGATATGGAGATATTGATTCTTTTGGTACTAACTAATAATGGACTGAGATGAATTTCAATTCAAAAATTCACAACAAAAACTTCAAATCAATTACTCAGGGTATAACTAATATCATAATATTCTCCTTTTCCAGTCAAATTATTTGCCACTTCACACATTCTCTACATGGAACTAGTGAAAACTCAAAAAAAATCATACTAACACCAAACTCAAGATCTTTGAAGCTTTATGATACTATTCAACAATCTCCATGCCTTGAGCAACCACCATAAGTCTATCCAAGTTTCTCATCATGGTGTATAGCCTCTACTGCCACATGTTGTGGCAATAGGGAGACATTGAATTCCAGTACAAAGTAATAATGGTCTAAGACAACTTTCAACTGAAAATGTTACCAAAGGCGCAGATGAACAGTCCCTTCACTGCTCTCTTCCCAGAACAGAACTAATTTCACAATATCCACCCTTTTCTAATCAAGTTCCTCTCCAACTGGCATATTTCTTCAATATTATTAAATTTTGAACATTTCATATACAGACCCAAATTCAAATCTTTACTGCAGTAACAACGCAAAATAATATTGATACTCTCCAGTCATCAAGTTCAAAGCTCTATGCTGCTATTCAAGCCACAAGATGTTAAGATTATCTCAAAATGCATCAATTTTTTGAATGAGATCTAGCATCAATAGGCCCTAATAAGTAATAACAAACAAAAAGGGGCGTGAACTGAAGATCACGATGCCTGTAGTTGCATCAATAGACTAACTACACAGTGACTATTTGACCTCCCTGAAAACAACCTAGACAAACTATTTCACTCTGACACGCCCACAAGTAAAATAACTAATGTGGTGCCTTTGACAGACATTACTATATCCATATGCTGCCATGTCAATGCCATCATTGTCATCCTTAAGCAACCATGAATAACTAACACATACTGACAACAAACTCGAAGCAACCTGAGAAACCACTATCCATGCTTGTCACCACATCGAATTTCACAGAACGCATTAATAATGGACCGAGATCACTTTTCACAGAAAACACTTAAACCAAGATCATGTATCAATTACTCCCTCTACCACTCTTTTCCATTGAACTTCTTCGCCACTTGAAATATTTCCCAGATGAAACAAGTGAAGATTCTACAAGTGCCAAAGTTCAAATATTCACAGAGATAACAATGCAAATTACTATAGTAGCTTCATGCTACTATTCAACTCGTAAGATGTTAAGATTATACCTAAATTCATCAAATCTCCATTATACAAAAAATAATATCACAAAATTCATCCTTTTCTAGTCAAATTCTTCCAGTATTGAACTAAAATCACAATACTCATCCTTTTCTAGTCAAATTCCTCTCCACTTGGCATATCTCTAACATGAAATAAGTGAGAAATAAATTAAAATTACATAATAAAAACCTACGTTCAAATATCTAGTAACACAAAAATGCACAGTATACCAAACATTTATGCTACTATTCAACTCGCATAGTGTTAAGATTATCTCAAAATTCGTCAACACTCTAATGAAATCTACGAAATTACGATGAGATCTTGCATCAATAAACCCTGATAGCAAGCAAAAGAGGAGTAAAGCGGAGATCGCGATACCTGTGTGGATCGGGTCGGGTTCGGATCCGGATCCGAGAACGGAGGAGAGGGGAATCGGAGATCTGGTGGAGGAAGAGAGGAGTGGATCCGATAACCCGCGAAGGAGCGACGAAGCGAGGGAGGAGGAGAATTTTACCGGCGAAGCGGAGAGAAATTGTAATTTATTTGCAAAGAGGAGTTTTGTCATCGTCGGGATCTGGAGATTTATTGGGCCGGATTCGGTGATTTATTTCGTTCAATATCTAACCCGGCCTACATCCGAATTGGGATCAATCTCAATTTTTTTAACTAAGTTCCCCAAATTTCATAAATTCTGAATAACCTTTCCAAATTTATAAATTCTCTTATACGGTAATCAAACCTTACCTTTATAACCATCACGGGTAAAATCAAGATATTACCATCGGCCCTCTGAAAATCTAAAGTTTGCAAAAAACACACTAAAGTTTCAAATAGTACTAAAAATGTCCGCAGAAGTTCAATTTTTTTTTTCTTTTTTCTTTTTCTTTTTTTTTTGGGGGGTGGGGGGGGGGGGGTATGCCTGTTGTTTGTAAATTTTGAAATTTTATTGCATTTTTACAATTTTTTAGAGCATTTTTTTAAACGTTGAGGTTTTTTTTTTTACAAATTTCAAATTTTCAGAATGACTCTTAGTAATTTCTAATGTGTGATGTCGTAAGTTTTGAAATTTCAGGGTGTTTTAAAGTCTTCATGGTGCTTTTTTACAATTTTTGAAAATTTTAAGGTGTCTTTTGCAAACACAAAGTTTTAAGGACTGATGGTAATTTTCAAGTTTCCTATGTGGGGAGTAAGTTTACAAATCTTAGGGTTTTTTAGTAAATTTGAACTTTTGATTGCAATTTTTGAACTTTGAGGGTGGTCTTACAACTTTCAATATTTTAGGAGGTTGATGGTGATTTCTTCATTTCATCTTTGTTATCTGTAAGTTTTGAAATTTCAGGGTATTTTTGTAAATTTAAACTTTTGCGGGTGTTTTTTAGTATTTTTGAACCTTTAAGGGATTTTTCTATAATTTTTATTTTTTTATGTGTTTTATTTTATTATTTGGATTTTATATATTCATTTATTTATTTTTATTTTTTGACAATTTTATGGTTTAAATCCTAAAAGTCGAAGATGAAGGTCTAGATGTGTAATTTGATGTTCATGTAGAATTAAGATTAAGTTAAGTATTTAATATTTTTTAGGATAATTATGGTACTTGTATTTGATGATAGATTTGAATTAAATTGTAGTTATTGATGTCAGATATCAAATAAGGAAATTTAGTGTGGTTCTTTAACCTTATTTAATTGGAAATTTAGTGTGGCTCTTTAACCTTATTTAATGGTTGATTATTGAACAGAGGATTTGGTCCTGCGCACAAACAATATGTAAGAGAATCGGAGTTGGGTTCTTCGGGGGTTCCTCCTCCGACTAAGTCAGTATTGATCAAAAGTACGATTGTAGTGTGTTATATTGCCAAGGATCATGTACCTCCATGCAATATGCAACACACCTTTTTATAGCAGATCCAAGAGGGCAATTGTGTAACTTTGGCCGAGTCCAAATAGTATGCTTATTCAGATGATACTTTACAGGTGTCGACTGCGGGTGGTATGAGTCATCTTTGTGACTAATGCGAGGGTGACAGGGGGGAAGCAAGGTGTTAACAAAGTCTAATGAGTCATTAAGACTTTTGGGGTCGATGTAATGATGACTCTGACCTTGCATTTAATGTGATTGTGATCGGCTATTGGCCAGAGGTTCTAGAATGTCTGTCTTTCATCTCGGCCTTGCGAGAGGGCATAGAAAAGATGCCTTTCGACTCGGGCACTTTGATGAGAGGGCTTCTCGACTCGACTCAATGAATGACAATGCACGGAGTTGCTCTTAGTAGCAGGGTCCGAGTGAGGATGCCTCTCGACTTCCCCATCTAGGAAGGGGCTAAGTGACGATGTCTTCTGGTCCGACCTTCTTGGAGTCAGGTCAACTCGGTGTATAGTTAATCTAAGACACGCGTTAAGTGTATAGTTAATCCAAGACATGCGTTATCTTCTAGAATGGAATTAACACTTTGTCATTTATATGTTATTACAGTAATTTTTACTATAATAAATGATAATTTGTCCAATTTTTTTCCATAATTTTAAACTTTTATGAGGAATGTAATATGATATGATGTGGTATGAGACAGTATAGTATATTGAGTAGGTCCAAGTTATTGTTGGCGGGCCTATACATGGGCCTTTCATGATTGACTAAGAGCTTGATAGTCAGTGGGCAAAGGACACTTCTGGTGTCTTTCGGCAAGTTCGGTTTTCCTGTGGTACAAACCAATAGGCAATATATACATAAAGTGCACTACTCATTGAAAATTTTAATATTTCATTATAGTCTGCATACATGATTAACATTTTTTTAAAGTATTTATCCATTATATTTTTATATAACTAGCAGATAACTTTTACTCCCTAAAAAAAGTATTTACTTGTGATTAAATATTTATTTACAGTATACGTCAATAAACATTTTAAAAGCGCTTACCTTTCATGTACATATGTATGATTTTGCTTTTATTGTACCCTGTGATAATCAATATTTTTTTATGCAAGGTTTTATATAGGAGGCCCACAATCATTTTTATGGCAAGCCTTATGCATAGGCCCACATCATGTTGGAATTGAGAAAAAATACAAGTTCTCAAAGGCTCATCCTAGAAGGCCCAACCACCTGCTGGTTGTTGCAATTGATTTTTGTGAGATTGGTGAATTATTTTTTCCCCGGAACTTTTGCCCAACAAAACCTCCGTGACTTGATAACTCCCAAGATCAAAACGTGAGATCCTCTGAATTTTTTGTTACTACTACCCTTTTACCACAAATTAAACTTCCTTAATCTTAGGGTTTCTTCACTCAATCTTTTCCTATATAAACCAATCCCCTCTTCTCCCCATCTCTATTCCAAAACGGCAAGAAAAATAAAACAAAAAAAGAAAAAAGAAAAACCCAATCGAGAACAAGAGGAGGAGAGGAGCGAGATTTGGATTTTCTTTTGGGACTTAGGGGTAGGGGTGCTAAACCATATCCGTATCCGAAAAAATATCCGTAACCGTATCCATTAGGATACGAATATGGTTACTCAAATCTATAACCGATAGGATATGGTTACGGATATGGTTTTGTAGTGAAATATATGTATCCGTATCCGAAATATCCGAATACATATTAGTCATACTCTTACGATAGTTTCGATTCTTAGATTATGGATTTGTGGTTAATTTTTATGATCAAAATGTCTAATCTTAACTTTTTAATTATAATGAACATATTAACAAACTCTTTTGTATCACATGAACTATGTTTTTCTCAATACTATCTAGTTTTCTCATATCTGTTTTGTATCTGCATGCATATTCGCTTATATATCCGCATGTATATCTGTAACCGTATCCGATTTTAGCGGATATGGTTATAAAATTTTCTTACCGATGTATATCCGTATCCGAGATGGGTAAGCGGATATGGATATGATTAGCATCATATCCGAGCCGTATCCGGACCGAATGCACCCCTACTTGGGGGTCATAGTCTTTTCTTCGACAAATCGGTAAGCATTCTTTTCCTTAAATATTATTATTTTCATTATTATTATTTTTTATTTTTCCTTCAAGCAAGCATTTTGTTTCCACTCGTTAGTTTTTTTTTCATGATTTTAATATTTTGTAAGTTATCAATTTGATTAGTACACTATACATAATTCACTGTACATATGATATTAATTTGATTAGTTCACTGTACATATGTTAGTAATTTGATTAATTTATTGTATATATATTTTTAAATCTTTTAGCATAGAATTATTTATTTGTGATAGTTTTATCTATGTTTTAGTTGTTTTAGTAAATAGTTTGATGGCATGAGCTATAAAATAATGAAACTCTATGACCAAATTGTTTCTATCATTGATTTCTTGTTCCCTTCAGTAGACAACTAGTTACAGTCATGTATGTAGATATTTCCTCATTGGTATGAATTATTAAATATTAGATAGTAGCATGTACAAATAGGGGTGTTATCGGAGCGGATACGGTTCGGATATGACACTTACCATATCCATATCCGCTTCTTATAAACGGATACGGATACGGATACGGATCATTCTCGGTAAGAAAAAATACTAACCATATCCGCACTTATCGGAAACGGATACGGATCGGATATTTGAGAATCGGATCGGATATTATCACGGATATTCATGTAATTAGAATTACAACCAAATAGGTAAATGTATGTGGTTATAGGCTTCTCTTTAATTCACATATAATTAGAATTACTAAAATTGAGCACAAATCTATTAGACATAATCTTCATCCAAAACCTTCAGTAGCACAAAACACAAACATTTCACAAGTCGACTATGACACAACATTTCACAAGAGGACTAAAGTTCAGACAACCATGACACAATAAGTTCATACAACCAACTAAAACAATAGTTCAGACAACCATGACAAACATTTCACGAAAAGAGAACTGAGTCAACTGACACACTACTCTTGAATCAACAGCCAGCAACATTTGCGCAACTTCTCTTCCTTGAAATCATCTCCTTCTTAATTAGTTCTCTTCAGACCAGTATCAAAACAACATATTAAGGTAATGAATGACTTTGATCGCGTTGACCATCTCGGTTTTCAAAACAACATATTTACTACATTTAGATATTAATCTACTCACAACTACTAGCTGGTCCTGATATACGAAGTGAGCAAGAAGCAAAACAAATCAAAATCAAGTCACTGAAGAGCAACACATACATTAGAATTTCAAGGAAGGGAAGTGGAAGCGAATTTTTTTTAAAAGAAATTAAAAAAAAATTTATTACCCTCTTTTCAAGCAGAACAGCACGCTTCGTCTTCCAGTCCTCATCAGCTGCAATAAATCCCTCAAAAAAAATCAATAAACAAATGCATAAAACAGCAAGGTGAGCAAAACCCATTACCAGATTTGCTAAATATATGTTTACATAAAATAAAATAAAAAGAAACGCCTGGTGATTTGACTTGTTTGGTGGCCGCACATCTAACTTGGAGGGAAGAGGGAGCAGCAGGGTGAGAGAAGGATCTGAACCCAACGGAGGAAGAAGAAAAAGAAGATCGCCGGCGAACAGCTGTGAGATCGCTGGCGAATCGCTGGCGAACGGCTGAAGACTGGAGAGAGAGAGAGAGAGAGAGAGGCGGCCTAGGGCTGGAGAGTGGAGGCGGCCTTGATGGCTGAGAGACTGAGGGTGAGAGCCTAGGTCTTTTCATTTTTAAGTTTTGGTTTTGGGTTTGCGGGTTTGTAAGTATAAATTTGGGACCCGATTACCCGAATCACTATTATATTGCGGATATCCGTATCCGCAACCCTCATATCCGTTACTGAATCCGTATCCGAAAAAAATCCGAAATCATATCCGTATCCGTATCCGTATCCGCCCGGTTTCAAAATCAGCCTACCATATCCGTATCCGTTCGGATACGGATGCGGATCGGTTCGGATATATCCAAACCGTTTGGCACCCCTATGTACAAAGGATGATCCCAACAGGGTCGCCATAAAGAAATGGAGCTCCTCCTTACCCTCCATAGCTCGAGATTCCACCTCACTGTCCCTGCTCTCAACGCGTTCACCTTCCCCCATCCTTTACATGTCCCCCTACACCCTCTTCACCCTCTCTCATCCGAAAACATGACGTCATCATAACCATCTAGTAGATATATCAATGATTATTATTGATGTAGTGATTTGTCCACTATCTTTTTTTTTGTACTGAAGAGGATCAAAATCATGCATAGGAAATTATTTTACAACTTCTATTATAGTTTTTTCTTTTTATTTCTTTTATCCTTGTCTCTGAATATTTGCTTATAGATTTGAACCTTATATGAAAAAAAAACAATATAGTAAAAATAAACTGTTTGTTTTTACCTTCTATAAGTTTCTCATATCAAAGTATTATCACTAACACAAAAAACATAGTTAATTAAAAATAAATAATATAAAATTGTTTTTGGTTTTCTTTTGAGTTTGTTGAAGGGAATATTATCTTCTCTTTAAATGGCTGGGGTAACATCTAAATAGTTTTTAGTGGGTTGAAATGGAAAATTAAACTTAAATTTATTGAAAAGTTGGAGGAAACAAGTATAAGGTATTAAAGAAATGGAACACCTCCTTGACCTACAAAGCCCGGGATTCCAACTCGCCCTCCACGCGTACACCTCCCTCGTCCCCTTCCATCCTCTTCGCTCTCTCCCATTCCAAAACATAATGGCATCATAACCATCTAGTAGCCAAATCAACTACTATTATTAATCTAGTGATCTTTCCGTTATTTTTTACTAAAGAGGATATCAATTCTGTATATGAAAGTGTTTTATAAATTTTATTATAGTTTTTCCTTTTCATTTCTTTTCTCCTTCTCTTTTAAATACCCCCTTATAGATTTGAATCTTATACTAGAGAAAACAATATATAAAAAAACCTATTTGTTTTTCCCTTCTATAAGTTTCATTATATCAAATTGATATCACCGACACAAAAAAACATAGTTAATTAAAAATAAATAATATAAAATAGTTTTCCTGTTGTTTTCAGTTTGTTGAAGTGAATAGTATCTTCTCTTTAAAATGGTTGGGATATCATCTAAATGGTTTGTAGTGGATTGTAATGGAAAATTAGACTTGCATATATTGAAATGTTGGAGGAAACAAATTTAAGGTATTAAAGTGAACCTTATTATATAAGAATAGAATAATCAAGATTTAATTTTTATTGCACGTGCACTTGTACGTGCAACAATGCTGGTTATAGTATGAGATTTCCTTTTTATTCTCTCTAAAAAATCGGCCGCCTAAACGGGATGCAAATTAGATATAAGTCCAAAGGCCCGCAGCGGCGCAGCCTAATCCTTCTAAAACCGCATTATATTATAATTAGGGGTGGAAACGAACCAAATAATTAACAAATAGTTCGTTAATTATTTAACTAACTATTCGATCATATTCAATCCGGTGATTTATTTAACTCTAAACAAATAATATTTAATATTTGAGTTTATTAATTAATGGAATTTAACTAAAGGTACCTTCGATTTGTTTCCTTATCAAATATTTGTTTGAAATTTGATTGCTTATAATTTATATCACTACACATATTTTTATATTGTCAAACTTATATTTTCTACTTAAGTTCTATATACTAATTTTGAGAAACTTAAAGAAATTTAAATTAGTTTTGTAATGAAATATTTGAATTGAATATATATACATCATAAAGAAATAATTTTTATTTATAAATTTAAATACTATTTTAAAAAATAAATTCTTTAGCAGCATGAATATACTTTGACATTCGATAAATATTCGTGAATAGTCATAAATATTTATCAGATACCAAATATTCGAGTTCAAATTCGAAAAATTGCGGACATGGATATTTGAATTCGGGTTCGAATTTGAACAAATACAAATACAAACATCTCAGTATTCGATTCGATTAGTTCGTTTACTACCCCTAATTACAATGCATAACTAAGTCAGTCCTCCATTCTCAAAACAAAATCAAGAAAATATCTCGCACAGATCCAAAACATGACGTCATCATCACCGTCGTGCTCCATTCGACACACCATCATCTACGTTGCCATCACGGTCATCGTCGCCATCATCGCCATCACATTCAAAGATGATCCCCACCAGGACCACCATAAAGAAATGGAGCTCCTCCTCACCCTCCACAGCTCGGGATTCCACCTCATCACCGCGGTCCTCAATGCGTACACCTCCCCCATCCTCCACGTGTCCCCTCCACCCTCTTCGCCCTCTCCCGTCCCAAAATATGACATCATCATAACCATATAATGGGCAAACCAATGACTATTATTGAAGTCGTGGTCTCTCGACTGCTTCTTTTTTCTTTTTTTTTGGTGGAGAGGATTCAAATCCTGTATGGAATAGTGTTTTGTAACTTATGCTATAGTTTTTCCTTCTCATTCCATTTCTCCTTCTCTTTTGAATATTTAATTATATATTTGAATCTTATACGACAGAAAACAATATAGTAAAATAAACTATTTGTTTCCGCTTCTATAAGTTTCATCATATCAAACCTTTATCACCAACACAAAAAAACATAGTTAACTAAAAATTAACAATATAAAATAGATTTTCTTTTCTTTTCTTTTTCCCTTCTCTTTTGAATATTTCTTATAGATCCGACTCTTCCGCACAAGATACTATAGTAAAGAATATATATATATATATATATATATATATATATATATATATATATAATTTTAGATGATAATTTTTTACTTTTATTAAAGTCTCAATATATTAAAACATGTATCTCCAGAAATATAAGAAACATAGTTTTTTTTAATATAATAAACATAGTTAATTAAATAGATAAACAATATAGACAAATTATTAAAAGAATAAAAAATAAATATTAACAATTTAAAAATGCCATGTGTGGGATTTGAATCCATGCCTTTTCAGGCCAGAGCCTAAATCTGGCGCCTTAGACCACTCGGCCAAACTATCTTTTTTGTATACAAATTATTGGGCAACATTTGATTATTTTACGCTAACAACTGATGATTAATCCTAATCAAGGTATCAGAAGAAAGTACTTAATTTAAAGAGGCTGGACTTCTCTGGAATTTCCAAAGAAAAAGTACTTTGACCGGATAGGCATCATCAGCACTATTTAAAAGAAAAAGCACAACTACGGGGTGTAGTACAAGGATACGTAGAATTAAGACGATATGAGTTTTTTTTTTTTTTTTTTTTGATGGCAAGACGATATGAGATTAACTAAGTAATAACAATATGAGCAGTGCTACCTTCACTTGAGTAAATGTTTACAGACTAAGCAACTATTAACTGATAGTCTTGGGATGCTAATCTGCATGCTTGAGATAATATTGTAGACAAATCATGTTGCAATAACCCCGTAAACTATAGACTTGGAACATTAATCATGTTCTACAAATATCATGATGCGAATCTGTCATGTACAAGTTTTTGACATAATATGTTATAAGCCCACATCAAGCATCACGTAATTCAGGCAAAAGAGTAAAGTGAAAACTTAAAATTGTTAGTAACAAATCACTTGGCAATCGAGTTTACATTTCCTTTGGTACTAGAAAAGGCAAAAATCATCAAACTCGTTGAGAGTTTATCCAAGCAATTTAGAAATTCATGTACAAATCAAGAAAATGGAGCAGAACTACAATTGAAATATTTGGCAGGAGAACTTGATCCAGCTCTATAAAAGAATAGGTTTGTAATGTAAATTGTCATGTCGATCATACTGTCCTCACTAAAAAATTATCAAAAGATACGCAACAAACACGTAAGAAGCGAGAACACAGCAGATAAGTTTCATGTATCTTAATCTTGCATATTCAGAAAATTTGCATGCAATTTATCACACAGACAAGGCACGTTGTAATTAGTATTCAAAGATTATTTTTTAGCGTAGGATTTGACATTTTATTTAGGGTTAAGTATACTAAATCCCTCACAATAAGCCCGGGCATTCACCTTAGCCCCAAAAAGTTAGAAAATTTCACTTAATGTCAAATAAGTTCGGTCAGAAAACCCCCCAAAACTAACACCGTGAGTATGATGCATGACATTTCTGTCAAAAGACGAAAATATTCCTACTTTTCATAGACCTATTCATGTCCTCTTTTATATTTTCACCCTAGAATCGGCATCGCGTCTTCTTTATCCTTCCCTTTGCTTGTGTTTGCTCCCAGGTCGCGGCTACCAAACCCCAAAAGTTATTTTTGGTGATTTCGTCCTTCAAAACTCTAAATTGATGCTATTTTATGTAACATTGCCATGTGAGGTGAGTGAAAAAAAAAATTTAAACGTTTTGGGGGTTTACTGGATTTCCTAAAACTTAATGGGGGTTGAGCGAAAAACACCCAAACTGCAAGGGACTTTTGTGAACTTTGCTCATTTGTTTGTGATCAATAGTGTATACCCCTACAGAATTGATTCATGCTTTAGACTTGACCATAGTTTTGGGACTCCATAGAGGACAGCTAAGTTCTGGCAATTTTTCTTAGCATAGATCTAATACCTACATGAATATTTGGCAGGAGTAACCAGAGCTAATATACAGTATTGTAATGTCATTTTGATGAGTGCATTAACAACGATTAAAAGCATACATACAACAAGATATCTTCTAGCATGCAACCGAAAAGTGCACGAATATCATGCACGTTGAAAAGAAGAGACCTGCTAAGGTTTCTGCTGTTTCTTCCACATTTAGATACCTCAAACACGAGCAACAGTCTGCAGAGCTTTATTCTATCGCGCCAAGCCCCTTCCCTACCTAGGAGAACGTCAACTTTATTTGTGCGATTTATCTCAATTGAAGCAAAGGATATATTCCTACTTTAGAGGTGGTGGAGATCCTCAACTTTTGGAGCGTGCATCTCCATATGTTCCTCGTTACTAATTTCCTAAAGAGAAACCTTGCAATTTCAGCTGAAGACCAATATTGTAATAGACACAGGTCGAAACAAGATGTTTAGCGCTAGCAGCCAAAAAATCCTAAAGCGCTAATTGACTACCCATTTCTGTTACTTTATAGAAAAGAGTCTACGACTTTAAGGATCAAAAGCATTTTTTCCCCCCTGAATAATCCAGTTAGAGGGTTCTATAATGTCAAGGATCTAGCGTGACTTATCATATGCGGATGGATCTCAAGAACATTTTACAGTAAAGATCAAGCATCTTGTAGACCTGTAAGAAATCAATTTATCTGGAAATGAAGAAGAAATCAAGCATAAATACAGAATAACTGTGGCGTTTATATTACTTAGTGACACAGTCAACAGTTAATAGTGATATGCATTTCTTGTACATTCATATTCATGCCAATTGGCTTGTCATTGATATTATTGCATGATCAATGTATTGCTACTATAATACCGAATCTAAAGAAAATTACCACATTAATACTTAAGCTAGGTGCTCTGACTCAAACTTGGACGAATATGATAAAGTTTTCAAAGGCCTAAAGAACAAGGACTGCTTATATTGGAAGGTAAATGGGTTTCATGGTTTTTTACACCACAAGGCAACTCCTACTTTTTGACATTCTATTGAGAAGAATTCAACGTGGAATATCTTTTTCTCATCTTTCACACACTTCTTTTTGACTGTGTATCTTTCAAAACAAGAATCATACTGAGCAACAAAGGGAAACAAGAGTCTCGTCAAAAGTTTCAATCCTTGAAGAAAAAGATATATGCCCAAGGTCAACCCCCTTTTGCTCCCTCTCTTGGTATCAGAATTTCAAGATTCAGATAGAGACATATACACAACTGATCTCTTTAATCTCGCACTGATTGGCCTGTTCTCAGAGAGAGATACTTATTGACTGATGGGTAAAACAACTAGCAAAAGATAATTTTAATTAAGAGCTATTAAAGAAATATCAGCTTAAACCATTAATTCTAAAGAAAAATAATAATAAAGTTATACGGGGCCTGTTCTTTCTACCCAAAACAATTGAGTCTATGTTTCCTGAAAATAGAAGCTAAATTCAACCTCTATTAACCTTAATCCGTTATGAGAGAAGTTGCTGAGGTAATGCCTCTTGGCCACGAAGAACGAAAAGTTTAGCACCATGCTCGCATATAAATACCAACCGTTGCTCACTCTCCTTCACCAAGTTCAACCTCTACTACCTGATATAGATAACTAATATACAACAGTCAGGTATAATGGACAACAGGGCTGGTTCTTCTGTAACATTAAGGCAGGTTATCGTCCTATTCCATACTATGCATTCTTTTTAGACATCCTCTAAAATCTTCGTCTAAAGTATTTCTTATAATTCAGTCCACTGATTGTTTGATACATTATGTATCGGCACTTTAATATTTTACTCTTTGGTGAAACTCACTCGACTTCACCATGCCATTTTTCAACAAGTTCCACCCTTTAATTTAGTAACCGAAGAAGGAAGGAGGGTCATCAACGAAGTAAATAAGCAGAAACACTCTTCTTCATGCATACAGTTTCAACCTTCTACTTTTAGTAAATTTTCCAACTTCTTACAAGCACACACCAATTTCCTACTAATTTATTTGCTTTGTTAAACTTGCAAAATGAGTATTAAACTCATTTTCTAATATCATTAGACCATTATATGTACTTACATCAGTAAAATCTGTTAACAAGGGAAGTTTGGATCCCCTGGCCCACTTGGTTTATCTTATACATACATGGAACTTGGACTTTCCAAGAGCTAACAAAAATTGAAATGATATATAGTTGTTAGCGTGACGCCTTTGAGGAGAACATCTAAAGATCCTCTAATTTCACTTAAATATGAATCTCACTTCTAATTGTTGCTATAAAAATATCAAGGGTTGAAAGGTTGCTCATTAAATTATACTAGCTTCATAACGCAATGCATAGTCATGCAATCTATTTAAAAATGTCTATTTCCCTCCTCTGCAAGGAACAAGTGTGCAGCTTGCTTTAGGCAATTCAACAGAATGGAGCATTTGGTGGAGCACATGAGGGTCTCATTCCACTCGGTCCATGAACCCATGTGTGGGGTTTGTCAGAAGCACTGCAGATCATTTGAATCGCTAAGGGAACATCTCATAGGTCAGTAAGAACTTAAATGACAAACGTGCGATAAGACTCGTGTTAGTTCAAGCTAATTGCAGCAGGACGATGGAACTTACTAAATCCTCCCTTTAACCAGGTCCATTGCCAAAGTTAGTGTGTTCGAAGGTATTTGATGTTCGAGGGTGCAACTTGTGCCTGAAAATTTTTGATAGCCAGACCACTCTAACACATCATAGCAGACATTGTCAAATGTCCCGTTCTACTTCGGTAAGTTAAGTTTTGTTAAATTTTATAAAACTACAATTAACTATTTGGAATTTTACACAAAATCTTCATAAACGATTTTATTCAAGAAAAATATTACAGCTTCTTTTCACTGAACTGCTGTGACTGACAGATATTTGCGCAAGTTGGCAAGTGACATGAACATAGCATATTTTAGACGTTTTTGCACTTATTTATTTTTTATAACTAGCTACTCTCTTTATAACTACTCTCTCACCTCTCCCCTTAATTTTGAAGAAAACATAAGATGTTTCTTTTGTCATTTCCAGGCGATCCAAAAATAAAGAAATGGTTGATATATTCAACATAACTACATATTTAGAAAATACCGTCTCAATTCATCCTATTTTATAAAGAAATAGTTGGGGTATTTTGGACTTTTTGACAACACTGTTAACACCAGTGGTAAATTTTTCTGATATTACATAGTGTTTTTTTTTTGGGATTTTAAAGTTGGGGTATTTTTATCTCATAAAAATTGTTTACCATAGTTTTGCGCAAAGCCCCTAAACAGTTCGTGGTACTGCTGTGAAAATTACCCTTAAGTTCCACTGAAGATAATTTCGTTCAAATATAGATTTATTTTTTAAAGTACATATATATTGACTGCTCATGAAGAAATAAATCAATGCCCATATGGGAGATGAAAAAGAGATGATAAGAGGACCTCAAGGTGCTCCACCTTTAAGATCTCTGTCTACTCAAGAGTTTCATCTGCAGAAGGCGCTTGGCTTGTTCTTTATTGTGCTTGTTAAAGAGGGGATCTAAGGGGAGTGGTGTATAAAGGGTCAGCATCAACGTATCATTGGGAGTGAGCGCGACTAACAAAATCCTACATTACAGATCTATTCGACCAGTAGTGTTACCTAATTTGGTAATACTGTCAGAGTATTATCAAATTGCACGAGGGTCTCAATAAAACTTCACGACAAAAAATATAAAATACTGAGAATTAGATGTAAGTTTTTGAACCTTTTGCTTGTAGGGCCTCATCAGCCGCATGTCGAGATTGGGTTTACAAAGCTCATCAGACTTTGATGCCAGAGCTCATGGAGCCAGAGTGGTGGCATTGGGTTGCAAAATGGTCGGAGGAGGAAGTGATGGAACATTAGATCTCTGTGCTAGGGTTTGCCTCATTGATGAAAATGAAAATATCATCTTCCACACTTACATCAGACCTCGGCTACCAGTCACAAACTACAGGTAACAAAAGAAAATTTCTGAACTGGATAGTACTGGTAATCTTCTTGAAGTGGTTTGTATTCCTGATACATCTGAATTTTGGACAACTTCATAGGTACGAAACAACGGGAATAAGGCCCGAAAACTTGAGGGATGCAATCCCATTGAAGCTAGCTCAAAGGAAGATTCAAGATTTCTTATGCAATGGGGAAGCACTATGGAAAATCCGATCACAGGGTGGAAGGGCAAGGATTCTGGTGGGACATGGAGTAGATCACGATTTAGGATGTCTAGGAATTGAATACCCTTCACTTCTTATCAGGTAATTGAGGTTCTTATACATCAAATATTCTTGCAAACCTAATGATAGTTTTTTGTTTTGCATTTACATAGTTGCCTTCTCACAGGGACACTGCCAGTTATCCCCCACTGATGAAAACAAGCATGCTTAGCAACTCACTCAAGTATCTCACACACGCCTACCTTGGGTAAGTACTAAGTAGTAAGTACATTATGATTTTCTTCATCATTTAAGTTTACACCCTAGAATAACTCAAAACAACTAAATTCAATTACATCTTGATTGGTCCACCAACCCTGATGCATATATATAAAATTTGTTTCTTTCCGTTTCAAATGTGTGCACCATGATAAGCAGTGTGGAATATATAAAAATACAACCATTTTTACATCGGTTATCATATCCATATTATACTCGAGCAAATACTCACTTGAATTTACCCCTCCCTTTCGAATGACTAGTTATGAAATTCAAAATGGCATACAAGATCCATATGAGGACTGTGTAGCAGCCATGAGGCTATATGTCAGAATGCGCTCACAGGCCCACCCACGTGACTATTCCTCAGGATCAGGTGAAGCTCAAAGCCGTAATAAATTTCCATCTTGGAGACAGAGAGAGCTTGAGAGGATGACTCCAGAGGCCCTGCTGGAGATTTCTGCATCTGACTACTACTGTTGGTGCTTGGACTCTTAATTCACAGAAACAGAGGCCCATAAAACCGTCCTCCTTATTTCTAGTTGATTTAGCTAATGCAGCATTACAGTGTGTGACATGTAGAGTCATGTAGCTTGATTGTGTAACTAGAGTGAAGTGTTTCATGATTTATGAATAATAATAGTTAATGCATTGTCGGTTGAATATATCTATAGTCTCTGCTGATGTCAAAATCTACGAATTTCATTTCAGACCTTATATACTTTTCTTTCCATGACTCAAATAACCAAGGGAACAAATCTAATATAGAGGCCTCTATAGAAATTAACAAAGGGAGGAAGGAAAACATAAATCAGCGTTTCCTCTTCCAATTTTGAATCAGTGAAATCAGTAAAACTGCAAATACCAGTGCGATCATTTAAGACATGAGTGCAATTAGAATCTTTTATCGGGCTATCACCAACTCTAAATGCGTGTTGGGACACATGTCACATTCTCCTTCCTCTCGATATTATTTTCTCTAGAACACCCTTAAATGATTCTTTTCCAATAAACAAAGTGTACATGTCCATTTGTATATATGAGGGAGAAAAAAACTACTAGACTAGTATGACTACAAGAGAAGTAGACGTATTAGTAAAACATAAGCAAGTCATGGGAGAAAGTTAAACAATAAACATCATTCAATAGCGAAAGGTGTAGCATATATCACCAACTCAACAACTATACATTGATATAACGATATGGAGAGACCTATGAGATTCTAAAAACAATGTATATACATACATACATCATATATACATTATGGCAAATTAATAGCGGAAGAGCTCACAGGATTAGCTTTGCTTGATGAACGGCTCCTATAGAGCCGGGCAAACTCAATGCATTGTCTGATGATTGCAAGCACAGTTAGGTGAGTGTCAAAGTCAATCTTGATGGGAATTGGGTGACGAACATTTAGAGTGATCCCTGCTGTGTAGTTCTCGATGAAGTACACACAGTCTGTTCTTGCTCTGTAGGCCACCTCCCTCCTAAGTTCTTCAGCTTGCTTTGCGGATTTTAGTGCCTTTTTTTGAGTTAGTACCACCACCAAGTTCAGGCCTAGCAAAGTTGAGCAACATGTTTACAAACTAAACTACATTAGGTGTAAACATGTGCGTACATATACAAGGATATTGATAATGATATTCATAGACATATTTGAATCTTAATCCAACAGGAAATGGATATGAATTTAAGTATTTACACCAATAGAATGTAAATAAGAACACAGATAGCTTTTTCTCTTTTTGTAGGGTGGAGATATATATCTGGGTCCATATCAGAATATCTGAAATTCTGAATATATAAAATGATGAGACGTAAAATTATTTTGATTGTGGCGTGTTTGACAACCAGCAAGTAAACGGAAAGTCAACAACAGATTGGAGAGTCGCTCTATTTATTTATTTATTAATTTAGGGAGCGTTTGGCAACCGTGGCGTTTTTGCCGTTTCTGGTTTTTTTCAACAAAAACAAAGAAACGTGTTTGACAACCGGGGCGTTTTTTTGACTTGTCCATTTACAAAATCTAGAAATTAAATATTTTTCTCAAAACACCAAAAAGGTATTTAAATGATTTCTGTTTTTTTCATCTAAGCCGTCGCAGCCCGCTCGCCCGCCGCAGCCGGCCGCCGCCACCCGTCGCTGCTAGCGCCACCCCGCGCCCGCCGCCCGCGGGCCGCCGCACTCGCGGCCACCGTCCGTCCGTCGTCCGGCAGCGCCGCCGCCCGCCCGTTAGCCGGCCGCCAGCCACCTTCACCCGCCTCTGTCGCGCCGTCTACCGCCGCGCCGGGCACCAGTCGGCTCGCCACTGGCCACCGCCCGCCGGCCTATCGCAGCGGCCGCTGCCTCCCCACCGCCACCGTCACGCCCCGTCAACCGACCACCACCGACACGCCACACGCAGTCAGCCGACCATCGCCACCCGCGCCACCGTCGGCCCGCACCACCGCCCGCCCGTCGGCCGGCCGCCGCGCACTCACCGCTACCCGCCAATACCGACAGTCGTCGTTCACCCGCCGCCCGTCAGCGCCACCGCCACCCCGACCGTCGCTGTCGCGCCCGCCACTGCCGCTATATAAAATGGTCAAACTAGTTTGACCAAATGTGTGTTTTCAAAACACATTTGAAAAAAAAAACATCTATGGCATGGTGTTTTTTACAAAAACACAAAAAAAACATTGATTACAACACACCTATTTATTCCGGCTTGGTAAGTGAAAAGTGATAGCGAAGTAACTTTAAAATGGACAATGACACATTAGCATTTTAACCCTATTGAATACAGACATATATGTATTACATAGAAAGCAGTAAGAAATTACATCGTCAAAGAAATTCTTTTTATTGACTCTTAAATTTTACTTTCTACTTACTTTTTTGTTGCCAAACATGCTACATCATATAAAAGTCTAGTCAACATTCAGTTTTTTTCATCTAAGCCGTCGCAGCCCGCTCGCCCGCCGCAGCCGGCCGCCGCCACCCCGTCGCTGCTAGCGGCCACCACCGCGCCCGCCGCCTCGGGGCCGCCGCCACCTCCGGCCACCGTCCGTTCCGTCGTTCCGGCCAGCCGCCGCGCCGCCCGTTAGCCGAGCCGCCAGCCACCTTCACCCGCCTCTGTCGCCGCGCCGTCTACCGCCGCCCGCCGGCACCAGTCGGCTCGCCCACTGGCCACGCCCGCCGGCCTATCGCAGCGGCCGCTCCCACACCGCCACCGTCACCGCCCGTCAACCGACCACCACCGACACGCCACCGCAGTCAGCCGACCATCGCGCCACCCGTCGGCCACCGTCGGCCCGCCCACCACCGCCGCCCGTCGGCCGGCCGCCGCGCACTCACCGCTACCCGCCAATAGACCGACAGTCGTCGTTCACCCGCCGCCCGTCAGCGGCCACCCCGCCCCGACCGTCGCTGTTCGCGCCCGCCACTGCGCTATATAAAATGCTAAACTAGTTTGACCAAAATGGTGTTTCAAAACACATTTGAAAAAAAAAACATCATGGCATGGTGTTTTTACAAAACACAAAAAAAAACATTGATTACCAAAACACACCTATTTATTCCGGCTTGGTAAGTGAAAAGTGATAGAAGAAAATAACTTAAAATGGACAATGACACATTAGCATTTAACCCTATTGAATACAGACATATATGTATTACATAGAAAGCAGTAAGAAATTACACATCGTCAAAGAAATTCTTTTTTATTGGACTCTTAAATTTTACTTTCTACTTACTTTTTTGTGCCAAACATGCTACATCATATAAAAGTCTAGTCAAGTGCGCATTGCGCTTAATAGGCCTACCTCGTGCCCTGACAGCGCTGGCCACCGTCAGCAAGCCTCCTCACCGCGGCCCTCCTCTTCTTTCGCCGGAGGCGCGCACCTCACCGCCACCACAACACAACCACCGCCACGCCACCGCCCTTCCCCTCCTCCCCCGCAAACTCCGCTCCACGTCAGCCCTAACACCTCGGCCGTAGCCTCTCCGCCTTCCCAGCCCCTTCCATCCACCACTTCCACCTCCGCCGTGGCCTCCTCCTCCTCCTCCTCTCCAGCCCGGCCACGTCAGCCCTAACCACGTGCGCGCGCGGAGGCTGCCCCCACGAGGGGGCCGCCCGGGCCAGCTCTCGCAGCGCATCACGAGTGGGCCCCGCTCATCGGCGAGGACGCGGCATAGGCTGGTTGACGAGGCGAGCTCTGCCGGGCGATCGGAACCGGTTGACGAGGATCGACGGGGCTCGGCCAGGCTTTTGTCGAGGGAGGAGAGCGAGGCGCGATGCGGAAGGAGGAGAGGCAGGTGGCGGCGGCGGACGGAGGGCGGAGCAGGAGGCGGTGACGCCGGCGAGGGAGGCGGCGGCGAGCTTGAGGGAGGGAGGGGAGACGAGACGACTACACGAATTTCATGCACAAATGTGCCATGTTATTCCTGCCCTGCGTTGTTGCAATTCCATGTACAAACTCATATTTCAAATGCATATATTTCAAATGTATTCCTGCACAAATATGCATGTATTTCATATCAATTCCCTGTATAAACACATATATCAAATCTAAAAATCATAAAATACACCACAAACTCATACAAATCTAACAAATTACGCCACAAACCCACTTACGAATTCAAATCCAACAAATCACGCCACAAACCCACTTACGAATCTAATAAGTCACACCACAGTCTCGGCTACAAATCCAAAAATCATCTATTGTCCCGAAATACGTTTGTAATGTACATATCAAAATAGGATTGTAATTTATATAACAATAATGATTAGCTTACATACATCCAAGAACTCTTCTCCTCCTCCTTTGTCTTCGGCCTCCTCCATCCCGACCTTCGATGAGTTCATGATTCGGTTGCGTTTGTGGTTGTGACGGTCCAGCTCCGTCGTCAACACGTTGGGAAGGCCCAGCTTCATTGTCGTTTCTGCGTCGTCCTCGTCTTTGTCGTGGTTGACGTGTGTATACTAATTGCGCTACCTCTCGTCCATTATGAAGGTCTTCATGAGTTCGATGTAAGGCTTGGTGAAGCCTCTGCATTATCGACTGATATATTGATGCATGTTTCTGTGCTTCGGGATATGTACCTGCGAGAGATAATTCAAAAAAATCCGAAATGCAAAAATTACTTTAAAATTCAAATTACAATATGTAAATTTCATATTTAATTCTACATTACCTGCTCGAGCCAATTCCAAGCCACGATTTGTAATGGTTTGAACATCATCTATTGCTGATACCTGCAAATTTAAAAAAAAAACACAATTTAGCAATATTAAAAAATACTAATAAAAATAAATTTGAAAATACTTACTAATTCTCTCTCATCTATACCCCTAGGCACATATCCTCTTTGCAACTCAACCGGGGATGTGGTCGCATGGAGTATCCATCTTCTGGTTATCCTCCAATACCAAGTGTAGTAATCTGATTCCTGGGGAGTTGACTCAATTTACTCAACAATACAAAAATATCTATCACTCCATCTGTGTATATAATTTTGATGCTCAGCTGCCCAGTCCTTTTGTTGGCCTCCTTTCTTCGCCTTCCTGTCTATTTTTTCAACAAATTGCGGAACATGTTGTGCAAGACCAAATTGTCGAAGCACGCGGTCCGGTACATGCATTTCTACTATCTCGAAACATATTAGAGGAACTCTGGCTCTCCATATAACTGGGTATTATGTGCATATCGGGGGTAGATGATTGAGAAATGGGGTGTAGGGCTCCCATTCCATCTACAAAGTATTACATATAATTGTTGCATATCATTAAAACGAAAGTTGATATATAGAAGAAAAAACTCATTTTTATAGAAATGATACCTGAAAAATCTTCATGCGGTCAAACTCATTTTCATATGAAGATTTGAGGGATTGATATCAACATGCTAATGATTTAAGGGACTAATATCGAAAAATCCCTTTTTAAATTTGACACTCTAAATATTTCATCTTTTTAAATTTTGATACCCCATAGTTTTTGGGACATTTTGATATCCCAAAGTTTACACCTTTTTTACTCTTGGTATCCCAAACTTTCTTTTGACACTTCGATATCCCAAAGTTTACACGTTATTTAACTTTCATACTCTAAAGACTCCATATTTTTTTTTAACTTTTATACCTAAAAACTTACACATTTTTTTAACTTTAACACCCTACAGTTTTGGGTATCAAAGTGTCAAAAATGATATTTTGGAGTATCACAGTTAAAAGTTATAAATTTCATCTTAACAAAAGTGTTAGGAAAAAAACTTTGAAGTATCAAAGTTAAAAAAATATAAATTTTAGGATATCAAAGAGTAAAAAAAACCCTTGATGTTTAAGTTAAGGTGAACTAAAAAGTACTAAAGCGCAAATAACCATTTTGAACAAGATGAGTTTTAAGAGAGAGATCATAACTAAAGGGTATTTAGGTTATTGAGGACCAAATTACAAGACCTCTTAGAATTTGAGGAATTAATGAGCAATTTTTGAGATTTGAGTGACTAATATGGAATTATTGAAGATCTAAGGGACTAATATCTGACAGACTAATATCTAGAAATAAAGAAAGAGAAAAAAATAATTAGGTGAACTTTAAAGAAAATATTTTGTTGTTTCACTATCCAGTATTTTAAGGTGAACTTTAAAGAAAATATTTGTTGTTTCACTATCCAGTATTTTATCTTTTTCTTTTTCTTTTCTCTTTCTTTATTTCTAGAACCTTCTCAAGTATATCATAGAGCTTATTAAATTAAATATATATTACATTATATACTATAAAAATAATAAAGTTTTTTCTATGTAAATAACTATTATAAAACCAACAAAATATCCCAATATAAATATGTCATAAACTTTTTCGAATAAGCAAAGATAAAATACTGGATAGTAAAGAAACAAATATTGTAAAAAAATCTTGGAAACATCTATAATACATTATAGATATTAAAACGACTTTTTTTATATAAAAATTAGAATAATGAAATTTTTAATTTTGGTTGCACGTGTATTTACACATGCGATGATACTAGTAATAATAAAAAAAGACAAAAGCGCATTTTTATATCCTAATAATATGAGATTGTTTTATTTTTAAGTTTCCTACAAATTAAAAAGCATTCTATTTTCCCACTGTACATTAAAGTAAGGTGGGTGTGGGCAGGGCCGGTTCAGGCCCATGACCCGGCCTACCGGATTCAAGGATGAACATAGCCTAACTTGGGTCCGACAGGGTCAGAGAGGGTCGAGCCTACTTCTCTGATCCTGGGTCTGGGACTAGACCCAGCTCGGGCCACGACCCGCCTAGGTTCTGCCCTAGTCTGACCTCAGCTCATGGCCTGTGGGTTGTGGGTTAGTAGCTCATGGGTTTTTCGTCCAACTTTTTTCCCTATATTTTACGTTTTTAATTATAGTAAACTTGTGTTTGCAATTATAAAATTATTTCTAATTTATTTTTTAGTAATTTAAACTTGTGTTAAATTATTTTTAAACTTATATTAAACTTTTTAATCCTTTAAAATAGACATTAGTGAGCCTAAAGATCGCTGCTTTGTTCCTCAATGAGCCAAAAAATCCACGAGCCAAAGACCTATGACCTTTTAGCTTTGTTGGCAGCGTTGGACCTGGCTCGACCCGTGACCTGAGTATATCATGTGCTGGGTCGAGCCAGATCATAACTCATGGCGGACTGGGCAGAGTCAGCCCACAGGTCGACCCAGCACATGTCAAACCCTACATTATAGTAGTGCTAGGAGGACTAAAAACGAGGCAGACTTAAGGAATAGTTGACATGACACATCTACTATCACCTATGGTGGCATTTACTAATCTCGAATAATAATGGTAAGGGCAATTCATACCAACAAAGTCACATTTATTTATAAACTAAAGCTATTAAGGTTAGTATTGTAGCTTAGCACTGTTCATTCTACAGTACACCCTAATAGATTATTGTTAAAAGAGACAATAGGTAATTTTTGTTTACAAACCCAATGTCCAACCCAATTTGCTTTTTAGTAGCGGGTTTGAAGCTTTTCTCAACTTCGCAATATCAGTTCAATGTATTTAAAAGTAATAATAAATAACTAATATTTTATCTATAAACCCAATAAGCTAACCTAATTTAATTTTGAGTCCACCTACTTGAAAAATTAATCATAAACCCGAAATACTCCATCAACTCTAATAATATAATGAAGGACTATATAAAAAGTTTTTTTTTGCTATAAACTCAAAATTCTCTAATTTATTTTTACATTCACTCACTTTATAATCAGTCTTTGACCTGAAATACTCTGATGAATTACTTTTAAACTTAATTTATATTTCATAAATTTGTTATATCATAAGACGCCCCTCCGTCTGGACATGTAGAGGGCTTCTGTGAGAGAAGTGTTGAGGGCTGTGAGGACCGACTTCTGGAAGGGTTCTTTCTTCTGATCCCTCTTGTCGACCAGGTTTGATCTAGGGTTGGCTCTAGGGGGATGCCTTGCTGTGTCTTTTCTTAGTAGGGGGCTAGTGTAGGCATATAAAATTGCTTATAGGTTCCTTAGCTCAGCTCGGCACGAACCGACAAACCAACGAGGCGACGAGATCGACGAATCGCACGCAAGCAACGGAATACATCCATTCGCGTGCGGGATCAAGCCAAGTGTTCGAAGAGTCAACGAGTCATCCAACCGAAAGCGGACTCGAACGAATCACGATCGAATCAAGATCAGTTTCGGACTCAGACTCAGAAGTGGATTTACTGCCTAATCAGGATCCGGACTTACTGCCAAATCTGGAATCAAGTCAACGAGTCGTTTCCAGGTCAATCAACCACACAACAGAAACACAACCGAATCAAGTCCAGATCAACAACGAAGCACAGAACCGGACAACGGAAAAATGACGGAACGAACAACACCCGGAGGGGCTCGGCCGAAACCGAGCCACCTCAAGGTGGCTCGGCCCAAGCTGAGCCACCCTGAGGTGGCTCGGCCCATGCTGAGACACCCTGAGGTGGCTCGGTGGCCGAGCGCCCTGCTGGATTGGAGACTCGGAACTTAAAAAAGATTGAAACTTTGGGACTTCGGGGACTCACTCCTTCAGATCTGGTGCTCGGCGATCATCAACGTCAAATAAGGCAGGTGTTCGAGAGGACCGGATCTCAGATCTACGCATACGTACTCCGGATCTAAGCTTGGTCTTAGATCCCGAGACTTGGACGATTGTTTCCTTGGTGAAACAATCCTCCCCGGCTATTATTTCCTTGGTGAAATAATACCCGTAGTACTGCGTAGATCCGACCAGATCTAGATCTCACGGTGGTCCACGGCAAACAACCCCGGCGCAGGCAAAGAACCCACGAAGCGAGCGACCGCAAAACAGGAGCTCGCGATTCGTTCGACACAAAAGGAAAAAGTTGTAATCTTTGTTTATTTTTATTTGATTTTCGTTGTAACCGGATCTTATAAAAAGACCGGATCTTTGTAATCGATAAACTATGTAACTCAAGATGACAATCGAATCAATAACAAAGAAAGCAACGAATTCACGAATTTTCCAGCGAACAATCTGGCGACCACAGTGGGAGCCACCGATCTCGCGGCCGAGATCGGAGCGTCGCAGCCGCGGATTCAGATCCCAGTCGTGGAGGAGGTCGAATACGAGTTCGATCAGACCAAGTTCGAGGAATACCTTTCATCCTCGTCTAGATCAACCTCCCCCCGCAAGTCCAAGAAGTCCAAGCTCTCCTCCAGGAGAAAGGTTCGTTGGTATGAAGAAGTCGAAGCCACCAACGAAGATCTCGCCCCGTTTGATGCCAAAGTCGCATCGGGTGAGATTCCTCCAGTTTCCAACCAGGTCAGATCTGCTCTGGCCAACCCTTCTGCCGCAGGGGGCGTGGTCAAGGAGAGCCCGCCAAAGGCAACGCCAACGCTTGGCCAAACAATTCGCCAAAGCGATGGAGTCCACCGACGGAGTCCGCTACAACGCGGATCTGAAGAACAAGAGAGGCAAACAGCCTCAGCAACAAATGAACGGCGCCCCTTCCAAGCCGCCAACAATGGAATGGATCCGTGTCAAACGGAATCGTTCGACGCTGGAAGAACGCATCCGCAAACGCCGCGCACTATCAGCGCAGGCACGGGCTCAAGCCGAAGAAGCCCGTAGAAACGCCAACAATGGAATGGGTCCGTGTCAAACGGAATCGTTCGACGCTGGAAGAACGCATCCGCAAACGCCGCGCACTATCAGCGCAGGCACGGGCTCAAGCCGAAGAAGCCCGTAGAAAGTTGCAGAAAGAAGTGGCCAAGAAGCCGCCACCAACTCGCAAAGTTTGGAGGCCAAAGTCTGAAGCGGCAATTCAGGCTAAGGAGCAACCTTTGCAGCCTCCAACCAAAATTCAACCTCCGGCGAACCCAGCTAAGTCGCCGAGAATTCCCATAGCTACTCCGGGAGATCATGCAGAATCCTCCCGAAGAAGAAAGCCAGTCTTGGAGCGCCTCGGTCCAATTCCCGATGAGCGAAGCAAAGCTCCGATCCAAGAACGTTTGGGCCCACTAAGAAAACCCCGAACGAATCAACACGCTGGGGGTCACCGCTACCTCCAACATGACAAGGAGCTCAAGGCAACTGCGCGCGCTAATTTGCGCATTGAGGTCCAAGAGCCCGCTGAGAATTCACGCCCAAAAAGGCATGTCTCAAGGCGCGTGACTCTTGAAAGTCCAAGGAAGGCAATTCGCCCTCAGATGGAAACATTATCATCTGATAGTGATAATGTTATACCTGAGAAGTCGTGCCCACACACGATAGGTTACTCCGACTGTCAAAATGACGAGTTGTACTATCGTGCTGGGGGTACGAACAGAACCAGAAAGAGGAGTCCCCGAGAACAGGAAACTCAGTGCCCTTGTTCAAAGCTCATTCGGGCGGTACTGTCTCAATGCAACTGCATCAAGGTAATCCCCGAGAGAATTTCAGTGTTCGAAAGGCTCGGCACCGAAACGCCAAAACCAAGGTATAGGCGTTTCCGGCAAAGAAGAACGGTGGTTAAAGACGGAGAATTTCCGAGGGTCACCGCCAACATGACCAGCAAAGAGACATCGACACAGGTTAATCTCAAGTCGTTTCTGGAAGCATCCCGGCGTGTAACCCGTCTGCAGTCCGGAGCCATCGCACGAGGAACTTATGGTAGGGTTCGGACAAGATTGCCTTCGGAAGATGAAGAATCGGATTCCTGCTCTGCTGTCGCATCGGACAATACAGTGTCCAGCGAAGGACAACCCCGCGAGTCATTTATGATAAGCGCGGAAGAAATGGCCAAGATGCTTGAAGACGCTTTGGCTAAGCAGAAAGAAAGTTTCAAATTCGAGATGGAGATGGCCATGCAGCAGATGAGAGAGATGCATGAGCAGCAAATCCAGGCATTCAGGAACCAACAAGGTGAACCAAGTCACCGTAATCATGTTGTTCAGGAAGAAGAGCACACGGATAGGGATGGAGCTCACAATGCCAATAACCCTCCCGTCAATGCAGGGGGTGGTAACGAGGATGCCAACGAGGATACAAGTGAAGACTTGAAGATCAAAGATCTCGAGAGCAAAATCAACACATTGATCTCCGCTCAAGAGACGAAGAAAACAGGCATTCCCTGTCCATACCCAAGAGAGTGGGAATCGATCCCCTATCCGGCGAAGTTCAGTTTAATCAACTTCACGCCGTTCGATGGGAAGGGTTCCCCCACTCAGCATTTGATTTATTTCAAATCGCACCTGGGTATTATTTCCGGCAATGAGCCTCTGATGGTGCGGTCATTCGTCGGCACTCTTCGCGGAGCCGCCTTCGATTGGTACCGCCGCCTCAAGCCAGGAAGCGTGAACAGCTGGGATGACATGGAGACCAAGTTCCTGGCCAACTTCTTCGACGACGACACCGAGATATCTATCGGATCATTGCTCGATGAGAAGCAGAAGGACGGGGAGTTAGTCGACACCTTCGTCAAAAGGTTCCGGAACAAGGCGATGAATTGCCGGGACCCGATCACAGAGGAATTCATCCTCCAAACTTGCCACAACAACCTTGCGTTGGACGTGTTGGAAGCAATGGGAACAGCACCGTCTGACACTTGGAAGGATCTGAAGGTGCGCGGTGAACAAGCCGAACGTTTCCTCCGAAGGAAGAAGGCCGAGAGGAACCTACCGACGGCTAATCCTCTGGACTCAAACTTCGCCTCTCGTGGTAAGGGCAAAACACCTGCAGCTACTGGTGGTGCTAATCAAGCGTCACAACAGCAATCCCGAAGGCAGCAAAAGACTTCGGGTCCGAGACTCCAAAGAGAGTATTCCTTCAAGGACGAAGACGTTCCAGCCATCTTCGAATCCCTCCTTGAAGGTAACAAGATCAAGCTACCACCTATCACAAATCAGGAGGAAGCTGACAACACTACGGACCCAAAGTACTGTGCATACCACAGGAGGGTCGTTCATCCCACCAAGGATTGCTTTGCTCTCAAGAATAGCATTCAGACCTTGGTTGAAGCCGGCGTCATAACGCTAAGGTAAGCCAATTGAGAACGGCAAAACTCCAAAGAGTATACGAGTATAAACTGTTTCTCAATCCTCCGACCGGTACAAGAGGTTAAACTGTTCCCTGATACTCCAATAGGTATATGAGTCTAAACTGTTTCCCCACTTTTGACGGGAAGTTCCTGGAGAATATTAAGCTAATATTCTTAAGGATAACCCGGTTAGTTAACTGATAATAATGTCCGAACCAGTTCCGCAGAGGAAACTGGGGGTGGACGATTTATGTAACGGGAAGTTCCCAAAACCACAGCAATGTAATGAATAAGAACTCCCATTCTCACCATGTCTATGCACTCAACACTCTCTCTGTTAGAGTCTGGACGTAAAGTACCCACTTGGTCAAACCTTCTTACAGTTAGGACCACAGTCAAAATCCCCTCTCGATTCCCCCAATGAACGAGAGGTCCACAAATTGAGCGATCAAACCTTCCTACAGTTAGGATTGTCTCAAAACACCCACTTGGTCAAACCTTCTTACAGTTAGGACCACAGTCAAAATCCCCTCTCGATTCCCCCAATGAACGAGAGGTCCACAAATTGAGCGATCAAACCTTCCTACAGTTAGGATTGTCTCAAAACACCCACTTGGTCAAACCTTCTTACAGTTAGGACCACAGTCAAAATCCCCTCTCGATTCCCCCAATGAACGAGAGGTCCACAAATTGAGCGATCAAACCTTCCTACAGTTAGGATTGTCTCAAAACACCCACTTGGTCAAACCTTCTTACAGTTAGGACCACAGTCAAAATCCCCTCTCGATTCCCCCAATGAACGAGAGGTCCACAAATTGAGCGATCAAACCTTCCTACAGTTAGGATTGTCTCAAAACACCCACTTGGTCAAACCTTCTTACAGTTAGGACCACAGTCAAAATCCCCTCTCGATTCCCCCAATGAACGAGAGGTCCACAAATTGAGCGATCAAACCTTCCTACAGTTAGGATTGTCTCAAAACACCCACTTGGTCAAACCTTCTTACAGTTAGGACCACAGTCAAAATCCCCTCTCGATTCCCCCAATGAACGAGAGGTCCACAAATTGAGCGATCAAACCTTCCTACAGTTAGGATTGTCTCAAAACACCCACTTGGTCAAACCTTCTTACAGTTAGGACCACAGTCAAAATCCCCTCTCGATTCCCCCAATGAACGAGAGGTCCACAAATTGAGCGATCAAACCTTCCTACAGTTAGGATTGTCTCAAAACACCCACTTGGTCAAACCTTCTTACAGTTAGGACCACAGTCAAAATCCCCTCTCGATTCCCCCAATGAACGAGAGGTCCACAAATTGAGCGATCAAACCTTCCTACAGTTAGGATTGTCTCAAAACACCCACTTGGTCAAACCTTCTTACAGTTAGGACCACAGTCAAAATCCCCTCTCGATTCCCCCAATGAACGAGAGGTCCACAAATTGAGCGATCAAACCTTCCTACAGTTAGGATTGTCTCAAAACACCCACTTGGTCAAACCTTCTTACAGTTAGGACCACAGTCAAAATCCCCTCTCGATTCCCCCAATGAACGAGAGGTCCACAAATTGAGCGATCAAACCTTCCTACAGTTAGGATTGTCTCAAAACACCCACTTGGTCAAACCTTCTTACAGTTAGGACCACAGTCAAAATCCCCTCTCGATTCCCCCAATGAACGAGAGGTCCACAAATTGAGCGATCAAACCTTCCTACAGTTAGGATTGTCTCAAAACACCCACTTGGTCAAACCTTCTTACAGTTAGGACCACAGTCAAAATCCCCTCTCGATTCCCCCAATGAACGAGAGGTCCACAAATTGAGCGATCAAACCTTCCTACAGTTAGGATTGTCTCAAAACACCCACTTGGTCAAACCTTCTTACAGTTAGGACCACAGTCAAAATCCCCTCTCGATTCCCCCAATGAACGAGAGGTCCACAAATTGAGCGATCAAACCTTCCTACAGTTAGGATTGTCTCAAAACACCCACTTGGTCAAACCTTCTTACAGTTAGGACCACAGTCAAAATCCCCTCTCGATTCCCCCAATGAACGAGAGGTCCACAAATTGAGCGATCAAACCTTCCTACAGTTAGGATTGTCTCAAAACACCCACTTGGTCAAACCTTCTTACAGTTAGGACCACAGTCAAAATCCCCTCTCGATTCCCCCAATGAACGAGAGGTCCACAAATTGAGCGATCAAACCTTCCTACAGTTAGGATTGTCTCAAAACACCCACTTGGTCAAACCTTCTTACAGTTAGGACCACAGTCAAAATCCCCTCTCGATTCCCCCAATGAACGAGAGGTCCACAAATTGAGCGATCAAACCTTCCTACAGTTAGGATTGTCTCAAAACACCCACTTGGTCAAACCTTCTTACAGTTAGGACCACAGTCAAAATCCCCTCTCGATTCCCCCAATGAACGAGAGGTCCACAAATTGAGCGATCAAACCTTCCTACAGTTAGGATTGTCTCAAAACACCCACTTGGTCAAACCTTCTTACAGTTAGGACCACAGTCAAAATCCCCTCTCGATTCCCCCAATGAACGAGAGGTCCACAAATTGAGCGATCAAACCTTCCTACAGTTAGGATTGTCTCAAAACACCCACTTGGTCAAACCTTCTTACAGTTAGGACCACAGTCAAAATCCCCTCTCGATTCCCCCAATGAACGAGAGGTCCACAAATAGCAACGGAATACATCCATTCGCGTGCGGGATCAAGCTAAGTGTTCGAAGAGTCAACGAGTCATCCAACCGAAAGCGGACTCGAACGAATCACGATCGAATCAAGATCAGTTTCGGACTCAGACTCAGAAGTGGATTTACTGCCTAATCAGGATCCGGACTTACTGCCAAATCTGGAATCAAGTCAACGAGTCGTTTCCAGGTCAATCAACCACACAACAGAAACACAACCGAATCAAGTCCAGATCAACAACGAAGCACAGAACCGGACAACGGAAAAATGACGGAACGAACAACACCCGGAGGGGCTCGGCCGAAACCGAGCCACCTCAAGGTGGCTCGGCCCAAGCTGAGCCACCCTGAGGTGGCTCGGTGGCCGAGCCACCCCAGGGGGCCACCTAGGGTGTCGGCCACACGTGCACACGGGCACAGTGACGCTTGGCTATAAATAGGAGAGGGGGTTGTTCATTTTGAAGGGTTGGAAATTTTGGAGAGGCGAAGCCCTGCTGGATTGGAGACTCGGAACTTAAAAAAGATTGAAACTTTGGGACTTCGGGGACTCACTCCTTCAGATCTGGTGCTCGGCGATCATCAACGTCAAATAAGGCAGGTGTTCGAGAGGACCGGATCTCAGATCTACGCAGGCTATACTCCGGATCTAAGCTTGGTCTTAGATCCCGAGACTTGGACGATTGTTTCCTTGGTGAAACAATCCTCCCCGGCTATTATTTCCTTGGTGAAATAATACCCGTAGTACTGCGTAGATCCGACTGGATCTAGATCTCGCGGTGGTCCACGGCAAACAACCCCGGCGCAGGCAAAGAACCCACGAAGCGAGCGACCGCAAAACAGGAGCTCGCGATTCGTTCGACACAAAAGGAAAAAGTTGTAATCTTTGTTCATTTTTATTTGATTTTCGTTGTAACCGGATCTTATAAAAAGACCGGATCTTTGTAATCGATAAACTATTACAAGAGTGTACAATGGAATCAATAACAAAGAAACCTACGATTTTCCCCGCGAACAGCTAGCCCATCCTACCGACCCAAACACCTATGTTGCTATAGCTGCTCCTGGTGTTGTTGTTGTTGCTGCTGCTTGCGCTGCCCTAGCTCTTATAGGCTCGGGCATCCTCCATGTTCATGTATCCATGCACCTTAGCTATCAGTTGCTCGTAGCTGGTGACTGTTTTTTGGCGAGCTAGTCATCCATCTTGTTATCCTGTAGGCCAGCTACATTGGCAATCATGGTGACCACACTCTCAGGGTTGTCAACTTCTAACCTCTTGGCCTAGAACCTCTTGATGTAGTCTCTCGGACTCTCTCTAGTCTCCTGCATCATTTGTATTAATACATTGGGAGACAACTTCTGCTTGGTGTTGGCCAAGAAGTGATCCACGAACTTCTGGCTAAGTTGTTCAAAGCTACTGTTGGACTTCTTCATCACGGAATTCCACCAAAGTTTGGCGCTTCATGTCAAAGTGATAGGAAAGAACCTGCAAATGATTGCCTCCAACCCTTGCAACATGGTCATCATGTTATAGTAGTTCCGGACATGCTCAGTTGGATCTCTTTCGCTCTTGTACTTCTCCACCTCTAGTATATTAAATTTCTCAAAGGAGGCATTCATGATGTTATCGGTGAGGGGGTGTTCCCACTAATGGCCTCAGCGATTGCCCGGAAAGACAGATCATAGCCAGATGCCACATTCATGGTTGACAGGCCTGGAGTAGCATGATGATGCCTAGGGCCTCGCGATGCTCCTCCAGTGGTGGGTTCTCGGCCATCACAACCGGGACTAGGGCTCTCGAATGTAGCTTTCACAAACTAAGGATAATGTTAGTGAGGATCCACAAAACGAGCTTGCTGGCAACGCTGAGGAGACACGCATTCAACATAGTCTCTATGATGACTAGCTGGCACGGCGTGCACGGGTGTTGGGGGACCAATAGTTGCCTTGCTGGTGGTGGATGAGCGACTGAGGGTTAGCCTGCTGAATATGGTAGAGACAGCAAAGAGGAACATTGTTGATGATGAATTCGGTTGAGGAGTTCATTAGTGAACATCACAAACTAATGTTGGAAGGATTGGGTGATATGCTGAGCAGATTCCTCCAGCTGGGCTTAAGTGATGTAGCCCGCATGTAGTTCTTCAGGGTTTGGATGGACATGCCTACGGTCAGAACCAGACATCATGATCGAAGAAGAAAGAAGAGCCCACAGTAGGTGCCAAACTGTTGATGTCAGTTATCAAACAGAGGGTTATCTGAGAGTTTGTGGAGTGATTATGGTTCCCTAACTCCTTTTGATGAATGGTTTGTGGAGAAGAACTTGGAAAAAGCAGATTTTTGGTCATAAGTCGACTCATGCACAAGCATAAGTCGACTTATGGTAAGTCGACTTATGTTTGTGCATGAGTCGACTTACGATCTGCTCAGGATTGTTGATTTTGGGCTCTGGCAAGTCGACTTATCAGGTCTGATAAGTCGACTTATGATCTCTTCTCTAGTTGTCGTTTTTCGCTCTGCCAAGTCGACTTATGCAGACTGATAAGTCGACTTACGACGGGTTTTTTGGAAAGTTCAGGTTCCTATTTGCATTCTGTTTGGGTTTCTGTTTTGGTATAAATACCAATACGATTTGAGGGTTTTGAGAAGCATATTTGGGGATTTTGGAGCACAGAAAAGAGAGATCTTTCTGAGCTATTTGTTAGGGTTATTGGTTGAGAGATTGAGAGATTTGTTGGTGAGATTAGTTGGTTCGTTTGAGCGATTTGTAATCTCAATTTGTACTCTCCTTCTCTATTAGTGAAAACCCACCCCCTTCTTGCCCCGTGGACGTAGGCAATTTGCCGAACCACGTAAAACCTTTTTGGTTGTTGTTGGCCTTCTTTGATCGGCGTTTGTTTTGGTTCCTCGGCGCCGCCGTCCGTCGCAACAAGTGGTATCAGAGGTCGGGCCATGCTTGGGCTATTTGGAGAAGTAGATCGCTTTGGAAGTTCGTCTAGGGCTTCATTTGGTGATAAAGGTGGGGTCTTTTTGGTAAAAATCTCATCTTTTTTAGTTTTGGATCTATTTCTCGTTTGTTTCCGCATTGGTTTGGTGGTGCTTTGAGGATTATGGCCGAGAAAGAAGGAGTTGTGGGCAGTACTTCCGGCGTGAAGACCGTCCAAAGCTTGAATATCCACTCAATGAAGATTGATGTGGAAAAGTTCAATGGCACAAACAATTTTGGACTTTGGCGATGCGAAGTCATGGATGCGCTCAACGCGCAAAATTTGGAAGATACGTTGGAGTTGGACGGGAAACCGGACAACATTGATGAGAAGGTTTGGAAAAAGATGAATCGAACGGCGTGTGGTGTGATTAGGTCTTGTCTCACTCAAGATCTAAAGTATGATGTGATCAATGAGACTTCTGCAAAGAAGATTTGGGAGATCCTTGAGAGCAAGTATTTGACCAAGAGTGTGGAGAATCGCTTGCATTTGAAGAGGAGGCTTTACCGCTTCCAGTTGAAGAAAGGAACCTCCATTGGTGATCACATGAACCACTACACGAAGCTTCTTGCGGATTTGGCGAATGTGGATGTTAAGATTGAAGATGAGGACAAGGCGTTGTTGCTATTGAGTTCCTTGCCTGACGAGGAATATGAGACCTTCGTTCTTACTCTTATTAATGGGAAGGCATCTCTTTCGTATAGTGAGGTCACCGCTGCACTTGTGAATTATCAGCTTCGAAAGAAGGATAAGGAGACTTCGTTTGAGCCGGTAGCGGGGGCGTTGGTCGCAAGAGCAAAGGGTCCAAACCGTAGTGGGAGGTCGCAGTCTAGAGGGGCACATCTTGGAGTTCGTAAGAATCAGTGTGCCTTTTGTAAAGAGGATGGACATTGGAAAGCCGAATGCCCAAAGTTAGTTGATCGAGCCGGGAAGAATAAGGGAAAAGCCATTCAAGCTTCAGAGGCAAATGTTGTCAAGGCTAGTGGCAACAATTCAGATTCGGATTCTTCGGGCTACTCATTATCTGCACTGCCGTCAGTTTGTGTTGTCTACTCTACAGAGTGGATGTTGGATTCGGGGGCTACATACCACATTTGCCCTAGGAGGGATTGGTTCTCCAGCTTTTAGGAGTTGGAAAGAGGGGATTTCGTGCTCATGGGGAATGATCACAAATGCTCTATTGGTGGTATCGGTACCGTTCGGATCAGGATGAGTGACGGGGTGATTCGGGAGTTGGTTGGAGTGAGGTTCGTTCCTCAGTTGAAGAAGAACATCATTTCACTTGGAGCTTGTTTGCGTCAAAAGTTGCTGTATTCATTGCTGTATTCATTACAACTTTAGTCGTTACAATGAAATAAGAAAAGATTGTCTTTTTATAAGACTTGCTTCACACAATGAAAACAAAAGGTTACAACTCTCTTCAAAACAAACGCAGAGATCGTTTATCGGTCTTCTGCTTGCGTGGGTCTTTGGCCTGTGATGGGGACGTCAATATCCGTGGACCACCTGGCACTCAGATCTGTTCCGAAAAATTGGACAGAGCTTCGTCGATCCGCGAGAGATCTAGAAGCCTGAAGCGTTTATCTCGGCTAAAACGAGATATCTGCTCTTCTTAGTGATTACCGGCGAAGGGTAATACTAAGGAACGGGTGATGAAGACTCTGATGAAGACCTCTCCTCTGTTGAAGACCTCTCCTCTGTTGAAGCACTCGAGCACTCTTCACTGCAGCAGGGCTTCGCCAAGGCTCCTCCAAAATAGACACCCCAGGGTGTCTTGGCTTGGCCGAGACACCCCTGGGGTGTCTAGGCTTTTCCTAGACACCCCTGGGGTGTTTCGACTTTCCCGAGACACCCCGGGTGTCCCCAACTTAGCCTGAGACGTCCGTAAGGTGCATTGTCTGCTTCCGCCGTAACTTCTTCGTCTGGACTCTGATTTGAGTGATTCGAAGTGCGTTGGAAAGCCGACAAAGAATTCTATCAGCTCCGATGGTTGGATTATCTGTAGAGTGGATGAGACACGAAGGGCGTTGTCCTTTTTTGTGAACATCGTCGGGTTCCCGATTGGCCCGGGTCTTCGTTGTTCCGAAATCCTATCAGCTCACGTAGTTCGTTGATTCACTTCAATCGTTCATCAACGTCAATTGGACTCCTGTGGATCGGATAGTGACGTTCATCGTCGTTCTTTAACACTGAACCGTTCGTGGAGACCTATAGGCAATTTTCGATGCTTACAGATACCCCCTCCAAAGCGTTCCGGACTCGTTTCTTTTATAGAAGAGGCTGGAATACTTTGGATGTGATTGGTCTAGCCTTCAGTCGGCGTAAGGACCTGTAGTTAGCTTCAACTCTTGGCTCCTTCGATTTTCGGTCTATTCGATGCTTTGACGAATAGCCGAGGTTCTTTCGGCGCTGCGTTTATCGCTTGGCCGTCGTCGGAGCCTCGAGTCTACAGCTGATGAATTGAGTTTGGCTCGTGTCATTGAGTTGACTTTGAACTACCTCCGTCACATTGTGTTGACTTAGGGTTTTGGATCACCGTGTGTTGACTTAGGGTTTCGGATCACCGTGTGTTGACTTTTTGTCGCAACGCGTTGACTGGCGTTGACCTAGGGTTACGCGTTGACCAGCGTTTGACCCTAGGGTTTCGAATCGTCAAACGTTAACACAGTTTATACTCGTACGTTTACTGGAGTATACACAGTTTAAGCTCTTAAGGTATTGGAGCACGGCGGTCCCAAATGTTGGGGCTGCAGGACCAACTGTCAAAGCTGATTCATCTGCATGTGTGGATGTTATCCTGAAGTTGTTGGATGATCAAGTCACGAGACCAACTAGTGGAGCTGGTGCGTCAATGACTCGCATTTATAGAATTTTTGGCAAATTCTCAGCCATCAACGGGTTTGATGAGCCTTTACCGACTACCGTTTGAGTCGGGCTAGCATGCAGATTGTTTAAGTCCGTTCCTCAAGCTAAAAGAGTTAACCCTTTTAGTGCTACGATATTGAATACGTAGACTTCGTCTTTCTCACGGGAATAGACTACCCGGCAACGCGTGTTAGGCGCTTACTTATCCTTACTTAGGATTCAGGATAAAAATTCCCCATGCATGTGAGGCACGGATTATGGTGTTATTAATAACAACCTGCCACAATGTTGAATATGTGGTCTTTTGTCCTTTTTTATGGTTAAAGACTAACCGCCAACGCGTGTTAGGCGCTGACTCATCCCTTCTTAGGCTTCGGGATGAAATTCCCCAGACTGGAATTCTGGTGTCTTCTTCAATCGGTGAAAGACTAAACCGGCAGCGCGTGTTAGGCGCAGACTTATCCCTACTTAGGCTTCGGGATAAAATTGGTGTGGGAAAGGAAGAATTTTATATTCTATTTCCCGGTCTTCTTTTAGGGAGAAGGCGAACCCGACACGGGAGAGGAAGAATTTTATATTCTATCTCCCGGTACTGAAGAGGAAGAATTTTATATTCTATCTACAGCTGGAAAGGAAACTCGAGGTGGGATCTCCACCCCCAGAATCTGGAAGGATGAAACTAAGAGTGAGATCTCACTCCGAGAATCGGAAAGGTTCGAACGACCCTAACTTTTATAGGATTGGTCATTTGAACCCGACGCGGGAGAGGAAGAATTTTATATTCTATCTCCCGGTGCTGAAGAGGAAGAATTTTATATTCTATCTACAGCTGGAAAGGAAACTCGAGGTGGGATCTCCACCCCCAGAATCCGGAAGGATGAAACTAAGAGTGGGATCTCCACTCCGAGAATCGAAAAGGTTCAAACGACCCTAACTTTTATAGGATTGGTCATTTGAACCCAAAGAATCCCTCATTCATTGAGGAGAAAACCCAATTTCGACCCTAACTTTTATAGGTTTGGCTGAAAAAGGAGAAGATGGAAGTGGGGGGTCTGAGACGATCTTACCTTTTATAGGCTTGATCGCTCAATTTAAAAGTGGACCTCTCGTTCATGGAAGGAATCGAGAGAGGAATTTGGCTTTGGTCCTAACTTTTATAGGTTTGACCAGAAAGCAAAGAAAGTGGAATACGGGTAGCAAAGAAAGTGCCAACTCGTATCATCACTCAAGGAATCGAGAGGGAACTTTAGTTGTGGCCCTAACTATAGGAAGGTTTGACCAGGTAAACAGTGAGAGTAGGAGTACAAATCACATCGAGAGTGTTGACTCATACAAATCACAATGGGGTTTAGTGTTTATCACTTTGCTCATATTGATCGGGTTATCCCTGAGAATATTAACATTCTTTTGGGAACTTCCCGTTACAAGAATTATCCACCCCCAGCTTCCCTTGTGGAACTGGGTCCGACATTGTACTCAGTTACATGATCGGGTTATCCTTAAGAATATTACATGTAAAAATTCTCTAGGAACTTCCCGTGAAAGAAATGAAACAGTTTAGACTCATATACATGTTGGAGTATCAGGGAGCAGTTTAACCTCTTATACCGATCGGAGGTTTGAGAAACAGTTTATACTCGTATACTCTTTGGAGTCTGCAGGGAGCAGTTTAACCTCTTGTACCGGTCGGAGGATTGAGAAACAGTTTATACTCATATACTCTTTGGAGTCTCAGGGAGCAGTTTAACCTCTTATACCGGTCGGAGGTTTGAGAAGCAGTTTATACTCTTATACTTGTCGGAGTATCAGTGAGCAGTTTAACCTCTTATACCGGTCGGAGGTTCGACTTAATTGAACGATATAATGCCGGCTTCAACCAAGGTCTGAATGCTATTCTTGAGAGCAAAGCAATCCTTGGTGGGATGAACGACCTTCCTGTGGTATGCACAGTACTTTGGGTCCGTAGTGTTGTCAGCTTCCTCCTGATTTGTGATAGGTGGTAGCTTGATCTTGTTACTTCCAAAGAGGGTCTCGAAGATGGCTGGAACGTCTTCGTCCTTGAATGAGTACTCTCTTTGGAGCCTCGAATCCGAAGTCTTCTGCTGTCTTCGGGGTTGCTGTTGCGACGTCTGATTAACGTCAACAGCTGTTGTAGGTGTCTTCCCTTCATTATGGGAAACGAGACCCGGATTCAGAGGGTTAGTCATCGGTTGGCATCTTTCAACCTTCCTCCTTCTAAGGAATCGTTCGGCCTGCTCTCCGCGCGCCTTCAACTCTCTCCAGGTATTGAGTGGCTCTACTCCCATAACGTCCAAGATAGGTTTGCAAGATGAATTCCTCCGTGACGGGATCCTTGCAGTTCATTGCCTGATTGCGAAAGCGTTTGACGAAGGTGTCCACCGACTCTCCGTTTTTTTGTTTCTCATCGAAGAGTGTCCTGATCGACACTTCGGTATCATCATCGAAGAAATGAGCGAGGAACATGCTTTCCAGGTCCTCCCAGCTGTTGATGCTTCCGGGCTTGAGACAGCGGTACCAATTGAAGGCGGGCCCGCGAAGGGTGCCAACAAATGACCGGACCATTAGAGGTTCGTTGCCCGAGATCATACCCAAATGGGACTTAAAGTAGATCAGGTGCTGAGAGGGCGAGCTCTTCCCGTCGAACGGCGTGAAGTTGATCAGGTTGAACTTCGCCGGATACGGGATCGAATCCCACTCTTTCGGGTAAGGACACGGAATGCCGGTCTTCTTTACCTCTTGAGCAGACATTAAAGCGTTAATTTTGCTCTCGAGGTCCTTCATCTTTTCATCCTCATCTATATCCTGTTTTGGATAATTTTTGAGAGGAATAATACGGCCACCCCCAGTGTTATCATCATTGGTGGGTCCACCCCCAGCGTCGTTATTTTTAGTGGGGCCACCCCCAGTATTTTTGGGCGGTGCGTCGGCCATGATGATTTCGTTCACTTCCGGATCGCTGTCAATTGCGGCGTTCTGGGTGCGACGGCTGGATTCAACTAGCTGATTTGACAAAGCTTGGATTTGTTGGTCGTGCATTTGTCTCATCTCCTGCATAGCCATTTCCATTTCGATTTTGAATGCTTCTTTCTGCTTGGCCAGAGCATCCTCAATGATTTTGGCCATTTGCTCGGTGTTGACCATGAATGCCTCGCGGGGTTGTCCCTCGCTGGATACCGTGTTGTCCGATGCAATCGGGGAGTAGTCATCTGATTCTTCATCTTCTGACGGTAACCTCGTCCGAACCCTACCATAAGTTCCCCGTGTAATGGCTCCAGACTGTAGATGAGTTAGATACCAGGGCACTGGCAGAATTAACTCGGAATTATCCCGTGTCGATGCCCTTTTGCTGGTCATATTAGCGGTGACCTTCGGAAGTTCACCGTCTTCGACTATCCTTCTTCTTCGTCGGAAACGCCTTGGCTTGGTCTCGGACGTTCTGGTGGAAATTCTCTCGAACACCGAAACTCTCCTTGGGGTTTTAGTGCAGCAGCATTCTGACAGCACTGCCTTGATTATGTTGGTACATGGGCAGTGAGATCCCGTGTCTTGAGCGTCTCTCTTTCGAGACTTACTCGCACCCCCAGCCTGATAGTACAACTTATCGACGTTACGGTCGGAGTAACCTATCGGCTGCTTACATGGATTCTCAGGTATAACGCGTTCGTCTGTCTGACGCGTTTTCCTCTGAGTAAACATTGCCTTGTGGGCATCTGCAGGAGTCACACATTTGGAATCACACCTTTGTGGGGGTGAAACCTTAACGGGCTCCTGGTTTTCTGCACGTACCTCCAAGTGGGCCGTTGCAGAAATCAATTTGTTAGGAGGTCGCGTACGACCCTCAGTCCGGATGTTGGCTCGAAGCTCCTTCAACGATCTCCAGCTTTCCTTAACAAGCGCTTTTTCTCGATTCTCGGGTAGGGCACCGATACGATCCTTCAGAGGAGATTTGAACTTGGGGAAATCCACGCTGCGGTAGGGCCTTACCGGGGGTTCGGGATTTGAACTTGACGAAGGTCGGAGAGCAATGTTGCCTGCTTTTGCCTTAGGCGCTGATTTGGCTTTTGGCACCCAAACTTGTCTGCGCCTAGGCGGCTTCTTCACTGCTCCTCCCCTTTGCATTTCTTTCGCTTTCTGCAAAAGAGCTCGGGCATGTGCGAGCAATGCCCGACGCTTCTTGATTCGCTCCTCGAGGGTGGAGCGGGTCCTCTTGACAAGAACCCAATCGTTCGTTTCTGTTTTGGAGGAGGAGTGGGTTGTTCACCGTTGTTGTTCCCGGCGCTGCCTGGATTTTAGATCCACGTTATAGCGGATCCCGTCCATTGGCTTCAAAGCCTTGGCCAGCTGACGAGCAAGACGTTGACGCCGTCTTTGACGTGCCCTCTTTGACAAAGTTGGAATGCCCTTAGCAGTTACCTTCGTTGTGGAGGGGAGATCTGCGACCTCAACCCCTTTGAAGGACGCAGGGATGCCACGGGGCACGGGCGCAGCAACGGCGGCGGGATCTTGGATCTTAGAGCCGGAGGTCCCGCGAGCACTCTTGGAAGATGAAGTCTTCCTACGCCTGTTTGGAGAGGCGGATCTGGAGGAGGAGGAAGAGAGGTACTCTTCAAACTTTTGCTGATCGAACTCGTATTCGATCTCTTCATTCACCCGGATCTTGAATGCCGGTTGCGTCACGACAGCCTCGGCAGCGAGGCTGTTGGCTCCCACTGTGGTCGCCAGTTTGTTTGCGTCAAAAGTTGCTGTATTCATTGATGTATTCATTACAACTTTAGTCGTTACAATGAAATAAGAAAAGATTGTCTTTTTATAAGACTTGCTTCACACAATGAAAACAAAAGGTTACAACTCTTGTCAAAACAAACGCAGAGATCGTTTATCGGTCTTCTGCTTGCGTGGGTCTTTGGCCTGTGACGGGGACATCAATATCCGTGGACTACCTGGCACTCAGATCTGTTCCGAAAAATCGGACAGAGCTTCGTCGATCCGCGAGAGATCTAGAAGCCTGAAGCGTCTATCTCGGCTAAAACGAGATATCTGCTCTTCTTAGTGATTACCGGCGAAGGGTAATACTAAGGAAAAGGGGGAACGGGTGATGAAGACTCTGATGAAGACCTCTCCTCCCTTTTGCAAAGAAGATGGACATTGGAAAGCCGATTGCCCAAAGTTAGTTGATCGAGCCGGGAAGAATAAGGGAAAAGCTATTCAAGCTTCAGAGGCGAATGTTGTCAAGGCTAGTGGCAACGATTCAGATTCGGATTCTTCGGGCTACTCGTTATCTGCACTGCCGTCAGTTTGTGTTGCCTACTCTACAGAGTGGATATTGGATTCGGGTGCTACATACCACATTTGCCCTAGGAGGGATTGGTTCTCCAGCTTTCAGGAGTTGGAAAGAGGGGATTTCGTGCTCATGGGGAATGATCACAAATGCTCTATTGGTGGTATTGGTACTGTTCGGATCAGGATGAGTGACGGGGTGATTCGGGAGTTGGTTGGAGTGAGGTTCGTTCCTCAGTTGAAGAAGAACATCATTTCACTTGGAGCTTTGGAGGCAGCTGGCTATAGGGTGACCTTGGCGGATGCACGCTTGAAGGTTACATTTGGGTCCATGATTGTGATGAAGGGCGTCAGAAGAAGAAATTTGTATTATTTGCACGGAAGCACGGTGATTGATAGGGAAATGACGACTTCATCAGATTCGGCTAGACTGTGGCATTGTTTGGTGCTGGGGTATATGATTGGTAATACCGTGCATTGGTTGTTGAGGAGTGCTATGACCTGCAGATTGAAGTCCTGTGAGCACATTAGGATGAGCGAGACCGTGGTGGAGTTTGGCACTTCTATCCATCGAGCGAGGGGTCTTTTTGGAGGTGTTCAGTCAGGCATTTGGGGGCCTTCCAAGGAGGCATCATTGGGAGGTAATCGTATCTTGGTTTTCGCAGTTGATGATTGTTCTAGGTATTATTGGGTCGCGACCAGTTCCCGTTGGTGTAAAGTCCTAGAAGTCAACAACAATTGGAAGAAGTGTATTGGCGGAAAGGCAACTCGTTGTTCTAGATTTGGTAGGGGTCCTTTCTTGCGTTTGTGCCGAGCTCATGGCAATAGGAGACACTTCATTGGTGTGGAGACTTTGGGGCGACGAGATGAGATGACAGTTTCGATGGGTCGTTCCTTTCTGGAGGAGGATCGGCGTTGGTTGTCGAGCATTGGTTCTGGAGCTTCGACATATTTGGGTCATCTTAGTCACAGGTCGCCGACTGCTGCATTAGGAGTTATTAGATCTGGTGGAGCTGCTTCAGTTTTTTGGTTGCGTCGGATATTTGGATACCCAGCATTTGGTCACATCGAGGATGTGAGATTTGATCTGATTGCAAGTTTAGGGTTCGGAGGCTCAATTGATTATCATTTGGGAGCTTCTGATTTTGTTCTGAGCAGGTATGTCATATTGGACTCTCAGCAGGTGGAGAGTGTTGATCAGATCGTTCAGATGTCGCAGCAGGTGGAGAGTGATGCTACTCCACGTTGGGTGGAGATTACTCCATGTACTCCAGGTCATTCTGCATTATTGGAGATTCCAGCTGAGGTGACACAGCGTGTGAGTCATTTGGTTTTGGATGCGGATGACGAGTTGGTAGATTCGAGTGCAGCTGGTAGATATATTTTGGATATGGCCATTGGTTTACCTCAGGTGGAGGTGTTTGATTTGTCTCAATTTGGGGTCATTGGGAATACTATCAGTTGCAGATCGTTTGGTGATATTGGAGAAGAGTTGCAGACTTTTCTATTTGATTGAGGGCCTTTGGAGGCCGTTTGGGTGAACTACGTGAAGGCTTGATTCCTTGGGCAAAGGATACGTAGGCAGTCATTTTGATGCAGCCGATTTGGTGAGCGACATCGACATTTGGAGTGAGTGTTTGCACTCCCATTTGGGTCTCAACATGTGAGGCATTTGTTTGGTTGGTGTCGGCTCAGTTTTGGGAAAACTTCGCCGAGGTGGAGAATTGTGGAGAAGAATTGGAAAAAGCAGATTTTTGGTCATAAGTCGACTCATGCACAGGCATAAGTCGACTTATGGTAAGTCGACTTATGTTGGTGCATGAGTCGACTTACGTTCTGCTCTGGATTGTTGGTTTTTTGCTCTGCCAAGTCGACTTATCAGGTCTGATAAGTCGACTTATGATCTCTTCTCCAGTTGCTGTTTTTCGCTCTGCCAAGTCGACTTATGCAGACTGATAAGTCGACTTACGACGGGTTTTTTGGAAAGTTCAGGTTCCTATTTGCAGTCTGTTTGGGTTTCTGTTTTGATATAAATACCAATACGATTTGAGGGTTTTGAGAAGCATATTTGGGGATTTTGGAGCACAGAAAAGAGAGATCTTTCTGAGCTATTTGTTAGGGTTATTGGTTGAGAGATTGAGAGATTTGTTGGTGAGATTAGTTGGTTCGTTTGAGCGATTTGTAATCTCAATTTGTACTCTCCTTCTCTATTAGTGGAAACCCTCCCCCTTCTTGCCCCGTGAACGTAGGCAATTGCCGAACCACGTTAAAATTGGTGTTTGGGTTTGTGCATTGATATTTGGTTGTTGTTGGCCTTCTTTGATCGGCGTTTGTTTTGGTTCCTCGGCGCCGCCGTCCGTCGCAACATGGTTCTAGGGCTTGTTGTTCTTCCCTGCACATGAAAGAACTCGTAAGAAGGCGGAGTTGGGTTCTCCAGTTGTTCCACCAACAATAAACTCAGTAGATGATCTTGAGTGAGGAAATATAGAGTTAGTTCTTAGTTACGTCCTAAAAATCAGATAGAGTTATCTCATGTAGTGCTACTCCTTTTATAGTGGATCTAAGGGGCAAGAAGGTAATTTGGACAGAGTCCAGCTAGGTAGCTGATTCGGCAGACATATACTATGTGTCGATTCCTGAAGGAGGTGAGCCACCCAGTCATTTATCATGAGAATGATAGCAAGTGCTTAGTACTGACAGGGTCCGATGAGTCATAAATGCTATGGGGGCTAGAGCAATAATGATGTTGTCAGGGCAGTTAGTGCGAGAGTAGTCGGCTGGTGAGGGGTTTGAGGAAACTATCATCTTGTTGACTCCTCAGGTTTAGGGCCGAGAAACACCACCATTTGACTCGGTTACACAAGATGTCGGCTGAACAGTGGGCCGAGTCGAGTCGCTTGTGGAATCAATTGAGGGGTTGGCTGAGTAGTACCGCCTTTTGATACGGTTATGCGAGATGTCGACCAACCGAGTCGGTCGTGCTAAGGCAGAGGTTATCTTGGTCTTGAATTAGTCGGGTTAGGTATAGTGTAAGGTATGTGTCGATTTCTCTATGGAGATTAATATTTAATAATTTTAGGGGTATAACAATAATATAATAATATAATAAGGCACATGTCGATTTCTTTGTGGAGATCAATATTTAGTAATTTTAGAGGTATAACAATAATATAATAATATAATAAATGACCATATAAAAGAGTTTTTGTTTTTCTATAAACCCAAAATTCCATAATTTATTTTTAAATTCACTCACTTCATAATCAGTCTTTGACCTAAATACTGTAATGAATTTCTTTTAAACTTAATTTATATTTCATAATTTTTTTATATCATAAGTTGCAACTGTATATTAGTTATTTAGCTATAAACATTATCCTTATTTATTTTCAAACTTATTTTTAAACTCAATTTGTTATATCATAAGTTGCAACTATATAACTACACACCTCGAAAATCACTCTTAGAAACTATATCAACCTGTTTTTAAACTCAATTTGTGACGGTTTCTACACATGATTTAAATTGTTTTATTCCACTTTGACTTACAATATTTCTTTTCTAAGAATTTAGGTGTACAATGTTTTAGACGGATAATGTTTGTTTCGACTTCTTATCTTCAAAAACGGTTCCCAGGGGCTATAAATACCTCCTCTACACTCTTGTGCACGGGAGAGAGCTAATTGGCAGCAGAGAATTGGCAGTGTGGTGAGCTTGGTGATCCAGAAAGAGAGAGTTCTTCACATCCTGAAAGCCTTCAGTATTTTTCTTGAGATCAAACCTTATTTTGTTCTTGAGAAGAGTGTTTTATCTCACCTTGTTGAGATATTCACTTCTGTCATTGTTTCTAAAACAAAACATCGACTCCAAGCCTTCTTTGGATCAATCTAGATTTATGACTCGGCCATCCATGAACTAACGTGTCCCTAACACAGGCAAAGATCTCACGCAAGCAGTGACCGATAAACAGTCTCTACGCATGTTTCTAGGAGATCTCATTTATTTGTTTTCATTTGTGTAAAGAAGTCTTATAAAAAGGCTCACTTTTGTGAATTTGTAATTCGATAAACGAGTTGTAATGGATTCCGCAATGAAAAAGATTTCTGACGCAAACATCATTAAGCATAAAAATACTCATTAGACTTAATTACCCGGTCAACTTAGGCTTAGTAAGATAGAACCACCTTGAATTTCAAGAGAATTTTTATTGGTGCCCATTTTTTGCACTCTTCTTTTTACAAAGTTAGTTTATATATATATATATATA
>NC_033799.1:12206864-12219998 GCF_001876935.1 Asparagus officinalis | reverse complement strand
TAAAAAATGATTTTCTACTCTAAGCTAACCGTGCAAAAAATTTATTATTTTAATTATAAGTCTAAGTTGGACTTTAATGAAGTATACCACTTTAAAAACTATTTTTTTAATAAATTTATTTAGAATTATCATAAAAAATAAACTTGAGTTTAGAATTAACTAAGACTTAGAAAATTTAAAATTTATCAAATAGATCAATTATGCATTAACTCGATCAAATCGGCAATTTAATTTTTACTTTCTCTTTTTTTTTAATACTAACTAAAAACTAAGAAAAACAAAAGAAAAATTAAAGAAATAAAGCAAAATAAAAGGAAAAAGCCACTGAAAACTAAGAAAAACAAAAGGAAAATTCTAACAAAAAATGAAAGAATAAATCAAAATAAGAGGACAAAACTAACTGGTTTCAACCAACATACCTAGACTTTGCATTATCCTCAAGGCAAACTCTACGGTGCACAAAGTAAAGTAGATAATAAATGAAGCACTTATATTTGTTCGGTTGATTTAGAATAAAAAGAAAAACTGCAATTATCTTTGAGGAGGATGGAGTAAGAAAAAAAAAATCCTTTTCTCTCTTTTTTATCGTTATTTTTCAGATTTTTTTTTCATACCTTTTTTTACATCTTTTTTTCATTCTTTTTTTCATTTCTTTTTTCCTTTGTTTTTTTTTGTTATAAGAGAACAAGAAACTCTCAAATGAGAGAAAATTAATTTTTTTATTATTATGAGAGAAGAATAAATTTTTTTTGTTATTATGAGAGAAAACATAAAGATGTAGAATAAAGGATTAAACATAAAAAAAATCGTGCTCTACATCAAATCCTACCTTATTGATAAAAATTCTATTTTAGTTTTTAAAAAAATCAATGGTAAACTCAAAAATGTGCTTAAACTCTATATACTCCGTAGTTTTCAATAATTTTTACAATAATTGAAGGTAGGTATCAATGGTGTTATGCATTTTAAATTGCTGATCCTCAAATTTGAGCTTAGATTCCTTATTAATAAAAGTTTGTTCTAACATAATTAGTTTTTCTTAAAAAAGAATTCTCAAACCCAAGATTTATGTTGAGGTTTGAAAAATTGGTTATTTGTTTTCTAGGTACCTAAGCTCACCAGTGAAAAATTCTTCAAAACTAAGATAAGAAAAATTTGTGTCCGCCTCTGAAAACTAGTTCTAATCCAAACTTTTTCAGTATCTTAATTTTATCACCAAAAATCTTCTCAAAACTTGGGTCTGACTCTTTCTCTTCTTTGGGATAATATATTTCTTGAAGAACGGGCAGATTAGGATTTTTCATTGGTTTAGTCTCAAAAATTGGTTTAACACAGATTAAACGAGCGATATTATCCTTAATCCAAACTTGCATACACTAAAAACAAATTCCTTTTTTCCTCTTTCTTTCTTTTTTTAACTAAAAAGGGAATTAAAAATTCTTTAAAAAAATAAAAGTTACTTTTTTTTCTTTTTTTAAGACTTAAAAGATTAACGAAAGAAGAAAATAAGGACAAAGAAAAAATTTAACTAAAACAAATCAAAAGCAACCACTTTGAAATAATCACTCTTATTTCTATGGTTAATCCTAAACTCAACTAGACCGACTCCTAACTAAAAAATCCTTGAGTAAAAATATTGAAGTTTACTTGGTCGGTTAGCTAGGTAAGGATAGTACTAGAGCAAGAGCAATGACCAATTAAGCACATCTTTCCTTGCGAAGCACTTTACGCAATCCCAAAACCTTATCTTAGATATCAACGGATTCAAGTAAACTTAAACTAGTTCACTTAAGGATTTCTTATTCCTTAATTGAGCTTGAATCATTAGGAGCCAACGTCTAATGAGTTTTAAATCCCTCACCTTATCTTGATTAGGGTGTATTGCCCTTAAGAGTGTTTTCAAGTGTATCAAATTAAGATGCTTAAATCACGTGGGTGAATTCCTACTAATTATATGCAATACAACCCTAGTAATTAAAAGCAACTACAAATGATGTAAAAAGGAAAATATTTTTACTTTTTTAATTAGGGTCAACAAACAAATAAACAAAAACGAGAGAAAAGAGCTTTTGTTTGGATTTATTATCTTCTTAGTAGTTATTTAAATGGAGGGTATATTTTATTAGGGTCGACATAATTTTTTTATTAGCTCCTAATTGTCTCTAATGTGAAAAGCCTAATTAGAAGGCGGAATTAAAAATATAAGAAAGAAAACTTACCTTTTTAAGCAAATATATTCTCTCTAATTTTTAACTTTCTCCTTCAAAGTTGTTCCTTCATACTTAATTACAAGCACCTTTCCCGGTAACGACACCAAAAACTTGATAGAAGAATAAATAGATACCTAAGTTGCAAGCGCATAACTATCAAGTTATAATATAAAAGAGTATCGAATTCCACGAGTAAGGTATTGTAGAAAATAATCAAATTTGGTTTTCTAGATTGTGTGTATGACAATTTAGGAGTGATGAAAGTGGTTGTAGAGAGATAAAGAGAGTTGATGTGATAATATGTAAATAAAATAAAACTAGATTGAGAGGGGAGAAAAAAATGAAGAAAACAAAGGAAAATAAAATCAAGAAATAAATAAATAAAAATCAAGAATAAAGTGAAAAAAAATCAAGAAAGTAAAATATGAAGGATTCAATTAGAGATATAAAGAATCTAGGATTGAATCAACTAGCCAACTTCACTTATAAAATATGAACTATTCATTTTTTACCACATTTTACTTAAGATTTATTAAGCATAGACTATCAAACTACTTAAAAAAATATAACATATCAAATTATCATCCAAGTAAAATTAACATTCATTAAAAGAATAATAACTAGATAGTAATTCTAGAATTCATAAACATAACATATCAAACCACTCAAGATAAACATAGATTATTAAATTCTTGAAAGCAGACTCCTTCATCTACATCTTCATCTTCATCTCCATCATCAAAACAAAGAGAAGAAAAGAAAATATGAAGAGGTGAAAAATTCTTTTATTAATTGCAATGAAGTTATAATTTTAGAAGGTCTTCTTAATTAAAAATAACACTCCTCTCCAAAATAGAGTTATTACAAAAAATTTCACACTCAAAGCCCTCACCCTTTATCCATATTTATAGCCTACAACAATGAATAAGAACCATTAGATATTATTTGGAGATCAATGATTAATTCTCAACCATAAAACAATTTCTGTTATGAATCAATCGGTCGACCAATCGGTTGATCAATCGGTTGACCAACCGATTGGTTTACAACAGATTTGATTTTTTTTTTGTGACTAGTATAATGCACATGCTTTGCACGTGAACGTACATATTTTTATTTTAAATTTTTTTATTAAATCATAAAACTATGTGTTAATAAATAAAATTGTATAATAAGATTACTTAAAAAGAAATGTATGAATTAATTATTATTGTGTAGTTATTGTAATTGAATGTTTTATAATAAGATTACTTAAAAAGAAATGTATGAATTAATTATTATTGTGTAGTTATTGTAATTGAATGTTTTTCTTATAATGATCGCAAAAAGAAATGTATGAATTAATTATTATTGTGTAGTTATTGTAATTGAATGTTTTTCTTATAATGATCGCACATTTTAACCTTTTTTAAAATATGACCCCAAATCTAAAATTGTTCTTAGATAAAACTGTAATACTATAAGTTCTTTTAAATATGTCCCTCCAACTTAAAAGTTATTAACTTAACTCTAAATTAACTAGCTGCATTAATCTTACTAGCTTTTTACTATTATTCTCTGGATATTTACACTTGATACCTACAACATATTACAATAATTACTTCTCTTTATAATTATTTAATAAGGTAAACTGCACGAAACTCATATGAACTTTCAGCCAATATGAACTTTTAAAATTACACTAAACCCATAATGATTTTTCTGTTTCAAAGAAGACACCTAATAACTTTCTGAATTTTGCAGATAACCCCTATAAAGTAGAACAAAAAATGGAATAAAAATACATTTTGAAAGTTATTCTGGATTTGTTGTAATTTATGTAAAAGGTATTAAGGCTTTCTATAAAAGTTAATAGGGATTTAGTGTGATTTTAATAGTTCATAGGGTCTGCTTACTGCAAAATACTAAAAGTTCATGGATGTTTACTGTAATTTACCTTATTCAATATCATAATTCTTAGTTCAAGTAATATTATTAAAATAATTATACTTTCTATATACTGTAAACTTTTTATTTAATTAAAATTTTTTAGTTATGCTCTTAAATAATTTAGTACTATAAATATTTTATAGATTTTTATTATACCGTCATTAACAATTATAGCATTATTATTAATGTGAAATAATTTTTTTTGTGAAACCCTTCATTACCAAGTTAGATTATTCAGTATCATGTAATAGTCTTTGAGGAAATACTCTAAAAATAATATAAAATTATTTATTTTATTTATCTAATAACATAACACTAAATAAATAGTGTAACAGATAATTTATGCGATATTATTAAAATAATTACATTATTTATGAGATTCAAAATTTCTTCTATTTATTTTATTGCTTATTGAATTATGGTGTAATTCTTAATAGCATTTAGTAATATATTATTCTATTTATACTATTAGTTTAATTATTTTATTATAATTCATAAATAATTATTTTAATAATTTAATTGGTTACTACTAATAATTGTGTATACTTATTTTATAAATTATTTTATTTTATTATTTTTAAACAATTAATATTTATAATATTATTGATAATTATAATTATTTAGGAAGGCGAGGAGTGCAAAATTAATAAGTAGTTATATTTATTTAATAAAAGATTAATTAGTAATAATGACATGGATAGAATTTATCAAAATTTAAGAGGGTAAAAAAGAAAATTAAAAGTTTTAACACCCCAATCCTCTTTTTATAAATTCATAAATAATTATTTTAATAATTTAATTGGTTACTACTAATAATTGTGTATACTTATTTTATAAATTATTTTATTTTATTATTTTTAAACAATTAATATTTATAATATTATTGATAATTATAATTATTTAGGAAGGCGAGGAGTGCAAAATTAATAAGTAGTTATATTTATTTAATAAAAGATTAATTAGTAATAATGACATGGATAGAATTTATCAAAATTTAAGAGGGTAAAAAAGAAAATTAAAAGTTTTAACACCCCAATCCTCTTTTTATAATAGTATAGATATAGATATAGATTTCTTGACCCAATTTCTTCATGGATCCTTAAACTTTATTGGGTCTTCTTTTTATTTTCATACTTAGGCTTCAATAAATGGTAGAAAATCAGGGAATTTGATTCTTTTAGGCTTTTTATTCATTAAACCTTCATTAACCTACAAATTAAGATTAAACACGTTTATTAATAACATTTTTATTTAAATGAAATAGATAATGAGGAAATAAAATATAATAAAAAAATGTAATTATCACTAACCCAAAAGTTTTACCTTCATTTACTTTTAGAGCCGCACACTTTCTGGATCACCTTGGATCTAACATACTTGAAAAAATTAATTTTAAAATATTGTATGTTTAGTTTTGTATCATAGTAAAATTATATATTTTACTTTATCATGCTATTTTATTCATAATATTTGATGTTCGATGTAATTTTAGTCCAAATGTTTAAACTATATTTTTAATTGTTTTTACGTAAATGCTGCGGCAACACGCGGGTCAATTTTACACTGGTTGTATCTGTTTTTATACCCCCGCCTGTTCCCTTTCTCCGTCAACGCATCGGCCGTCCTCTCTCTCTTTTTTGAGTTGGGAAAACTGGTTAAGAAGAGGATCCCTCCATGACTAGCATAGCATGGCTTCCAATTTTTAAAATACGAAACTGCCCTTATTTGATACCAGCATCTGCCAGGCTGGAAAACAGAATACGATAAACTCGAAATTCCACATCAGCGGTCCCGTGCGGGGTCCTATATTTTGGGTCCAATTGGAGTTTTTCTTATAAATTACTGATCCACATGCTTGATGCTTTAATCCTCGCTGGCCTCATACTGACCCGCACGTTCCCTAAATACCCCTCACATGATTCAAAATTACACCAGCTTTAAACAGACTGCCCCAGATTTCGACATAGATGGAGGGCTATTTCAGTAATTTGCCACTAAAATTCCAGAGTGTTCCCGTTTCGTCACCACCAACGCCCCCGCCCTTTTCTGACAACAGTCTCCTGGCGGTACGGTCACCGCGAAGGTAGCGATACGGTCAACGCTTGTAACTGATGTCCAGCATCGCGGCTGCTGACGGCGGCCAGGTGAGGCGCTGCGCGGCGGCGGCGGCGCCATCTTCCTTATTGCGGTGGCCGCTGTCGTCTTCAAGTTCGCGGCTCCGAATCCGGTTTACCTCCCTAGGGTTTCGATCCTCAATAAGACCTAGCGGTTCGATCGGTTCTGGTGCCAGCGAGCTAAAGGTCTTAACTTGTCCCCCCTTTTGTTGATATTTGGGCGGTTTTTTGGGTAACATTAGTGAATTTTGGTTGATTGATTTCTGTAGGACTCTGTGTTTCCTGATGAAGAGCTAAAGGCGCCTCCTTTAGATTCGGAGGTTGGTAATTTTGAGGAATGAGGGAATTTAATTCCCCCCCAACTTTTTGCGAAGAATTTATTATTATTATTATTATTTTGTTGAATGTTTAAATCTTTTAGGAGCTTATTCTTTACCCTGATCCAAATGAGATGAATTCTACTAGTGATGATTTGGCTGCCCCACCTTTAGAACCGGAGGTAGATGTTTGTTGCTGAAGAAATCATTTAAGTTTTCTTTTTTTCTTTTTTTTTTGGGATTTTTAATTACTTTATAGTTTTTTTTTTTTTTTTTTTGCACAGGAGCTAAAAATTTCTGCTGAAAATTCTGATTCCAATGAGGTAAATTCTTGCAATTTATTGGTTCTTACAACTATAACGACCTTTATCCCAAATTTTTGGCGCCACTCTTCCACTCAGTTAAATGGAGGGCTCTCTTGCTCTCCTCTCCACTAAGTTAATCATCATCACATCTTTATTAGGCTTACATCTGGTCCTTTCTGTATTAATTGTAATGTGATCACTTATCTTGGTGCATGTGATGACCTCCGTCGCATGGCCAAGCTATCTTAAATGATTCTCTCTCATTTTATTCTAATGAGGAGCAACCTCTGCGAGTACACTTGCTGCCTATCTTACCTCTTACTGGATATCCACTTGTCTATCTTAATATTCTCATTTATGTTATACCCATAGCAAATATTGGTTCTTGATTCTAAAAACTACATTTCTTTAGGATTGCCATTTCTATTTATTTAGTAAATTAGTCTTGAAGTTAAGTTATCCTACTTTTAGTTCTTTGCTATTATCTAGTAGTTCTACTAGTTTTAATTATTCTATGTTTACATTCCTCGTGCTGAGATTTTTTTTTTCAATGAATCAGGTGGAATCTAGTGGTGGTGACCTGGAAAATATAACTTTACAGCCGGAGGTATTGTAAAAAAAATATAAAAAATAAAAAATCAAACTTTCTGTTTCTCTAAATGCTATTGGGAAATTATTTGGGCTTGGGCTTATTGTTTACTTCTTATTCCCTTTTAAGCGATATAAAGTTTTTTAAATCCAAATCCCATTGTTGAAATCCATTGTTCGTGAGCAAGAAATCTGCATTTTAAATAGTTAAGAAAAACTAGTTTTATTTTGGATTTGTCAATCACGAATTTGAAGTAGATAATTTAAGTTTTTTCATGTTTCTTTATTGTTTGATATTTTTGAAAGTTTTGTAAATCTTCAAGGTATGGAGGTTAATGGTCTTTTTATTTTTATTTTGTTTCTGCAGGTACCTGATTTATCTATTTCTATGGTTTCTCCTAGCCATCCTAGACCCCCTCCTTTCCCTGGCACGTTTACCAAGACTAAGGTAGATATTCAATCCATAAAATTCTCTCTTTCCCCCCTCTCTTGTTAGTTTTTATTGGGAATGATCTGTAATCTCTTGACGAAAAGAATCATGCAAGTTACTAGTGATTTAGTCACTAAACAGTTATAAACCATTGAGGTGAAATCTAGTTATGAAGCCCTAAATTAATTTTTTATATCCCTTGCTTCTTGATTTGGTGATCTTCTTTATTATTTTTTAGGAGCCTATCAGCTTGAGGGAAACGGACAGGCAACTTATCTATGCTAAGGAAGAGATTGGTCATGCCCCAACAATTTCAAATGACCCTGATCTTTATGCCCCACTGTTCCGAAATGTTTCAGTTTTTAAGAGGTGCTACTGTTCAACCTCTCTTATCTTATGCTTGTTATTCGTTAACTTCCATTATTCTATTTATGAGTCGGAAGTCAAAGTTTATAGATTGTTTGTATAATAAAATTTAAAAATATTTTTAGTGGTCATTGATAAAACGGTGTGATTTGGCACTTTGAAATTTAGAAATATATGAAATTAGTTTTTTCTCAATTCTTATGTACCTTTTTAACTACATTTCATGTATTATGCTTGTAGTTTTCATCTCTTATCTTATAAAGCTAGACCTTAGACTGTTATACGAGATGTATACCTGCATTTGTTTTTTTTAAAAAGAGTTCTCAGAGTTCCAAAGAAAACTGAGGGATTGAAAGTCTGTGATGTTTAAATAAACTGATCACCTTAGTTTTGATTTGATTTCAGAAAAAAATGATGGTTACATAATTGTCTCGAGGAATCTTTGGATTCGGAAGTAGTCTTTGGCAATCATCATAGTTAAAATTTGACTTCTTGAGGGGGAACAACAATCATAGAAGAGAAGTTTCTGAAAGAGCTAAATAAGTTGAAGACACTGGAATCCTTGGACTGAAAACTTCAAACTTGAACTATTTCCTCTCTCAAAAGAAATTGTCTATGAGTATGCAAAAAGTTTCATACTGGAAATCAAGGAAAGATGTTTATGGACATGGTTACAACTTTGAAAAAGCATAAAACATTCTTGTATGTTGTAGAACAAAGATAATCAATAATATGTATCATGTAAAGCAACCATTCTATTGACATGATTGTTCATAGTATCATTTTTCCTTCTGTTTCTTCCACTTGTTATGATGATTTGATTCGGTGTCTGTTCTTCCATTAATTTGATATTATTGAACAAAATCAAGCTTTAGCTCTTGTTTATTCTTATTTGTGCTCTGTTGGTGAAGTCACCAGAGTCTTGAAACCTGATATTTTGTATTCAGGAGCTATGAGCTGATGGAAAAAACACTAAAAGTTTACATCTATCGATATGGACGAAGGCCCATTTTCCACACACCTGCGCTTAAAGGCATTTATGCTTCTGAAGGATGGTTCATGAAACTATTGGAAGGAAACAAACAGTTCGTTGTAAAGGACCCAAACATAGCTCATTTATTCTATCTACCATTTAGTGCACGGCAGTTAGAAGTATATCTCTATAAGCCGGGCTCACATAGTTTGAGACCTCTAGCAATCTTCGTGAAGAACTATGTTGACTGGATATCAGCAAAACATCCTTTCTGGAATCGGACAGGAGGAGCAGATCACTTTCTAGTCGCTTGTCATGATTGGGTATACTCTTTATTTCTTGCTTTTTTCACTTTATCATGATTGCTAAATCGTCATTGAGATTTTTGGTTACGGTCCTTTGAACTAAAATTCACATCTGCGCTTGCTTTATGGAGGTCATCTTTAAGGCCTTCTATGTTCAGTTAATATAAGCTGTATATCTTGGTAACTTAGATTGTACTGTAACGTAAACTTTTTTATTTCATCACAATTTCTGCTGGTTTATAGACTGATGACATTGTTCAATAAATTGTTGGAGCAGATTGGCTTCATCAATGAAACATGTCAAGAGTTAGAAACCAATCAGTTTCTTTGAATTTTGTTTTCTCTACAGCTTAAACCTTTTGAGAAACTTTTGAACAGAAGTTGTTTTCTCTCTCATTTGAATTCAAAATACAATATTTAATGTATGTAGTGTGTACTCTAAAAGAATTGAGCTCCATAAGCAACTTTTGCCCCCAATGCTTTCATGATGATCTTAGATATTGTTTTAGTTTAGATGAGAGAGCGTATATATTTCCTTTTCAACTGTCAGAGAAAAGGCCATCGAAGAAACTGAAAGTATGTTTCATGGTTATTTCGACCTAGAGAAAAACTTATCTATGACTTCAGAAAACAAGAAGCCCTTCTTATTCATGAGGGTGAGAGGAAACCGATCTGTAAGATTTTTTTAATCATTTGATATTCTACAGTTAATGCAGCAACAGCTATGTCTTTAAAGATTTCAAAGTGTATGACACCTATGCATTTTATATGATGAATTTTCCTGAAAAATCTGTATCATGCTTGTCTAGCCCTTATCATTATGTTATAAATATATGATGAATTTTTCCTGAAAAATCTGTATCATGCTTGTCGATCCCTTATCATTAAGTTATAAATCTATGCAAAGACAGAAGACCTTGATTTATCTCTTTTCTACAGGGACCCTATACAACAAACTTACATACAGGACTGGGTGAGAACTCTATCAGAGCTTTATGCAATGCCGATCCCACCGTAGGATTCATAAGGGGGAAGGATGTCTCTCTCCCTGAAACACTCATCATCAACCCAAAGAAAGCCCTCAGAGGCCTCGGAGGAAAAGCTGTCTCTAAGCGATCAATTCTTGCATTTTTTGCTGGCAACATGCACGGCCGAGTCAGACCCATCCTTCTTAATTATTGGAAGGAAAAAGATGAAGATATGAAAATTTATGGGCCCCTCCCTCCTCAGGTCTCGAAAAAAATGTCATATATTCAACACATGAAGTCGAGCAAGTTTTGCATTTGCCCTATGGGGTATGAAGTAAATAGTCCAAGGATTGTTGAAGCAATTTATTATGAGTGTGTACCGGTGATAATAGCTGATAATTTTGTCCTCCCCTTTGATGAAGTGTTGGACTGGAGTGTGTTTTCTGTTGTCGTAGCTGAGAAAGATATCCCTCAACTGAAGGATATACTGTTGAAAATTACTTCAGAAAAGTATGTTGATATGCATGAGAATGTGAAGAGGTTGCAGAGACATTTTCTTTGGCATCCAAGGCCGGTGAAATATGATATATTTCATATGATTTTACACTCGATTTGGTTCAATAGGCTGAACCGAATGTGAGTTTGTGGATGTTCAACTTTCACAAACTAATCATCTCAACTATGCTATTTTCGAAGAGGATTATGGTTTATTGTGTGATTACGTGGTTACTCCTGAGGTTCTAATATTGTGATATTTGACTGCTGCGGAGTCGAATATGCAACAAGCTAACTGGGTAAGTTTCTAAGTATGGTTTCATACTGATACTTCTTCTACATGTGTTTTCAGTGCTAAAACTCAAAATAAAACCCTAGTTATCTTTTGAATATCTTTTCTAAATTTTGGTGTCTTGTCTTTTGTTCAGGTTGCTAGCAGATGGAGAAGTTTAAGCATAAAATTGGGAAGATTCAGATTGAGTTTATCAACCTAGCTTATGAAAATTTGAGCCATACCACTTTTCATTGTACATTACAATCATCAGCTCATTTCTACTGTAAAAGGTAGCACATTCTTTTGTAAGCATATTCAGCAATAAAATAAATCATTCAAAATATAAACAATGCCATGAGGTTAGATGCCATCAGACATTCAAAGGCAATAAGATTTTATCCGGGCACAAGATAGTAAAGCAGGGAGTCTGGATGTATTCGTTCCTTAGCTGTATGAATAAAGTAATGTTCCTAATCCTATATTCGAAGTAAAACCTGGAATTAATTTCAGCATTTTTTTTATATACTCTGGCGACTGAATGTATGTATCAAGAATTCTACTGTTACCTTATTCTTTCCTGAATTTAGGAGAATGGAATATTGATTGATTCACTATATTATGTAGATAATATAAACTGAGATATGATGTATATTAGTTTCATGCAGTTCTTAAATACAAACTGAAAAGTGAGACAATACCACCAATGTCAGGGATTTCATTTTAAGTAAACCAATATCGATACGATATGGTTGTTGTCCAAATTGAAACTAATCATGCCCTAAAGCAGAGGAAGCTAGAGATCATTTTCAAGTTGAGGCAGGTGTCTAGAAAACTTCCAGTTACACTTGAAGAAAATTGTCTTCTATGGTTGGAAGTTGTGCATGTTTTATCATCATCTGATCGATCGACACGGAGAAATGAAAATACAATTCATGGTATCTTTTTTAAGCGCATCAGACATCTTTTACAGAGTACTCGTTTAGAAGAATCAGCATGAAGAAAGAAGCTTCATGTGTGAAAACGATAAGTTTCGTTGGCTAGCAAAAGGAAAAGCAATCTCAGCGAAAACAAAGACAACACTGGCGAACAAAACCAAAGTAGAAATCTCAAAAGCAGCCAAAAACATAGAAAAAACATCGCTTGTAGCTTGTAGCCATGCATAAATATCAACATTGGGGAACAAAACCAAAGTATACATCTCAAAAGCAGCCAAAAACATAGAATAAACATCGCTTATAGCTTGTAGCCACACATAAATACCGAAGGAAAAAATGTAATCTCATCGAAACTACATGATACATGCATATCCACACTGGTACATACCTACCCTATCCATCAACTTAGAATAACTGTCCCTAGTAGATATTACAAGGACACAAGCACCCTTCATTCCTGGGTTTCATACAAGAAAGGTAAACATAATTACAATACATCATCGAAAAGAGGGAAAAAACACAGCCCTGAGCACGGAACTTTATTACCATCGTGACCTCTTTCTCTTGATAATGGCAGCCTCCATCTTGGAAAATGACCAATTATGGAAAAATTTGTTCTTCGCTTGCGCATAAATAACCCTATTCTGGGAGCTTCAAGCGATCAAATAACACCAGGAAGCTTTGCTCAGGCACTACATAGAGGAACCCTAGCGCCGCACCTCTGACGTGCGGTCCAAATCCCTGTAAAAAGAGATCCAGTTACAATTAAATAATTAAGTAGTACTCTCTCGGAAAAAAAATAATAGTTGGAGTGGGAAGATTGCAAATTAACTCCTCTCTTTATACCTTCAATAACGCTTATCACTTTTCACCCTTCAATTCATGGGAGAGATGGACTGCAATTTATCCTTCTCAAAATGTCAAT
>NC_033799.1:12203358-12206854 GCF_001876935.1 Asparagus officinalis | reverse complement strand
AAAATTTAGAAGTTGATGAGTGATTATAAATGAGTTCATAGGTGATAAGTGTTAGTTGATGAATGCTTATAAATGAGTTGATAGATGATAAGTGTTATTGACAATATAGATGAGGGGTGTTATTGACAATTTACTTCATCGAAACAGGAATTGAATGATTCAGAAACTGTAGTTTCTATTTGACAGTTGCATGTGTGAATCACATACATTAGGTTTTTTTGTGGTTGCAAATAAAAAATAATTTTAAGGGATTAAGCACAACTTCCTGTTTCATGTTCCTAAAACTTGTACATTTACCATCATGCACCACCGAACTATTAGATGGTAAATCTATTAAAATCCAGGTGCATGCATTACAATCATGCACCAACGGCAATAATATAGCATTATTAGCATACAATAGAGAAATCCGACCATAGGCATGCATTTACCTTTCCATTAAGCTGGAGGAGCTCTCCCTCAACCCATTGCGGGTTCTTGAATCCAGGTTCAGCTATTCTTCCTTGACCTTTATAACTTGCAACCTACATTTTAGAAATAATTACCCAGTTAGATACTAAATCAAGTAAAATTCAGGTACTTTTCCTATATCACTATTAACTTTCCAAAAGAATACTATAAAAATTTTAGTTTGATTAAATCATCAATACATTCACTCGATTGGCAGTCAAGGTCTCATTGCACGTCTATCAGTTTCCCAGTGATGCCATAGCCAGGAAACTAAACAAACCATCAAGGTCTAGTGTCTCATTAGTCATTAACTAAAAAATTCAATTGCCTTCTTTTCCTGACCTTTCCTGCGTGATACTCTATAGTAGCCCCAATTTGTGGAAAAAGCTTAGAAAAAGATGCTAATGGCCAACAACTTAAATTACACAACTATGGGGTACAAAAGCCTATTTATTTAGCACAGCTCGTGTAGGTCTCATCTTGAAGGTATCAGAAACCAATCTTGAAGTAACAGAAACCACATAAAGGGCATGTCTTCATACCAGCTGACAACTAAAAGTTATGGTTTATTTCCCAAGAACCAACGAAATAAAACAAGAACAGCTTGGACATGAATAATTGAATATCTATATCAGCTAAATGTTATCTAGAAATCATTATGGTCCTTATTCTTAAGAAATGCAAGTATAAGTATTTTTTTTAAAAATGCTTGCAGGTCCAAATGAGTCAAGAGCATAACTGGCATGTACATTAATAACCATCCAATTTGTTAAGTCGGTAATATCGTGTTGTGTCTGCTACATAAGATTTTGGGCTAACTTTCACTCGAATAACAGACTTGTACCTAAAGAACTCCTGAACACTTATGTCCAAAAGGTCAACAATTTTGAAAGATCAACGTAACCTCTTCTCTTAATTAGCCAAAAGAAAAAAAATACATTTTTATAAGAAAATATTGGTACTTGTATGCAACATTATATCTAATAACAAAATATAAAACTGCCCATACAATAAGAAAAAAAACAGGTTAGCCTCTCCATAATATGGAATAATATGTTGCCTAGCAAAGTCCAAATCTTCTTCTGGCTCCTTAGTTCTCTTAGACTGAAGACCAAAGATAGGCTAGCCTCTCAAGGCTGGTTAGCTGACTCGTGCTGCTTCTATTGTTCCGAGCAAGAATCTCACGACCACCTCTTCACTTCATGTATCCGAACTAAACGCATCTGGGTTCCCTTTCTTCTCAAATTAGGCATTGGCTCCATCCCAGATTCCATCGATCGAACAGTGTCTAGCAGTCTGCTCTAATACATCTATTCATGCCTCTGTTAGACTCTTATGGGGGGTCTGTTTCCCCATCATAAGCTGGGTTATGTGGAAAGCACGAAATGACCTCCTTTTCTCTAACCTCTCGTCTTCCCCTCACCAAACCATTAAGAAGTCTGTTAATTTCATTCTTTCATGGTCAGGGGCCTCCAACGCCAAGAAGTCGCTTAAGATGAAGAAGCTCATTATCGACGTTGGACTTCCAGCAATCCTAGAGTCGAGCGAGGACAGCAACTCGATGCCTTAACTGTCGTGGAGGTCCTGCTGGCATTTTCTGACCCGTTGGGTCTTTGGCGGTGGTTTCTTTTTGGTTTGTAGTTAGTTAGTTATTCGATGTTTTGATGTAAATCTCCTAGACATCTTCTGCTGATTGGGTCTTCAATTCCATCTCAGAGTTGAGGCCTTAATCAGCCGCAGATATCTTCCTTTGTAAGTTCATACTTTTGGTTACAGTAATATATTGATAGGGAAACCCCTATTTTCACTTTCAAAAAAAACAAGAAAAAAAACAAGGCAGTCCATGAAGTTATTAAAAAAAACTCCAAAAGAGTCAAGCTAGTCATACTTGAAATAGACCCATATGCTGGTAACTAGAAAAAGTATACGAGGGAGGAAAATTTACCACACCAAGCTCTTCTGGATAGAGTCCTCGGTTTCCAAGACGACTACCCTTGCCAATTTTGGCACGAAAAGTAACCTGTTGTAAGAATCAATAAAGAAATATTACTAGAAGCAAGCAAAGAATAAAAAAGTGGAGAAGTAGAGGTCAATCCCTTGCCTGCCCAGCTGGTACATTAAGATCGCCAGTCAACTTCACAGCTTCAACGTACTCAAAAAACTCGATTTCTGAATCATCTTCATCATTATTGTTCCAACGACCGTATTTACGCCGCAACTGTACGACCTCAGTGCCATAGGGACCAAAAGCACCCACATACAAACCTGCATGTTAACAGTGGATACTAACCTTTGAGAAACTTCTGCAGAATTACGTCACTACAAAATGTATCTTACAGAACATATATACCATCAAAAGGATCCAAGCCATTATTGTCCGTAACTATTCGATTGAAATAAGTTGTATTAGCCAATCTATTCCTTCTTTGAGCTTGGCTAACTGCAAGTTTGATGACCTCTCGAACATCTTTAGAAACCTATAAAAAGAACTTTGACAGTTTGTCAGCATCATAACAACGTTGTTGAAGAAGGTCTAGTTTATGGGAGTTTTTCTAAGACATTCAAATGCATTTAACATCTGCTTTCAGAGTCGCACCAAAAAAATATGAATGCTCTAAATTTAATATACACTATCATGTAAATGAAACAATGAGCAAGGTAAAGTATTGGCTAATTGCACACCGCCAATCAGATATAATCTAAAAGCAGAGATACAGTTATAGAGGTCAAATATGAATTCTGATCACAAGCGTCAATAATAGTGGTCCGCTGATTCATCATGAGCTCACCTTTGATGTAGCCTTGTCTGAGCCCCAAAATGCCTTTGCAACTTCAGCTGGCATAAGATCTGAGGCTGCTTGAGCAGCAATTGCTGCGACTTTTATTTTTGTAGCTTTCCTTTCTCCATCATCTAGATCATTATTTCCACCAGGAATATGAAGTACAAAAGATTCTCTTTCTGCGTCCCTAACTTCTGCTGGCAAACGTACATAGGACTTTGACAAGACATCTTCTTTGTTATGGATCACCCCACCTATAAAAAGTT
>NC_033799.1:12154090-12203134 GCF_001876935.1 Asparagus officinalis | reverse complement strand
CCCCACTGGAACTGCTTCTTGCTGAATGCTTTCCAAATTACTAGTTTCATCCTTGGAATCCTCAGAAGTATAGGTTTCCTCATCATCTTCCTTCACTAACTGCTCCAAAGCCTCTGTATCCACTTTGATTTCCTCAGGCCTATTAACATTCAGAACTTTTACCTTAAATCCAGGAATTCTTTCCTTGAGAAAATTAATGACCCCTTTTAAACCTTCTTCAGTAGCATCCTGTATGCTTGCATTGGCATCACTTTTTGTCTCTTCTGCATCTTCATCGTTGTTTTCTACAGAATTTTCACTACTTGGATTAGTTCCAGTCGAGGAGTTCTCAGTCTCGGTCTCGGTCTCCGTCTCGGTCTCGGTCTCAGACATGGATGTAGTATCGATAGCTTTCAATGGTGATAAAGATGAAAGAGATGAATTTCCTTTAACCGGCTGCAAAAACACCGCCTGCAGGAGAAGATGATGTTAGAAATCACTAGAAGAATAACTCTAAATTTTAACATGTTAAGCAATGCATAAGAGTACCTGTGTAATATATGTTCCATCCTCATCTTTGACTAGAAAGATTTCAAACAGTGGGGTCCCTGACGATCCAGTTAGTAATTGCCTGAAATGGAGTGACATCAATAAGTTATAAACAGCAAGTTTCAAAACTAACTGACAATTAAATTACCTCACCTTGGACTATAACTCCTTGCCACATATCTTCCAACAGCAGGGGTTACCCGTACTATTCTGCCAAATGGATCATCAGAATCCTTTGACCAGCCAACCCACCAGCCAACCTGAGAAACATGAAGTTACGCACTTTTCTTTTTAAGTTTTGCAACTACACATGAAAACTAAATTAACCCATGGGAGGAAAAAAATGATAGATGGGGTCCATAAATTGAATGATAATTTGGAGATAGTCTCCATCAGAAATTGAGATAAAACTTCAGAGTGGTTGTCTTGGGAGCTTGCGCGTAGAAAGGTGATCTTAACCAAACTGAGATAAAACTCCAAAGTGATAGACCTTCATAGTTGTCTCCATCTATTTTAACTCAATTCATAGTCTGCAAATTTGCTGCTGTCAAATACAATTATTAAGACCGTGTGCAACAGAAGAACAATACAGAGCAAAAGGATATTGAAAGGATTGGAAGTAACGAAGGACAAAAACTAAAGGGGAATCCTTGGCATATGTTGGCTGTGATCTTAACTAATATTCACAATATAAGACATGATTAAAGAGATAGACAACGAATCTGGGCTGCGCAAACATTGTTAAAAAGAGTGTGGTGCATAGGAACCAAGTCTTCCAAGCAAGACAAGGAGATACAATATTATTTGAGATATATAAAGGTAATATAGGGACATTGATACAATAAATACTTACAAGCCTGCTTCCTGTAAGTTTACTTAATCTAGATGCATCATGATATCGCTCCTCCTCTACTGCATTCTGCAAAATAACAGGAATTTACATCAGAAATCGGAGTTCATAAGCATCCCCCAAAAAAAACATTGATGAAAAGCAAGACCAGACCTTCAACTCTGACATAACTTCTGCCACAAAATCCTTAGATGTTGCTTCAGCAATAGCTGTTTTTAATTTCGCTGCTTCCAAGAAGTCCTCCTTCTCAATAGCATCTTCGAGTTGAAACTACCACCAGAAACAAACAATATTTTAAAAAAAATCAACAGTGCTAATTATGAATATGAATATATTGAACTCAAAGCAAAGTAAAGGAGACCAAAATACTAATTTAAAGAATGGACTACATCTTTAAAAGGGTTGGCAGCCGGTAAGCCTTGAAACCTCGAAAATTGATTCCTTCAGGAAAAATCTCCAACCATATCAGTTGGAGTTAAAAATGAAACAAATATGATGTACAACAACATGTTGTTAGTCTAAGTGTGTAGACCCAAAGCTGAATAAAAAAACAAAAAATAGTCCAATCGCTAGCCGATCGACCGACGGAGGAGGTCCGGTCGACCGCGATGCTTCCAGGAAACTGAGAAGAAATCGATACTCTAGTCAGTCAACCGACATGAGAAGTCTGATCGACCGAAATGTGCACGCCAGACCCTGCAGAATTCGTCGTTCTGGCCGGTCGACCGACTTTGCATGTCCGGTCGACCGGAGTCGGGATTTCCAAAATCCTAATTCTTTTGGGAATATGTTTTGGGCTAGGACTCTATATACACCTAATACGTTTTAGCGGTTAGAGAACACGTGAAAAAGAGGGTTTTGAGAGAATTCTTTCAGAGAGATCTTAGAGAGATAAAAACCTATCTGTGGGCATTGTAATCTTCTTCAATTTAATCAAAGAATTGTGTGGTGTGCTCCCAAGGACGTAGGCACGTTGCCAAACCTCGTTAAATCTGGTGTGTTCTTTCTTGTTCATGTAAGTTTTATCTTTTATTTGCGGTAATTTTCCTACTTTCTTACTCTCAAATACAAGGTCCGGAAGGGCACAGATTCGATTTGATTGTTTCGAATCCCCAACACATGTTTTCTAACCAACCAGTTCAACAAAACTCTTAAGGCCTGTTTGGTTCGCGAAAAAAATGCAGAAAGTGGGGAAAGGAAACTGACATAGTAAAATTTTAATGTTTTCATTCACTTTCAGTTGTTTGGTTCGTCAAAGCTATAAAAGAAAGTGTGGGAGAAAATGAGTTATCACCATATTATCGGATGATGTGAGTGATTTAAAAAAAAAAATTTTGAGGTTCTTTTCTTGTGTTTGGTTGGCTAAAAAAATAAGGAAAAAACTTACTTTCCTTGTTTAGGTTTTTTTCCTTGTGTTTGGTTCATTCTTAAAACTAAGAAAATAAATGAGAGAAGATGAGTTGTCATTATATTATTGGATGATGTGACATATACTTAGGAAATTCAATTTTCTTTTTTTTGAAGGAAAATGATGGAAGGAAAATTTTAATGAGATGGAATAAGTTGTCACCATAATATTGGATGATGTGAGTAATTTTTAAAGATGATAGTAGATGAGATGAGATGAGTTGAGGTGAGTTGGATGAGTTGATTGATGTGACTCATTTCTTATGTTTAGTTTATTTTTAAAAGTAAGAAATGAGATGAGATGAGATGAGTTGTCACCATAATATTATTGGTTGATGTGGGAGATTTCTAATGGTGGAAAATGATGAAAGTGAAGAAAACACAAAAAAGTGAAGGAAAATGGGTTTTGAAAAATAAAGGAAACGAAACAACAGGCCCTTACTTGAAAGTATGCCCACTAGAAAATGAAAACCATGGGGTTTTCTTTTTTCCCCCTCTAATTGCACCTTTCTTTACTTAATTCAGGTTTTAAAAAAATCAAAATTTCCAAACTAGGAATACCCAATTTACACAACTATCCAAAAATGGAAAACAAATTAGGGAAAAATTTGATGCATAAAAAGATGAATTTTAGTAACTAAGTTCCTGTTATCAATAAAAGTCCTCAAATTTCGTGTTTACCCCTCTCTATAATTTGACTCAGTTGCACAAAAAGATTCAAAATCCCCAAATTAGGAATCCCCAATTTGCACAACTACCCAAAAATAGAAGGAGAAAAATTAGGGCAGACCTTGAGGACAGAGGAGTAATTGTCGGCCTGGTCGATCTCAGAGATATGGCGCTCACCGTTCAGTCCCACTCCGAGTAATATACCGTCGCGCCAGCTGCTGCTGCTGCTGCGCACGCAGATAGGAGGGTCTGGGGCCTCCTGCTGGGCCAGCCTAAGATGTCGCGGCGGAGCACCGCATCTGAGGACGCACCAGAGGAAGGGGAGGCCGTGGCGTCCCTGCGAGGGCGGAGGCGGATTGGCGACGGGGCGTGGAGTGCGGCAGAAGGGAGGGAGGAGGTGGGCCCACGCGTTGGCCACCGCCATGTCAGTATCTCTCTCGTCTCAGAGAGCGTGTGAGAAGAGAGAGAGAGAGAGAGAGATAAGAGTTTTATTTTGTTTGTGTGTATAATAAGTATTAAGCCCGTGCTGGGTCTTTCGGGTTTTTTATTTTTTGGTTTGTTTATATATGTCGGCTTACGTGCCCTTTAAATATCTTAGAGGGGCACTATAGGCACACTATCAACCACACCTCCTCTCCTGCTACAGTACAGCAGGCCTCATAAAAAAAAATTTTAAAAATTTATATGGGGCCCGCTGCACTGCAGCAGGAGAGAATGTGTGGTTGATGGTGTGCATGTATCATTTTCCAATACCTTAATAGGAGTTGGTATGAGCCGAACAGCTTCAGGTCCGCGACCTGACCCACCGGTTTTTACGGTCGGACTGGGCCTGATACGGGCCTAGCAGGGTCACAGTGGGCGAAGCCTGACATGAGCCCAACAAAGTCAGAGTGAGCGGGCCTATTTTCCGGTCTTGAATTTAGGACTGGACCTAGCCCGACCCACAACCCACCTAGGTGCGAGCTGAGATCCAGCCCATGGCCCACATGTCGTGGGTCGACTCATGTATTTTTTGTCTAGCTTTTTTCTATTTTTTTACCTTTTTAAATATATAAAACTTATTTTTACAATTATGAAATTAAATCTAATTTATTTTTTAGTAATTTAAACTTGTATCAAACTATTTTTAAACTTGTATTAAATTTTTTAATCATTCCAAGTAGATAGCAGCGAGTTTGAATATCACTGTTTTGTTTCTCAATGGGTCAAAAGGCTCACGAGTCAAAGACTTATGACCTTTTGGCTTTGTTGACACCTAGTTTGCAGGCCCAAAGGACTAAATGAATAATTAGACTAACCAAAAAATATATTATGGGTCAGGACGGGTCAAGCCAGGGTGGGGGGGGCCCATGGGCCGGGTCAACGTGGGTCGGGCCTACTTCTTTGACCACAGGTCTAGGACTAGACCCAACCCAGCCCATGACATGAGTATATCATGGGTCGGGTTGGGCTCAGCCAAGTACGTGCCGGACTAGTTCTTGACCCATGGCAGGCTAGGCCGGGCCAGCCCGCGGATCGATCCTGCCCACGCCCTACCCTATACGTTAAGCTCTAGTGTGACAGTAAAAAAGATGATTGATTATATATTTTTTAGATTAATAACTTATATGTCATCCATTAAGTAATATATTACGGGCTTGTTTGGATTTGCACCCAGTAAAAAAAAGTTAAGAGAACATAGGATAAATTAAGTTTGATCAAGTAAATGAAGAAAAGGGAATATATATAAATTTACATAGATAACATTGCATGTTATTGAGTTTTTACTAATAAAAATTAGATAGATCCATGGTAAAATGCTCTCTCCATAAATATTTTTTATTAGAAGTTTCATTAACTTGAGTTTTTTGCCCTTCTTTACCTTACCTTCTCCTCCATTACTTAGCATAAGTTAATTCCTAAAAAAGATAAAGAGTCACCTAACTTCCCCTACCCCTCATTACCTCCAAATTAAAACAAGCCCTAAACGCTTATGAAAGAAAAGACAATGAATAAATATTTTTTTTCTATGTTATAAGAAGAAGATAAAAGAGTTTTGTTTATTACTTAAAGTAGATAATTTGAGTCGTAGGATTTTTCTTAGATAAATTATAGTCTTAAATTTGAAATTCAATAGATAGCTTAGCCATCAATATCCTTTACAAATATAAATAAAAATGTATGATTTTTAAAAACTAAAAAATGGCTGGAATTTCCATGCCACCAAATTTCAATCAATGCTCATGTTTGATTTGTTCGGGATTGGAACACGAATGAGATTAGGACTTTCCTCTAATCTATAAAATAAGTAGTAGGAAGTTCCACTATCCCTTAATTTTAAAGTCATAGGATTTATCATGACCATTATGTGTTCCCACCTCATGCATTCCTCACACTAGTGATATAGTATAATATTGTAATACAATATGTTAAATTAGGGGGGCATTTATAATTTTAGAATTTTTGGGCTCTTTTTGTAAAGTTTTGAGGGTTGTTTATAATTTCAAAACTTTCAAGGCTTGGATTGTAAAGTTTTTAAGGGAATATTTTGTAAAATTTTTGTGAGGTTATTCGCAATTTATAAAACTTTTAGGAGACTTTTAGCAAATTCTTCAAAGATGTTTGTAATTTTAGAATTTGTCAGAGAGTTGTTTGTAAAAATTTTAAGGAGTTCTTTGTAATTAAAAATTTTAGCTCAATGTTTGTTACTTTAGCAACTGTCATGGGGCTAGTGTAAATTTTTCAAATGGATGTTTACAAAATTTTCAAGGGAATGCTTGTAATTATTGAAACTTTCAATGAATTAGTTATAAAATTTTCATGGGTTTATTTTTAAACCTTTAGGGGCAATTTATAATTTTTGAAATTTTTTGAGGGTTGTTTATAAGTTTACATTTATTAGGAATTGCTTATAATTTATGGATTTCAAAGGGGGCAATTTATAATTTTGTCGATTTTATTGCGGTATTTGTAATTCTCAAATTTCTCTAGGGTTTATTTTTAGTTTTGAATATTAAGGTGTTTTTTGTAACTTTCATTAGGCTATTTGTAATTTTTAGATTTTTCCTGACGTGCTTGTAATTTTTTTTACTTTGGAGAGGTCATTTGTAAAATTTATAGGGAGATATTTGTAATATTTTAAAAAAATTAATAGGGTGATTTTTATTTTCAAAACTTTTATAGGTGTAATTGCAAAAATTTTAGTGAAATATTTATAATTTTTGAAAATTTCATGGGCCCAGTTGTAATATTTTTCAAGAGGCTAATTATTCAATTTCAAGTGGGCTATTTGTAAATTTTTAACTTTTTATAGGGCTTTTTATAAATTTTAGATTTTCTTGAAATTTAAAAGGGATAATTTATAATTTTCTAAATTTTATGGTGTTATTATTATTAGCTATTTAGGGGTTTATATATATATAGAGAGAGAGAGAAATGGAGAAACTTGGTACCAAGTAGCTTGGTAGTGAGGTGGCCTAATATTGTCCATACATCTACATTGGAATTGGTGAAGTGTACTTGAGGCTCTATCTTCAAGGTGTGATGTATGGACAAGATTCCGCCACCTCACTACCAAGTAGCTTGGTACCAAGTTTCTCCATATATATATATATATATATATATGTATATATATATATAGGTAATATATAAATATATATATATAGTATACTACGTATTATATATATATATATACGTAATACTATAAGCCAATTTGGAATTTTAGATTTATCATGAGGTTATCTCTAACTTTTGAATCATAAGGAGTACTTTAAATTTTTTTTGATTTTTAAAAGTTTTTTTATAATTTTTGGATTTGAAGGGGGTAATTGATAATTTTCTAATCTTAAAAAACCCTCGTATATAAAAGAGGGATTTGATTAATTGAATTTTAAATTTATCAATAGTTTTAATTTAATAAGTATTCTTAGATAAAGAATATTAAAAAGGAGGACTTTGATTATTATAATTTTTATAATTATGGATTGTTCTAATTTAATTAGAATTACCAAATATTTGATTTTTAGAATTTTTTTAATTGGAGATAGATTTAATTTTTTTTATAGTAAACATCATATAGATTTTTTTTTAAAATTTCAAAGCATGAAGTACAAAATCAGCCAACATCAACTGGCTCCTTACATGTAAAACAAGCTAAGAAATGAGCAACCTCATTAGCTGTATGCCAAACAATTGAGAAACGACATTCATCAAATGCAACACAAGATCTAATTGTTAGATCTAATAATAAAAACTTAAGATCTAAAACCATAAAGCCATTGATTAATTCGAAGAGATTAACAATAATCAAAAGAGCGGAAGCTTATACCTGAATCCATAGATGAAACCTGAGATGGGTTTTGGATCTTCTAACCTTAGGGTTTTCTCTAGCCGAATTTCTCTCTAGATGGGGGTGAAGAGAATTAGAGAATGTAACCCTAGGTTAGGGACCATAACCCCTTATTTATAGATGTTGTACATTTACAATTTGGCCCCTCAACAAATCACAATTACAACCTGGTATCTGCACATATAACCCCATGACTTATTTAAATACCCAATTAACCTAAATTAATTGATCACTTTAGTGGGTTATCCTGAAAGATAGCAATACACATTGATTAATCATATGTGCCCACAAATAGATTTATTAGATTAAATCTAACAATCTCCCACTTGGGCACCATATGATTCCTTAAATTGTGTATAACCTTATGAGCTCAAAAAATTGCTATCACTGAAAAGGTATTTCCGAACAATCTCGTCCATTGACTATATCAATATAGGATCAAAGCGGCCTTTGTCACATTTATCGTGGCTCGACCCATCAATGGTCACATATACCAATACAATCAAACGACATAGATCAATCATGGATGTGCAGCATGAAAATTACATGCAATGTGATCAGTACATGTCTATTTTCAACTGGTCCTCCTTAGTGAGGTCAAAACCAAACATAATGTAACAGAGTGTCTTAACTGAATACTTTATTCTGATCAGACAATACAACCAAACATAAAGCACCACAAATACAAACTCCCACTAAAACATAATATCCTCAAATAATACCACACCCATATGAGCAGTATGCTCATGAAAGACCTTAGGTGGCAGTCCCTTAGTAAGAGGATCAGCTATCATGGAGTTTGTCCCAATGTGCTCTATGGATATCTGTCCACTCTGTACCCTTTCTTTCACAACCAGGAACTTAATGTCAATATGTTTTGACTTAGTTGAGCTCCTGTTGTTATTGGAATACATTACTGCAGATTTATTGTCACAATATAACCTTAGTGGTCTTTCAACATTTTCCAAAATGCGCAGTCCCGTGACAAAATTTCGCAGCCATATTCCCTGATTGGATGCCTCATAGCAAGCTACAAATTCTGCTGCCATAGTGGAGGAAGCTACTAGTGTTTGTTTGACACTTTTCCATGATATAGCTCCTCCTGCTAACATATAAATGTAGCCTGATGTAGACTTCCTGCTATCTTGGCATCCAGCAAAATCAGAGTCCGAATACCCAATGACCTCTAATTTCTCTGATTTTCTGTATGTGAGCATGTAATCTTTTGTTTTCTGAAGATACCTCATAACCCTTTTGACTGCTATCCAATGATCCATACCAGGGTTGCTTAAGTATCTGCCTAACATCCCAACAATGTACGCAATATCCGGACGCGTACATACCTGAGCATACATTAGACTTCCTACAGCCGAAGCATAAGGAATCTTCTGCATTTCCTGAATTTCAAGGTTACCTTTAGGGCACTGATTGAGACTAAACTTGTCTCCTTTAGCAACAGGGGTGTCACCTGGTCTGCAATCTTGCATGCCAAACCTTTTAAGTACCTTATCGATATAGCTCTTTTGTGATAATCCAAGAATACCCCGAGAGCGATCTCGATGTATCTGGATCCCTAATATAAAAGAGGCGTCCCCAAGATCTTTCATCTCAAAATTCTTTGATAGAAATCTCTTGGTTTCGTGCAACATGCCTATATCATTAGTGGCAAGCAAGATGTCATCCACATACAGAACCAGAAAAATATACTTACTCCCACTGAACTTGTGATATACACAGTCATCAACAATGTTCATCTCAAAACCGAACGAGATAACTATTTGTTGAAACTTATGATACCATTGACGAGGAGCTTGCTTGAGTCCATAGATGGATTTCCTTAATTTGCAAACCATATTCTTTGGGTCTCCTGACACAAAGTTTTCTGGTTGCACCATATAAATCATCTCATCAATGTCTCCATTGAGAAATGCAGTCTTAACATCCATCTGATGTAACTCAAGATCATAATGAGCAACAAGTGCCATGATTATTCTGAAAGAGTCTTTCGATGAAACCGGAGAGAAAGTCTCTGTATAATCAATGCCTTCCTTTTGAGTATAGCCTTTAGCCACAAGACGCGCCTTATACCTCTCCACATTACCGTTTGCATCCCGCTTGGTTTTAAAAATCCATTTACAACCAATTGGTTTTGCACCTTCTGGCAATGGGACAAGTTCCCAAACCTTATTGTCTTGCATAGACTTATACTCTTCATTCATGGCATCAATCCACTGTTGAGAGTTAGAACTTTTCATGGCCTGAGAGAAGTTGATTGGATCATCTTCTAACATTCCACTACTTTCCTCATGTTCTTGGAGAAATACAATATAATCATCCGGAATAGCATTTCTCCTTTCTCTCGTGGATCTCCTTAATGGCACTGGTTCTTGAGGTTGTTGAGTTTGTTCTTCTGGAACAGGGAGTTGTTCAACATTATCATCTTGAGGTTCCGGATTTACTTCTTGAGCAACAACAGGTATAGGAACCTGAATATTGTCAAAAGTAACTGTATGGATTGGATCTGAAGCCAATTCCTCCTCAAAACTAATGTCTCTAACCTTATTTCTCCCCCCAAACTCAACATCCTCAAAGAATGTTGCTGTTCCCGTCTCAAAAATATTCCTTATAGTGGGATCATAAAACTTATAGCCCCTAGAGCGATCAGGGTACCCAATAAAGTAGCTGCTAACTGTTTTGGAGTCCAATTTCTTTTCATTTGGCCTATAAGGCCTTGCCTCAGCTGGACATCCCCAAATATGTAAATGCTTTAAACTGGGCTTTCGACCAGTCCAAAGCTCATAAGGTGTTTTAGCAACTGCTTTACTTGGTACTCTATTCAGAATGTAAGCTGCTGTCTTAAGTGCTTCTCCCCAGAGTGACTCTGGTAAAGAAGAATGAGCAATCATACTTCTTACCATATCCTTAAGAGTCCTGTTTCGTCTTTCAGCTACACCATTCATGCTAGGTGAACCCGGCATAGTGTACTGTGGGACGATACCGCATTCCTCTAGGTATCTAGCAAATGGTCCTGGACGTTGTTCACCTGAACCATCATATCTACCGTAGTACTCACCACCACGATCAGATCTGACGGTTTTAATTCTTCTGTTGAGTTGATTCTCAACTTCAGCTTTATAGGCTTTGAACATGTCCAGAGACTCAGATTTTTCATGAATAAGATATAGGTGCCCATAACGTGAGTAATCGTCTATGAATGATATAAAATATTGTTGACCATTCCAGGATTCCGTAGGGAATGGCCCACAAATATCCGTATGTATCAATTCTAAGACATCCGAAGATCTGTTGGCACCTAATCTCTTCACTTTGGTCTGTTTTCCCTTGATACATTCAACACATACGTCGAAGTCCGAAAAATCAAGGGAATCCAAAATGCCATCAGACACAAGACGCTCAACTCTACCTTTTGAGATATGACCTAAGCGCTTATGCCATAATGTCGCCGAATTTTCCTTATTTAATTTACGCTTAGTACCACGTGATTCCACATGCAAGGATTCATTGTAAGAAGCAATTGTATCAAGCAAATATAGGTTGTCATAAATACTCAAGTAACCGGTTCCCACAACATTTGAATTAAAAGATAAACTGAATTGACTGTTTCCAAATGAACAAGAATAACCTGATTTGTCCAATACAGAAACAGAAACCAAATTCCGTCTAAAAGACGGTACTACAAAAGTATCTTTTAAATCCAAATAATAACCAGTTCCTAACAACAACCTAAAGTGCCCAATTGCTTCCACATCTACCGATTGTCCGTCGCCCACAAAGATGTGTCTTTCAACATCACTTGGCTTTCGGTAGCTCAGGCAACCCTGCATAGAAACACTTATGTGAGTAGTAGCACCAGAGTCTAACCACCAAGTGTTTCTAGGTACTGAAGCTAAATTAACCTCAGAACAGACCAAAGCAAGGAACGTACCCTTATTATCACGCCAGGCGTGATATTTTGTACAGTCCTTCTTTACATGTCCAGGCTTCTTACAGAAGAAACAACCCTGATTATCCTTATGTTGTTTCTTCTCAACTGGACCCTTAGCAGCTTCCTTATCATTCTTCCTTTTCTTGCCCTTATCCTTAGAGGCATAGGCCAAATGAGCACTTTCTGTCTTATCTTGCTTCAACCTGTCTTCTTCTTGCACACAGTATGAAATGAGCTCATTTAGAGTCCATTTCTCCTTTTGACAGTTATAACTGACCTTAAATTGGTTAAACTGTGCAGGAAGAGACAACAAAACCAGATGCACTAATAACTCGTCACAAAGATCGAGTTTAAGTGCCTTAAGCTTTGAAGCAATATGAGACATTTCCATAATGTACTCCCTGATATTTCCTTTGCCCTTATACTTCATTGAAATCAAGCGAGCTAAAAGCGTGCTTGTTTCTACCTTATCGTTTTTCGCAAAACGCTTCTCAATTTCGGCAAGGAAATCTTTAGCCTTAGTAATCCCTTCGGATTCTATGCCCCTGAAGGCTTCCGGAACGCCGCGCTTAATGATCATAAGACTCATGCGATTTGAACGCTCCCACTTCTCATGCTCCTTCTTTGCATCAGGAGTGCTATCCGCATTGAGAGGTTGGGGTTGTTCAGTTCTTAATGCATAGTCAAGATCCATGCAGCCAAGAACAATTAATATGTTCTCTTTCCAAACCTTGAAGTTTGTCCCATTTAGCATGGGAATTGAGTTGATGTTAGCAGAAATTGTTGCAGCAGATGCATTAGCTGAAATAAAACAAAAATGCTCACATCAATAACCATAATCAATAAAATTCAAATAATGACAATCCCCATCCAAGATACCGGCACAACATTAATATCAAGTCTTTGGACAGTAATATTAACTTGTAAGTGATACCTTGTTGCAATGATCAAACATTGACAATAACTCATGTCAAATAATGAAACTATCTTTGGATCGATTCATTATTCACATGTAAACCTTATAATTGTCACACGCTTATCATCGCAGATGTGTATACAGTCTAAATAAATATTAACCTTCCTTTGGGCCGATTAAATATTTACACGAAAGCATACACACAAACATCTCACATTCCTCATGAACAATCTACACAAGAGAGGTTACTTTGGCAACTTCTTGTTTCAATTAATCAATTGGAGTGAGAGACAACCTTAATACCTTAGTGTCATAATATTTGAATTAAATAATTGATTAAAAACCAAATTAGATTTAAATTAAAAAGTTTTAATTTAAATCAACTGAATTTCCAAAAACTTAATTGGGGTCTCACAGCTTAATTAGGGCCCATAACTTAATTGAATAAATTAAGTATACCAAAGTGGACCCATGAAAAGCCGAGGCTTAACCATAATGAACACGAAGTTCCCTTAACTTCGAACGCGAGGTTCGACTGTATTGAGTACGAGACTCACTTAAGCACGAACGCGAGGTTCGTCTGAAAATGAACGAACGCGAGGTTCGTTTGATAAAAGAACGCGAGGTTCAACTTGGGAACGAACGCGAGGTTCGTTTAAAAAATGAACGCGAGGTTCGACTGAAGTACGAACGCGAGGTTCGTCTGAAGTACGAACGCGAGGTTCGTCTGAAGTTCGAACGCGAGGCTCGACTGAAGCACGAACGCGAGGTTCGTCTGAAGTACGAACGCGAGGTTCGTCTGAAGTACGAACGCGAGGTTCGTCTGAAGTACGAACGCGAGGTTCGTCTGAAGTACGAACGCGAGGTTCGTCTGAAGTACGAACGCGAGGTTCGTCTGAAGTACGAACGCGAGGTTCGTCTGAAGTACGAACGCGAGGTTCGTCTGAAGAACGAACGCGAGGTTCGTTAAAAAAATTGAGCTTGACGCTCACCTGAGTTGAACGCGAGGTTCACCTTAGAACGAACGCGAGGTTCGTTAAAATTGAGCTTGACGCTCACCTGAGTTGAACGCGAGGTTCACCTTAGAACGAACGCGAGGTTCGTTGAGCGCGAAGCTCGGTTAAAATTGAACGAACGCGAGGTTCGTTTGAGGTAACCACCTCCTTAATTTTCGCCATGAACCCTTAGGGTTTCAAATTGAAACCGCCGCCGACAAACCCAAAAAACCTTTGATTTTTATTTTCAAAACAGATCCAGAATTGGAAAAAATTGAAGGAAAAATCAAAGAAAAATCCAAAAAATTCCCAAAAGTTACTGTTCACCCGAAAAAAATACTTTACTGTTCATCCGAAAAAAAAATTCGTTACTGTTCATCCGAGAACATTACTGTTCATCCGAACCCAAAAATTGAATCTTTAACCAGAGATTTAAGATCAAAAACCCAATAAAACTTAAATCCCTAAGAATTAATCAAGGTGGCTCTGATACCACTTGTTAGATCTACATCATAAAACTTGAGATCTAAAACCATATAGCCATGATTAATTCAAAGAGATTAACAAAATCAAAAGAGCGGAAGCTTATACCTGAATCCATGGATGAACCTTGAGATGGGTTTTGGATCTTCTAACCTTAGGGTTTCTCTAAATCCGAATTTCTCTAGCTAGATGGGGGTGTAGAGAATTAGAGAATGTAACCCTAGGTTAGGGACCATAACCCCTTATTTATAGATGTTGTACTTTTGTAATTTAGCCCCTCAATAAATTACAATTACAACCTGGTATCTGCACATATGACCCCATGATCATTTAAATACCAAATTAACCCAACTTAATTGATCACTTTAGTGGGTTATCCTGAAAGATAGCAATACACATTGATTAATCATATGTGCCCACAAATAGATTTATTAGATTAAATCCAACAATCTCCCACTTGGGCACCATATGATTCCTTAAATTGTGTATAACCTTATGAGCTCAAAAATTGCTATCACTGAAAAGGTATTTCCGAACAATCTCGTCCATTGACTATATCAATATAGGATCAAAGCGGCCTTCGTCACATTTATCGTGACTCGACCCATCAATGGTCACATATACCAATACAATCAAACGACATAGATCAATCATGGATGTGCAGCATGAAAATTACATGCAATGTGATCAGTACATGTCTATTTTCAACTGGTCCTCCTTAGTGAGGTCAAAACCAAACATAATGTAACAGAGTGTCTTAACTGAAAACTTTATTCTGATCAGACAATACAAACAAACATAAAGCACCACAAATACAAACTCCCACTAAAACATAATATCCTCAAATAATACCACACCCATATGAGCAGTATGCTCATGAAAGACCTTAGGTGGCAATCCCTTAGTAAGAGGATCAGCTATCATGGAGTTTGTCCCAATGTGCTCTATGGATATCTGTCCACTCTGTACCCTTTCTTTCACAACCAGGAACTTAATGTCAATATGTTTTGACTTAGTTGAGCTCCTGTTGTTATTGGAATACATTACTGCAGATTTATTGTCACAATATAACCTTAGTGGTCTTTCAACATTTTCCAAAATGCGCAGTCCCGTGACAAAATTTCGCAGCCATATTCCCTGATTGGATGCCTCATAGCAAGCTACAAATTCTGCTGCCATAGTGGAGGAAGCTACTAGTGTTTGTTTGACACTTTTCCATGATATAGCTCCTCCTGCTAACATATAAATGTAGCCTGATGTAGACTTCCTGCTATCTTGGCATCCAGCAAAATCAGAGTCCGAATACCCAATGACCTCTAATTTCTCTGATTTTCTGTATGTGAGCATGTAATCTTTTGTTTTCTGAAGATACCTCATAACCCTTTTGACTGCTATCCAATGATCCATACCAGGGTTGCTTAAGTATCTGCCTAACATCCCAACAATGTACGCAATATCCGGACGCGTACATACCTGAGCATACATTAGACTTCCTACAGCCGAAGCATAAGGAATCTTCTGCATTTCCTGAATTTCAAGGTTACCTTTAGGGCACTGATTGAGACTAAACTTGTCTCCTTTAGCAACAGGGGTGTCACCTGGTCTGCAATCTTGCATGCCAAACCTTTTAAGTACCTTATCGATATAGCTCTTTTGTGATAATCCAAGAATACCCCGAGAGCGATCTCGATGTATCTGGATCCCTAATATAAAAGAGGCGTCCCCAAGATCTTTCATCTCAAAATTCTTTGATAGAAATCTCTTGGTTTCGTGCAACATGCCTATATCATTAGTGGCAAGCAAGATGTCATCCACATACAGAACCAGAAAAATATACTTACTCCCACTGAACTTGTGATATACACAGTCATCAACAATGTTCATCTCAAAACCGAACGAGATAACTATTTGTTGAAACTTATGATACCATTGACGAGGAGCTTGCTTGAGTCCATAGATGGATTTCCTTAATTTGCAAACCATATTCTTTGGGTCTCCTGACACAAAGTTTTCTGGTTGCACCATATAAATCATCTCATCAATGTCTCCATTGAGAAATGCAGTCTTAACATCCATCTGATGTAACTCAAGATCATAATGAGCAACAAGTGCCATGATTATTCTGAAAGAGTCTTTCGATGAAACCGGAGAGAAAGTCTCTGTATAATCAATGCCTTCCTTTTGAGTATAGCCTTTAGCCACAAGACGCGCCTTATACCTCTCCACATTACCGTTTGCATCCCGCTTGGTTTTAAAAATCCATTTACAACCAATTGGTTTTGCACCTTCTGGCAATGGGACAAGTTCCCAAACCTTATTGTCTTGCATAGACTTATACTCTTCATTCATGGCATCAATCCACTGTTGAGAGTTAGAACTTTTCATGGCCTGAGAGAAGTTGATTGGATCATCTTCTAACATTCCACTACTTTCCTCATGTTCTTGGAGAAATACAATATAATCATCCGGAATAGCATTTCTCCTTTCTCTCGTGGATCTCCTTAATGGCACTGGTTCTTGAGGTTGTTGAGTTTGTTCTTCTGGAACAGGGAGTTGTTCAACATTATCATCTTGAGGTTCCGGATTTACTTCTTGAGCAACAACAGGTATAGGAACCTGAATATTGTCAAAAGTAACTGTATGGATTGGATCTGAAGCCAATTCCTCCTCAAAACTAATGTCTCTAACCTTATTTCTCCCCCCAAACTCAACATCCTCAAAGAATGTTGCTGTTCCCGTCTCAAAAATATTCCTTATAGTGGGATCATAAAACTTATAGCCCCTAGAGCGATCAGGGTACCCAATAAAGTAGCTGCTAACTGTTTTGGAGTCCAATTTCTTTTCATTTGGCCTATAAGGCCTTGCCTCAGCTGGACATCCCCAAATATGTAAATGCTTTAAACTGGGCTTTCGACCAGTCCAAAGCTCATAAGGTGTTTTAGCAACTGCTTTACTTGGTACTCTATTCAGAATGTAAGCTGCTGTCTTAAGTGCTTCTCCCCAGAGTGACTCTGGTAAAGAAGAATGAGCAATCATACTTCTTACCATATCCTTAAGAGTCCTGTTTCGTCTTTCAGCTACACCATTCATGCTAGGTGAACCCGGCATAGTGTACTGTGGGACGATACCGCATTCCTCTAGGTATCTAGCAAATGGTCCTGGACGTTGTTCACCTGAACCATCATATCTACCGTAGTACTCACCACCACGATCAGATCTGACGGTTTTAATTCTTCTGTTGAGTTGATTCTCAACTTCAGCTTTATAGGCTTTGAACATGTCCAGAGACTCAGATTTTTCATGAATAAGATATAGGTGCCCATAACGTGAGTAATCGTCTATGAATGATATAAAATATTGTTGACCATTCCAGGATTCCGTAGGGAATGGCCCACAAATATCCGTATGTATCAATTCTAAGACATCCGAAGATCTGTTGGCACCTAATCTCTTCACTTTGGTCTGTTTTCCCTTGATACATTCAACACATACGTCGAAGTCCGAAAAATCAAGGGAATCCAAAATGCCATCAGACACAAGACGCTCAACTCTACCTTTTGAGATATGACCTAAGCGCTTATGCCATAATGTCGCCGAATTTTCCTTATTTAATTTACGCTTAGTACCACGTGATTCCACATGCAAGGATTCATTGTAAGAAGCAATTGTATCAAGCAAATATAGGTTGTCATAAATACTCAAGTAACCGGTTCCCACAACATTTGAATTAAAAGATAAACTGAATTGACTGTTTCCAAATGAACAAGAATAACCTGATTTGTCCAATACAGAAACAGAAACCAAATTCCGTCTAAAAGACGGTACTACAAAAGTATCTTTTAAATCCAAATAATAACCAGTTCCTAACAACAACCTAAAGTGCCCAATTGCTTCCACATCTACCGATTGTCCGTCGCCCACAAAGATGTGTCTTTCAACATCACTTGGCTTTCGGTAGCTCAGGCAACCCTGCATAGAAACACTTATGTGAGTAGTAGCACCAGAGTCTAACCACCAAGTGTTTCTAGGTACTGAAGCTAAATTAACCTCAGAACAGACCAAAGCAAGGAACGTACCCTTATTATCACGCCAGGCGTGATATTTTGTACAGTCCTTCTTTACATGTCCAGGCTTCTTACAGAAGAAACAACCCTGATTATCCTTATGTTGTTTCTTCTCAACTGGACCCTTAGCAGCTTCCTTATCATTCTTCCTTTTCTTGCCCTTATCCTTAGAGGCATAGGCCAAATGAGCACTTTCTGTCTTATCTTGCTTCAACCTGTCTTCTTCTTGCACACAGTATGAAATGAGCTCATTTAGAGTCCATTTCTCCTTTTGACAGTTATAACTGACCTTAAATTGGTTAAACTGTGCAGGAAGAGACAACAAAACCAGATGCACTAATAACTCGTCACAAAGATCGAGTTTAAGTGCCTTAAGCTTTGAAGCAATATGAGACATTTCCATAATGTACTCCCTGATATTTCCTTTGCCCTTATACTTCATTGAAATCAAGCGAGCTAAAAGCGTGCTTGTTTCTACCTTATCGTTTTTCGCAAAACGCTTCTCAATTTCGGCAAGGAAATCTTTAGCCTTAGTAATCCCTTCGGATTCTATGCCCCTGAAGGCTTCCGGAACGCCGCGCTTAATGATCATAAGACTCATGCGATTTGAACGCTCCCACTTCTCATGCTCCTTCTTTGCATCAGGAGTGCTATCCGCATTGAGAGGTTGGGGTTGTTCAGTTCTTAATGCATAGTCAAGATCCATGCAGCCAAGAACAATTAATATGTTCTCTTTCCAAACCTTGAAGTTTGTCCCATTTAGCATGGGAATTGAGTTGATGTTAGCAGAAATTGTTGCAGCAGATGCATTAGCTGAAATAAAACAAAAATGCTCACATCAATAACCATAATCAATAAAATTCAAATAATGACAATCCCCATCCAAGATACCGGCACAACATTAATATCAAGTCTTTGGACAGTAATATTAACTTGTAAGTGATACCTTGTTGCAATGATCAAACATTGACAATAACTCATGTCAAATAATGAAACTATCTTTGGATCGATTCATTATTCACATGTAAACCTTATAATTGTCACACGCTTATCATCGCAGATGTGTATACAGTCTAAATAAATATTAACCTTCCTTTGGGCCGATTAAATATTTACACGAAAGCATACACACAAACATCTCACATTCCTCATGAACAATCTACACAAGAGAGGTTACTTTGGCAACTTCTTGTTTCAATTAATCAATTGGAGTGAGAGACAACCTTAATACCTTAGTGTCATAATATTTGAATTAAATAATTGATTAAAAACCAAATTAGATTTAAATTAAGAAATTATTGCAGCAGATGTATTAGCTGAAATAAAACAAAAATGCTCACATCAATAACCATAATCAATAAAATTCAAATAATGATAATCCCCATCCAAGATATCGGGCACAACATTAATATCAAGTCTTTCGACAGTAATATTAACTTGTAAGTGATACCTTGTTGCAATGATCAAACATTGACAATAACTCATGTCAAATAATGAAACTATCTTTGGATCGATTCATTATTCACATGTAAACCTTATAATTGTCACACGCTTATCATCGCAGATGTGTATACAGTCTAAATAAATATTAACCTTCCTTTGGGCCGATTAAATATTTACACGAAAGCATACACACAAACATCTCACATTCCTCATGAACAATCTACACAAGATAGGTTACTTTGGCAACTTCTTATTTCAATTAATCAATTGGAGTGAGAGACAACCTTAATACCTTAGTGTCATAATATTTGAATTAAATAATTGATTAAAAACCAAATTAGATTTAAATTAAAAAATTTTAATTTAAATCAACTGAATTTCCAAAAATTTAATTGGGGTCTCACAGCTTAATTAGGGCCCATAACTTAATTGAATAAATTAAGTATACCAAAGTGGACCCATGAAAAGCCGAGGCTTAACCATAGTGAACACGAAGTTCGCTTGACTTCGAACACAAGGTTCGACTGTATTGAGTACAAGACTCACTTAAGTACGAACGCGAGGTTCGTCTGAAAATGAACGCAGGGTTCAACTTGAGAACGAACGCGAGGTTCGTTAAAAATGAACACAGAACGAACGCGAGGTTCGTTTGAAAAATGAACGCGAGGTTCGACTTTAATTGAGCGCGAGGCTCACCTTAGAGCTGAGCGCAAGGTTCACCTGAGATCTGAGCGCGAGGCTCAACTTGAATTGAGCGCGAGGCTCACCTTAAATTGAGTTTGACGCTCACCTGAGTTGAGCGCGAGGCTCACATGAGAACGAACGCGAAGTTCGTTTAAATTGAGCTTAACGCTCACCTGAGTTGAGCGCGAGGCTCACATGAGAACGAACGCGAAGTTCGTTTAAATTGAGCTTGACGCTCACCTGAGTTGAGCGCGAGGCTCACATGAGAACGAACGCGAAGTTCGTTTAAATTGAGCTTGACGCTCACCTTATAACGAACGCGAAGTTCGGTTGAGGTAACCACCTCCTTAATTTTTGTCACGTTTTCACGCACGAACCCTTAGGGTTTCAAACTGAAACCGCCGTCATTAATTCAAAAACAGATCTAGAATCGAAAAAATGAGTTTTTCTTGATCCAGATCCAAGAAAAAACCGAAGAAAAATCCAAAAAGTTACTGTTCACCGGCGATTTTAGGTCATCGTTCATCCGAAAAACTTTACTGTTCACCCAAATTTTTTTCAGCCACCGTTACTGTTCATCCGAACATTACTGTTCATCCGAAAACAAATCTTAATCCAAAAACCAGAGATTTAAGATCAAAAACCCAATTTTAAAATCTTAAATCCCTAAGAATTAATCAAAGATGGCTCTGATACCACTTGTTAGATCTAATAATAAAAACTTAAGATCTAAAACCATAAAGCCATTGATTAATTCGAAGAGATTAACAATAATCAAAAGAGCGGAAGCTTATACCTGAATCCATAGATGAAACCTGAGATGGGTTTTGGATCTTCTAACCTTAGGGTTTTCTCTAGCCGAATTTCTCTCTAGATGGGGGTGAAGAGAATTAGAGAATGTAACCCTAGGTTAGGGACCATAACCCCTTATTTATAGATGTTGTACATTTACAATTTGGCCCCTCAACAAATCACAATTACAACCCGGTATCTGCACATATAACCTCATGACTTATTTAAATACCCAATTAACCCAAATTAATTGATCATTTTAGTGGGTTATCCTGAAAGATAGCAATACACATTGATTAATCATATGTGCCCACAAATAGATTTATTAGATTAAATCTAACTCTAATATCTGTTGCAAGCAAAGCTAACTGATGGTAGGGCACATCGTCATTGAGGAGCATGCTAGTAGCTTCAACAAAACAAGATTAAAAAATCACCCTCTTATAGCACTGTTCTCTTACCATTAGGCTAAATATCCATATTGGTATTTTAATTCCACCCCATTTACCAAGAAGGTATTTTAATTAGGCAAACCTGCTTTAAGGTATTTTAATTGATTCAACTAACCAACGAGGCCCTTTTTCTTGTCGGCGACCAGTTTTTCGGCGAGAGCTCGTCCACGATTTCTCACTCTCTATTTCTCCCTCTCTCTCTCTCTCGCGTTCAAATTCTGAAAATAAAAGAGGCGGATCTGTCCTATTTTGGGTGAATTGGGATTTTTAGAGGGTTAATTTCCGCCTTTAAACACTCCGCATCAGAAAGTCCGTGCCACATCAGCAGCTAAAAAACAATTTAAGTCATCACGTGCCACGCACGTGACGAGCTCTCGCCGAAAAACTGATCACCGACGAGAAAAAGGGCATCGTTGGTTAGTTGAATAAATTAATATGTCTTAAAGCATGTTTTCCTAATTAAAATACTTTATTGATAAATGGGATGAAATTAAAAATACCAATATGGGTATTTAGCCCTTACCATTATAACACCTTTCTTGATTACCGAAAGCTCCCCCATAAGAGCAGATTGTGCACGTCAAGGAGAGAACACGCCAGACACTAAAACAAGATCTTCCCCATCTCGAGCCACCACTCCCAATGTCGCTTGTGTCGTTTATGAAATCCATCATGCATCACAGTTTATTTTGATGACACCCAAGCCTGGTTTGCTCCACATTCTTGCTACATATTTTTCCTCAGGGTCCTCCGTAAACCAAGAATTCGCCTCTTTAAAATCTCCAAGGCTGCGTTTGGGAACTTTGATTTGGATTTGGGAAGTTGATTTAAAATCAAGGGATTTTAAATTTAGGATTTGAAATCCATGATTTAAGAAATCTTTTGTTTGGATATCTTTATTAAATGAAAGGATTTGAAATCTTTAATTTCAAAATCTAGTGTTTGGGTACTTTATTATACATGAATTTGAATTTAAAATTGATAAAAATTTATTCTCTTTAACCCATCTTGTTTACATCAAATGCAATGGTGATGTGTAAAATAGTAACAAAAAAACACAAATTTAGGTAATTTTGGCGATGATAACTACATTTGCTAAGTTTTCAAATTCATTGCCCAACATAACTTGCAAGAGTTTCAACAAAATAAAAATGAAGAAAACTCTACAAATATATCAAGTATCTTTCAATTTTTCCGTTAACGTACTTGGAGATCACTTTGATATACTCTCCACTAGTATCTTTCACAAAGACATCCAATAAAAGAGCAAATGTACCAAACCATCAGATGCCAATATATTGGAGTATACTATAAGCCACAATCATTCACCATAGAAGCAAACACCACAACAAGTGACAATGAGAAACAAAAAAGATGAGACCAAAGCACAACCACCTTTAGTACAATATATCAGCTCACCAATGCAAACACCAAAAGTAAGAAACTTCACAGGAATCATTTGTCAACATACAAAAACAATTCCTTCTACTTCTGGCAATAAACTCAGAGAACAGAGAAGGCCCAAATAACATCAAACGAATCCAATATCCTTTTGTTTGACTTCAGCTAGAAATTAGTAAGTCCAAAGGTAAAACAGTCACAATTTTAACCCAAGGGCACATCTGCAACAGTGTACACTACAGGGGTTGCAATTTAAAAACGATACCACAGAGAGTATATGCAATTAACCCTTACATATAAGCTACAATCATTCGACAAAGCAGCAAGCTATATCAAATGACAATGAGAACCGAAAAAGGTGAGACCAAAGCACAAGCACTCTCAGCACAATATCACGCTTGACCTGCGAAAAAAAACCCATAACGTTGACATTAGAAAAGCCTGAGACTGCTTATGAGAAAAGCACACTGGAAAAGAAATAGTGTCAAGGGATATTCGAACATAACCTTACATCAGAGCCTTGCTTCTGCCGTTTTAGTGACTCGTTCTAAATAAAAACATTCAAATACACACAATTAATAAATGTGAAAGAACTATAAAGGGGATAAAACAGTAAACAATACCTAGTTCATTTAAGCAAATTGAGGAGATCCTGGATGTAGTAGTACCTATGGCAGAGTACCTATGGCCAGTTCATATGTTTTTTTTATACCTAAAATTAGTGAATATTGTTTGTTAGTTAACCTTAACGGCACCAAGAGATAATCATTAATAATATAGGAATTGTTTCTACCTCTCTACATGAAACACATCATCTATGTAATCTACCCAATCAACATTCCTTATCTTGCTAATTATGCTAGCAACATGAATGCAAGGTAAACCCGTCAACTGCCATTTCCTACATGAGCAAATCCTCTCCTCAAGATTAATATCTCTCCTCTATTTCATTCTCAACCTCTGCAGTGACCCAATCAACTGATCTTCTTACAATGAAAACACCCAATCTTCACATACCTCTCTGCATAGGGAACAAGTCTTCCCTTCCACTTCCTACACATTCTTGGCCTTTGCTCCATCCTCTCCATAATTTTTACCCCGATCTAGTCGACGAGGTCCACTACAGGCAAATGTAGTTGGAATCACCCACGCATTGAAGAACTCTGACAAGTTGTTAGTGATATCATTGTTTCATGACCAATTGGAAAATTGAGCTCCAGACCAATAGTATTTCTTCGTTGATAGCAAGTATTTGTAAGCTTCTTCAAACTGTTCTCTCATGTTCTTTCTAGTGTTATCTACATTCAGGTTCTGCAGTGACCCATTCATGCACGTTGTATTAATTACAGGTTTTTTCTGCTGTCATGAACTTGATTTGTGTACTCTTTTGGAGCATAATTGACATCTAATGAAGCTACAGTGAGCTAATTCAGCTGATTTTTGGGGATATGTAGTCACACATTTTAGACTTTATTTTTTAACAAACTGATCTTCCTGTTTGAAGGTATTATGAGGCTCTAGACTTTATTTTTTAACAAACTGATCTTCCTGTTTGAAGGTATTATGAGGCTCCGCAAGGAGAACGAGTCACTAAAACGGCAGAAGCAAGGCTCAGATTCATGACAGTCTTCACAACAATAAGGTATTATAGATCGACAATAAGGTATTCACCAAAACAATAGTGTCAAGGGAGATGTGCGAGTTGAAATTATACTTGAAAATAAATAGACTTGCACAAACCTAATGAAAGATACATTTTAGAAATGCATCATAATCAAGTATACACTAAATAAAAAGAACAGAATTCTCAATAAAATGAAAAATTTGTACCTTTGAGATGAGACAAGCACTCCTTACTTGAATTAGCTAAGAATCCATCAAAATCACCAAACCCTAATGCATTCATAAGAAATCATCAAAAAATTAGAAATATTCGGTTAAAAATATTGTGAAGAATAACATTGAGATGAAGAAAAGTAGTCCGACCTGAAAACTAGAAACTACTCCTTAAGAATAAAGAGAATAAAATCTCTTTTTTCATCATCAGGAAGTGACTTCAACAAATAAAACTTTTCCGGGTTGCTATCCATTATCTTCTCAAATGCATTGAACACTTGAATGCGACTTAAGTTGGGTATTTTTAAACTACTCCTTAAGAAACTACTCCTGAAAACTTCATGCTAGACCTACTTCTCTTCCTGCAAACATAATGTGGTTTCAGAGGAGATAGCAAAGGTACGATAGGTTATGCGGCATTTCTTCAATAATTGTCTGATTGAATATTATGTAAACATATGTAGCATTGAGTTTGCTTCTCTGTATTTGGTGAAAATGCACATACAGTACACAATCATGCGTAATGCAGATAGAAATATAAGAATGAGGCTTGAGGCTTCATGTCATGGTCCAGGCATGAAGTTGGGAATGACATGAATTTTTGAGGTAAATAGGGTACCTTACTATGCTTATTTCTCGGCATGAAGCATATATCACCGCACATTGGCAAGTTACAAGTACTTAAGGAAAGAAATATGGAAAACTTTTTAGCACAATCCTTAACCACAACAAACTAATAATATGCATTTTTCGACTAGGCAAGTTATAACTACATTATCACGGATTTTAGCAAAAGTTGGACAAAGCAAAATTTAGAAAACCAATGAAGAGGTGCTCAGTTGCTCTCTTATGTTCTTGCCTTCTCAAGAAAAGCTTTGGAATTGAGTTCAGAAAAGTAGAAAATTTTTCATGAAAGCCATCAACAACCATTGACGATGAAGAATACTAAGAGAACATAAGAAAAGAAAAGGGTACCCAAGAAGGAAAATAGACGATCAAGCATTGTATGATATCTTTGTTTAGATGTTCAGTTATTTGAGCTTAATAGTTAGATGAACTTTTCCCTCAATATGATTTCATGTGTATTTGAAATGCCAAATAATCGACAACAGAACGTACTGGAAGTCTTATCAAGGACATGATAAACACTGGATGCCGTAAATATCCATTCAATCTGCCAATCAATACAACATAATTTCACAAAATGCCACATTTATGAGGATGCAATGGAATAATATGGCTGTAGTTTTTGCCTATGTGGTTATTGATAAAACAGAAATCTGCAAACAATTTACTATGTAGCAAACTGAGAGTTGTTGAGAATTCTGAATCAAGGATTGTGTGTTGCGTGCTGCAAATATTGTGAAAATTATATGCAAGAAGAAATAGCATGCATTTGTGACCCCAAAAAAACTATGTCAATGAATGGAGGAGGAAAACTCGCTATAGTTTGAAGGAATATAAAAATTGAGAAACTCCCACCAAAATCTAAAGCCCAAATACATTCTGAACCCTCGATGAGTAAATAGAGAAGAATCCTAATGAAGAAAACATTTCTTCTTAATCACTTTCATCACATGCTATTTAGTTATAGAATACAATGACATCCTCAAATCTATCTAGGATATATGGCTCAATTTTCACATAAGTAATTTCAAATGAGTCATGAAGTATCTATAAAAATATTGAGCTTTTAACTTCATTTGACATTCTAAGTGAGAAACAAGAAACTACTGCATGCAGTCTAATTCACTGAATACAAGATTGACTGGTTGACCAATTTGATCATTATAATTTTTAAGAGAGCCAATGCATTATGACAGATTACTCATATTATCAACTTCTAGGCACAATCGCTTACTTCAACTGCTGGGTACAAATATGACGATCTAGGGTTTCGATGAAAACAAGCTATAAAAGAGAAAAGTCAAGTCAGAGCCGATCTAGGGTTTCGATGGAAGGGGGAGAGAGAGGAGTAAAGGGGGAGACCGAAACCGAGAGAGGAGAAGGGGAGAGAGGAGAGATACCTGCGATGGATCGAGATCGAGATCGAGATCGAGCTTGAGCTTTGAGATCGAGATCGAGATCGTCGGGACTTTGACACGAGCGTGAGAGAGGAGAAAAAGAGGAGTCGGGGTTTTGAAGGGTTAGATTTCGTGGGGTGAAGATTTGGCAAATACCAAGTAGTGTGCCCAAATTTGAAATCCATACTTTTGGGCTTTTCAAATCCACTGTATAAAATGACTTGATTTAAAATCATGGCCTAAAGTTAAGCCCAAACACGAAATTTGGATTTGAAATTCTGGGTATTTCAAATCCAAGCCCAAATCAACATTCCCAAACACAACCTAATATATTTTGCCACAAATGGACCTACTTCTTCCACCCTCAAAGGATCGTTTCCATGAATTTGAAGGTTTCAATTATGCCAAGTCCTACATGCCATCACAAGCCACAGTTCCAGGTCCTCTCTCTTGAATGTTTTCACTATCATAGACCTACAAAAAGTCTCGCAATGGAGATCCTTCTCATACTCGTCGAGCCCATTCACACATAAGAATAACATGTTTTGTGCTCTCCGCCTCTTCCATACAAACTTCACAACTTTATTCTACCAATACTCCCTTATGCAACAGACCATGTTTGATCGCTAAAATATCATAAAGAGTTTAAAGTAAAGAAAACTAAAGTTTAAAGTAAAGAGTTTCAAGTTAATCGTAAAGAAACTCGAATTAAAGACAGTGGTCCATAGAGTCATAAAGGTTAAAGTAAAGAGACTCTTAAATTTGTGCAGAAGCTGAATGTGATTGGGCATCACATTTGAGGCTTTCGTTCTGGACTAAAGGTGATGGTTTTCACATGGCGGATGCCGGTAAAAGTTTCAGAACGGCATACATGTTTGTGTATGTTGCAGAGGACGCTTAAGGGCGTACATCGGATTTGATCATAAGGGATGTACGGCTCTATTACACTCCACTAAAACCACCATAAGGAAAATGTCTTTAGAACATTAGTGGTACTAGCGGTTGGACCGTGGAGTGACCTTGTGACATATTAGAGCATATAGTGTTTTCACGATCAACCATTAGTGGTACTTTTGTTTTAAGGAAAAGGTTTCGGAAACTATCCTAATTAGAATCATGGCAACAAGTTGTTTTCTAAAATAAATGGGTGCGCACCCGACTTTTGAAAGTTTTTGAAAATTTAAATATTTTTGAAAATTAAAATGAGGTATGTTGTGCCAAGTGGGAGATTGTTGGGTTCGATTAATCCAACGAACCCATGTGGCCCAACCTACTCGATTTTGGATTTGATTTAAAGTTGTCATTGATTCAAGTTAGGATCAGGATGCTAACCACATGATCTGGTTAGACTGTTTCATGTTTATCAAGTTGGGTGGTTATCTTGAATATCTAAAGGATAGGATTGACCGGAGTGTAATCTCACGGTTGTGATTAAACCATGATGGGTAGAGTTAATCATAAATATCTATATAAAGGGTGTGAGTCCCTCCTCTCAACCGTACGCAGAAAAGAGACCTAATTCCCATCATTGGCTACGGGAGGAGAGAGGAGAAGACTTCCATTATTTCGTTGGTGAACGGTAATTAGATCTATATTTCTAGTTCAATTTCTCATGCCTAGATCGTTAAATAATCCAACAGTGGTATCAGAGCTAGATTGTGCATGAGTTTTTAATCTAGAATTAAAGTTTTAATTTTCGGATTAATAAATTTTCATCTTTGCTACGCATGAATCTTTTGCATCTGGATTAATTAAAAATATATATATATTCAATCATGGCCGCAGCAACCATGGCCGCATACATGGTTTCTTATTTCTAACCCATGGCTGCTCCTGAAAAACAAGATCGCAAATATATTTAATCAGTGCCTGTTTGTACATGTTTTTTTTTGATCTAGAAGTAAATTTTTTTTTCGGATTAATTAAAAAAAATTTTATTCAAAGTTCTATAGAAGATATCATGGCGTCTGTAGACTGTGGTTCTCTTTTGTTTGTTGATCACGGAGCAGTGATGAAGCAAAAAAAAAAAAATTTTCAATCATGGCGGCATGAACCCATGGCTACTCCTCGTTTTTGCCATCAAAGGAATTTCTTCTTCCTATTTGCTTCTTCCTATATTGGTCTCTGTATTCCCAATTCAACGTTTGAACCCATGCGGGCATGGCCATGGCCATGGCTGCTCCTCGCGGCCATGGCTGCTTCTCGCGGAAGAACAGCACGGCGGCGGGGATAAGGCCGGCATTAATTAATTAATTAATTAATTAATTAATTAGATTAATTAGTATAATTAACTATTATTTATTATTTGAGTTATATAACTCTATAACCCATTAAGGAAGACCCGATCCAGTATGTAATGGACCCGACCCGCTACAGTAATAGATTGGATCCATTAAAATCTGACCCAACCCATTATGTAATGGGCCAGATCCATTAATTTCCAGACCCGACCCATTACAGTTTTGACAACTCATTTTGTTTTGGTCGTTACAGATCCGTTTTAAGTCCGATTTGAGCCCATAAATAGTCGTTGGAAAGATAATTTTATGTACTTTTCAACTATACAATTTTATTTTCATTTTATAAAGTTTTAATACATGAATTTGGACAATTCATAAAGATTATTGTAAGCACATAAAGATAATTGATTTACCCTGATTATATCCTTAATTCAGGTGGGGGTAAATATTTGGGTTCATGATAAAACAGATTACAGTATTAGATCAACCTATGGGGTTAAGGAAGATTTTGGGTTCATGATAAAACAGATTACAGTATTAGATCAACCTATGGGGTTAAGGAAGATCAGTAAAACAATCACTTAGAAATTATGGTAGAGTAGGTTAGTGTCTTGCCCAAAGGTGACCAACCTATAATACCCTAATTTTCTAAGGTTGAGTTTAGTCTTATTTGGACTGGAAGGTTGCACTTATCTGTGGATGGACTACTAGTCTTGCCCAAATGTGTCTAGGAAATCCCCTACATGATAAGTGGTACATGATAGTTGAAACATTTCAGTGAGAAGAGAATAACCCTATTGCCCAAAGGTTAGGAAGTGTTCAAATCAAACTGACAATATGTAGGCTAGTCCTGTAGGTGATTATATATCACATTTGGGGGGCGAATAGCATGTCAAATCACTTGCCCAAAGGTGTGATGAGATGATGCATCCGCCTGTCCCGCAGAGTGGAGGGTTGCATACGTAAAACACTCTGACTCATCCATTCTAACCCTAAATTGGATGTGGAAATATTAAAGTTAATAAAATTGAAGGTCTCATTTGATTTATACGTCCATGGTGTAATGCAGATGGACGGACAGTTTATCCAGAAGCATCTGACTAGGATTGAGCCCCTAACCGGTTCCAACTATGGCAACTGGAAGATGCAAGTTGAAATAGCACTTGGGTGTCTTGACTACGACTATGTTCTCACTGAAGATAAGCCAGAAGAGCCTGATGAGTCATCAAGTCAATCTGAAAAGAAATCTCATGCTAAGTGGGTCAAAACCAACAAGCTTGCAATGCTGATCATTAGAGCATCGGTGGACCAGACTATTCGTGGAGGGATTCCGCCTTGTGAAACTGCTAAGGAGTTGCTTGAGACCATCACGAAGCAGTTTGAGGGATCCGTTAGAGCGAGACAGTACAATTATCTGGTCAAACTCATTAATCTGAAATATGATGGAAGTGGTGATGTTCGGCAGCACATTTTGAAGGTCTCTCAGTTGATCATTCGTCTAAGGGAGTTGAGACTTCAGTTAGAGGATGATCTAATGGTTCATTTTGCAGTCGCTTCTCTACCAAGCAAATTTGACACTTTTAAGGTGAACTACAGTTCTCAAGACAGGAAATGGGACTTGAATGAGCTTATTGTTGTATGTGTTGCTGAGGAAGTAGGAAAAGCTGAGATGGCAAATCTAGCACATGGCAAGCTTGGACCAAATAAGGCAGGAAAGAAATCCTTCAAGTATCAAGGGCACAATAAGGGGAAGAAGTCTTTCGGCAATTTTTCAACTATTTCTAGCACTTCTTCAGCAAGTGAAAAGGTTGAATGTTTCTTCTGCAAGAAACCTGGTCATATGAAGAGAGACTGTCTGAAGTATAAGCAGTGGCTGAAGAAGAAGGGAGGGAATAATCCACAGTCGGAAGGCAAGGACAAATGAGCAATTGCTTTTGGGAAACTCACAGTCTTTGGAGGTGGAGCTCGTTGGGACTTTCAGTCTGCGCTTGGATTCTGGAGTTTCCTTAGTTTTATTAGACACTTTCTATGTACCTCCTATGAGAATGAATTTTATTTCAGTTTCTAGATTTTCTGAATCTGGTTATAGTTTTGTTTTTGAAAATAATTTTGTTTCTATCAAAAATGGTTTGGATGTTATCAGACATGGTTTCTTAATTGACGGTCTTTATAGATTAAATCTGGATGCATCTCTTCTTTCCCCTCTCTGTATGTCTATGAATTCATTTTCTTCTGGTACAAAGCGTCCTAGGATTACTAGTAATTCAGGAGTGAAGGTCTCCTTGACCTCATTCATACAGATATTTGTGGACCTTCCCATTCTCTCTCATAGTGGTCAGCGATACTTCATCTCCTTTATAGATAATTTTTTGCGCTATGCCTATATTTTTCGTCTTCACCACAAATATGAGGCACTGGATGTTTTCAAGATCTTTCAAGCTGAAGTTAAAAAAAAATAATTAGAAAGAAAGATTAAATATGTGCGTTCTGATCAAGGTGGGGAATTCTATGGTAAAATCGATCAGGACGACACATATCATGGTCACAAGGCATTGTTCCTCAGTACACTCTCCCAAGTTCTCCGCAGCAAAATGGAGTAGCTGAAAGAAGAAATCGTACTTATCAAGATGTTGCTCGCAACATGATGAGTCATATGGCTTCCGAGAAAACCCTGTCGATCGCTGCATATACCTCAAAATCAGTGGGAGCCGATTTCTCATTCTAGTATTGTATGTAGATTATATATTGCTTGCCAGCAGCGACATTCATCTCCCACATGAGACTAAAGTTTTTCTTTCAAGGCATTTTGATATGAAAGACCTCGGAGATGCTCATTATGTTTTGGGTATGAAGATCCATAGAGATCGAACTAAAGGCTTGTTTATATTGAGAAAGTCCTTCAACGATATGGTATGAAGTTTTGTGCACCATGTGAAGCCCCAGTTGTCAAAGGAGATATGTTCAACAAATCACAATGCCCACGAAATGAAGTTGAGCGTAGGCTCGTGAACTCTGAGGAGTATGTCTCTGCAGTTGGCAGTCTAATGTATGCGGTGTCATGCATCAGGCCAGACATCAGTTATATCGTGGGAATATTAGGCAGGTTTCAACAAAATCCTGGTGTAGCTCATTGGAAAGCTGTAAAGAAGGTTTTGCGGTATTTGCAGAGGACCAAGGATTTCATGTTGGTCTACAGAAGGTCTGAAAATCTAGAAGTCGTTGGTTATTCAGATTCAGATTTCGCAGGATGTGCTGATAGCAGAAAATCAACATCAGGTTATATATTTCTGCTCGCTGGAGGAGCAGTTTCATGGAAAAATGCCAAGCAGTCCTTAGTGACAACATCCACCATGGAGGCAGAGTATGTTGCTGCTTTTGAAGCAACATTGCATGCCTCTTGGCTCAAGAATTTTATCAGTGAACTAAAGGTGGTGGATTCCATTCAGAGACCAGTAAAGTTGTATTGTGACAATCAAGCAGTCGTACAGTTTGTAAAGAACAAGAATTTTTCTAGCAGGAATAAGCACATCGGTGTGAAGTACTTGTTAGTCATTGATAAGGTCGAACAAGGATTGATTGAGGTTCCTCATCTGCCTACTCAATTGATGATTGCTGATCCTTTGACCAAGGGAATTTCTCCAGGGCTCTTCAAGGAACATGTATCCAGTATGGGTGTTCTAGAGTCTTTCGATTCTATATGATCAGTGAGATTCAGTTGTCGTAGTAGTTTTGTTTTATTTTCAAGTACTATATTCTGGATTGTTTTGAGCTCATAAAGAAACTATTGTGCTATTTTTTAGCAGTTTGATATTTTCAAGCATTGTGTTCTTGGTCATTGTTGCTTGATATATATTTTAAAGTAAAGAAAACTAAAGTTTAAAGTAAAGAGTTTCAAGTTAATCGTAAAGAAACTCGAATTAAAGATAGTGGTCCATAGAGTCATAAAGGTTAAAGTAAAGAGACTCTTAAATTTGTGCAGAAGCTGAATATGATTGGGCATCATATTTGAGGCTTTCGTTCTGGACTAAAGGTGATGGTTTTCACATGGCGGATGCCGGTAAAAGTTTCAGAACGGCATACATGTTTGTGTATGTTGCAGAGGACACTTAAGGGCGTACATCGGATTTGACCATAAGGGATGTACGGCTCTATTACACTCCACTAAAACCACCATAAGGAAAATGTCTTTAGAACATTAGTGGTACTAGCGGTTGGACCGTGGAGTGACCTTGTGCCATATTAGAGCATATAGTGTTTTCACGATCAACCATTAGTGGTACTTTTGTTTTAAGGAAAATGTTTCGGAAACTATCCTAATTAGAATCATGGCAACAAGTTGTTTTCTAAAATAAATGGGTGCGCACCCGACTTTTAAAAGTTTTTGAAAATTTAAATATTTTTTTTTAAAAATTAAAAATGAGGTATGTTGTGCCAAGTGGGAGATTGTTGGGTTCGATTAATCGAACGAACCCATGTGGCCCAACCTACTCGATTTTGGATTTGATTTAAAGTTGTCATTGATTCAAGTTAGGATCAGGATGCTAACCACATGATCTGGTTAGACTGTTTCATGTTTATCAAGTTGGGTGGTTATCTTGAATATCTAAATGATAGGATCGACCGGAGTGTAATCTCACGGTTGTGATTAAACCATGATGGGTAGGGTTAATCATAAATATCTATATAAAGGGTGGGAGTCCCTCCTAAACCATGATGGGTAGGGTTAATCATAAATATCTATATAAAGGGTGGGAGTCCCTCCTCTCAACCGTACGCAGAAAAGAGACCTAATTCCCATCATTGGCTACGGGAGGAGAGAGGAGAAGACTTCCATTATTTCGTCGGTGAACGGTAATTAGATCTATATTTCTAGTTCAATTTCTCATGCCTAGATCGTTAAATAATCCAACATCATAGACCTACAAAAAGTCTCGCAATGGAGATCCTTCTCATACTCGTCGAGCCCATTCACACATAAGAATAACATGTTTTGTGCTCTCCGGCTCTTCCATACAAACTTCACAACTTTATTCTACCAATACTCCCTTATGCAACAGACCATGTTTGATCGCTAAAATATCATGAAAAAGTCTCCATCCAAAGAATTTTACTTTATTTGGGATTCGACACTTCCGCAACGCCTTCCACATAGGGCTTGGGTTTCTTGCATGCTCCACAAACCTCCTCAGATTCTCTTCCTCGAGGATCTCACAAACTACATGATATTCACTTTTCACTGGGAATAAGCCATCCATGCACCCTGCCCAAATCAACTTATCCTCGTCATACTGGATTTGAAGGGGACAATTGATTAATCTTGAAAAACCCTCGTGTATAAAAGAGGGCATTGATTAATAGAATTTTAAATTTCAGCATAGTTTTAATATGATAGGGATTCTTAGATAAAGAAGATTAGAAAGGAGGATTTTGATTATTATAATTTTTATAATTATGTATTGTTTTAATTTGATTAGGATTACCAAATATTTGGTTATTAGAATTTTCTAATTATAAATAGATTTAAGTTTTTTTATAGTAAACGACATATAGATTTTATTCAGACTTCAATCATGACGTACAAAACCAGCCAACATCAATGGCTATTTATCACGTAGAGTAACATCAACTAGCTCATTATGAGCAAAACAAGCTAATAAATGAGCAATCTCGTTAGCTGCATGCAGAACCATGGAGAAACGATATTCATCAAATACAACACAAAATCTTCTAATATCCGTTTCAAGCAAATCTAACTGATGGTAGGGCACCTCATCATTGAGGAGCATACTAATAACTTAGGGGAGAATCAGATTAAAAAGACACCATCTTATAGCCTTGTTATCTTACTATTGTAACACCTTCCTTGATTATTGAAAGCTCCCCTATACGAGTAGATTGTATAGGTCAGGAAGAGAACACACCAGCCACTAAAACAAAACATTTTGATTCGAGTGCAGCTGATATATATAGTTTGGATATGACCATTGGTTCACTTCAGGTGGAGGTGTTTGAGGCCATTGGAGGTGCTATCAGCCGCAGAGTTGATGATATTGGAGAAGGGTTGCGAACTCTTCTAGTTGATTGAGGTCGTTCGCGACCATTTGGGTGAACTACGTTCGGCTTGATTCATTGGGCAAGAGGATACGTAGGCAGTCTTTATGATGCAGCCGGATTTGATTTTGATGGGGGTGAGATTGATTTGGTGAGTTGATACCGATATTTGGAGAGTGTTTGCATTCTCGTTTGGGTCTCGACTTGTTGTGGAGTAAGTCCGTTGTCGTGAATTGTTTCACTTCGTACTGGACACAACAAGTGAGACATTTGGTTTGGTTGGTGTCGGCTCAGTTTTGGGAAAACTTCACCGAGGTGGAGAATTGTGAACACGTGAAGCTTTAGTAGGGGGCCAGCCACGAATTTCTTTCACGTGACCTCATTGCGGATGAAAGAAATGCGGCCCACTAACCTGTTTTTCGGCAGCAATTATATAAATACCTGACAATCAACTAGGTTTTTTTGAGCGAGGAGATTTGGTTGCGGAACAAAGTCGGCGTTTTTTTTTTTTTTTGGCAGCGCGCAAGTAGAGGAGCACATGTCGTGTCTTGTTTTTGAAATCCATCCTACATCACATTTTATTTTAATGACACTCAAGCCCAGTTTGTTTCACATTCTCACTACATATTTTCCCTCATGGTCCTCCATAAACTGAGAATTCGCCTCTTTAAATTCTTTAATATATTTTCCCGCAAATGGACCTACTTCTTCCACCCTCAAAGGATCCTTTCCATGTATTCAAAGCTTTCGATTTATGCCAGAGCTTCCACGCCATCACCGACCACAATGCCAAGTCCTCTGTCTCTCACGCCCCTTCCACCAGGCCTCAACCATTATTTGAATGTTTTCACTATCACACACCTGCAAAAAGTCTCGCAATGGAGATCCTTCCCATACTCATCGAGCCCATTCACACGTAAGAATAACATGCTTTGTACACTCCACCTCTTGCATACAAGCTTCACAACTTTCTTCTACCAATACTCCCGGATGCAACAAATTAACCTTGTTTGATTAGTAGAATATCATGAAAGCATCTCCATCCAAAGATTTTTTACTTTATTTGGGATTCGACACTTCCAAACACCTTCCACACAGGGCTTGGGTTTCTTGCATGTTCCACAAACCTCCTCAGGCAACTACATGATATGCACTTTTCACACGGAATACGCCATCCATGCACCCTACCCAGTATTCTCGTCAAACTAGAAACTAAGTGGAAGGGTCAGCACTTCCTCAGCCAATGTTGGTTCAAATAAGCCTTGAACGACACCAGCTTTCCACCACCTAGCTGATTGATCTATAAGTTCACTCACTCTCATATTAGATAGCACCATTTTCAGCAATATAGCCTGAAGCTTGTCACCCTAACATAATAGGCATATATCATGTAGCACATGAATAGAGCACCCATCACCAATTCTCCATCTTAGGCCCTTTAAAAAAAATTCTCACCGCCATGATCCCATGCTAAGGTCCAGAAGGTGCGTCGCCCATAAAGGCATTTAGAAATAATGTGTTAGGGAAGTAATGTGCCTTGAAAACCTAAAAGAAATAACGAGTCATGGTTCTGGAGCAAATGCTATCCTTGCTTTGCTAACATTGCAAGGTTGAAAGCATATAAATCTCGAAATGCCTTCCCGCCCTCGTGCTTAGGTCTGCACATCTTCTTCGACCCGAGCCAATGGATTCATTATTCATTTGATTTCTAACCCACCAAAATCAGTTGACCATACTGCCTATTTCATTGCAAAAAAATTTAAGAAGCAAGAAACAACACATCACATATGTCGAAATCGCTTGAGCGACGGCCTAATTAACTTTTCCTTCACTACTTTCATTAACAATTATTCCTTCCATCCCTGTAATTTATGCCACAATCGATCCTTCAACCAGCCAAAAACTAACCTTTTCTTAGTACCAATTACTGTCATGAGACAAAGGTAACACCCAAACTCTCTTTCCTCTCGATCACCCAATCGCTAAAGGATATGTCTGTGTATAGCATCCTCGATATTTTGGTTAAAAAATAAAGTAGTTTTCTCTGTATTTAATTGTTGTCTAGAGGCTTCTTACAAAATTCTATCACGTTCCTGCAAATTTGCACAGGCAAAAAGCAAGCAATCATCGGCTAAAAGAAGATGGCCAGTGGCCATTAGTGCCAAAGGAGATACCATTCAGGTTACCCGCCTCTGATTCTTTTTGAAATAGAGCTAGACTCTTAGCACAAATAATAAATGAGTATGGAGAAAATGGATCACATTGTCTCAATCCCCTTCTAGGTTTAAAACACTCACATGGCTCGCCATTCATCATTATTGAAAATGTTGTGGTCATTATGCATTGCATAATCGCATCAACCTATCTTTCACATAAACCAAGCTTCAACATGATTGCTTGACCGATCCTAGGGCTTAGACATATCAAACCTCACAGTCATATGTTGTGCGGCTCCCCTCTAGCTTATTCTAATGCAATGTATTGCTTTGAATACCACAAGAACATTGTCTGTTATTAAACAGTCTGGAACAGAGGCACTCTGGTTTTGGGATATTATCTCTGGAGAACAACCTTCAATCTATTTGCAAGCACTTTGATGCCAGCTTGTATAATACATTACACAAAGAGATATGCCGAAACTCTGTAATCTTTTTTGGTTGTTTTACCTTTGGTATCAAAACAATGTGTGTGTAATTTATTTTTTGAAGCAACCTCCCTTCATTCAGGAAAGATAATACACCATTTGTTACATCCTTACCAATAATATTCCAATACTTTTGATAAAACAACGTTGATATCTTGCCAGGTCCTGGGGCCTTTAAGGGGTGCATTTGTTTCAGAGTTTGATGAACCTCCTCCTTTACAAACTCACTCACGAGAATCATATTCATATCATCATCAACTCTTTTTCAACCACATTTAGCACTGAATCAAGGTTTCTTGGGGAGCTGGCGGCAAACTCTTGTCAACATCTCTTCGTCGAACTCCCTCACTCTCATCGCTGCCGATTCCAACGCCGCCTAAACTCACCTCCTCGAGACCCCAAATCCACTCCCTCATTTCCACCAAATCCCCACCATCAGTTTCTCTTCAACATTAAACCCCTCTCATGCCCCTAAACCCTAATCCTAATTCTCCTCCATTGCCATGACCGCCATCGTTCTTCCCTCATCCTCCTCTAGCACCAACTACCACCAAAGAAATCATTGTTATCTTGCATCTGCCTCTCGCCTCATCCTTGAAGTACCACCTCCTGCTATCGTCATTCCTCCTCTGATCTCTCCATCACTCTCTACCATCCATTCTATCCACCATCCTACACCCTCTCCATTGCTATCCACCCTCTCTACCGCTCTCTACCTCTTTGTTAGCTCATTGTTTATTTGCCAAGCTATTCTTGGATTTGGATGCTTGGGTTTCAAACTCTTTGATGAAAATCTACATTGAGATTAGACATTAATTGTGGTGATGCTAAAAGGGTTGTGTTGTTGGAGTTAAGGAGACGAATATGATTTATTGGAACACTATATTTGAAAAATTGTTGAAGTATTGGATATTAGAAGATACCAATAAGTTGTTTGATGAAATGTAGAAGAGAAATAATTTCTTGGACTAGTATGATTATATTGAAGGCTAGTCATTTGTTGAAGTTGTTGATCATTTCAAGGCGATATTGACCGATGGCATCATGCATAAGTTGAGAATATGATGTTTTTTTACAAGGGTATCCTTTTTGGTTTTTATTCTTGCAAAAGGAAGATTAGATGTCAATGTTAACGCTTGGATGGTATAACAAACGGATTACTTTTTTTAGAGCAAGTGCAGCAAGCTCCCTGTTGGGAGTCCTAGTCAGCAAGCTCCCAAGAGCTCTCAAGACATGACCCACCATTTTCAATGCCACATCACCCTCCTAACTAATGTTGATCTCCATTGGGAGCTCCCAAGAGCTCCGGTGGGCCCCACTGGCCACATCAGCCCAGGGAGCCCCTTGGGAGCTTGTTGGGAGTTTGTTGGAGGGGGGTTCACGAGCTCCCACCGCCACGTAGGCCTTAAGAGCGACGGTGGGAGCTTGGTGCACTTGCCCTTATGGATATCAATGATGATTATTCCATATCCTAAGAGATTAAGTATTTCACAAAGAAAATTAGCCTCATGAAGATTATGATGTACATATGAAGGTTATAGCGTACCTATTAATATTATCACGTATCTAATAAGGTTAACTTGTACTAGTTAAGATTATGGTGTACCTGTTAAGATTATGGTGTACCTATTTAGGTTATACATGTTAATGTTATGATGTATCTGTTAAGGTAATGATTCCTGGCAATGTTATACTAAAATTGTTAAAAATTATAATTTTAGAATGCATTTAACTATTATTAACTAAAATATTTTAAGATATACTCACGTTAGCTCTAATGTCGCTAGGTCTTTCAACAACTAAATACTTATACTTAAACATGCAAGCTCATAAATGGACTAATTCCTAATATTTCTCCATAAAACCACTGATCCAAATTCTCATTATTAACATACTCAAACAAGCATCCTAATTGTAAACACAAAACTTAAATTAAAAGATCATAACTTTTTCCTAAATTAAAAACTTAAAATTGTTAAAACTTTAGACTTTTATCTGAATACTTATGTGACTTATGTGATTGTTGGTACATTAATAGCCATAGAGAGATGTTATTTCTTAGATTGTGATAGCAACAGTTCATGTACAAAGAAAATATTATGGAGATCTCGTTGTGTAGTTGTGTGTACATAAACATCAAAAATTAGATAAACATATAATTGTATGGGTTGATTGTGAACTATGAAGGACTAGCCGTGAATCTTACCTAGGGAAATTTTGCAAACCGCCTCATGAAAGTTTCTGAAACTGTAAATAACCTTTGACAGTTATATTCTAAACTTAACAACCAATGGGTAAACTTAACAACCAATAGATAAACTTAACAAGCAATATTCAAAATTAAAAAATTTACTATATAAAATTAAAAAATATACAGCACAAGACAATCATTCATATACTTATTTCTCATTCGGTTCTTAAGGTCATTCTTGAATTTTTTTTTAATGTTAAAAAATGCTCTTTCAACACTTGTCTTTGCAGCAAGATTAGTATCAATTTTACCAATTTGTACACCAAAAGCAATTTGTCCATCTTTCTTTCAACCAACTTCTTATCAAGTTAACATATCCTTTAAATTAAAAAAAAACCATGATGAGAAACACAAACTAAATAAATTATGCCGGTACCATGTATACATCTCAAGTAAATAGCACCACATTCAAAAAATTTATCTAAAATAAAATCAATATCCTAAGTACCATATTACAATAATCGAGCTTAGATGACTTTTAATGCTGGCTTACGTTAGTTGTGCAACAATACATACTTCAATACGCATACCTTGAATTGTGTTAATATTTAGAGCTTTGCTACGGGGACCCAAAATATGGGACCAATAGAGGGGACAAGTGAGGTGTTCCCCTCCTATTGGATAATAAGTTGACTATCATTAATGATAGCCAACTCATTATCCAATAGGAGGGGGACACCTCACTTGTCCCATCTATTGGTCCCATATTTTGGGTCATTGAGGAATTTTTCTAATATTTAATCAAAACGACTTCTACAGTTAAGTACATTGATTAAAAATTGAGAGCGTAATAGATAGACTTCGGTCTCAAATTTATTTCCCCTTGCACTTGCATGGGGTAATGAGGATGAAAAACTCAAGGTGGGGCCAAGGCTCTTGGCCCCAAGGCAGGTCCGCTTCGTCATGCTGTGGTTAAAAGCAGATGAGAAGTCCCTAAAATGCTATAACAGCAGGAATAGAAATAATCATGGAATAAAAAAAAAAGAAAAAGAAATAATCAACATGGCAATTAAGCATAACAGGTATATATGTTGATATCATGAGATGTCGCAGTTATATCAAAATAGCATTAACTATTTATTCACATGTATAAGAGTAATAAAAAAACATAGTCGGATTAACAAATTAGAAAGTAATCCACCGCAAATTGTTTCAAGAGAGGAAAAATTTCCAATAAAGGGGACAGGTGAGGTGTCACCCTCCTATTGGATAATGAGTTGGCCATCATTAATGATGACCAACTCATTATCCAATAGGAGGGGGACACCTCACTTGTCCCCTCTATCGGTCCCATATTTTGGGTCCCTATAGCAAAACTCTTTATTGTGATCCCCAGAAGGTGGTTAGACCGGGACCATTCCCCCCCACAACGGAACAGCAATTACAGCCACGAAAATATTGCTGGCCCAGGTTACGGACGAGAGGGATATCACAAATGTTCAGACGTCCACAGGGGGTGGTCTGCTGATCACTGATTCTAACCAAGCTAGAGTTGGAGAATCTAACAAAGAGGGGAATTTGGAGGAAGTTAAAAAGTTTTTCGAGGGTACTTTCAAAATCCAAAAATATCTGATAAATCATACATGCGAAATTATAAAATACAAACACCGACAGGTGCGTGTAGGCGATCCATCATTCAATTCTTACGGGTACAAACTTATTTGTCGGTAAACGGCCCCCATCTCCTAGACGGAAGGGACGAGTGAAAAGGGCTCAGATTTTTTGCTCCTCTGCTCAATGATTTTAGATGGTTTTCGTAAATACTCAAATTTAATTTGGGATGACTTCCTTAAAATTCCACCTGTGTGACTGCAGAACTGTTGCTGGTCCCTTGAATGAGATCCACGATATAAATAGTTACCTTTATTTTATTATTCCCCCCCTTATCTTTTTCCATTCAAGATTGAGAACTCCACCAATCCGAACACAAGGGGGAAAAACATCACACGGTGAAAACTCAATGCAGTTGGATACTGATAACCAAGCAACATAAATTGTCTTTCAACATTTACATTTGGAGGTATAAAAAAAAGAAAAAAAAAATTCCCTTATGTAGAAATCTTTTCCCCCTTATGTGAGCATCAATGGCCGACAAAAAGGTAGTATTAAATGTATTATATCCTTGATACTACTTTCATACTGCAGGTAAAATGACAAGATGAAAGAGGATCTCGCATCTCTGTCATTGCATTTGAGTATAACAATAGTACCAAAAATATAGTACATTAGCATTTCAAAAAAAGGTCTTGGGTTAAGACAGACAAAATATGTATCCGATCAATGCGCAACACGATCAGCTGCAGGTGTCATCGAACTCTCCTCCGATACAACCACCACCGTATGAAATCCATTCTCCTCGTGATGCTCAGAGCGAACCACCGGTCTGAGCAGCCCTTGAAGGCGGAGGAGGTAGCTCTGGCCAGCCGCCGGATGCTGTGACCGCACATACCGATTGGCGGCGGCTGCAGTTATGGTGGTGGTGGTCATCGTTGCTTGGTTGGTGGTGGCGCCGTTAGAGTCTGTGTCGGATGTGCGGATATTGGAGAGGGCGCTGAGGTCGAGGTTGGGGAAGACTGAGCAGCGGCAGCGTGGACATTTTACATTGAGACGAAGCCACTGGTCGATGCAGTCCACGTGGAAGTTATGTGCACAGGGAAGCCCCCGTACCTGCATGCATTGCCGTGAGTTCGGTTTCCAATCAAAGATCAGAAATCAACGACTTATTGTGCAACTGGCATTAGATGCACAGCAGGGTAGTGTCTGTTCATTGGAAATATGGGTAATAGCAGATGTACTTCATGTACTATGAGATCGTTGCTTCTTCTATCTTCTACACTAAATTATTAGCACCTACACTACCAGAACTCAACATATGCTATTTCCCAGGTTAGATTGAGACGTCACATGATTTCCATGAGGTGATAAATTACCTCTTATCGACTGTTTACTTGGGAAAAAAATATCAAAATTGTGCTCTAATAGTACATATTAGATTGCTGTCAAAAAATATTAAGTCATATCATTTCAGATTTTATACTAATATTGTCAATCTTCTAGATTGCTGTCAAAAAAGAGAATATTAGTATAAAATCCGAAATAAAAAGTTAGAAATTCAAGCCTGATCGGAAGCGGTCGGGATTTCACTGTCCTACAAGATTGAGGACTCGTCTATCGCCCTGGCGCAGTCGATCCTCTCTCCCCTAGCGGTAAAACCCCACAGCTCGGCCGACCTCCGTACTCGGGCGAAAGTAACAGAGCTTAAGCTCAGATGAAGAATGTTGCCCAAAGAGAAAACTAAAACTTTTACGACGAAAATATTAACAGAGGAAGAGAAGATAGAAGAGTTTCTGTGTCTTCCAAACTGGAGAAAAACTCTATTTATAGGAGTGGAAAACCTTTAGATCTGTTGCACATCCTGCATATTGTCCACAAACTCGCGTAACTCCCCGCGCGATCTCCGTAGTCGTTACGAGACCGAGTCAAAAAATGTGTAAAACGTGCAAAATAAAATCTGGAGAAGTAAAAGGAATGCGTGCGTGTGCGTCGCGGCGTGGTGAGGCGTGGCGTGCGTGCGCGCGTATGTATTATGCAAAGCCCACCCAATACAAAACCTAAAACACTACTCAAAGCCCAATAAGAGGTGTTCCAATATAAACCCTTACTATTCATCTCAATTTCCAATGGGAGACTATTCACAAAGACAAGATTGCCTTTTCATGAACAACATAGCCAACAATCAAGGTTATCGATAGCGAATAGCGTCGCGTAGCGGTGAGGCATCGCTAAGACTATTCCGGGCTATTGCGGCAAAATAACGGTAAAAAACGTAAAGTCAAATAGCGGTCTAATTTAGATATGTATAAATACTAAAAAAAAATTAAAGAAATATCTAAGAAATCTAAAAGTACATATTGGATGATTTAAAGAGATCCTAAACATAAAATAGACATGTAATCATCACGTAATACCGAAGATGACTGGAGGAGTCAAAAAGTTATCGTCTTCGAGAAGAAGAGCTTAGCGGTGACAGGACTGCCCCTAAGAGGAGCTCACGGTGAAGGAGGTGAAAGGAAGTATCAATGTAGGTGCCAGAGTCTATGAGAGGTGGCGGGAGTATGTTAAAAATCACAGGAGACGGTGAAATATAATGATCAAAAGTTGAGTTTAATTTTAAAACAATAAGCCTCAAACCGCTTTTAAATAGCAGTCAAAAAGCAAATTTCGAATGCAATCGCTCACTATTTACCGTTATGACACACTATTGGCCGCTTTTGCGAACAGACATTCCGCAATATGTCACTGCTATTGCGCGATAGTGTAGCCGGCGATAGCGTCGCGGGAAGGGACCGCTAACGCTATTAGCGCCGCTATTGCAGGGCTATTTATCGCTATTTATAACAGTGCCAACAATCCCCCTAAAAGGCAATATTGACTGAAAACTCAAAATCAATAAATAAATCAATAAATCATAAAACAAATATAGGTTGGCAACATTTCGTATCGTGAATTCGATGGAGGTAGCTTTTGGTTTTGAACATTTTCATAGTGAGTTCATCGCCACGTGAGGGACATAATGGACTAGACCTTGAATTAGGCCCATTGAACCAGATATTGATAAAAACACACACAATATGTCTTCATCTATTGAGCAAGGCAAGTTGAGCGTTAAAGGTCATGCTCACAATAAACCGAACCGACTCATGAGAGTTTCTAGGGGTTAGCCCAACCCCCCCAACCGCGGCCATCACGATTCCTCTCACATAGGTAAGTCCTCCAAGGGTACTACAGCTGGATATTATACCATCTACAATACACGCGTTGGACTTATTAAGAATAAAACTCAGCCAACCAACTGCATCATAAGAGCATCGTCACCATAGAGAAGGGGAAGTAGCAAATGCTACCATAATGATATATAAATATATCTAGGTCGATGCTCCACACGAGTCACTAGTCCAGCTTGTTTCTACCACATTGAACCTACATTGGGACTAAGTCTCCAAATAAAGATTGGGTTACCACTGTCAGTGACCTTACTATGAGCTTAACCCCATCTCCCTCGATGAAACCAGAACCACACTCCTGGATAATCTCTTAGTCAAAAGGTCAGCAAGATTCTTCTCAGACTTTACAAAGTCTAAGATCACAACTTTGCCTAGCAGGCGTTGTACAGATTTATATCTTATTTGAATATGTTTGTTAAGTTTTTTATTTACATGCACTTGCTTTAGAAGCTTTATGGTAGATCTAGAATCAGAATGAATGGAAATAGTAGAAGAAGGTTTAGGGACCAAATGAAGTTTAGAGAATAGATCTTTCAACCATTCTGTTTTTATACAAGTGGTATCAAGAGCAATGAATTCAGATTTCATGGTGTTCCTGGCAATTACTGTTTGCTTATAGGATTTCCAAGATACAACTGCACCACCAAAAAAAAAAATATCCAGATGTAGACTTTACACTGTTAGAATTCGTGACCCACTTGGCGTCCCTATACCCTTTTATAGCATCAGGATACCCAATGTAAGTCAAGCAATAGTCAACTATGCCTTTTAAGTATTTGAATACTCTCTCTAAGGCAGACCAGTGGTCTTTGCTACGGTTGCTGGTTTACCGGCTCAGACTCCCTACAGTATAAGCTATATCGGGTCTTTGCTAGGGTTGATGGTTTATGTATAGGAGAGATTCAATCAGCTGAGAATACTTCAGTTGGGAGACAGGTTCACCTTCATTCTTCTTCAAGGATATAGAAGAATCATAAGGTGTGGAGACATGTTTAGAGTTATGAAAGTTGAATTTGATCAACATTTTCTCAATACTGTGAGAAAGACTCAAAGATATTCCTCTGTCTCAAAGATATTCCTGTCTCTATGTTGATGATATCCTTATCTTTGGAACAACTCTTGAATTAATTTTAAAGATTAAGGATTGAGAGCAAAGAAGAAACCCCCTCTGAGATTCAAGGGGCTTAAATGCTAAAAAAGCAGTTTAGTGGGATATAGTGGCTACACCACTATTATCCAGGAGATGTGTCCACAATTAAGGAATGGATGACGATGGAAATGGTATAATATCATGTGGGCCCACATGATCTTTTTGGTTAAAATAGGAGAAAATGATTGTTGTACTACTAATGCTGTATTATGTTGATACTCGTAGACAGTCATGAGATCCATCCCACTAATTGCTCATGGATCCCACACGTAACTTATCCAGTAGTACAAAACAGTAGAAGATTACTAATAGGATTAAAATTCCGGTTATTTGTTATCTCGGATACTATCATCACCCAATACAAACTTGAACTGAGGTAGTTAAGAAAGATGGACAGGACTCCAAACCGTCATATGAACTATATTGTACGTGAATGGGCCAAAGTGAAATCCTAAGACTTGATTGAGACCTAAAATTCACACAAATCAATCCCATGCTAAGGAAGGATGCTGAAATCACTACAGACTCTGGAAAAGAAAGGACGCTACAGGAACTGCTCTGAGGGTTGATTTCATCTCCAACACCCAAACAAAAATAAGATGATTAATATGCAACTAAAAGACATTTTGGGAGGAAGGGGCAAGAAAGTTCTAATGTATAGTTAACAGGATTAACAGTGTGGAAAAGAGAATCATTCTTACCTCATTCCCAACACAGAACTCTTCGAGGCAGATAGGGCATTCGCTACAATCAGTTGGGACAGCCTTAAGCCTAAACTTTGGAAGTTCTTGAATAAGAGCCTCAACTGCATCCCTCTGCAAGAAAATACATCGGGTATTAGATAATAGAGGAACAATCAAACTACCACTTAATACAATCAAAATACATTGTGGATATGGGAGAGCTCCATAAATTTGGGAAGTTCCATATCAATGGATTATAGGATGGGAGAAGAGAAGCAACATAAATGAGAACATCAAAAGAAGATATACACATTGGTACTTTCATCTGACTTTCCTCTAATGTTACCTGGGTCGGTGTCAGGTAAAGTCCCGGATGGTAGGCAGTATCTTGGCCCATTCCCCTCATTTCCTGACCAGCAGCTTCAAACGCCCAATCAGGCACACGAATCATGTCAACCAAAACCTGAAACAATCACAAACATAGGACCTTAAAGGTTCTACTGCAACCCATCTTCAAAGGCCTTTATGCCTCCCATACTTCTGTAAAACAAGACTATAAAGTAAAATCTTCTGGATTGTAATCTGGATGGACCCTACCTACAATTGGGAAAAATGTGCATTCCAATGAATCTCTCTATTGAAAAGATTCAAACAAGCTCTCAGCCATCATAATGGGTAAAAGTAAGGGTAAAGGGTACACCTTGTTTGGGCCCAACCACCCAACTGGTTCCATCTAGCATAATCTTTACTTTAGGCTTGGGTAGGCAGGCCAGATTCAAATTTTAAAACCACATGATATGTAGATCAGGCAGCGCCCTATATTTTGACTTCCTACTCAGTCCAAAGAAAATTTATATTAAATTGATATCTCAACGCATGTGTATACTCAATACTGTGATGTGTTTTTTGGGCGGTTGGGGTGGGGTTGGTTTAAGCCCAGCCAGGCCCACACACATCCCCACTTTAAAACACTGATTTCAATTTTTCGAATCATGATAAATAGAATAGCATTATGTGAAGTGGGCCCATGGAGTGGGATTGGGAGGTTAGGAGTTCACATCTGATGTAAATAATTGGAATTAAAAACCTCTGTGGATTCCTTCTAAAATATTGTAATGCTTTCATAGATTTCTTGCATGAAAACAGAATAAAAGAATCACTTTCTTCTGAGTCATGCATAATTCCAAATTATCAAATCAACTGGTTTAAATCTCAATTTGACTCATTAAAAAAACAGATCCTTATTGTGATTACTGTATAGAGCCCTACCCCATATTCTGAAACCGGAATTCCTTGTTGAGCACGCTGTAAATGAGCTCTCCTTCGCACTAGCCACTGCAAAAGACAGTCAAACATCAAATTTGAAAGATAATCATGTCAGCCATAAATGTAAATGTGATTCTCTCATGCTAGTGTAGTTACTTAACATGCTGTGCTAGGAGTTGAAGAGAAGTAGGATTAAAAAATCAACTCTATAACAATAGAGAAATAAAATTTTAGATGTGCGATTCTTAGGAAAATGATGGTGAAAAATCATGATCAGACATGTATATTTGGTCAAACCATCCACCACTAGGCTAGTCACACAGTGTGTAAACAGTAACCAACTGTTCTCAAACTTAGAAATTAAGCAGCTCAAACTTCTTTATTGCGGCCGACAGCCTTCATAAATTGGAGGAAAAAGGATCAGAGATTCATAGGTATTCCACAACACCTTGCAACATGGTGGTGCTGCCCGCAAGGCAGAATCAATACAGTACTGCAGCAAATGAAGGATGTGGTGGTGAAACCCTTATCATATCTTTCAAGCTATTGCAAAAGTAACATTCTCAATACTAAAATTTCATGGTTGTAAATGTGCCTACGCAGACCAACAGGGGTGAACCATTTGGTTACATGCAGAAACATGCAAGTTAAAACCAGGGGATCAAGCATAATGCTTTAAGTTGCACTTATGCTAAAATTTCCCTGTATTGAAAGGAAGATGCAGTCCTAGAATTCAGAAGCAAAATAGTTAACTAAAAGGGAAATGGTTTTCAAAAATAACAACAGTTTATTATCAATTCAATTACAAATTTCAAAGTAAACATGAAAACTCCAAGAGTTTAAGCAGTGGTTTATGTTAAATAATGTCAATGTACAGCATGTCATTACTTGCAAAATGTGTATCATACAGAACTTCATTATTATCTCTTCCTCAAACAGACTTATGCTAAATGCAATCCAACGTAGAGTATATTGATAATGCAATTTTAGCTAATATTAATATAAATTGCAATTCACTTATATATCATACGAGCTAAGTAGAGAATGTATACATGTATCAGGCACTCACTAGCAAATTCAGACGTAATACTTTTTAAAAAACCTATGTAGGTAGGTAGTTCAGCTAATAAGCCACGGAAACCATTTGACAGAGTAGGT
>NC_033799.1:12002192-12154080 GCF_001876935.1 Asparagus officinalis | reverse complement strand
ATGGTGCATAACTTTTTTATTAACAAGAACTTAAAAGGATTAAATTCCGTTTGGTGCATTACCCAGTCGAACTTTAATTAATCTAACCCAGAGTTGAAGCCAAACTTACTCCTTCGTGTTTGTATCGCATACATCATTTTTTTACATATGTCATTTTCAAATACAAATTATCATATTTCAGTCTACTGCAATCTCCTCTAAACTATGACACAGCAACAACAGCATAGACGAACTCCTGTAACTAATATGATGACATGCTGAAGAGTTGGGAAAAGATTAAGATAGTTGAGAATAGTTATAGTTATCAAGTTAACATGTTCAAACACTCATTCATGTTCCGTGGTCAACAGTTAAGTAATGATTATAACTGGGAATCTAATTATGCATGTAATGCTTGGCATTCAGTGCCTATCAGTTGAGAAATCAATGGTCACCATTGGTTTTTACTAATATTAACATAACCCTGGAACTGATAAACATGCTACATGTTCTGATTTCTAATTCACTGCAAAAACATCTCACTCCTCAAGATACCAGCAACAGACATAACAGATCCTCTACTCTGATGTAAGGGAAGCAGGTTTCTAGTTCACGATTTCATCAATTTCATGGACCCAAGCACATGGACACAGTTCGTCATCTGTTTACAAATATCTATTAGGCCTTCCATCTCCACTTTGTTGGGTAAAAATAACTATCCATGACAGGTAGAACTAAATAACCAGAACAGAAGACCATACAAAATACAAACCTTCGAGGTGGCCATGCAAGCGATGCAAACAAGACCGCAATAGCTGAAACTAAGCCATATAAGGAAACCCCATTTTTGACCATCCTCAGGCAACTGCAACCAAATTAATAGAATGCATACAATGATGAGGCTATTATGGAAACATGAATATGCTTCAAGCAAAAGAATATGCTTTAGAAAAGGGAAAAAAGAAAGAAAACTTACACAGCTTTTTGAGCTACAAAACCATAGTGTGCCAATTACTGTCCAGAAGCAGAGAAATGGATAGAGAAGAAGAACGAGAATCGAAAGGACAACAATTCTTCCAACAAACCGAGCATATCGTTGCTGCCATCCGAGGTCTCTAGAAATAGATAGCAAAAGAGAAACAGGTGTCTCTTTAAATCAAAATGTTTAACACGACATCAGGGTCATCAGCATGTAAATGGAACTGATATATTGTTTTATCATTAACAATTGAATACCAAGAAGAGTAATTATTTTACACTTAGGGCGTGTTTGGATTTCAATGAGGTTAAGGGAAGTTAAGGGAAGCTAGGTGAGAAAAGAGAAGGAAGAGAGTTCCCTTCCCCTTGGTTACACCCCAATTTGGGGGGTAACAAATTTTATACTATTAAGGGGTGAACTAAGGGGAACTAGGGTGAATAACTTCACCTCCTAAGTGTTCCCAAACAAGGTGAATGGTTCCCCTAACTTCCCTTCTCCCTTATTCCCCTCAATCCAAACAAGCCCTTAAGGTAGACCACGAAATACATGTTCGCAAAGTTGGGAGCCTTTGGTATTTTGCTAGTTCAATATATCACAAAAAGAATTACTTGGTATTAATTTACTTCAGTATTAATTGTAACAAGTTAAATACAAAAAAATATTGATTTCTACAATCAAAGGTGTCGCAACTAGCTATTTTGATGCAACTTATATGTCAGTCTATAATGATACAAGAATCCTTTTCATACTATTAAAATAATTAACTAGTGACATGGCAGTCTTGTTTGTATATAAAGGCAAGTAATATGGTTAGTTCATTTGTAACATGAATCCAATTCTTTACATCAAAACTGTTAGCTTTTCTCATCCAGGTTTGAACTATAAAGCAACATGAACCTCAAAGGTTGTACCAAATTGCACTAACTCAAAATGTACAGAAAAAGGGTGATTAGATGTCATAATTAATAGAGGACTTAAATCAACCTTCCCTTGAACTATAGACAAGACTCGAGATCTTCGCAACAATCTGGCCAGTGGGAAAAACAAACCTGACAAGTAATGCTGCTAAAATTTCATATAACTATGCAACACTCAAGTCTCAATTTCTTCTACAGTAACAGTAAGTGTATAAAAGAAGGAAAGGTGATCATGTTAAACAATAAATACTGATGGAAGTATCTTACACTAGTGGAATTCGTTGTTAGGGCATTGATCCTGAAGGTTGCTAGTTGTCTAGAGGTAGAGCTAACATGAGAATACTAGCAGTGGGCATTGTCCTACCTGTCTCATGGTGGAATATGATACTAGTAGTCAGTGGACAAAGTAAGCATTGCATGCATGTCAAAGGAATAATACAATGGAGACTATATTAGGCTATTAGCTCTAGCAGATACATGATCAATCCAAACACCACAAGCGGACAAGAAAGATTTGATCCTTGTTCTATACTCTATAGTGGGATAACAAAGGTAACCCTTAAAACTAGAATCCAACCGTCTGAAGTTTTACCAACTATGCCTTCATATTAAACTTTCTCCTAGTTACCTATTGTTGAACAAATGAGTAGATTTACAGTTTTCTTGCATGGAGAGTCAGAGAGGTATTATCTTACCTTGCAAGATAAATCTTATAGATAAATTATGAAAGTTATAATTCTTCATCTTGAACTTGAATGATTAATTACACTACATCTCAGCATAGGTTTGACCAATCACAGTATTTCACGGTTACGGGTGACTTCCATAGTCTCCCATAGCTCAAACCCAACTTCCACATTGGAAATTTGATCTACAATAAGCTTCAACAAACCCAACTTCACTAAAACACATGTGTAGCAATGACCCAAATACTAAATTGATTGGAGTCAAACAACGTGCGAGACAAAATCAAAGCATTAAATCGGGATAGACAAAGTGGAGTAGGATCTTACAAACCCATTCCAGCAGCGAGCCCATTATCTACAAACATCAGCAGCCGAAACATGAAAACCGAAGAATAATCCACCTGAATCCACAAACACTTCTAAGTCCCAACTTCAAAATTACCCAGAATAAGCAACACCCAAGAACGAAAAGTAGCTGTAGCTCTCACCACAATCCATATATGCAGTGGATGAACACAAAGATGGTAACGATTCCACTTGATCGACACAATTATCCTATTCAATACAATCAATCAACAAAAAAGCCCACTAATTTCCACCGAAACCGCACAAAATTAGGGTTCAAGAATAGCATACACGCTTGTGGCGAGCATCGACAAGAAGAATCCATCGTACCTGCAAGAAATCGAGAATTAACAGTGATAAGTGATCATCGACTAAAACCCCAGAAAAAAAACCTGATGTGATTTTAACTCACCACTTGAAATCGACCCCTCGCATTGCCATCGGATCTTTGTTAGAGTGAAAGCCGCATTTTGTGAAAGGGGAGTCGAGATCGAGGGGCGTGCAAAAGGAAGCGGAGATCTACGGCTCTGGAGTGGGGAAAGATCGAATCTTGGTTAGGGATCTACTGGAGAAAGAAAGAGAGAAGCGGAAGAGGAGCTTTGGAAACTGCGATTACATTATTTTTGGGGCTGTTGGATATTGTCATCTTACGTTAGAATTATTTAAATAATTATTTTTTAATACTCATTAATTATTGGGTTCTTATGATATAAGACCCCCACATCTTCCTTATTTCTAAATAACCCCCCTCAAAGCTTGATATTTTTAAAAAAACCTCACCCCCAAAAATCATGTAAGTTGTTGAAAGAACCCTTCGGTCAAAAGGAACTCATATTGTCACCGTCACCGTTAAATTTTTATTTTGGATGGACCGTTATACCCTTGATGTGCAACAATGATCAAATTATATTCACCCCTTTTCTAAATAGCCTCTTTATTAAGACTTGAGTTCTTGGGTCTTGACATTCGATAGAGATAGGGGGAGAGAGAGATAAAATATAAGGAGGTTGAGTTATTGGAGTTATTGAGCAATGATATTATTGCAATTTAACCTACATGGTTAAGGATCGACCATGGGTAAGTCATTTGGATGGAAAACATCCATGAGGAGGTTTTTTTAACAACTTACATGATTTTTTTGGAGGGGAGGGGGGCTATTTAGAAATATCAAGATATGGGGGTGTTATTCAGAAATAAGGAAGATTTGGGGATCTTATATCATAAAAAAACCTTAATTATTTTAATGCTAGATTTTTTTTAGTTTCGTCACGCCAGTTTGACCATTCAAAAGTAAATGAAAATTAGAACGGATACAAAATTTGAAATTTGTCTTTTTTTCTCTTGTATAGCAATTGAAAAATAAATGATATCACATGAAAATTTTGTTGCTTTTATTTTTTTCAAAAATAAATTTAAGCTATTTTCCAAAAAAAATCATTAAACTTTGTTTTTCGGTTAGGTCCCCAAACTTTTTTGTATTAAACTCTTGAACTTTTAAAGTGCCTCACATTACTTCCTCTCTACACTTTTATTTTTTCTCAACATATTCATTAAGTTGTCACTGTTCAACATTAGATAATCTAAATATCATCAATAAAACAAAAAAGTCGTAATTTTCTTATTAGCCGATTAGCTTTGTTATAAGTTTCCTTTCTTTCCTGGACCAAGTCATAAGATGGGAGTAGGGCTGAGCATGGTTCGGTCCAAACCGAAAAAACCGACCGAACCGACCCGAAAAAATCAGTTTTATGAGTAAGGTGGTTCGGGTCGGTTTGAAAACTTTTCAACCCGAACCGACCGAATATAGTACAATACTACCCATTCTGATCTCAAACCCTACCCGACCCGTCTCCAAAGAGTCAAAGACTCAAACCCTAAACTCATTTTCTGAATCATTATGGGTTGAAAACAATATCATTATATTAATGTTTAATGCTTCATAATCACCTACTTTGTTGATATCTTTTTTTTTAACACAGTTTGTTGTTTGATAAGAAATTTGATGAAGTTAGAACCGAACAAACCGAACCGAACCGCACTGTTGTTTGATAAGAAATTTGATGAAGTTAGAACCGAACAAACCGAACCGAACCGCACCGAACCGACTTGCAACAATTCGGTTCGGTACCGAACCGCACCGAACCGACTTGCAACAATTCGGTTCGGTTTTGAATTATAGGCGGTTCGGTTCGGTTCGGTTGTTCAAATTTTGGTAAAAAACGAACCGAACCGACCGTTGCACACCCCTAGATGGGAGGTTATCAACAAAAGCAGTGTCCTGGTAGGCATAAGGTGGGAGGTTGTGGTAACCAAATCATGAGATCAATGGGTCTCATGAGAAGAAATCAAGAGTTCAATAGTGTTTCGATGGAAAATTATCTGCAAGAAATGATTTTATTTAAATGAAGCCACTTGCTTAGCATGTGTTGAGATTAAAAATAAAGAATGTTAATTGAGGGATTTCATGGGGAATTTTCTCCTCAATATTCAGTGAGATGAATAATGTTCAGAGGGTTTATGAGAAACGACAAAGTTTGTGGGGACTTTGGGCAATACACTTTTATCAAGAAAAAATTGCAACGTAACCTCGTCTTTGTTTTGCAACCATAAATAATGGGGCCAAAACCGATCCTATTTCCAGTTTTTTTAGGGAAAAATTTGTGTTTTTACAAAAATAGGGGTAGGAAAATCAAAGTCAGCACTAGCCTCATTTCCTTTACCAAAAAAGCAGTCTTCAAACTAGTCCATTGTCGGAGCAATCCTCCTGATATAATCATAAAGGGTTATCAAATATAATCCGGTACTAATCTCAAAAAACATGGTGGGGTTGACTCCGGTGTGATTAAAAAGATTTTCGTATCGGACAAAAAATTGGGCAATGATGGGGCCTTAGTTTCTACAAATCAATTCCAATACAAATTTTCCTTTTATCTGAACCATCCTCTAGATAGCCCTGCAACAAAATGAGTTATCTTACATGCAACAAAATGCTACAACAATCACACTTTTCAAAGTACATTTACAGTTAATTTCCGATAATCTTGTTTTGCAGCTCAAAAATAAGTTTTCTGCAAAACAAGAAACTTCACTGTTTATTATTTCATTTAAATATTTGTATAAATTACTACGGCAGTGCAAGACTCCAGAGCGTAATTGTCACGCTCTGTCCTGTGTCAACATGCAATAAAAGAACAAATTTTCGAATTAAACCCATTTAATTTTTTTTATTATAAAAATCGACTCAATCAACTTTTTATTAGCAAAACCGACCCATTTCGTGCCATGTCAGCAGCGTGGCCACGAAATGGGTCAGTTTTTTTTAAATGACGCTGCTAAATAGTCGAGGTTGCCAACCCCGACTATTTAGTTATGTCGGGGTTGGCAACCCCGACTATTTAGCAAGCTAAAATAGTCGGGGTTTCCAACCCCGACTAATTTAGGCCCCTCTCTAATTGGTCGGGGTTGGCAATCCCGACCATTTGGCAGAGAGGTAGCTGATGTTTATTTTGCTACGACAAAATGGTCGGGTTTGGGAACCCTGACCGTTTCGTGTTCGTGCACAAAATGGTCGGGGTTCCCAACCCCGACCATTTGGCAGACTCTTTCAGCTGAAAATAGCTGGAAATACGAATTTCGCTGGAAATTCAAACTCCTGCTGTTACATATCAATCCACAATGCAATCATAATCACAATAACACACGTACCAATCAATAATCTCAAATAAAAATCCATAATCAATCGGATACATACCATGTAATTCACATAGTAATAATCAATACTCAATTGAATACATAATATTTAGTTTCAAATGCAAACACCCTATCAATACTCAATCAGATACATAATATTCAGTTTCAATCAGATACAACTCCCTTTCCTCTCCCTCTCCCTCTCCCTCTCCCCCTCCCTCTCCCCCTAACACGTTCACCTTCGACGTGAGCTCGGATCAGTTCCTCGTCCGGTTGTGTGTGAAGTTGGGAGTGCATGACATCCTCATCGACTCGAACCGACTGTGAACATTCGGCTTGGGCCTGCTGTGAGCCGCCAGCTTCATCATGTGCACCGCTTGAGCCTGCCCCTGTGTGTCCTCGGAACCGACGACGACCGTACTCAATTGGTCGCTCCTCATGTCCATCTCATCTTGCATTACGCGTCCTTTGAAGAGCGGACCGAATCTTTTTGATCATGCGAAGGAACGTGTTCCTCAGCCCTGGCTCGGTAGTCGTTCGGATTGCATCATGCGCCATAGTAGAAAGTACTTCGAGCTCTTGTACCTATACGATAAAAACCCCAAGAAAGCTATTATGATTTGGATGATAATAAAATAAAACTCACAAGATAACTGTATACTTTGCTTATACACTTACCAACTCTCTCTCAACTGGGCCTCTTGGTATGTATTCCTTAGGGGCTTTGTTCTCCTGAAATATCCACCAGCGAGTAATCCCCCAATACTACCGCAAATACACACCTAGGTCAGGTGCGTCAACCCTCTCCATCACCAATTGTTCTTCCCTGTTATCTCACCTCCCGGTGTAAGCATTGTGAATATGTTCTCAATCTTGACGATGTGCACCTTTTCTGGGATTTCTCTCTATTATCTCCACAGGGCCCGGGATATGTTGTTGTAGCCCAAATTATCGGAGCACACGGTCGGGCACGTGCATCTCGGCAATCTCAAAACATATGATCGGGACGCGAGCACGCCACACATCCGGCTCTTCTGTGCATATATCTAGTAGTGACTCTAAAACTTGTTCATATGGCATCCACTTGACCTATAAAAAGATAAAGTAAAGCAGATTTCAGTAATAAATGATGTAATGATTGAAAATTTTTAGATATTATGATTTAATACCTGTTCGTCCTCCATTTGATCGAGCTCGTTCCTATAGAAGTTTTAATAACCCTTTGGTGAGATATGAGATACATTCCATCTAATTTATATACAATGAGTTAGTATAAATTAAAATAAATGTATAAAATTACATGTAATCATATATTTTTTAAAATAACTTAGTAATACCTGCTGCCTAACGGAATATTGCCATCGAGAGCACGTGCCTCTATAAAATCTGGGCAACCCAAATACAATCTCTCCCAAGACCATATCTGTAGCAGAGTGAGACAACCCTTGAATTCTTTGTTTTGAACAAGAGCCAAGACCATATCTGTAGCAGAGTGAGACAACCCTTGAATTCTTTGTTTTGAACAAGAGCCACTTTGGTCATCTCCCTATACAGATACGCTAACACGGCACTCCCCCATGACAATCCCCCACAATCCACAAGATCCTCCAGGAGTGGCAACCACCTCACGTGCACCGAATCCTTCGTGGAATCCGGGAATAGAATAGTACCGATCATGTGAAGTATGTATGCACGGGCATACATCTTGACGATCTCCTCGGTCGCATCGATCGGAACATCCATAAAATTGTTTCCCAACCATTCAAGTTTGATCCTTCCACCCCTCATGTGAGGAACTTGACCCAACAATGCTTCACACTTGTCCCATTCAAGTTTGATCCTTCCACCCCTCATGTGAGGAACTTGACCCAACAATGCTTCACACTTGTCTGACCAGTTGAAGTCGTCGCTATCTGTGATAGCATCTCCATCCACTCGGAGTCCAAGCAAAACCCCTACATCCTGCAATGTAATCGTCGACTCTCCTTGGCGCAGGTGGAATGTGTTTGTCTCGGGCCTCCATCGTTCAACCAATGCCGTCAAGAGAGCCCAATCAAGTCTCACCCATTTAATTTGTGAGCACTCAAAGAAGCATGCTTGATGGACATAATATTGGACATGTGGATCGGTCAACTCCCAGCTCGAGTGTGCATGAGTGTGATCAACGATAGTAATGCTCGGGGCCTGCATATAATAAACAGTGCAAATGTTCAGTAACAACCAATAACTTAGAATAATTGATATGATTGAAAATGTAATTTATAACTATCAATCTAATTACCTCCCCAGTGTCAATCTTCGCGGATCGATGTCGAGGTTGGTCATAAAGGACCTCATACGTCAATGGCCCCGCCTCCATATCTGCACATATGATGATATAAATGAAGCACATATGATGATATAATGAAGTAGAATATAATGAAGTATAAACGAAGTTGAATAATTAACAAAGAATAGAATAATTATACCCATTAATTGCTATTTATTTGGATTGGTGGGACAATGAGATCTCCTATGGCCCGGTTGTCTACAATATCCACATCAATTTGTTTTTGGAACTCCTTCCCGACCTCCATCCATCGTAGACTTTATGCGTGTTGATCTCGGGCGTCCGGCTTACCTCTTAAATTCAGGAGGTAACACATGAGGCCCGTTATAGGGTGGCCAGTAACGACTATCTACAATGGGATGAAAAAACTGACTGTACGAATCTCTATAGTGGCTTGATTGGTACCACTCAGAAGCGTATGTGTAATACGATGTATTTGCACCCCCAAATTGCTTGGTCGTAACCGCTATAACATGTGCACATGACAATTTTTGCAATTTTGGAATGTTACATGTGCATGCGCATTGTGTCCCTCGTAGATTGACGGTGTAATTATGACCGTGATTGTCTGTAACCTCCCATTCATCTATAGCAAATCTCACAATCTTAGTCAATCTGGCCTGCTTGACACGAGCTCCTATAATCTCTTCATTTTTTGAGGTCAACAACGTCCCCCACTTTGCTCCATCCTCTCGCCGCTTGACAAAATACTTATTTAGTCTATAAAATGTCCTTGCAACCAACGCCTGTATGGGCATTGCTCGAGCCCCCTTAAGTACACCATTGAAGCTTTCAGAACAATTAGTTGTCATCATGCAATAGCGATTCCCTCCATCTTTACTTAGTGCCCACCAGTCGACGTAATCGTTTCCCAAACTACTCTCAATCCAATCATGTGCAGCTGGAGATGTTGCCTTGATTTGATCACGTATCCGATCATACACACACGTTTCGGGTGTAACACCCGCTTGCCAAAGAAGGTTTTGTAGATGTACTTGACCAAAGCTCTTTTTAAAATTAGCTCTAATGTGTCGTAAGCAATAGCAGTGATTGTGATCAGAGCCAAATCTCCTGTACAATGCTCTTGGAATACCTTTCATCCTATCGGATATAAAAGTAATTTTTCTAGAAGGCAACACATTAAAAATATATAATTGGATGCAAGAAAAAAACCACTCCCAATTTTCACTGTTCTCGACCTCTACAACTGCAAAGGCTAAAGGAAATAAGCCCCCATCTGCATCTACTCCTGTAGCGACAAGCAATACACCCTTATATTTACCATATAAGTGTGTCCCATCAATGCTAAGGATCGGCCGACAAAATTTAAATCCCTCGATCGAAGGACCAAATACCCAAAATACAGATGTGAATTTATGAACTCCCGGATTGACCTCTTTGGTTATGAGTTTGTATTCAGATCCAGGATTGCTTCTTTTGATCGCATAAAGATATTGAGGCAGAGTCGCGTAAGACTTCTCCCAATCACCAAATATTTTTGTCATCGCAATTCTCCTTGCATTCCACGCTTTGATATACGATATTTCAATCCACTTATCATGTGACACTCTCTCAATTATGTCATCGGGCTTTAGTTCAAGCTTCTTCTTTAATCTTGGCATAATCAACCGAGCTATGTAAGAGGTGGAGGCACCACTGTGGTCTCTCTCGAACATTGGATTGTTACACGTGTGAACACCGCAGTATTTTGTGATCCTAAAATACCCATTATGTTTCTTTCCGGCAAATGCATATAACTTCCAAGGACATGCGTAATCAGATTCATTCCCCTCTGCCCGACCTTGCCTTTGTGTATTCATAAAACAGATTGCCTCATAACTTGTACGATTGCTTTTAATTTGCTTGAATTTGACCAACTTTTTGATTGAGTAATCACGAATAGCATCTGAAAGGTACCTCCTCATCATCTCCTCTATTGGATGAACTTTCGCCAATGCGGATATCATGTACTGTGGAAGAACGAACCCACTCATCATCCTTAAACTCGTCGGGGGGTGGTTCTTCGTATTCAACATATTCATTATTAACATAAGCTTCACCTGGCCAATCCGGATTCTCTTCATCATCTTCACCCACAAATTGCATGCTGTCAAGTGGTGCACTATCTTCATCTTCACCATCAGAGGCGTCGCTTCTTTCATCCTCTTCATATGAAGGTGCACCACCCTTATATTGAAATTGAGTCCGCTGTATTTCACTTGAAGAAGAAAGAAAGCCTTCAGACTCAACTTCCAAATCTAACATGCGTGATAATTCTCCTGGAGGGTTGAATATTCGGCCCGTACTATGTGGCACCGTTTCAATAAACAATTCTACCGTTGGTTGTGACTTGCTCAAATTAAACAAAATACTCATCGAATGATTGTTTGAGATCTCATCTGCGGACGTTCTATCATAAGTTATCGGCCAATTGCATATTTTTTTAGACGGCAATCTCGTGGGTCAATTGTCGTAACTCCATGCAATTCATTAACCAAGTCAAGGTAACTGTATGATTCCGATATCATTAACGCGATTGTCACCCCTCTGACGTACATTGGCATATTATTCATTCCATACTTAATCGTTCCACCATAAGAACAAACAATAAAAATCATACTGTTCAACCTATGCAAATCAAAATTATATCATTTAAATGCAAAAAAATTAAAAAATATTATCAATTAATACCCTAAAACCTAATTACAACCCTAAAACCCAATTACAACCGTAAACCCCCAAATCCTAAACCCTAAAATTGACCCCCAAATTCTAAACCCTAAAATTGAGTATTCTATGTCCCCAAATATTTAATTTCAACTACAACAAGAATAAAATTTCTAAATAAACCACTACAAATAGAGTTCAAACACTATAAATTCATTTTGGAGAGAAAACCCTAGATTTCTACGTGTCAAAAGAGGAGAGAAGGGAGAGAAAGTACCTGTTAGATATTTCACCCCTAAAATTCCGCACAAAACTTAAGGTTGAAAGCTGAGATCCGTGGCTCAAAGAGAGTTTGGGAGGAGGAGAACGACGAAAATGAGAGAGAAAGGCGGCTGGAACCGAACAGGAGGGAGGAGAGTGAAGTCGTGGCCTTTATATAGGTCGCGGGCCCAGTGAACAAATAGTCGGGGTTGTGAACCTCGACTATTGTCACTTAGCCGTTTTCACCGCTCGGCGGCTGGGCCAGATGTCTCTGCCATATAGTCGGGTTTGGGAACCCCGACCATTTCGAAATGGGCTTTCCAAATGGTTGGGTTGCCAACCCCGATCAATTAGAGAAGGGCCTAAATTAGTCGGGGTTGGAAACCCCGACTATTTTAGCTTGCCCATAGCTAAATAGTCGGGGTTGTCAACCCCGACATAACTAAATAGTCGGGGTTGGCACCCCGACTATTTAGCGGCGTCATTTAAAAAAAACCGATCAATTTCGTGGCCACGCTACTGACGTGACACGAAATGGGTCGGTTTTGCTAATAAAAAGTTGATTGAGTCGATTTTTATAATAAAAAAATTAAATGGGTTTAATTCGAAAATTTGTTCTGCAATAAAAACATCACAGGGACTCAAAATTGAAAAAATTTCAGGAAAAAGACAAACAAAGCTAGGAGAAAGAAAAGTAAGAAACAAGAACGGCTCTCTCAGTCTCCAACTCCCCCAAAACCTCTCACATCACTCACTCTCACGAGCTCCTTCCCTTCAATTTCCGCCCAAGAATCAAACCCTAGGGTTTCCAAATTCCAATCCCAAAACTTTCAAATACCTCGGATCTCTGCTCATGGGAGCCTACGACTCCAACCCTTACGATCCAAACCCTAGGCAGCCGCCATGGAACCCTAGCGCCGACGAGGTCGACAGGGTCAACGACCGATTGTCGGGAATCGCGGTGAGCGAGCGATCGGATGATAGCAGCAGCATCTATCAGGTGATGCGAGCTGTCGAGGACGCGGAGAACACGATCAAGCAGCAGGTCAGTTTTTGGTATTCTTTTTGGATATTGATTTTGGATATTGAAAAAACGTTTGAGGTTTTTGAGAAGATCCTGTCACTTATGAGTTTTTATTTTGGATTGCTGATTTATTCGTTTGTGCTGAGATCTAAAGAATTTAGAAACTTTACCTCCAAAAAGGTGTTGGGAATTTTAGTCTCCCGCCTACTACAATTTGCGTAACTTGAAAGCCAACCCACAATCAATAAGATATAAAATAACTATAATTAAGAAGAAAAAACACCGAGATTTACGTGGTTCAGGCGACTAACTTCAACCTACGTCCACGAGCAACAATACGAGAAATCCACTATGTATCAGGGAGAACTACAAGAGGAACCACTCAACTCTCGTCTCTCAATCTCTCAACCTCACATGCATAATCAACTCTCATAGTATCTCCAAAGCCCTCTCCTTACAAATTTTTGAACAGACAAAGACTGCGAAACCCTCTCCCAATGATGTAATTTTTTGCATGGACAAAGACTACGAAACCCTCGCCTCTTGTACAATATTCTTGAATTAGGCTACGCCCTCTGCTAACCCTAAATTACAAGAATATTGGTTCTTTGTCATCTGCTTGGTTTTTCCTCCAATAATAGAAGAATATATATATAAAAACCAAAACCCTATCTCTAGCCTAACTTCTTAATTAGAATGAGATTCAAACTCCTAATCATGATGAGACCCACTCTCCTAATCATGATAGATCTCAAACCCTATCTAATTCTCATGAAGTTATACAAATAATTAAAGACATAATCCCAATAATCTCCACATTGAATTTGATTCCTAAACTCCCTTGAAGATATATCATCGTTGCCTTGAAATTTTGTCTCTCCTGCTAGCGTCTTCTATTCTTTTACACTTCAAACCGAAGCACTTGCACTCCAATTGGGACGTCTCGTGACCCTCGCTATCACCTGCTTCGTCGTGACGCCTCCACCTCTCTTGTGTACACCAAGAGATCTTCGTCACCTCTGACATTAGAAGCAAATCAATTGTGCTTCTCCTTCCGAACTAAACTTGGCAGTAGCCTTCCCCCACTTGCTGTCCTCATACTCCACCCGCATCGCTCGTCTCGAATCATATGAGTGCACCTCTTCTACTCCACACTACGAGCCGGATGCCTCTATTTTCTCCATCACTTGGATTGGACCGAATATGAGCGCTCATCGTCTTCAAGTCTAATGCCACCATCTCCATCAGCATGTGTGTCACTCTATCGTGCCTACTTGCAAGCTTCACCTAATCTGACACTGTCCTTCTCGAGTCTATACACAAACAACTTCTGCTCCCGTGATGACTGAATAATTATATGCTGATAACTCTACAGCTAGAGTCATATCTGATTCTCTACACTAGTCCCATCCGTCACATACTCGTTTGTCATATCTGCCATCAGGTCTGTCTCGTTATCACCATCAGAACTTTTTAGCATTTTCTGACCAATCTGAACAAAATCTGAAAAATCAAACCCTCCCATCGTGTTCAAAGTACTCCAAAACCTAGGAATCGACTGCTAGATCGCCAAAATCCGCCATCGATTTAGCCATCTACTCACCAATCATTCTAGACCGTTCGATCTCATCCAGAACACCAAACACCACGACTACCAACATGCTTTCTTTCAAATAAAAGATTCATTCTCACCCACGTTTACAGTACTCATCCACGTCCATAGTCCCCTGACATACCCCGTGCACTTTCTTTCTCCTTTACAACTTCTTTCCCTGCCACACGAGTTTTGGTGACATGGCTTCTCCTCACGTGATTTTCACAAACAGAGACAACCGAAGCCCTCTTGAGAATTCTTTCAAGCAACTCCGCCAACTTGTTGTCGCCTGCTCTGTCAATTCGTCTCCACGCAAGCCCTCTGTCGGTGACCGGTTGCACCTCCTCGAAACTGCGATTCACTGCTGCAGTCGCCTGCAGACTTCACCGTCGGACACCGCATCCCTCGGGCGCCCTCCTCTGGACGATTAGTCGCCGTTAAATCCTCCTGCCGGCAATGGCTGTTCCTTCCTTTTTTTCATCTTGATTTTTTATAACGCCGCCAATCTTTACTTTTTTACGACGTCTATCTTGCGAACTCGTTCTCAGATCCATCATAATGGCTATGATACCACTTGTTGGGAATTTTAGTCTCCCCGCCTACTACGATTTGGGTAACTTGGAAGCCAACTCACAATCAATAAGATATAAAATAACTACAATTAAGAAGAAAGAACACCGAGATTTACGTGGTTCAGTCAACTAACTTCGACCTACGTCCACAGGCAACAATACGAGAAATCCACTATGTATCAGGGAGAACTACAAGAGGAACCACTCAACTCTTGTCTCTCAATCTCTCAACCTTACATACATAATCAACTCTCATATTATCTCTAAAGCCCTCTCCTTACAATCTTTTGAACGGACAAAGACTACGAAACCCTCTCCCAATGATGTAATCTTTTGCACGGACAAAGACTATGAAACCCTCGCCTCTTGCACAATATTCTTGAATTAGGCTACACCCTCTGCTAACCCTAGATTACAAGAATATTGACTCTTTCTCATCTGCTTGGTTTTTCCTCCAACAATAGAAGAATATATATATATGGAAACCAAAACCCTATCTCTAGCCTAACTTCTTAATTAGAATGAGATTCAAACTCCTAATCATGATGAGACCTAATTTCCTAATCATGATAGATCTCTAACCCTATTTAATTCCCATGAAGTTATACAAAGAATCAAACACACAATCCTAATAAAAGGTAGCTGTTAGAGTGAGTAAACCCAATTTCCTTAACGTGGGACAAAATTAACCCTTTCGGCGCATGGGCTGGCTTCATACTAGTGAAGTTCTAGCCGAATGATGCAATTACGATGTCATGCCTTTGCAATTGGGAAAGTGGGGTGGGTCGGCTCTGGTACCAATTGTAGGAAGCTTATCATAATTCACCTCTAAGAAGATAGCAATTAAAGGGAGGGAACCCGAATAGACCCTAACCATCTAGGAGCACAGGAGCACCTATTTTCCCAAAATTATGTAACCAACTGACTCCCCATTAAGTTAATGCGGGACTAAAGTCACCCTCATAATCTAGTAGTGTATAAGTGTATAAGCACCTTTTGTCCCAAAATTTTGTTCACAAAGCTGAATTTTAAGGTGAAATGTTGGGAGACTGCATGATTCTTGGCAAGTTATTGCAAACTAAAATCTTTATATAATCCATTTATTTAAGTGCTTTTCTATTTTTATCTGCTTAATCGCCATGACACTGTAGTGTATTAGATTATTAGTTACTAGAAGGCTTGCCATTAGCGTACTCAGTACAAATCCCACTTTGTTATCTTGTTCTCTCCCAAACTTGCTTAATGCAGCCCTTATTAAATTCAAAGATTTTCGAGGAATTTCCAGTTCTTGAGGTAAAATATAAGCATGCATTACTGTCCAATTCTTCATATTTGCCAATTTACCCTCTAAAATACTGTTAAACCTTTAAGTTACCCACATTTTGCTATCAATGGTTTTATTTATGGCGCTTTCTTGTAGAATTGACGAACAATGGGCTGGATGCACTTGTGTTTCTAATTTATCGGCAAGTCTTCTGAAGCTATATAATGTCTACGCATATTACTGAGATTAGGATGAAAGTGGCATCATTATTTGAAGTAATAGGGGAGATATGGAAGCTATACATGTCTGAAGTTCAAGTAATGGATTGTATGTACCTTTTATGGCTAGGGATAAAAGATAATTCTGTATCTAGCCAATTGGTAATAGAAGTTTGTGGCTTGGGTCCTTGAGATCCCATCTTGTTTCTCCCAAAACAAAGAGGAAATAATGGGTTGGAATTATTTGAAGTTTGCACATGTCACGACAACTGAAAAGTGTATTTAATGGAAAAATATACAAGGGAATTTAGAATAAGAAATGTATCCATCTGCAGAAAGTTTTGCCTTCAGTTTAAGTTAAGCCTTTCAGGTGCGAGTTAGACATGCAATATGTCATAGAGGTATGTTACAATGATGACGCATGAGAAAAATAAGAAAAAATAAATCAAGAGATATGTTTTTAAGGTATGAAGCTTTCCGATAGTATATGATGTATTCTGATGCTAGCACAATGCTGGTAGGACATTGGACTACTGCTTTTCCAGTCATTTCTTGCTAGGAGGCTAGTTTGAAGTTTCAGTTAAAAGACATATATTTAGTCTGTGTGTGGATGTGCTCGACTTATTACATATTTAGCTTGCATTTAGTTTGGAACTGGACTCAATCCATACTTTTATCTGTGATTTATGGAGGCTATTAATTTGTAAAATTTGCAGTTGTGACTAAACCTTCTTTCTTCCAGATGGAAGAGAATCAACAATTAAAGGATCAACTTCTACAGCAAAAACGGGAACTGGAAAAATATGTAAGCATTTCCATTATATTATATTTTCTTTTGTTTATGCTTCTTTAAACTGGAGCAAGCTTTGTGCACCGCTAGGTTACTCGGCGCGTTTTGGGTGTCATGTCCGTGTCCGACATGTGGCGGACACTGATTCTCCACGGACACGCCACATACACGTGTGGTTCAAAGAAAAACCCGTTCCCCATTACTTATACCCTAAACTAATTTCTTTGGTAATATTGGGTTCAAAACCAATTAGTTTTTTAACCCGAAAACTAAAATCCATTACTTAAATATTTGAAAATACCCATTGTATTATCCCATATGATCAAAATTAAACTTCTATTGTTAAACCTTATTCTTAGTTTGGTTTAACTTGATTTTTAATTGTTATAGATAATATATAGAAACATACAAATGTTGTACGTATTTTAATTCAATTTGACTTGATTCTTAATTGTTATAGATAATAGAAAGAAACATACAAATGTTATAGGTATTTTAATTCAATATTATATATATATATAATATGTATGTATGTATGTATATACATACATACATATATATATGTACATACATACATACATATATGTACATACATACATACATACATATATATATACATATATATATTTATATATATATATGTATATATGTATGTATCTACACACACACACATATATACACACACACACATATGTATGTATGTACATATATCTATGTATGTATGTATCTACATACATACATATATACATATACATATGTACATATACATATAGATATACATATAGATATACATATACATATACGTATATGTATATGTATATAAATATATGTATATATATATATATATATATATATATTATATATATATATTATATATATATATATATATATATATATATAATATATATAAGTTAGAGAGAGAGAGAGAGCGATGGATCCAGAGAGAGAGAGAGAGAGAGAGAGAAGGAGGGAGAAGGAGGGAGGAGAGAGAGATTAATGGCGTATCCTTGTCATAGGAGGAGATTTTCCTCCTTGTCGCCCATCGTGGCACAATCCCCATCATCCTCATAAAGTAGTACAAATCCCACCAACTCACACACTCTCTCATACTTTATGAGGATGGTGGGGATTGTGCCACATAAGCGTCGAGGAGGAAATTCCCTCCTATGACAAGGATACCCATTAATACTCATATATATATATATATATATATATATATATATATATATATATATATATATATATATATTATATAATATATATATAAGTTGCTCCAAGCAACTTGGTAGTGATGTGGCCTAATCTGGCCCCTACATCACACCTCGAAGATAGAGCCTCAACCACCTTTCACAAACTCCAATGTAGATGTAGGGACCAGATTAGGCCACATCACTACCAAGTTGTTTGGAGCAACTTGATACCAAGTTTCTCCATTTTCTCTCTCTCTCTATATATATATGTATATGTGTATCTATATATATGTATATGTATATGTATATGCATATGCATATGCATATACATATGCATATNNNCATACACGTGCATATGCATATATGAATGCATATGCATATATGAATGCATATGCATATACATGTACATATACATATACATGTACATGTACATATACATATACATATACATATACATATACGTATACATATATGTACATATACATATATATAGATACATACATACATACATACATACATATATCTGTGTGTGTGCGCGCGCACGCGCGCGGGCGCGGGCGCGTGTGTGCGCGTGCGTGTGCGCGTGTCCCCATATCCTACATTTTACAAATTGGCCGTGTCCGTATCCATGTCTGTGTCTGCATCCTTGTCTGTGTCCGCACCCGTATCCGTGCTACCTAGGTTCACTGGCTGCCCCTTTTTTAAAGTTCTTGAAGAAATTGGATGGCACTGTTCTTCAAGGGCCTTTGAAGATCACGTTTTCTTGTTTTTTGTCTTCTCATACTTCTAATTTTGCAGAAATTAGAATCTACATCTCGAAGGTCTGATGTTATGAGAGATGTACATGCCATGGGACCTTACAAGACTTATATCTCAAACATTCCAGGAGGAAATGAAACAGCGAAGGTTAGATGGATGGAAAATAATTCTGCCGTGAACCCTCATGATATGCTTGTTATCCATCAGAATGGGACCTCAGAAATTGACAACCATGTGTCACAAACTAGCACAATGAACCAGCAATACTCTAAGAGCACCAAGGTGGATGGTACTTTGAAAATATCTCCTGGAGTGCAAATTGGTGTTGATAGTGCTGGTGTATCCCAGCTCTCAACACCATCTTCTAGGTCCCTCTCTCCATCTAGGTACTTCCAGTTATTTCATGGTCCTTTATCTTACCATTGTTTTGCTGTAAATGGACAAAAAATCTTGAAATACAATTTAATATTGATACTTTTTTGGATGTGTTAGTATAGACACAGAAAAGAAGGTGAGTATGATCCAAGGGTTCATTCGTCTGGAAAAGGGTTGATTCCAGTCTCAGAAACAGCCTCAAACAACATGTGGAAGCAGGTAACACCATATCGTAAAAGACAACATGCTTTCAAGCAATTCATTTCTTTGTAATATTATAAAATTATATTTGTAGGATCTTGCTATAAAAGTTAGAGAGCGCGAGGAAGAAATTGCTCTGCTAAGAAAGCATCTTGCAGACTATTCAGTAAAGGTAGGAAATGTATTGGAGGATTCGTCAACTGTTTTTTAATTAATTGCTTATAAATATTAATCTCTTCTCCACCAGGAAGCACAAATACACAATGAGAAATATGTTCTGGAAAAACGCATTGCTTATATGCGCATGGTATGTTTCCTAAATTGTGCTTACTCTTTTATGAGCAAGTGCGCAACACACTAGAAAATGTTTTTTTGCTCTCAGGCATTTGATCAGCAACAACAGGATCTTGTCGATGCCGCGTCAAAAGCTCTTTCTTATAGACAAGATATAATCGAGGAAAACATCCGTCTAACCTATGCATTGCAAGTACTGTTTCTTTTTCACATTATCATTTGGTTTTCATGCTCTGATATATCTGAATTTGCCTGCTATTACATATCTGTTCTTTGTATTCATCATAATATGCTGATGAATTGTTAAATGGGTTCAAAGCGCAAGTATTCTTTGTTAGTCAAGATCACAACATGTATGTGTTGCATAATGCGGTAACCTATGCAGCTAAAGAGCTGACTTTAAGAATTATTCATGATTTACTGTGTTGAACCTTAACGCGGTTTATATTTAAGTTTGTTTAGTTTGCCGTCCTTGTGTTTATTTCCCTTCAGTGATATAAATAATTATTCACAGGGATTACTGCTTAGCTTTAGGTATGAATTTCTATGATGTATCTAAAGAAAATATTTAGGATTTCCTTTGTAGGTGCATGAGAAAAGAAAATGATTCACAAAAAGATTTCTCTTTGTCAGCTTGGCTGGTAGCTCATTCCTTCAGAAAAAATGATAATTTATGAACATTGTGATGAACTGTAGTTTATTACACTGAAGGCTGCAAAACTCATATAAATGTTTCTTAATTTTATGTTAAAGGGAGTTGTATTGTATATGCAAAAGTAATTTGGACCTAAGAAGCCAAGTAAGGGTGCACATGGTTTGGATACGGGTCGGATACGAATTTTATCAAATCCGTATCCTGTTACTGATCATGGATACCAATCATGGATAAGGATACGTATGCGGATGTGCTTTGGTAAGGAAAACTCATCCATATACGCTAAAATCAGATATAGATATGGATATACATGGGGATATGTATGCAAACATACATGCAGTTGTGTGAAAACTAGATAATATCGGAAGAAAATATAGTTCGTTTGATACAAGAAAGTTCATTAATGTGTTAGTCTTGTCTGAAAGCTAAGATTGGATCTCTAGCTCATCAAAATGAGTCTCAAATCCATTAATTCAGATATTTCAAATATTTCAGAAATTTCAAATAAATCATCAAAATGAGTGTAAGACAATTACAATTATATGATCAACATATATTCGGATATTTCGGATACGGATCCATATATTTCATTACATGACTATCCGTAACCATATCCCATCGGTTATATATTTTAGTAACCATATCTCTATCATAATGGCTACAACTACGGATATATCCGTGGATGTGAATATTTCAGATATGGATCCAGATATTTCATTGTATAACCATATCCGTAACCATATCGTATCGGTTTTAGATTTTAGTAACCATATCTATACCCTAATGCATACGGATATGGATATTTTAGTAACCATATATATGTATCTGTATATATATAAATATATACATATGAGAAAAATGGGTATGCTTGGTACCAAAAAAAAAAAAATTATGCTTGGTAGTGAGGTAGCATAATCCCCTCCACCCATTCAAATGTTTGCATATCCCCATGCACCCCTCAACCCATGTGAATGTGGTCCTCTATTTGAATGAGTGGAGGGGATTATGTCACCTTACTACCAAACACAAAATTTGTGCTTGGTACCAAACATACAAATTTCTCTCTCTCTCTCTCTCTCTCTATATATATATATATATATATATATATATATATAGCATAAACTTGTAGTCAACGTAAAGTGGATAGCAAAGACTATCCAAACATCTTTTTTAGCCACTCGTATTCCAAGGGATCGCTTGGCATGGATATGAACATATTTTTATATTAATAAATGTGTGGTTAGGAAATTTGGTTGACATACAAACTTAAGTTTGATAGGAGTCTAGCTCAATATATATATACATAGCATATACATACACACACACACACACCCACAACCACCGACCCATAACAATTCGCAAACGACAGTCACAAGCAACCACACATATTTTTATATATATATATAATTATATATATTACTATATATTATAATATATATATATATAGTATATATATATATATAAATGGATATCCTTGTTATAGGAGGGGATTTCCTCATTAACGCCTATGTGGCACAATCCCCACCATCCTCATAAAGTAAGAGAGAGTGTGAGTTGGTGGGGATTTATGCCTACTTTATGAGGATGATGGGGATTGTGTTACATAGGCGACAAGGAGGGAAATCTCCTCCTATGATAAGGATAAATTTTGTGCTTGGTAGTGAGATGTCCTATTCCCATCCACTCATTCTAAGTCCTAACCACTCCCCAACCCATGTGAATGTGGGTCTCGATTTCAATGAGTGGAGGGGAATATGCCACCTCACTACTAAACACCAAAACTTATGCTTGGTACCAATCATACCTATTTTTCTCTCTATATATACATATATATATATGTATATATATACATATATGTAGATATATGTATATATATGTATATATATACATACATATACATAGATATATTGATTCGGATATCCAAGCACGTGCACGAGATTTTTGACATGTTTATCAGCGCAGGAGACGCCATGTTTCAGCTTTGCATCGGATCCCGTCTATGTGGTTTTGATATTTTTAGTTAGTAGTTATTTCAGTTTAGTAGTTAATTTAAAATTTGAATTGTGGGTTAGATTTGGTAGTTATTTAGTTTTTATATCTGATTGATTGTGAGAGATTTGATTGATTTCGGGAATCTTCCAAATTTGTATTTTTCTTTTCTATTTAAACGCTGCTGTAATCATATTTAATTATTGAAGAATTGAATGAATTATGGTTGATCTCGGATATTTTTTTGGTGTGAAGCATTGGGTGTGAAACCCTGGGCTGACTTTTCTCCTCTGTTACAAACAGCCGACAAACCCCCCTGTTTTCTCTTCTTCAGCCGCCAACCTCATCTCTCCTCTACCAACCGGCCAACGCAGCTCCTTCCCTCCCTAAGCAGCCGACGCCCAATCGCCTTCATCCCTTCTCTTGCTTCCCGGCTCTCTTCTCCCACCAGGCACGACCACAACCTAATAGTCGCCGCCTTCTCGTTTCTCGCATCAGCCGCCATTGCCTCCATAAGCCCACTGCCTCTCTAGCCGACTCCTCATCTCTTTTCCCTCTCCAAACCGCACTAGTCCCTGCCCTCAGCATCCCCTTACAGTCTCCAGCCCACAGAATCCTCCCATGCTCCACCTACCTCAAACAGACGCTCCCAAAACCCCTCCTACGACCGCCAACGAAAGCCGCCAACATCCCTCTCCCTTCCACAGACCCTCGATACCTTCCTGCCCTTCTCCCAGCTGAGCAGCCCCACGAAACCCCCACCCCTCCTCCACTTCTGAGTAGTTCCGACGCCGCTCGCGTCCTCCGATCACCCGCGCATCCAGTCTTTGCGTGTCGTCACCTCATCGTCGTCAGACCTCCGTCTCGTTTGTCACCGATTTGAGTTCTTATACCGCAGCTCATTGGTGTATGACCGATCCTGCCGTCGAAGACGCCCAGTTCGTGTATGACCCAGAGACCGGTGTGATCGATTTGCAGCTCTCTCAGTGGTTCGACTACCAACTTTTCGATACCCCATTCGGATATATTGAGCGCGTGACTTAGATTGTTGATAGCGTGGAGAGTCGTTTGGGTATTAGTTCGTGGCACAGACGTTTCCACCAGGACATGCCGCTTCATTCCAGTTACGTAGCTCTCGGAGGAGAACTCCCTCCCCTTATATTCGGCGTCGTCACACCGTCTCCAGAGGTCCCTCACGTCGAACCAATTCAGATCGACGAATGTTTCGTTTTCTTTCGACACAGTATTTTAGGAACTGCTTTCGTGTGCATGTTATTATCAATTTTATTATCAATTGCGATTGTGCTATATTTTGTAACTTCTGTTTGATTAGTGAGCGAGTGATTCTGTTGCTGCGAATATTTACTGATCTAAATATTACAAGTCAAACTTTATTTACGAGAACAAATCATTATATTTATTTTCTGAGTAATTTACAAGGCCGTAAATACATTTGTAACTTTTGTTTAAAAGCCATCTAGAGCTTCACTTTCTTCTCGAGTTTTCTGCCTAGATCGATCGTTGATTTGGTGAAGCATTGCTGTCGCTGTTCTTCATACCTGCATACACATTGTTTCACATTATTTTTGGTATCAGAGCATGATTCTAGGTTAGAAAATATTAGATTAGTTTAATTGAATCTCTAATAGAGATCATGATATTCCAGAATCAGCCCAAAAGAATGAATTTCTGAATATATTATAACAGGTGACATCTCAAAAATGGTACATCAAGGTAACCTTAGTCATAGCATAGCAAGTGTTTATACCAGACCTTATAGTTTTGATTGATAGCGGTGCAGATCTTAACTACATTCGTGAAGACATTGTACCTTCAAAATTCTTTGAAACTACTACACAAACTCTAAGTAGTGCAAATGGTGATAAATTTGATGTTAATTTTAAATTACCTTTTGCACATATTTGTGTACAAGACACATGTATCCCAATTCCTTGCGTACTTGTGAAAAACTTATCACAACACATCATATTGGGTACCCAATTTCTGCACAATATAATGCCTATGCAGAAAATTGATTCACAAGGAATCCAAACTAGATATAATGCTAAGAAAATCTTATTTGAGTTTATAACTGATCCCCAAACTCGTTTATTAAACGAAATCAAAAATGTTCTCCTTAAAGAAAAACAGATAAATTTTCTTAAAGAAGAAGTAGCATTTGTTCAAATAGAGGAACAGATAAAAAAGAAAAAAGAGTTAATAACTCAAATAGAAGATCATTTTAATAAAACAGTCCGCAGTAACATCCCTAATGCCTTCTGGGATAGAAAACAACATATTGTTTCTCTACCTTATGAAGATAATTTCAAAGAAAATGATATTCCTACCAAATCTAGACCATGTCAAATAAATCAAGAATATCTTGATCTTTGTAAAAAAAAAATTAACTTCCTTACTTGAAAGGAAACTTATAAGGAAATCATATTCTCCTTGGAGTTACACAGCTTTCTATGTTAATAACCATGCAGAACAAGAGAAAGGAATCCCTCGCCTTGTTATAAATTACAAACCTTTAAATACGGTTTTAAAATGGATTAGATATCCTGTTCCAAACAAAAGAGATTTATTAAATCACATTAACAATGCAAAAATCTTTTCTAAATTTGATCTTAAATCAGGATATTACCAGATACAAATAGAAGAAAATGATTGTTATAAAACTACATTTGTACCATTCGGACACTTTGAATGGAATGTAATGTCATTCGGGCTTAAGAACGCCCCTTCAGAATTTTAGAATATCATGAATGAAATACTCATTCCCCACACTATTTCATCTTGTCATACATAGATGATATTCTGATATTTTCTTAGACTTTTGATCAACATGTTAAACATTTAGAAATATTTCGTAATTTAGCAATATGAAATGGGTTGGCTATATCAGCCTCAAAAATAAAATTATTCCAGACTCAGATTATATTCTTGGGTCATAATATTCACAAAGGAACTATAATTCCTATTGACCGAAGCATTGAGTTTGCTTCTAAGTTTCCAGACATAATCATTGACACCAAAAAATTACAAAGGTTTCTTGGTGCATTGAATTATGTAGCAGATTATTATCATAATCTTACACACGACACTGTCATTTTATATAGCAGATTCAAAAAGAATGCTTCCCCTTGGACAGATCAACACACTGTCGCTGTCTGTAAAATTAAATTAAATGTTAAAAGGCTACTAGGTGCACATCTAGCTTATACACAATGGTTTAAAATTGTTAAAACTGATGCGCCAAACATTGGTTATGGAGGTATCCTCAAACAAATTGATCCCATTACTAACAAAGAGCAACCAGTTAGATTTGCCTTTGGTAAATAGGATTCAGCCCAACTTAATTACTCCACAATTAAAAAGGAAATGTTGGCTATCATAAAATGTTTTTACAAATTTCGAGATGATATTCTCAATCAGTAATTTCTATTAAAAATAGATTGCAGTTCTGTTAAAACAGTCTTAGAAAAAAATGTTAAAAATCTTGTTTCTAAGAAGATTTTTGCCAGATGGCAAGCCAAACTGACAATGTATCAATTTAAAATTAATTATATACGCGGACAAGATAATTATTTGCCTGATTTCCTAACACGAGAATTTTTACAGTACCCATGTGCCGCAATAACTCCTTCCAAGGGGGAGGAGGAAGGAATGGAGGCAACAACAATAGAAGGAGTTATACTCCGACTCACCCAAACTCATGGAGATCTATCTCAAAAAAAGGAAATACTAGTGTCCCTTCATCATCATCTTCTAAAGGGATAGAAGACTTAATTGCAAATGAGAATATACCTGAACCATTCTCTGCCATAGTCAAGAAAGAAGTAGAGTGGTGTACTAAAACCGTCTCTGACACTGTTTTTCATATAGAACAAGAGGACATTCCTCTTATGAAAGATGTCGACAAATTAAGACAAAAATACTTAGATTCAACGTACTACCCTACATCGTCTCTTAAACCTAGAGCATGGATGAAGACAATACTCATCTAAAGAGGTATGAAAATCGCACATTTTTGGAGTAATGAAAATCATATTGTTCCTCCAAACTTTAGTAAATGTGTAATCAAAGAAGTCATACTTCACATGGATTGGATAATGAGTACTAACCAGGAATTTCCTCTAGTTAAAACTCCAAGCAAAATAATTTACAATTTTAATTACTGGGATTACCAATCAGCATTTTATCAACTGTTCCTCTACCAAAATCCCAGGAACAAACATACATGGCTAATTAAATTATGTCTAGATGCCATTTATAAAGGCCTACCCACCTGGTTCTATAATTGGTGGTCTAAATATGATGCAGATCTTAATATAGTACCCGAACCCATATTAGGGTTATATACCCCTTGGGTTGACTCTCACCCAATCATCCAAAAGATGGGCGAAAATCAAATTCTCCAAGGTTTATGCTCAGTATATTTCTTCACTGAGACAAAAATCTCATAGATTTGGAGTTGGTCCTTAGAAGCGACATGGGATGAACTTCACCTACCATCTCTTCTAAGAAAATATCCGAGCAGATGGTGGACGAGTATCAACGTCCAAGACAAAGTAAAACAGATAGAAGAAATTATTAAAAGAAATAATAAGATCCTTGATAATACTTTAACCCAGGAAATTCAAAATGAAAACCCTATGGTCAAACTAGCAAAAACAATGAAATAAAAATACCCTCAAGCTACAGAGGCTGAAATTCAACAAAAATGCCTTGAGTATATGAAAAAATAATTCTTCGAGGTATTTGACAATAGTGATACTATGTCAACAAAAAGTACTCAAGGGATAGATATATCCCTACCAGACGCGCATGATCCTTATGAGGAAACTACAGAAGAAATGTTGGAAGCAGCCATGGGAATTCCCACAGATGTAAAGGGTAAAGATATTGAATAGTTAAAATATCACTTACCTACAGTTATACAGACATCTTTACTAAAGTTATAGCTTTACTTCTTTTTCAATCATATTGATTAGAAACAGCCAAGCTGTCGCCTAAGAGATAGATCAAAGAAAAGTGATTCGGTGCGCGATGGGGCCCACAGCGTACCCGACACCTTATCCTTTATTTTGAGCTGAGCCTCGGGGAGCCGCTTTTAGTGCTAAATAACGCATGCAGTGACGTAAGATTCCACCAAAAGGCAATAAGCACCAGAAGCGTTGGCAATAATGCGTTTACTTTATCTCTTCTCTAACCAGATGTCCAAAGGCAATCAATAAAAAGATTCCTTTCTTAGCCATAAATAAGGGAGAAGACTTCATAGTTCGGTGTGCTCAATCTTCTTAGATACTTTGCCTTCTTTTTCTTCTCTTGCTTTCTTTTTGTAAAAGTTAGCCCACCTAAGGCTTTTTAAAAAAAAAGTTGATGAAATAAACTGGAGAAATCAGAAGTTCTATTAGAAATAGCAGGCTTCAAACTGTAAGTCATATTATCTTACTACCTTTTTACTTGGTGTTTTATTTTTTCTATTGGTAAATCAAAATTGGTATCAGAACCATGATTGGCTAAGTTTTTTCTTGCGGAGATAGTTATGTAAATCTGATAAGTTCCCGATGTATCAGCATATGAGGAGGGCTCATAAGCTCAGAGTCTTCAGGCCAACACATACTATAGATATATTACAGAGAGATGTACATTATAAGCTCATTTGGACTAGTAGCAAACCACTGGAGGTTTGCAATGCATATGTGCCTGGGAGGGGCCTATATTGATGAACCTGAACCCTATGAGGAACATGTTGTTTTAGGTGTTAAAATTTTGTATATAAATTGAGGCACACAGATTTGGCAGGCTATTCGTATAATTCTTTGGTGTCAATGCACTCTACTAAGCTACAGCTGGGCTTTCCTGGAGGAATTTTTGAAAGAAAATCTTCAGAATTAATCACATGATTGAAAACACATATATTTTTACATCATGGTTGAAGTTAGTCTACTATATTTCTTGGTAGTACTTGTTTTAAATGAATCATTAACAAAAGTTCATTAGTAAGTTAGATACATCTTTGATGGGGCACAAACATAGGATGCACACACTAGATGCAGCTTTGCATAGATCAAAAGCATTTTTGGTGGACTGAACCAAAGGATATATGAAACATGGATGGAAATTCTAAACCATGAACTGTTTTTTAAGCCAATAACAAAAACAATTGTCAGTTTTATGGTTGTCTAAATGGACCACAATAATAAGATATTGGGGAAAATTGAGTTCATATTCTCCATGTCAAATATGATTTTTTACTCCTCCCTCTGCTTAATTCAGTTTTACATTTTTTTAAACATTTCATCTGTTTATGGATCGGGCGCTTCATCTAATACTTTCATCCTCATATAAGTAATATTAATTGTGCGGTAATATTGTTGATTCATAATAATGTTACTAATTTCAAGACACTGTTTGCTTTCTTGGGTGTTAATCTTTCTTGCAATGATCTATTCTTTTTTAGATGATTGCATTGTCATTATATGTTATTTTTTTATTTTCATGCTGCTATTTTAGCTCTCAAACTTATGGCCGAGAATGTCTAAAAGTGGGATATATAGCTTCTGTTAGAAGGACTGAGAGTAACAGCCCTGTACTGCACTGCACAACCAAATCTCGGCGTGTGAAAATATGTTATGAAAAATAGAGGTGAAGTATAGACTAAAGTTCATTAAAATACAAGTCATTAAAATACAATTACAATCATTAGGAATGCTTTTTTACTACTGTTCCCTGTTGGACTGTGTTCTTGACTAAAAATTAACTAGTAGCAGATGTGTCTTTATGTGAGATTAGGAATGGGTGCCAGCCAAAACACTCTGGAAATTCTAGAGCCTGTTTGGGTAATATTTACTTCAGAAGAATATCTCAAACATGATGCTGTTAAGACATAGTAGCCCTTTTTATTTAAACAGTCATCGCAAACCCCTTTTTTTTGTTGGTTTACTTATCTGAAAATCATTCCAAAACGGTTTACGAGTGTTCTAGTAATGAATAGACTGGCCAGGGACCATCTCATAGATGCCACATCATATATTTTTTGTTGATTACATTATGTTTTGATATGCATTCTTTGTTGCTTCAAGCAAGCTACTGTTATCATTCGTGTTTTTCATCATATACTTTTGGAATATGCTTATTATGTTCAATTGCTAATAATATTCTTTTTGGGTTCTTTTCTTTTCAGGGAACCACCCCTACCTTAGGTCCTATTTTTACCATCCCTAATTATTGAATTTTTAGAAAACCACCCCATATCTACCAATTCATTAACATGAACCACCCATACACTTTTCCATCCAATTTTCCATCAAAATTTTTTAATAGTTTGACGGTTTTACTCCTACATAGGTTTAATTTTGTTGAACTTTGGTATTAAAGTTAAATACCCCAAATTATTTTCCATTTTAACTTTGATGCCGTTAATTTTTTTGCCCAAAAATACCTCAAGAGTCCACTTCATTTTTCCTTTGTTACCTCAAAGTTTTTTTGCCCAAAAAATGCCTCAAAGTTCAACAAAATTTAACTATGTTACTCTGAAGTTCAACAAAATTTAATCTTGATGTCTTATATTTCACTAAAATTTAATTTTGATGTCCAAAGTTCAAAAAAAAAAAAAAAAGCTTTGATACTCAAAAGTTCAACAAAATTTAGCTTTAATACCCAAAGTTCAACAAACTAAGCCTATGTGGGGGTAAAACCATCAAATCATAATTTTTTGGATGGAAAATTGGATGGAAAAGTGCGTGTGTAGTTCTATGTTAATGGAACGATAGATAAGGGTTGTTTCCTGAAACTTGAGTAATTAAGGGCGGTAACGTGAATAGGGCTTAAATTAGACGTGGTTTTCTGGAAAGAAAGAAAAAAAACAGCTTCTTTTTTTATGTATATATCAAACTTGGGTTGTTCTAATAAATAATGCCCCAACTCTTTCTTAGCAGGCTGCACAACAAGAAAGAACTACATTTATTTCTTCTCTGCTGCCTCTTCTTACGGAATATAATCTTCAACCTTCTGTACTTGATGCTCAATCAATTGTTAGTAATTTGAAGGTTTGTAGACTGTTTCTTTTTGTTACAATAGTGGAGAACTGCTCCCATGACTAGTAAATAATCATTGCATAGAGGCGCATGCCTTTTTGATAAGTTTTCAAGTTGATTAAGTGAGATATCTGTAGTTTACCTTCATTCAAACCACATGTATTATAGGGTTAACCACGTCCATTTAGCTATTCTGTTGCTGAATAACCAATACTTTATTCAAAAGTAAGTTTGAAGCTTGTTGTTATTTTGATGCATAATGAATCCCATGATGCTTCGCCGGACTGCCTTCTTGTTCTGAGAAGTTAGCAGTAAGTTTTGAAAGTTGATTTTTTTCCTTTTCTTGATGAGTAGTATTTTGGCTGAAATAAAGCTTCTTGTAAAAGAGATTGCAGTTTGGAATCCTAAACCTTGCATTAAGTTGTAACATTCCTCCCTAAGAATATTTTGTTCGATGCTTTGGTCTTAAGGGGAATATGAGATTCTGTACTGCATGTTTTAGCATCAACAACGAATTCATTCAGAAAGCCTATACAAGATACTGTGTTATATGTAAGATTAAGCTGAGAGTTTTACTGCTTATGTTGGCGGGGGATTTCTATATCCCGGAGTTCTTCCTTTAGTGATGCAACATGAGATATTTTTCAAGCGAGGTGCCTGTGTGTGATAAATGTTTCTGGTTCAACATGCCGGGGTGCCTGATAACATGCCTCCTGATAAGCATTAAGTATTTCGGGGTCTGGGTGTCTGAGCTTCGTAGTTTGTTATTTGATTCCTACTCCTTTAATGTACCTTTTTCCTTTACTAAAATTTTGTAGAGCTTTCAGTAGTATGGAACATTATAGTTAAAAGCATGCACTTCTGCTGTGGTGGAATTGGTGTATGGAGTTGCTTTGGTTTATTCTAAATGAATTTGGTTTGAGTAAAAAATGAGCTAAATATGATCTTTTGTCCTGGAATGAAAAAGCAGTAGTATCATATTTTTTCCCTCAAATGCAGATAATTGTTTGAGATGATTTCATCGTGTACAACAGAGGCCAATAAATGAACCAAATAAGTGGTAATATTATTATTAATGGAGAAAGGACTAGAGATAGGCCTGAGGGAACTTGGTTAGAAACTTTTAAGAGGGGTATAACAATGATTAATTTAGTGGCAACAGGAAAAGTGGAAGAGTAGGATTCATGTAGCTAAACCAAAAAAATTGGGATAAAGGCTTTGTTGTTGTTGTAGATGATTGTTCTCCTTCCTACTGATGTGCTGCAGTCAGGAATAGCTACTTACTTGAACTTTGTGTTACTTCATGCTATGTTGACTTCTGGCAATGTCAACTGCAATCTGTTAGAGTAAGTGCATGCATTCCATTGGCTGTCAGTTTGATTTTGTAGATTTGGATGTCAAATTTGGTCTATTTAATTTTTTGAAAACTATCTTCAGGAGGTTTGTAGGTGTTAGCCTATGTTTAACAATATTTGATATTCTCTTGCAGGTTTTGTTTACACATCTGCAGGAAAAGCTCATTCTTACTGAGGTATGTTATCCAATAATGATACAATGGACCAAATGCGTAATTCAAATGTAAATATCTGATGGACATTGATGTTTACAAGTCTTTGGACTGATGTTATTTTGTTCAATTGATGATAACTGTATTTTTATTCCAAGGATAAATAAATATTGTTGTCCTCAAACTTGGGTTGTTGCAGGATAAATTGAAAGAATCTCAGTATCAGTTAGCTCCATGGCATGCAGAACCATCAAATGCAGGCTTTCCTCCACAATCCCCTTCTCATTCTCTTGGTGCAGCACTTGCAAATTCTGTATGATCATAAAGCTTATGTTCTGTTTTTTAAAAATAACAATTGTATCCCTAATATTTTATATTCTTTCAGAACAAAAGCCTTGAGATTGTTCCCCAGCCTGCATATTCTCACACACAGTCTCCAGTTTCTTCTCCATCAAATGCTCGGACAAAACTCGAATGGGAGGCTTTAGGCAGCCAAAACCATAACCCTGGACCCAGCGGCTTTGCTTCTAAGAATACAAACCAAGATGTTCTGGAAAGAATGTCTCCTTCTCTAAGCAGGTAATTCTGGATGACTGGGATCATATTTAAGACTTATTATTGTCCAGCCATCTGCTTATGCTACTTTTATATTTGTGGATAACCGAGCCAGTAATTTTTTCCTTTAGTGTTTTCTTCATAACTCTTAGTTATCCTCTCTTCCCCCTATCGGCAAACTGTGCTACTAACCTTATATTCTTAGGTTCTGGAGGCATTCATGGCTAGATCCGTGACAAGTGTGTGTGTGTGTGTTTTTTTTAATAAATTTCCCTGCCTGGAAATTTAGGGAAATTTATAGAGGTGTAAGCAGAGAATTCTCTCTAATTTTCCATGAGACCTTGTGCTCCACAAGAGATTCCAATTGATGGGAAAAGATATGCTGCTGTGCTGATGATCATAGATTTACTTGATGGGAAAAGCTATGCTCCACAAGAGATTCCAATTGATGGGATACAAATTCAGATTGATACAGTAAAGAAATATATGCTAGTTATTTGCGTAAAAACAAAGGTAACCTTAACAAAGTTGAATGCCGGGAGAAGATTCATGTGCTGGCCAAATATTTGGGATTAAGGATATGTTGATGATGGCATAATCTTCTTCATTATTCGATGGAAGATCAAGAGGAAAGGAGGTTAAAGGCCAGAAAGAATGTGTCCTTTGTTAGAGCATGAAATTGTGACCCTGAGCCCCCAATACAAATTGGGAGTTTTGGTGTTGTGGAAGAGACTTTAAGATGGTAAAAAAACACTCCAGGTTCATATCCCACCGGATATACATTAACAACAAATCATAAAGTGGATTTTAAGAAAAAAGGCCGGAAAGCAGCTCATATTTTTGTTTATGAAGAAGGCATTCAACTTGCAAGGACATGTTAGAGTATACAATTATAACCCTCAACCCTCACTACTACTTTAGAATTTTGGTTTAGTGGAAGGGATTTTGATATCCTTAATCTTGTTGAACAACTGTTGGACTTATGATTTGAAGACATGGACGCAACCTATGAACTGTAGACATGGATTTAGGTATTGCCGTATTGGACATGATAATTCTCAAGAATCCAGAAAGAATGTGGCTGTATGTTACCTGTGGAGTGTCTAGATATATATTAAACATTTATAGCTGTATACATTGTGTTATTATTTTATTCAACATTTATTGCCGTATTGGACATGATAATTCTCAGGAAATTCCCTTTGAAAGCTATTACTTTTTGCCAAAATTTGGGAACAATTTAATCTTATATACATGTTGGCATGAATAAAGCTTTGCACAATTTATTTTACATGTAGATGAACATGCCAATTTTAGGAGAAAGGAAGGCCCAGCATATTATACTGGTCAACTATTATCAATCTATAGGCTGGTTAATACCTCCCACATATGAAGTTTGTGTTTCAACTTTTGGGAATACATGCATATAAAATAAATACCTTGACCAATTATTGTTAATTTCCCACTCCACACTACACTTTTGTAATTGATGTTTAAATGTGTAATCGATGGTTATGGTGTAGCCAGAGATGTCATGAGGTTATTCTTGGGTTTGAGGAGTATAAAAAGGCCGTAAGTTCTTGGGGAATATTATTTTGTTGATACCCAGAGAGGGTAATGGTGTTCATAATGCCTTATTGGTATTTTAGAGCTTAGGTTTCTCTCTTGTACTCCATGTGATATTGTAATTTTCTCAATGCTCTTCCTTGGGATGTAAGCCTATTTGTTAGATCATGTGTTCCTGTATAACTAGTATATGTGTTGTTTCGTCATCCTTGATATTTCTGGAAAATGTTGGATTTTTTTATCCAGTTATGTGTAAAGTCACTCTTCCCATATTGAAGCATCTTAAAACTAACAAGTACAAAGATCAGGGCTTTGCGATCTTGGTACTGAGTGTTACCATTTGACAAGTTTTATCAAAGTCCACTGTCTATTTGATTTGACTTCATACGACTTGAATCCTGCAAAAGTTGGTAATTACTTTAATCCACCTGTTACATTGAATATAAAGATATCTGCTGTCTTTTCAGGAACACCATGGCAGACGATACGTCAGCTAAAACCATAGGTTATTCTTCAGCTCAAGTAACTCAAGGCGATTCCCATGTTCCACAGTTCAATGTTGAGTTTAAAGACCACCGAAATCCATCATTCAAGGACATTGTTAGAGGAAAGGAAATCGATGATCCCGAGACAACTGGACTACAGCATGGAAGAGACGGTACTGTCCACTGGGGACCTGCAGCCTCTCCTTATTTGTCATCTGGACTTGACGATCCAAATTCCTCGTACCCATATCTTCCACCAGTCCTTGAGGAGCCTAGTTCTTCATTTTCTGAAGGTTTTGACTTGCTAGTAAAGTTCCATTCTATTTCAGGGATCCTTATCAGGGACTTTTGTCCATTGTTTCATTTCTGTTTTTTCGCATATTCGTAACTCTGCAATATGTGCAGCTGCAGAAGACGAACTTTTGCCAGCAATAGAAGGACTTCAAATTTCAGGAGAAGCTTTTCCAGGAAAAGAACTTACAGCATGTGGGTATTCCATCAATGGGACTACCAGTTGTAATTTTGAGGTATATTTGTATTAGAATTAACGTGAGTTAAGCATGCTTTTTCGCTCAAATTAATCTCATATTCACTTTCTTTTCTTGAACATCAGTTCCTTCATTTATTAAATGATTTATTTGGAAACTAGATTCACGTCAGTTTCTCTCTAATCCTTGCAGTTGTTAAGTTATTTGTTTCTTGTCATTGCAGTGGGTACGCTATCTAGAAGATGGTTCTGTGAATTATATCGAGGGTATTACTTTTTTCTTCCCCTTCTTCGTTAGTCTTCATAACCAGTTGCTATTTCTTCTTTGGGCCTGAAACTTAATTAATTTTTGCAATCATTTTTTCTGTATATTTCTGCAAATTTGGTGCTTATTTTCATTTAACTTAACAGGAGCTAAGCAACCCAAATATCTGATTACCGCTGATGATGTTGAAACCTACCTTGCAATTGAAGTTCATCCCCTGGATGACAGGAAACGAAAGGTTTACTAATCTTTCCTGTTTAAATTGATAATTCTTAGTGACTAAATTTTTTTATACAGGGTAGTTCTTCATATTTTAAGCGTCATACATGTTCGAAGTGATGCTTATACTTTAATACCTGAACAATTAATTATCATCTTGTATGAGATGGAATTTACTTAACATAAGGGTGGCCATTGTTAGAGCTGTTTTAAAATAAAATAATGTACTTGACCTAAAACTTTGGGTGAAGGGCGGGATCAAGTAGCATGCTCAATATATGAATAATGTATCTACATCTTGTACAAGATGGTAATACTGCTTGCTTAACTTAGGAATGACCCAGGGCAGAACTGAATTAGGAAAAGGAATGTAGCTGACCCGAAGTTTAGATAAAACTTGTGTTATTTTTTCTTGTTGTATGAAAATGAAAGTAAATAATTATACTCAAGACCTTTAGATTTAAACTCATGGTATTAGAGTTCCCTTCTCATTGTACCCATCAAAGTTGGTTATATCTGTTGACTGCATTACGAATTTAGAGAGAGGGCACCGGGAGCGAGGCAAATATATCCTAAATAATAAATAATGAATGAATGCTTGAAGAAGTAATGTGATTATGTGATTATTGAGTGTTTCTTTTGGATGCTTTAACAATTATGGTTTTCCTGTAATTGCAGGGTGAGCTTGTAAAGGTATTTGCCAATGAGCAAAGGAAGATAACTTGCGGTGAGATACATGATTGTTTATCTCATTTATCTAGTCAGATATTTTGGAATAGTTGAGGTTTCTTTTATTATAATCAGGCATACACTCTTTTTTTCTCATGCGAAAATAATCTTTTTTCGTCTTATTAAGAGTAATCTCTGGGAATTTGTTTTTGCATTACTGGCAAGTAATTTTTGGAGAAATTTACTATATATAAAATTAGTTAAATTCGATATTGAGGAACTTAAACTGGCTAACACAAGGAGATATCTTTATCCTCCCTTCTGCTCACAGCATTACCTCATTCAATGTTGTTGTCCTCCCCCTATTTTCTATTTCCAACTGTGCTCTTCCAGCAGATTCAGGGAAGAAATAGAAAATGGAAAATAAGTGAATATTAGGATTTGCTGTAGAGAGTGGAGGAGAGACGGAAAACTGCTTTTAATTTCCCAGGTTCCTAAGATCTTATGACGCCCGAGCTTTTGAAGCTCTATATGTTTTCAGTCATTTCCATCCTTTTACTTGTAATCCCAATATTTCTTTCAAAAATCAAGCATAATGTATGACTCTGGTCCCACAGCACATAGAAAATTTTCTTTGCATCCTCAAGGCAATATGGAGTGCACTTAAGATTTACTTGGTTTTGGAAGATAAAATGGAATAATGACATACAAAAACAGTAACAGGCTGTTGGTTGACTATTCAGATTTCAGATTGACATAGAAAATTTTCTTTGCATCCTCAAGGCAATATGGAGTGCACTTAAGATTTACTTGGTTTTGGAAGATAAAATGGAATAATGACATACAAAAACAGTAACAGGCTGTTGGTTGACTATTCAGATTTCAGATTGTGCCAAATCAACAAGTACACTTTATATAACTTAGATTACGTTGGATATTTACATCCTTAGTAACTTCTGTAAAAATCTAGGGTAGATTTTTTATGACCACCTTTACTATAACAGCTACTTGCAGATAACAAGGATCATCACCCTTTAGTTTGGTGTTTACCTCATGATCAAGGAAAATTTTTCATCCTAGGGAATAATGTAATGATCGTGAGACTCATCTAAACCCTGAATTTCCAGAAAGGAATGCGTTTATACAGCTTAGAATACTAGCCATCCTCAATTACCATAAAAGCCATTAATTAAGGTTTAAAATCTCGTTATGGTGTCTGTATTGGATCCCTCTTTGAGGTCTCGATATTAGTACTTTCAACTGCTTCAGCCTTTTGGATCAGGAATATCAGAATTTGGTGATTTAAAGCTTCAATTAAAAAAAATATTAGAGAATTTCCTTAAAATAAAATAATTATTTGGAGGAATGATGAGATGCTTGTTTCCTAAAATAATTATTTGAGGGAATGATGAGATGCTTGTTTCCGTAAGTGATGAAGTTCAGATTTTCATACCTTAATATAAGCAGGCAACAACTAATGTCGCTGGGCTGTTAAAAAATGTGAAACTAAATCTCTATGGTTGAATATTTAAATCACGAACTTCCCAAGTGGTCCTAAAGTTTCAAGCTGTTTTGTTTCCTGCAGAATATTATGGTCTTTTAAATGGCTTTGAAAGTGAGAAAATTGAAAACTTAAGCAAGTAAATATTCTAAAGTCATATCCCTGAAGGAGAAAAAAAATCTGTAGAGTGATATTAGTGAATACTAATCTTAAAAAGTTAAAATAGTTAAACAAAATTTTAATTCTAACCATTAATTATTAGTAAACTTTTTTGCTATAGAGTTGCACCTTATTCATGATAACTAGTTCTATTAACATAGTAGAGTTTTCTTCGAAAAGATTTGGAAGTTGACTTTAGCTGATATTCTGAAGAATTTTATTTCAATAAGTATTTTAATAAATTTAGCTCTTTTGCATGTAATTTTTAAATAATTAGGCAATGCTAATTGAGGATAGGTCTAAGAACTGGTGGTGATCAACCATAGGTCTCTAAGCCTCTTTTGCTTTTCTTTCATGTTAGTTTGCAATTAAACATGAATTAGTGATTTAGGACATTGTCTGCTCTTGAAGATGAATTTCTGATTTGGGATATACCAGATGAAGATGATTTAGGTTTCCAGGAAACTAGGTTAGCCCTAATTTGTTAAGTCATGCACCTTGATAATCATGTAATGGCAAATCACTTAGAAACACACATTAATCCAATTAAAGGTGATTAATCAATTAGGGCAAGGCCTCTTTAGAGAAGTTATTTTCTTCAATTAGGACCCAAGTAGAATTGCTATTGAACATTGAGCATGCAATTAATAACGATCAGCTAGAATAGAAATCTAATTGGCATGATTCCATGCTTCTAAATAGATGTATGATGTATCTCCTAATAAGTACTTTCTTTATAAGACAAGTTTCACAAAACTGCAATGAATTTGGGTGTTTTACACAACATAGCGTCATTTTTTTATTAGAGAAAACTATCATGAGTTGTCAAATACTTCAAGGAGAAAAAATACAATGAATTATCTGGAACTGTTGCTAGTGGAGTTAACGTCTTGGATAAAATATGTAAATTATCCTTATTTATATCTACTAATCCACAAAGTTCACAAGGATAACATTGAAAGGATTCAATTTCTTCAAACTTAAAAAAATAATAATTAAGCTAGAATAAACATAAAATAATAAAGTCCAAAAAGTAGATACAACTAAGAAATACAAGGCTTGAAAGTAAGGGTGCTCAAAAATATGTGTATCCAAGGAAATATTCGTATATAAATATGTTTACTAAAATCAATAACCAATAAGATATGGTCACGGATATGATTATGTAGTGAAATATTCGGATACTCAAAATATCCGAATACATATTCGTCATATTGTTGCAACAATTTTAATCTTTAGATTAATGGATTAAAGTTAATTGTGATGATCAGGATATCTAATCTTAGCTTTTCAGATATAACGAACATATTGATGAACTCTCTTGTATCATATGAAATATATATATATATATATATATAATATATATATATATATATTATATTAGAGCGAGAAACGAGAGAGAGAGAGAGAGAGAGAGAGAGAAATGGAGAACAGCATTTGTACCAAGCTACTTGGTAGTGAGGTGGCGGAATCTTGTCCATAACACACCATTGAAGATAGAGCCTCAAGTACACTTCACCAATTCCAAATGTAGATGTAATGGACCAAGAATTCCGCACTCACTGACCAAGCTCTTGGTAGCCAATTTGCTTCCATTTTTCTCGATATATATATATATATATATATATATATGAGAAATATGGGTATGCTTGGTACCAAGCACAAATTTTGTGCTTGGTAGTGATGTGTCACATCCCCATCCACTTCTTACTCATGTGAATGTGGTCCCAAATTTAAATGAGTGGAGGAGGATGTGACACCTCACTACGAAGCATACCCATATTTCTCTCTCTCTCTCTCTATATATATATATATAAAATCTTTTTTCTCGTATCCGATTTTAGCGCATTTTGATATGAATTTTTCTTACCTAGGCAAAGCCATTTCCGTGATTGGTAAGCAGATACGGATATGGTAAATATCATATCCGAGCCGTATTCGGGCCGTATGCACCCCTACCTGAGAAGATATGTACCTACAACCCACACAAAATTATTAACACTAGCCCATGCTTTGCACACGGCATTAATACTAGTATGGCTAATTGTCCAAAGCATGTCACATGTTTTACAGCTGAAGGCATGGTATTTTATGGAGAAAAGCTCATGGTAGTTTTCTCTAATAATACAATATTATGGTAGTTTTGTGCAGAACACCCCAAAGTGATGGTAGTTTAATGAAATTCACCCTTCTAACTAGGCGTATATACTCAATAAATTGAGTAATGTATCCTGTTCTCCTTATAGACTCAATAAGTTGCTCTAGGTGCCTACTTAAATTTTATTAGCCAGTTTTGACAAGTATCTGTTCCAAAATAGGCCAAAGCATATTGTTCTAGCTTGGTTGGTTCAATTGTAGAGGGGTGTTATTGTGGAAAGGTCAATATCCTGACTGCTATGGCCAATGCATATCAGTACCCATTTTAAAACCTTGCTATTACTTAAATGAACGTACTTCGACCCATACTTGCCTCCCCAGGGAATTTATTCAAATATATAGTTATGTCTAAGTTTAAGACTATTCTAATATACATAAAAAAAATATCCCGCAGTTTTCATTTAATATTTTAAGTTTCATAATAGCACATAATTAAGAGTTAAAAGTTGATTTATATGGAGACCATGCACACACATATGCTAATATGTTATAATTAGTTTAAGTCTGCATATATGCCAAAAATCTAAGGGAAATTGCAAACGTGCTTCTGAAAACAGTAAAACAAACTGAAGGCAGGTTCGTCTAAATCAAACAATGAAAATTGGGAAGATTATGAAAGAGGTTTGCTCAAGCCTTATGCTTAAAGATCTAACTTCCTGGAGTATGAAGCTTTGTCCACCTTTAAACTGGGGGATCTTGGGCCCTATCATGGAAAGAATGAAGACTTGAACTTGAGAATGAGTTCTCGCACTTGAGAATGAGTTCTCGCCAATTGGGACTGAAGAAAATGGCTTTTTGGCTAAGCCACTTTAAAGGCCAAAATAATGATCTCCTTTCTGTAATTTGCTTTGGAGCACTATTCATTAGTTTTGGTTATCGTGTTTTTAAGTAGTTGAGACTAGTTGAGTCTTTAGGGAGCTGCATCTTTTAAAAGTTGTGTAGACTTTAAAGGGTGAAAGAAAATTTCTTTCAGGAAGATGAATAGGAAAGTGAAAAATACTTGAGGACTTCAAGAAATGTGTTAACGAAGTATGTAAGCTTCGTATAAGATACTTATATTTACCCTCTTTAGTTCATGAATAATAATGGTTTTTTTTAGTGTTTCTCTTCAAATCATTTCTTGAATGGGGATTCCTTCTTCTTCTTTTCCTACTTAAGGTCTTTCTTCCTTTCCTGCTCATCGCTTCCACCTTCATATAAATTTTCATTGCGTGTGTTTTCCTTCCTGACAATTTGCTTTGTGGTCAATGCTTCTGCTTTTAGCAATCAATTAATATTGCGCACCTAAAATCCATCCATCTATTGTTACCTTTAGAGGTAAATATTACTTACTTAGTAAAGGTGTTTTGAGACTTGTTTTTTGGCTTATTGACAGACAACTCTCAAATCATCATCTTATAAGCCTTTCCTTGTTAGATGAGGTCCCCTGTTGCGCGAACTTTGTTTGTATTTGGGGAATATAGGAATTAGATGGAATCTATTTTGTTGGCATTCTACTTCATTTTCAAGAACTAAAGGAGCTTGATTACATCCCCTAGGTGTTGTTTATGTGCAACTTGGTGCATCAACCATAGAAGAGGCTGTACTTATTTTGTTCTACCCATGTAGTACGCCTACTCATTATATCTTTGACCTGAGCATAAGTGACCTACAGTTGAAGAACAAATTCCTGAGGCTTATGACATTTCCTTGAGTGATTTTTAACCTGAACAAGTAACAACAAGGAGCCTTCATCCCAAATTTTCAGGCTGGCTACATAAATTCTTGTTCTCCATTTATCTCTTTTGAGGGTCCTCTCCTTCAAATTAAGATATAACTTTTAACTATGAACGAGCTTGTAACCAACATTTTCCACATGCTAACACCATCTTGATCAGTCCTCTCTTTGTAACCTCACTTTAAGCAACATCTTCATACGGTTACAGTCCTTTGTTACATTTATCTTATTAATGGCATGAGAGGGTCATACTTAATGTGTATGCTCGTGGTGAGATTTGCCAAGTCTTATATCATTCTATCATGCTCTTCCTCATGTAACTCCTTGAATTGGTGAAATTCCACTCAGGGAGTCAGAGGACACTACACAAGAGGAGCCCTTTGTTAAAGTCCAGAAGGTTAATTCTTTCTGCTGGAAACATACACTATATAATTTAGGGTTATATAATTTAGGGTTAATTGCAGATAGACCCCTGTACTATTGCCAAATTGAACTTATTGCCCCTCTAGCTCTATTGTTGCAGGTAGACCCCCTGAAAGAGTATTGTTCAGATATCACCCGAATGAAAATCTATTGTTGCAGATAGACCTTCGGAAAAGAGTGAAATTTCACTCGGCAGTCTATCTGCAACATCAGGGCTACAGGGGTAGTAAGTTATATCCGCTGTAGTACAGACACCAGACCCTATGATATATGTTCATGCAACTTGTGAGTAACCTTTCAAATGTTTTCCTTTAGAGCAATGCCCAAACATGTGAACTGAGTCCATCATTCATATGCTCATCCCTTAAATATTCAGCATTTATTTATCCAAACATCATCAACTCAGAGTAACCCATTGCACATTCTTTACCATGCCAACAGAGTCACTCATTCATACGTGCATCCCTTTAATGCTTAGAACAGTCTTATTTATTGAAAACATCATTAACTCATAGAGTAACCTACTAAGCACTCTTTATTACTCACTTTATTCATAGCATGATAAAAATTTGGTGGTTTATTTCTTACTTTCATGGGCTTAAATTACATGTTGATTCACTGGATATTATGGGTCTCTCTTCTGCTATTTCACAAAATATTCACACAATCTGTAGAAATTCTTCTCTAGACTTCTGACTATAATCATATTCTTGTTGTTCTAGTTTAATTTATTTTATGGGAGCATGAGAGCAATTGCGTTTCTCCCTGTTTGTATGAGCTTGAGATGCATAATCAATACAGTAGATTTTTTTTTCTTTTTTCTATCTGTTAACTTGCCTCATAAATTCAGTTGCAATCCTGAGGATAACATATGCTTCTGGCAGTTCCATTGAGTTCTAGGGTTGCTAAATAAAGAACAGTGTTTACTTATTTGTCTTGCTGAAGTCTCTTCAGTTCTGCATTTCTTATGTATTGTTTTGTTTAATTTTCTGTGGCATTCAGAACGTTTCGAATTTATATTTACCTATGCAATCCAAGGAAGTTTCTGATTTTAATCACTAGCTAAATTAAATGACTATTCATGAATTCACATTGGATTAGAAACTAGAGCTATTTATTCATTGTTGTTCTCCATCTTGATGCAGATCCTGATATGCAGAAGCAGATCGAGAATACCCTTTCCATTGGACACATATCTTATGAAGTTCATTTATCTGTATGTTTGTGACTATCTTGCTTCTGTTTCTTATGTATTTTAGTTTTGAAAATTCATTATATAACCAGTTGTTTTCAATGCATAAGGTTAATTCTGAGAACTTATATTATCCATTGCAGGCTAAATATCTAGACATATGGGAGCAAGCTGTTTTGGCAATTAAGAGGGAAGGCTACAGTATAAAGTGCAATGGCCCGCGTGGAGTTGTTGTTGCAGAGAAGTTCCAATCAACTACCACTGTATGGGTTTTTGCAAGATGTGGAATCACTTATAAATGCTATTACTGTGTTACAGCTTGTCATAAATTGGTTAAATTTCAAAGTCATCGTTTCTGTGTCAAGTGTCTATGCAACTATAGAATATATTATAAAATAGTATTCATTTTTATCACCTTTTAGAATTTATTTACTCCAATGTGCTGTGCTTTCAAAAGATATTTGGACCCTTTGCTGATGCATCAAACATTCTTCTGCAGATTACAATTCCTTATGGCCATCCCATGGAGTTCTCAATTCAATGTGCTAATGGTGATGAGTATCTCTTAAGGGCAAAAGATAGTAGCTGGTAAGTGCCTATTCACTTGTTATTTTTAGGTCTTATCATTATTCAAGGCTGCTATATTTATAATGGTATTAGGATTTTTCAGGAGCTAATTGTAGATGTTCTTAACCTCATGTTAATAACTTAAATGCATGACTAGATACTTTATTATTAGTTTCTCTAGCTTGTTCACAGTAAGTGTATGCTTATCTGTTTCTTCTGTTGCACTTTTATGCCTGATTTGACAGGTTTCGGGATACCATTGTGCTTACTATGAGATTATTCAAGAAGATGGTATGTTTGCTCTAATCTACTCGAAATTTTCTATTATATCTTCAACATTGTCCAGACAATCAAAATTCATGTTACTTGCTTCTTTTTCTGGACTCTCTTCTTTGTCATCAGAGGATTTGTTTGTCAACGGTGTTGTCTTTTTGACTATCTAGTCGGCATTGCTATATTTAAGTTCATGTTACTTTTAGTATGTTATCCTCTTTGTTTGAGGTACCAATTTCATTATCGAGTTTTGCCTGATTTACCGTGAAGTTAGACACAGATGGTATCAGATGCATTTTTCTTCTCATGTCATGGTTGACCGTGTCCCAAGGGTTAGTTCCCTAAAATAATGTTTATAATGCTAGGAAGCAGAGATATGTTTCAGCTGTATGTTCTTTCAGGGCGTTACCTAATGCAGCTAGGAAGCAGAGATATGTTTCAGCTGTATGTTCTTTCAGGGCGTTACCTAATGCAAGAGGACACCCACTCTGGAAAAATGCAATACATAGTTGCTGTATGTTCTTTCAGGGCGTTACCTAATGCAAGAGGACACCCACTCTGGAAAAATGCAATACATAGTTTGTATATTATGCGTAATGAGATGGTTTAATTCTCTAGATCATTCTTACCACCTGATCTCCATTTACTCACCACTATGCAGCTTGCTGCTCTTAGCTGCCCTGTTCTGTTTTTGTTTCTTCTTTTTTAGTTTTTACGCTACTGGTAAGATACAACCTGGGGCACAAAAGAGAAATCTGAAGATCTATAATGAAATCTGATGAGTTCTGAAAGCAATATTTAGAAGCTAAAGAAATCTGAACACAGTGCTGATATGTCTGAGAACTCCTGGGTATTACTATATGCAAAGCGTTAAAACTGTGCGCAAAATTTTAGGAAGAGTGCAGACAAGAAGTGTGACTTCCTTACTCGAATTTTAATTAAATTTAAAACTGAGCAAGTTCTTTTCATGGGTTTCATGTCCAAATTATTAGTGTTCTCTTCGCCTTCTATCTGTTCCTTAATCTGTGTGGTCGGTTACCTGCTGTTGGTGTGAATTGCAGAGATTCTAATTAATGCCAGTTCCATCATTTGTTTGTTCTATAGAACAGTACTGTCCCATGCATATTTAACTGTATTGTCTGGTGACATTCTTTTTCTGTTGTAATCATCATGTTACTGATAATATGGCTGATATTACACTAGCAACGTATTTATATATCTAATGAATATTTCGGTTTTTAATAAGCTGCAATGCATATTTTACATTGGATATCAAAATTGGACATGTATTTTTTGTGCCCTTTGGCTAAAAGACAGATATTTTGCTGCAGGCAATAGAAAAAAGGAAAGGGAGAAAAAAGGGTCTCTTCTTCAAATCCTAGTCCTTGCCATTATGAAGGATGGTGATGTACATAATTCTAGAATTTAATACATTTCTGCAGATGTACATTAGATGTAGAGGTCTTCTGGATGGTGATGTACATAATTCTAGAATTTAATACATTTCTGCAGATGTACATTAGATGTAGAGGTCTTCTCCATTATTCTAATCTTCTAGAATTTAATACATTTCTGCAGATGTACATTAGATGTAGAGGTCTTCTCCATTATTCTAATCTCACCTGTAAAGATCTCTACCAATTTTTCTCAAAGGAGAGATCATCTTAACTTCTTCTGTCCCCAGCACAATTCTACCTGTTTTCAGTACATTTTCCAACTGTTCTTGTTCTGTACATCTCTTAGCTTCCTGCTTAGGCTTTAAATGGACAGATGCTGGATGATATCAAATATTATCGAGCCAATTTGATGAAGTCATAAATTAAAATGCAAAGGTTGAGCTGTTAGCTGAATAGCAATTATTATTATTATTATTTATTTTTGTATTTTTTGTTTTTTTATTTTTCTTGGTTGGTGCTTCCAATTTGCTATTGGTTTGCAGTTCACATTACACTGGATTAAATATGGATCTATATTGTGATATCAATTTTGACTATATTTGAATCTGAGCAAGTTCTTAATGCCAGCTTTTGTTCATTTGCATCATCAGGTTTTCCTTGTTGCTTAATCCATGGACTGGATCTGCTGATAGTTGTCTGAGCTCATTCAAATTGATTGCATGGTTTATCATTTCTGAAGGAAGAAATTTTTGAAATGAATCCATTCACAATTTTAATCCCACATTCCGACCCAATCCAAACTTATTTACCAAAATCGACCTAATTTTTGGCCACGAAGCTGACGTGGCGAGAAAGTGGGTCGATTTTGATAAATAAGTTTGGATTGGGTCGGAATGTGGGATTAAAATTGTGAATGGGTTCATTTCAAAAACTTCTTCTTTGTGAAGGGGTCCGGATAAACTTGCCTCATGCCTCATTGTATTATTAGTAGCGCAACGACACGATTTTAACTCGAATGATTTCCAGATTATGTTTTTTTTCTTCTGTGTGTGGGTCTGGATTGGGTATTGTTAGTGTGTACTTCGGTATCATATAGCATTAGACATTTCTACTTGGTAATAATATATTATTTGGCAAGATTTATTGATCTGTAACGGTTCGTTTTTGGAGGTATTAAGCTTGTTCTGTCAAGAGGAAATGTATTAATCTCACCAAACACTTTCACTGTTAATTCACCCCATTTTCTAGTTTTGGTTCTAGGCGTAGCCCTCGCAAAATAACTATCAGGGGGAATTGATGTTGTATCCGGATAAAGTTTTGGCCCACTCGATACAATTTATCTTAATTTGTTATGATATTTAAATTCTTATACTATAAAGAGTTATAGTGGATTTAGATAAGATCATAGGACAAATTTTCAAAACCAACCCATTTGATGTTTTAATTGCAAAAAACGACCCGTTTCTAACTTATTTAGAGAAACCGACCTGGTTTCAGCACTGTCGTTGAAACCAGGTCGGTTTTTCTAAAAAACTTTACGAAACTTCACGGGAGTTCAACTCCCGTGAAGTTTAGCATACTTTTAAACTTCACGGGAGTTGAACTCCCGTGAAGTTTATTTCCACCAATAAACTCCACGGGAGTTCAACTCCCGTGGAGTTGCAGGGTAAAATCCCCAGCGAGCAGCTCGCTGGAAAATCTGGCCTGCAGCTTCACGGGAGTTGAACTCCCGTGAAGCTGCAGGCTAATTTCCCAGCGAGTTACTCGCTGGGGATTTTACCCTGCAACTCCACGGGAGTTGAACTCCCGTGGAGTTTATTGAGGGTAATAAATTTCACGGGAGTTCAACTCCCGTGTCTCTCCCTGCAACCGCCCCCAAACCCTAACTTCTCTCCGTCGTCGTCCACGTCGTTTCCGACCCCAGCCCCCCAAATTCGACCGCCGGCCCTTGATTCCGACCGCCAGCACTCCTTTCCGACCGCCGGCCCTTGATTCCGACCGCCGGAACAGCTAACTTCGCCGGATTTCGATAATTTGAGGGTAAATTCCTCCCAAAATTAGTTTTTCTCTTAATTTCTTGTATTTTCTCGCTATTTAATGGTGATTACATGTAAAAAATTATATTTTAGAATTTAATTGTGAAATTTTTATGATTTATGTGAAGAAAACTTAAATAATTTTGTCGATTTAGAGGGTAAATTATCAATAATGTAAAAAATAGTGTTACTACATATGTATGACATCTAATTTATTTTAAGAAAATTGTGTTATCAATAATTTTGTCGATTTTAGAATTTCATTGTGAGTAAGTTATGAAATTATAAAAAATCTAAAAATTAGTGCTATATGACATCAATTAGATTTGAGAATTTAATTGTGAATTTTATGAATTATGTGAAGAAAACTTAAATTATTTTGTCGAGTTAGAGGGTAAATTATCAATAATGTAAAAAATAATGTTACTACATATGTATGACATATAATTTAGGATTTAATTTTAAGTAACAATAAATTTTTAAAGTCTTTTCGTGTAATATTGATCTTGAATGTTTTACTCTTCAGAGGTAATAATGAACGATCGAATCGTAATTTTGTGTTCGTATGATGGGAAGATTAAATACCTTGAAAATAATATGCCCGTTTATGAAGGAGGTACGACGAGACCATTGTTTATAACAAAATCATGTACTTTCGATGAGTTGGTTAATGAATTGCACAAACTTACATTAACCAACTCACGTGAGTATCACCTTAATGTTATTTGCAATTATCCATTAACCAACTCACGTGAGTATCACCTTAATGTTATTTGCAATTATCCTGTCGTGGAGAACAGGACAAACGACATTCAAATATCAAGTGACTACGATATGAGTCTCATTGGAGTCTTACATGACGAGAAGCGTTAGATTGAATTGTTCATTGAAAAACATCAAAGGAATTTGGGCAAATCGTTGAATTATGATGGAATGTATTCCCGCATATTGGAGGACCCTGATGTTGATTCCGTTGGCTTTTTATCTCCTCAACAAGATGAAGGTTGGACTCAATCACAATATATGAGCGGTCCTTCGCTTGTGGACACTTCGAATGCGGTCGATACTAACACGAGAGTTCAAGAAGATAATGCAAGTGTTGAATCTGAGAATGATGATGAAGAGGAGGGCTTACAAATTAATAGCATGACCTTGATAGATCGTGATGAAGGGGACAACCACCACATTGACGGGTGTTATGCTAATAATGAGTATGTTGTTTTAGAGGATCCGCCGCCCGATGAGCTTCAAGGAGAAGAATGGATCGATAACTCCGTGATGGAAAGTGTTCCTATTGGCACTAATAGCGGTCATGATACACAGGGCGAGGACTTCTCATTCGTGAAGGGAGATCTATATGAGAGCAATGAGAAATTGATCCATGCGCTCCGCTTGTACACCATTGCAAAAAATGTCAAGTTTAGGCCAACAAAAAATAATACTACAAGCTATAATACGGTTTGTTTCTATCGCAAAGATGGCGATGATGAAGATATTGATGGACACCACGACGGCAATGCGAAATGTCCGTGGAAGCTTAATTCACGCTCCGGTGTAAGAGTAGGCGGGCAATTCAAAATCACGGCATACAACGGACTCCACACTTGTAGCAATCCTCGATTAGAGATGAATAACAAGAATGCATCCTCTTCCTTCATATATCGATTGATTTTACCGCATCTGAGGGAGGATTTTGATCTAAGGCCGAAAGATATTCGTCTTCTAGTGCAAAAAGCCACCAACTTGGATGTATCATATCACAAGTGTTGGAATGCTAGGAGGAAGGCGATGATAAAAATATTCGGTGATTGGGATAAATCGTATGAGATCTTACCTCATTATCTTGAAGCACTCAAAAGAGAAAATCCAGGAACTGTCTACGAAGTATCTTCGGACCCCGTTGATGGCGGAGATCGGTGGTTCACCGGTGTATTTTGGGCATTTGAGCCATGTATTGAGGGGTTTCGATATTGTCGTCCTCTTCTTAGCATTGATGGCACCCACTTATACGGCAAGTACAAAGGAGTTTTGCTTGTTGCCACCGGAGTTGATGCGGATGGCGGTTTGTTTCCTTTGGCGTTTGCAGTGGTTGATATTGAAAACACAGAGAATTGGGCGTGGTTTTTTGCATGCATTAGATATCATATCCCTAGTGTGGGTGCGCGGCCGATTACATTCATATCTGATAGGATGAAAGGAATTCCAAGAGCACTCCAACGTCATTTCCCAGAGCCACATGCACATCGTTATTGCTTGCGACATATTAGGGACAACTTCAAGAAGAAATTTGGAAACGGTCAGGTTCAAGATCTTCTTTGGCAAGCCGGCTGTGCAACAGAAAAATTAGTTTATGACCAAATACGAGAGAGGATTAAGTTTATCTCCCGAGCTGCACATGATTGGATCGAAACTAGTTTGGGACCACACAATGTTGATAAGTGGGCTTTATGTGAAGATGGCTGGAGCCGGTTCTGTATGATGACTACGAACGCTTCAGAGAGTTTCAATGGCGTGCTCAGGGGAGCACGCGGTATGCCAATACAATCACTAGTTGCTAAAACATTCTACAGACTTAATAACTTCTTTCTACGACGTCGCGAACTTGGTGAAAATATCCGCTCGGAGCTCACACCGAAAAATGATGAAATGTTAGCGGCTCGGATTGTACAAGCTCGATCCTTTCATGTCGTAAGATACAGTTTTAATGATTGGGAAGTCATTGAGGGAATATCACATAGAGAAAATCGCTCTTATAAAGTGAACATGTTAGTGGATCACTCGTGTACGTGCACTTGCAACGTACCGCAATTACAATGGATTCATTGTTCACATGTTGTCGCGGCTTGTTCTGATCTACAAGGTGGTGCGAGGATTTCACACTATGAGTTCGTCGAGGCTTGGTATTCTACTTACAACTATCGACAAACATACAAAGAGTGTTTTCGTCCACCATATGATAGTCGATATTGGACACAAGACGGGCCATTGATATTGCCTCCTTTGTATAAAAGGTCGGCAGGGCGCCCTCGTTCCGTACGAATTAGAAATTGTATGGATGACGATCGTGAAGGAGTTAGGAGGAGAAATAAGTGTAGTAGATGCGATCAATCGGGCCATAAGAAAAATAATTGTCCAGTTAGGATTAGGCGTTGATGTTGTAATTTGTAGCGGTTTCGATCTGTGTTTTCTTCCGTATGTCATTTGTGATTGTTAAATGCTAGGGGTTTCGTTCTGTGTTTGTTTCCGTGTGTCATTTGTGATTGTAATTTGTAGCAGTTCCGTGAGTTGTTTGTTTCTGTATCTCATTTGTATCGTACTATGTTATATAAATTTAATGTTTGGTTTCAAGTTATTGCTTTCTTCACGTTGCGCATTCGTTTGTTGTTTATATATAACTAGATGAGTATTTTAACAAAAAGATCTAACACATTGAGCATTGTCTTCTAATCTAATTCTCAGTTATATTCATTATGGATCCGGGACCGAGACGCCCCGATGTTTTGACCCTCCAGGCGAGCCACGTTTCAGATTATATTGGCTCAGGACAGGTAAAACATCTTTTGTATATGCTAGTTAGCATTGGCACTAATTTTAATTTTTCGCATTGTACTTAATCAATTCTTTTTGACGTGCAGCCCGTACCTGATTTCACCATGATCGAGCATTCCCAGAGCCATTCATCTTGGGTCATTGAGGATGAGAGAGTTCTCGCGCTGATCTCTCAGGCTGGTTTTCGGGAGTGTTCAACGGTTCGATATATCAGGCTTGATTGGCCGCTTATCACTGCTTTGATTGAGAGGTGGAGGCCAGAGACCAACACCTTTCACATGCATATAGGGGAGTGCACCATCACTTTACAGGACGTGGCCGTCATTCTTGGGCTCCGGATCGATGGGCTGCCAGTTACGGGCACCGATGATCATAGTTGGCCTGAGGTATGTGCCCGGCTTCTTGGACAGGTTCCGGACTTGAGGAGTGGTGCGATGAAGCTATCGTGGCTTCGTCAGACATTTCAGGGCGACATACCAGAGGATGCCAGTAATGAGACGCTTCAGTTCCATGCTCGGGCTTACATATTGCACATGATAGAGTGCGTGCTTTTTCCTGATGCGAGCAAGACTCTTGTACATGCACGATGGCTGCCGTTGCTTGAGGATTTTGACGTATGCGGCGCACTGTCGTGGGGCAGTGCGGTGTTGGCATACTTGTATCGAGAACTGAGTAGAGTATCCCTGATGCAGAATAAAGAATTCAAGGGATGCTGCACATTGATACAGATTTGGTCATGGGAGCGCATTCATATTGGACGCCCTACTTTACTTGTGCACCGTGACCTACAGGGGCAGTTTCCTTTGGCGTACAGGTATAATTGTACACACAAATTTTATTCGCACTGAATTTGTACTTATATATTCTCTATTCTGCATATAGGTATAACGTACGGTACGCTAAGTACCGATCAGCGATGCGCCATCGTGAGTTTTACCAAAATGAGCTTGATGGCCTCCAACACAAACAAGTAAATATAAATCTCAAGTCGTTATGAATATTATAGTTTTGTTGTTAATACTGATAAATGTTTTGTTTTATTTCAGTTCAAGTGGAGACCCTATACACAGCCGGAGCTGGATATGCATTCTCTTGCACCCATCTGCCGAGATAGTCCCGACTTGTGGAGAGCGAGAGTTCCATTGATTTGTTGGGAGATCGTGGAGATGCATGTCCCTGACCGTGTGCTACGACAGTTTACGCTCTCTCAGCATGTACCAGAGCCTGTTGAGCAGATCTCTCATCGGCGGCGACCTACTTCGCACCATAACGACTGGGTCGTAGTTCGTGCGGCCTACATAGACAGGTGTGCTCAAAGGTGGGATTTCATCCAGGATACGAGGCCCACGGCTGTTGACTATACCGCGTATATGGGTTGGTATTGGGATATCACACGTAGATGGATCACACGTGACCCACAGCCCTTAGCTGGACACATGCCACGGCCACCGACAGACAGTTACATCCCTAGTGGGATGAACGAGAGAGATTACGTAAGTTTCTAAGCTAAATTATAATATTTTTTTCTTGAGTTGGTACTTAATAAATTATTTACCTCACAGGTCCATGCTTTGGATAGCATTCAGGCTGATATTGATGCGACCGTGCCTGAGATTCAGGACACTTCGCATGCTGATGGAGCCGGCACTTCACATGATGATGGAGCCGGCACTTCACATGCTGATGGAGCCGGCACTTCGCAGCCTCACACACAGCCGGATACTCAGATAGTCGAGGCTCATCAGCGCGGGGGGCGGGGAAGAGCGAGGGGGAGGGGGAAGAGAGGGAGAGGAAGGAGAGGAGATATATTGGGTTGTATTTGAACTTATTTTGTTAAAATTTGTAAATTGTATGAATTTTCAAATACTATATTTTTATGGATCAATTATAGCTCGATATGTGATCTTTTTGCGTATTGTTTGATTCGTGCGTGTTTAAATAATATATATATTGCAGTAATTATTGTCAACAGGTAAATAGTTGTATATATGAGTTAAATAGGTAGACGTATGCATGCTGTGCATGTTTTTGCAAAACCTGCAACTTCAAGGGAGTTGAACTCCCGTGAAGTTGCAGTGTAAATTTCCCAGAGAGCGATTCTCTGGGAAATTTTGGCCTGTAACTCCACGGGAGTTCAACTCCCGTGGAGTTTTAACAATACAACAAACTCCACGGGAGTTGAACTCCCGTGGAGTTTATTGAGGGTAATAAATTTCACGGGAGTTCAACTCCCGTGAAGTTTAAAAACGTACTAAACTTCACGGGAGTTGAACTCCCGTGAAGTTTCGTAAAGTTTTTTTTCAAAAACCGACCTGGTTTCAGCGACAGTGCTGAAACCAGGTCGGTTTCTCTAAATAAATTAGAAACGGGTTGTTTTTTGCAATTAAAACATCAAATGAGTTGGTTTTGAATAGCAATTATTTACCTGCAACATAATTTACGTGCTTTTAATTTTAATTGGGGAAAAAAAAAACACTTCAAACTTTTTGAGAGAGATTCCTCTCGAACTCTCTTTTTGGCGAGCCTCTATCTGCTATGTTGAGGGGGTGATTTTGTAAATCACCCCTCAACTCATCTGGGATTGGCTTCCAAACCCTATTTACCCAAGTTATTTTTTCCCTGTCACTCCCCCAGGATTCTCATCACCTTCTCCATCGCCTGCAGCTGAACTCTTCATCATTTGACAAATATTATGAAAGTTGAGGTCTTTAGACTTCAAATTTATAGCATATAACATTACCGAATACTCTGGGACATAGACATCAGTAAAATGATTATCCAAATCTTTTCTGGATCTTAATTCATTCATATACAAATGATTATCCAAAGCATTTCTCTCACGGGAATGTCAATAAAGATACATTAATGTAGCTTCAACACAGAGAATGTACAAGTAACGGAATGAATATTACAGTTGTCCAAACTTTACTGAATCTTAATTCATTCATCTTGCATTTCACTAAATTAATGCAAAGCACATGTACTTTTTTTTGTAATCATACGAACTCAAAGAACACATACAATTATCTGCGGATTGAAGTAAAATTCTTGGTACATTTGAGCTGAAAATGCACCTCGTAGTGAAGGTACTAGAAGGTGACAGATAAAAAATGCTAATCTCTGTATTCAATGCAAGCACCATTTCAAAAATCACGTGTAAACAAAATAAAATTCCAGGAAAATTTTCGAAGTGACCAATTCCTATCATTAACTGGAAATCTGCAGCAAGTAAATGATCGAATAAGTGGTAACACGCATTTATGGATGCCCATGCGAATGCTGAGGAGTTTGATACAGGGAGAATTGTGCATGAATCAGTCTTTATCTAGTGTTGGGTTTATTATAGTCATTAATTGTTACTGTAATTAGATGTAAAAATGAATGTGTTTGGGTATTAAATGGACGGACCATAAACGGGCGGACATGTTTTACCATTTACCCATTTATGACCCATTTAACATTTTCTAAATGGGCGGGTTTTTAACTGCACATTTAATAAACAGTTCACCCATTTACTCATTTAACTATAGTAGTTATGTATATAATACTTTTTGGGGTGTTTTTTGTAAATTTTAGGGGGGCTTTTTGCAAACTATTGAGGCTTTTCGTAAACTATTGGGGGCTTTTAGTAAACTATTAGGGGCATTTTTTTTGCAAAGATAGGAACATAAACAAAGGCAGACAAGCTCATGACTGAACCATTTACAAGCTTGGATAAAAGTACAGACCTCACATATTTGCAAAATTAATACATAACAAAAAATGGTGCCAACATATCATGACCTTTGAACCTGAGACAAAGTATCCATAACAAAATATTAATACACATTTTATGCTGAAACACATAGATAAAGACTGCAAGAAACTAAAAAAGTACAAATTACTCCTGTATATCATTTGCTCTATATGTTTCCACTGAGTTATATTCATCATACCCTTTATCCTCTCTTGAATCAGACTGTAGAGATGCCTCTGATCCCGTCAATCTGACTGATGAGTTAATATATTGAGGCACAAGACCCTGCAACAACCCTGCAGCTGCTCCGTGTCTCAAGAAAGCTCCAACCTGTGCACAATGAATAAGGTGAATTACTTATAGTGATAATAATACACTAGGTAGCAGTAACAACTGAAAGTATGAATTTCTTGCATACTTCAGGTAAAACTTTTAGCATCTCGTGTATGTAAGATGTAGTAACTCTAGTCTCCAAAACTAATAATGCATGTTTTTCCCCCTTCAGCAGGCAAACTTTAAAAACTTAGCTTCATATACAAAAGTACCTATACGAAACAATTCATGAGATTGGGTCCAGAAGTAGTTTAGTATCAATAAACTAGTGTCTGATACGTACTTACATACGAAACAATTACATGCCACTAACAATAGCATGTAATGCTTTAGAAGTTCTACGTACTTACATACTTAACAATTAAAAGTGTCCTAGCATGTAATGCTTTAGAAGTTCTACGTACTTACATACTTAACAATTAAAAGTGTCCACCAACAGTATCGCAAGTTGACACAAATTTTAATAGAGAAAACTTACATACTTAACAATTAAAAGTGTCCACCAACAGTATCGCAAGTTGACACAAATTTTAATAGAGAAAAACTAGGATTGTAAATATTCAATTTTTATATCAAATCTCTATTCAGCGTTGCTTGCTAAAAGAGGAACAGAGTGAAGTCAATCAAACATGAAATTTGATCAATATTAAAGTGTAGAAAATGGAGGAAACTTTTCTGAAATAAATAGGCCAGTAGGGCAACAAATGGCGCTTGCAAAAACCCCCCAAAGCCATCAGAATTCTCCACTCCCTTAATTCCGTCAAACCCTAACGTCGCCTCAACGCCTCAAGACGTCTAATTGCCTCCAAATCTCAGCACAGGATCAACGGAAGAATCGAAGATGAAGAGGGGGGTGGAGCAGAAGAGGAAATGGCATACTACCGGCAACCCCCTCAGTTTTTAATGTTAATTGATAATCTTAAATACTGATAATCACAACGTAAAAAAGGGCAAAATAAAAATAAATAGATTGAAATATAGGATAAAACTATAATTAAGCGAGTTGAAAGGGGCAAAATGGACATGCAAAAGTTTTGACGCTTGTTTTCTCTTTTAGAATTAGGGGCTGTTTGGTTCGCTATTATAAGGGGTGGAAAACTCATAAAACCCATCCACGTCAGATTTTTAGCCCTCCACGTCAGTTTTTTTGTTTCCGTCCATTTCTTTGTGCCGCTTTAGTTCGCTCAGATGGAAGAGGGAAAACTCTGCTGAAATCGCCGCCATCTCAGATTTTTTTCCCTCTCCGATTTCCTTCCCCAACCGAGTGAAATTGATGAAAACTCTGCCACGTCAGATTTTTTTCCTTCTCTGCTTTGTTTACAAAAGTTTTTCTTTTTTTTCTATGCGAACCAAACACAAGAAAAATAAATACATTGGTTTCTCACCGTTTTTTATGTGCGAACCAAAGCAAAACAATCTATTTCTTGGAAAAGTTTGAAAAACTCAAAACTTGTATTTCTTTACATGGAATTGCATTTCTCTATATCAAGGAAACGAACCAAACAGCCCCTTAGTATAGATAGATTTATGACAAATTAATCCAAACACCTAGGATCATAAAAGTCCGCAAACCCTAAACAAATAGAGACCCCTTCATTTATTCATATCTCCTTAACAAATATCTAATTGCAGCAAGCCCCATAACAATTGCTACTCCTCCTTCCTTCTATCTTTGATTTTCAGTTTTGTTATTATTTTGTTTTATTTTCATTTTGAAGAAACAACGGTGCTACAGATTGTTCCTCTCTTTTATTTGGTATCCACTACCAAATAAACCCCTTAACAAACGTCTAATTGCAGCAAGCCCCATAACAATTGCTATAGTAATTATTTCTTTCTTTGCATAAAAGTCATTTTATAACTTAATATTTATAATACGGACTTATTACCAATAGAAAATTAAGGATATTACAAAGCTACCCATAAAAATGGGAAAATAACATTTGTTGCAACTCGCGTGAGACAAAACAGGGGGGTGGGACCCACAGCTGTGGGTCCCACCCCCCTGTTTTGTCTCACGCGAGTTGCAACTAGCGCGAGCCAAATAGCAGGGCTCATAAAAATGCCATGACCAGAGCGAATCATTGGCTGTATGCAACTTTGAACAGCAAAGATACAACATCAGACGAGGAAGAGAGATCGTACCGAATCGCTAACGAATATGAATGTAAGTGATGTGTCGGATGTTGGGCCAATCAGCACCTTCATTCTCCCGGCATCGCTCCTTCAGTGCCTCGTTGCAGCCCCTGATCTCCAGCGTTCGCAGGGACAAAGGAAGTTGTGGCAGTGATTGAAGCTCATAAGCTTCACCAAGTGTCAAGTAGTCGAGGGAAGGGAGTGCTTGGAGGATAGAAGAAGGCAAGAACTTCGCTTTACCCCACAGCTCGAGATGTTGAAGTGAAGTTGAATTCTGCAACAGCCATGACTCTGCGAGAGCAGCCTCCAGGTGACTACAATCTCCTATCTTCAGCCACCTGACAGATGTGAGGTTTCTCAATGGCTCTATGCGGAGCAGGAACGGGTCATCGATGTAAAGATCTTCAACAGTCGATGTGAGCTCCTGCTCCTCTTCCCGCTTGATTATTGATGCTGGAGTTGTTTCCTCAGCTGCTTGCACAAGCTTGGGGCACTCCCTAATGGTTAGACTGTAGAGGTGGGGAAGAGCCTTTAGACGCACAATTGATGCCAGCTTAGGAGTGAGACCGTCCGGTCCACCACAATCAGCTGGGGTAACTGTGTTTGGAGACATCCTCAGCTCAGGGCAATCCTCAATCCGCAACAGCCTGAGAGACGTGAGATGATGTCGGAACAAGCCAGCCACGGATGTCAGCTCTCCACACCTTCTAATTCTCAATTCAGAGAGGGAGGGAGAGGACGTGGACGAAGAGCTAGCTGTACCGCAGCTGCTACCACCGCAGTTGCTGCTCACCCAGAATGCTGGAGAATCAGACAATCCCACATCATCCAACTCCAATTTTTGGAGACCGAGGGGCAGAGGGGGCAGCGCCTTCAGTTTGCGACAATACTCGATAACAAGTTCCTTGAGCAGAGGACACCAGGGTACTGCCTCTGCTTCTAATCCACACCACTCCTCCCATTGCTCACAGTCATAAATATCTAAATACCTTAGTTGTTGAAAGCCACCTTCACAATTAATTTGCTGAAGAGCTGGCAGTCCCCCCAATGTCAAACGCATGAGGTATGGGAGCTTCCCGAGAGAAGGAAGGTGCTTCCATGCCCTGCCACATACAAGGCTCATGTACTCCAGATTTTTTAATAATTCTGGTCCCATCCAACATGGAGACCTGGCACCTTGGTATCCCTTGATTGTTAGTCCCCTGAGGCTATCAGGTGGCTGCAGGCGATCAAGCATCAGTTCATACTCATCCGCCACATCACTGTCATCAGACCAAACCAGCTCTAACATGAGGAGGTTTTTTTTACAATGCAACTCGATCGTACTGACTTCCTCGTGATGTTTGCGATTCTCAAGGCCACGGATCTTCAGCTCTCGCAAATCTCTCATCTCCTTCAATTCGCTCAATTTATAAACATTAGCAGCGAACGACAAACGTTGAAGTGAAGTTAATGTCCCAATCCCCTCGATTTTTTCATAGTAAACTTCACATGGTATTAGGTGTCTCAAACTAACAAGATTATTCAAACCAAGAACAGGACCAGTAGAATATCCAATAGGCGGCCAAAAACAGTTAAGGACCTGCAGGTGGTAAAGCCTACAGAATGAACTTGGTAACCGAGAAATAACATGACGAATCGACAAATATCTGATATGCCTCAGGTTACCAATTGCATCTGGCAAAGCGTTCATGCCGTCAACATCTAGGCGCAGCACCCTAATGCTTTCCAGTGACTTGAACGCTTCTTCAAAATCCTTGGCATGCTCATTAACATATCCTCTGAAGACTAACACAAGCGTGCGGAGTTTCTTCTGTTTGCCCACATCTTTAAGAAGGTCAAGTTTGTCGGTTTCAAAATGCAAATGACGTACCGTATTCGGGATCTGGTCAATTGACATGTCTCCGACAAATCTAAAGCATTCACCATGAGATACTTCACGTGCTAGATCATGCAAAAGATCATGCATGTTGTAGGCAGCTTTGTAGTAAAGTTTTTCGAGAAATGATAGTTTCACTAAATCGTCGAAGTAGCCCCTTCCAGTGTCCTCTAGTGTCTCGTTTGGATATTGGGAAGATTTTTGAATGAGGCCAAGAGCCATCCACATGAAGACTAGATCATCTTTCTCGAACACATAATCTTGAGGAAAGATGCTGCAATAAGAAAAACAGGGTCTTAAGTGCATTGGTAGATGGTGATAGCTTAACATCAAAACCGCCATCACACCATCCCTCTGTTGTGCTTGATCGGATATATTGTTCGCTTGCAAAATTCTGGTCCAATGACTATCATCCAACTTGGAATTCAATAGCGCTCCAATCGTCTTTGCAGCCAACGGTAAGCCCCCAAGCCTTCTTGCTATTTGCTTGCCAATGGATTCCAACTTCCTATAATCACAAGAGTCTACCCCAGCAAATGCATGTTGCTTGAAAAGTGATAAGAAATCTTCACCGTATAAGGGATTTAACTTCAACGATTTCTTTATTGATCCCCCCAAAGCCAATGTGGCCATGTCTGCAGCGCTCTCCGATCTAGTAGTTAACAAGATTTTGCTTCCTTTATGGCCGCTCCTCAAAGGAGCAAACAATTTATCCCACTCAGAACGATTGTCATCATTCCATGCGTCATCCAAGACAAGGAGAAATTTCCTCGATGACACCAGATCTTTAAGAGCTTCCTGCAGAGCGGCAAGTCCCCTGACTTCAGGTCTCTTTTTCTTGACGTATTCTATAATATCTACCATGACCTTTTTGACATCAAAGGGAGTGGAGATACACACCCAGATTTTGGAATCGAATGAATTAGCTAAGCTCTCGTCATTATAGACGAGTTGTGCAAGGGTGGTCTTGCCCACTCCTCCATGGCCAAAAATGGAGAAAAGAGAGACACTTGTACTGCTCACATCCTCTCTCAACCACCCTAACAGTTTCTTCGTGTCTTCATCTCGTCCAAACACTTTTCTCTCAGTTAGAGCTGGTCCAGTTTCGCGAGCAGAAACCATGCTCAGACTTTGATGTTGTTGATGCAGTTGTCTGTGTTCTTGTAGTGTAGAGATGAAATCTCCGACGCCCGCCGCGACTTCATCTAGCCTTTTCACGGCCCCCCTCAGTTTCCCGAGGGTGAGATCGGATTTGAAGACTCTTTTACCAGCTTTTACAGCTTTCCGTTTAGAGTCGGAGAGAAAACCACGCACTTTACCCCTGCCTGCGTGCGAAAATGGTAGGGAAGTTCATTTTCTTTTATTGATTAAATTCGAAAAACAATCAATTATTTTTGAGCACCTGGTTGCTAACCTTCAGTTATGAAATAAAGAACTGATAACAAGAAGGCGAAATTTCATTTTTTTTTGACACTTAAAAAGCCATCACTTACCTCTATCACCATGTCCTTTGCTGCCTGAGGCTTTCTCCTCAACTTGTTTCTGCAGCTTAAGGTAATCAAGCTCATCAAGTACGTTGTCAGCCTCGTAAACAACATCTTTTAGTTGCCACAGCCATTTCTTGAGTGCTCCAGTAATTTCTTGCTGCCCGCTCTCAGCCATCTCCACAACATCTTCGATACGAGGAAGAGCTCTCCCGAGCCTCTCAAGCTCATCTTTCATCGTAGTATCATTAGCAAAATACCGGTCTTTTATGTAGGCGAGCCCGATCTCCATCAACTGATGAATGATTTTGGTCACAATCACGTCTCCGACCACCACCATTTTTTTATGAGTGGCGAACGCTCTTCGCTTTTGCTTTCTGGTAGTAGATGTAAACTTCGATTGCAGAGAGTTGCAGAGAACTCCTTGGTTCTCCTACAGTACTTAAGAAATGGGGGACTTATATCCACACTCCGAATTATGTTATGATAAACCCCACTCCGCCCCCACATCAAGTTGCGGTTTGCAGGCGGAATTGAGAGGATGCATGAATATCAACTACTTTGCGCAGTTCAAGTCCATAAGTTTATCGTGATGTGGATGAAAAATCGAGATGTGGATTATCAACTTGGGGACTTATTTTTTTGGGTTTTGTCTAAGCCCAACGTTTGACCTCCACTAGTTTTTAAGCCCAGCTACTACCGGAAAAGAGCCGATTGAATTATTTCAAATCCATTTTTTTCAGCGTCTTGTGAATTGATTATGAGCTGTTGGCTTTTTTCCCTTTACTTTTAATTAATTTTGCGACTGTAATGATTGGTCAAAAGTAAAATAAAGGGCAAAAAATTAGAGGAATGAAAATATGGATTAGTCTTCCAAATCATCAAAATCGTTATTTAGTCCCCCCTAATTCATATAAGTTACTTTGAATTAGCTTTCGTGCGGAACATGTGCGTGATTTAGAGCATCTCCAACAGCTTCTCTAAAATTTTCTCCAAAATGGAGAAACAAAAGTCATATTCTCCAACTAATTTTTACACCAACTCCAACAGCTTCCCCATTTTGAAGAATCCCTTTTAACTCCAACAGCTTCCCCATTTTGAAGAATCCCTTTTTTCCTCCAAAAATTTGGAGAATGCTGCAGATTTGGGGAAGCTTCCCCATTTTTTCTCCTCCATCCCTATTTTGGGGAATGAGATGGGAATCTGTTGGGCCAAAAACCTAACTAAATTCTCCAAAAATAGGAAATGGGGAAGCTGTTGGAGATGCTCTTAGAGAGAACACCACTAAATTTAACTTTTTGACTCGGTTTCAGTTATATCACTTTCCACAAATTTAGTGCAAATCAAATCCGTTTAACACCCAAATCCAATCCCTCTTTTTCTTCACTAGGGGAGAGGAAATGTTTGTGGTCTTGGGATAATCACTATCCAACCAGAGTTAATTAAGAAATTGGAATGAAAACTAAATAATCTGTAATTGACCTATGCGATTTCGGGGACTGAATAGAAATTAGGGGTGCATTCGGTTCGGATACGGTTCAGATATGACACTCATCATAACCATAACCACTTTCTGAAAACGGATACGGATACGATTCAGATATTCATCAGTAAAAAAAAACATTACTATATCCACATTAAACGGATATGGTTGGGATATTAGAGAGTTGGATACGGATATGATACGGATACTAATCGGATATTTGAGAAAACATTAGGAGCCGTTTCAGAAAGTGGTTATGGTTATGATAAATATCATATCCGAATCATATCCGAACCGAATGCACCCGTATATGTTACGCATAATGATGCTCTCAAACAAAACCATTTCCCTCCCTTACTTGTTTGTGCACTCATGATAGCAATACAATGATTTTGATGCTCTCAAACAAAACCATTTCCCTCCCTTACTTGTTTGTGCACTCATGATAGCAATACAATGATTTTAAAAACATGAAAGGTTTGAGGGAGACTCCCTTACTTGTTTGTGCACTCATGATAGCAATACAATGATTTTAAAAACATGAAAGGTTTGAGGGAGAAATATCTTAAAATAAAAAAAAAATTCATGTCAGAAAGAAATCCAATTGTTTCTCTCTCCAGATTTATGACAACGAGAAGCAGACAGGTAATTTCCTTTTGCAAATCTGGCCACGTCATTAGTTTATGCCATAAAAGCAGAACCTGACTGCAATACGAGGGCCAAGGAAGTCAACGATAAGAAAGAAAAGTGTTTGGTGCATTGATAAGAAAGAAAAGTGTTTAAAATTCTTAGCGTTAGAATTTTCAAAACTGATGATGACAAGGATTCATACGTGCTGAGCTGCAACTACACGCGCATTGGTAGTTTCATTATTTAAAATTGAGAGTGGGGAATCCTTTGGACAGGCCGGCACGCCAGAAGAGCATGATAAGCAATCATTTCTTATTTTAGAACTCCTTTTAAAAAAAAATTTAAATGCCGCGTCCTGACCGCGTATGCTATATGACAAGGGGTTCATTTGTACTCATCTGCAACTTGCGTTCACGTCGGTAATTTCGTTATACTAGCATTCTCATACGGGCACTTTATCGAACAGTTAAAGTGCAATTGAAACCAAGAGACAAGTTATCCATCACCTCGAGGGCGTGTGGGGGTCATCAAAGCTGAGGGACCAAACGAAAAAGTTGTTTGGCTCGCGCTTTAACGCGCAACAACGCGCACACAGACAGGAGGGTGGGCCCACTGTGTCAGTGGGCCCACCCCCTGTATCTGTGCGCGTTGGCTCGCGCGTTTAAAGCGGCGAGCCTACTCGGGACCAAACTATGGTGTACGGGCGTTCACCCTCAAGTTTCACCTCTTGAGCAAGATGTCGCTTTTGGAAGGACAAGGTGAAAGATCCATTCATCATTTTTATACTCATATGATTGACATTTGGCAACAACTTGCAACTCTTGATCCTAATATAATGGATCTAGAATCAGTCAAAACTTTGACTTTATATGGGGACCGACAGCATCCATTTCAATGCCTCATGCAACTTCGTTGTGAGGGGTTGTTTGGTTGGTTTCCTAAAATCAAAGAAAATGAAATAGGACATCGGAAACCATTAAAAGTTGATTTCCATCCATTTCCATTCTTAAAAATCAAAGATTGATTGTAATTGTGAAAACTTCTGTGATTTCGCACGTCATCACCTTATCAGCAGAACAATTTCCTTAGCTTAGATTAGCTCTCGAATGCAGCTGGCTGATTTCATTACTAAATCTCAGATCCTCCAACGTCATCTCTTTTGCATAAGCAAACTCTTGTTGGTTGGTCCACCATGATTTTTTTTGGGCTCCCAAATATTTTAACTTTTTTAGCGAAAGCCCCCTAAAAAGTGTTTTTGCATTTGGTGGACCTTCTCCTATTCTCCTTACTTTTTAGGAGGCCTTGTTGTAAAATTTTAAAAGTTTTGGGTATTATTTGAGAATTTCTGGAGCTTTAAGGGGTTTGTCCGGAAAAGATTTGGGATTTAGTGGGGGGGAAAAGTTCAGTGGTCTTTGACTCTTTGTGGCAAACGGAATATGGAAAGCCTGCTTTACTGTATGGTGTGATATATGAGATATTAATTTGATCGGGAGGTGTTGAAATCCAGAGGGTGGATGTCCTTCTTTAGTCTGAATTTGCAAAGAGCAATATGAAATAAGATTTTGGGTCAATGTGGGCGAGCTCTTGTGTTTCCCCCCTCTCTAACAGAAGCAATTAATGCGTGTATGTTTAATGGCTTTATCTGTTGTTGTTATCTGATTCATATGAATTGAACAGAATGACATAATTTTTAATGGAAGATATCCAATCCACATTCATATGAATTGAACAGAATGACATAATTTTTAATGGAAGATATCCAATCCACAGACCATTATTAATAAAGTTTGGGGAATTTGCATGCATGGCTAATTTTTAATGGAAGATATCCAATCCACAGACCATTATTAATAAAGTTTGGGGAATTTGCATGCATGGCTCACTTGGTCCGGTGATTGGAAAATCTACGTCCTTAATGAACACATACCTTGAAGCTATAAGGAATCAATTTACGTGAGATCAGGGGTAACTGGTTCTTGTTTGAAAGACTAACACTAACAAAACATTGTCTACCACATAACGAACGCATACCTTGAAGCCAACCGGAATCAATTTACACAAGATCAGAAGTAATTTGTTCATGTTTTAAAGACAAAAACCAAAATGTAACCTCAATTTTACTTTATAAATTAAGTCACAGCCCTGTAATTTATATAGTCATGCCTTTTAGATTACTAATTTGGCGGAGTTCAGAAATCTCATAAGTCATAGTTTGACACCACAATACTGTTTTTATTGTCGACTCGTTAACAATCTTCCTTGAACCTGCACTTGAATACTCAGTAGGAAGCACAATACCAATAATCGATGTTCCCTTTTATAATTAGATCATAAATCTCATCATAATTTCCAGATCACTATAAAATTAGACTGAACATTCCATGGTTAACGGCTCAGCTTGATAAGAGAAGGAAATTCTTCTATGAATAAATTGATATTTATTGTCATCAATTTGAATATACATACTTGCATGTCCATGTGTTCCCTTAGCAAGTCATCCTCTTCTGAAGCCCATGTACCGTCACCCATTACAAATGTTCTGTGCTGAATCAATGGCTTTCTGCAAAACTGCTGAATCTCTAATATAGCACCAGTTTTCACCGGTTCTCAACCTACCATTCAAGTGACGAACCACTGCGAATAGGCCAAGAATCTGAATATAGTGGCTCACTAGTGATCTTGTACTGCTCCAACTCCGATAGAAGAATTAGCTACCCGTAAGGAGAGAAAGAGAACTTTGATTTAGAAAATGATGGGCTATTGTTAACCATGATTGTAAAATATCAATAAAAGGTGACCAAGAAAGCCACCGAATTAGGCATCAACTGCACCAGCAATATTCTGCGTGCTCAGAATATCCACTAAAGGAAAGGACATAGTGGTAGACGAAGGCCAAATCTGTTTGGGGGTGAAAGTGAGTGAAAAGTTTAATGCACATCATTCTGGAGACATACTAATAGATAGTTTCTTCAGAAGAGATAAATAGAAAACCGATAAATATTTTTAGCACTTGCATGCATCAATGGTTATAACACATGCCAAACATAATGCAGAGAATGGATACCAACCTGTTTGACTGAGATCTACTAAACCAGGTAAGTGAATTTCAGAGATAAAATATCAACTTTTATGAAAGAACCCTCAACCATCAACAATGTTTTACTTGAAACTATTAACTCACCAATAAAAACTCGCATGAGGAATCAGTTGGTCACATTATTATGATTTGCCCGTGGTCATAATAAAACAGATCTAACTCTCAATAACATAAAAAAACCTGGCACAATCTCAAGGACCAAATACTGCATCGATCTCAAGGAGCAACAGAAAAGAAACAGAAAAGAGTGCATCAAGAATCAGGATGGTTGATAGCATGGTCAACTCACATTAAAAACCAATCAGCACCATTGTTCTCCTGGCACCGCTCCTTCAACATCTCGTTGCAGTTTGAGATCCACAGCATTCGTAGAGACGAAGGCAGCTGTGGCAATGACTGAAGCTCATAAGCTCTCGTAAGTCGTACATGCATGAGGGAAGAGAGTGAAGGCAGCTGTGGCAATGACTGAAGCTCATAAGCTCTCGTAAGTCGTACATGCATGAGGGAAGAGAGTTTGGAGGCTAGAAGGCAACAACTTTGCAATATTATCCAGCTGGAGCTGTTGAGGAAAGCTTTGTTCTGAAACGAGGCTAGAAGGCAACAACTTTGCAATATTATCCAGCTGGAGCTGTTGAGGAAAGCTTTGTTCTGAAACGACCATGACTCTGTGGGAGCAGCCTCCAGATAACTACAATCTTCTATGCGCAACACTTTGACGGACGTGTGTTTTCTCAGTGGCTCAATGTGGAGTAGAAAGGGGTTGTTTTCGTCAAAAATTGTCGTTTTCATTGTCGTCGAACCTGTTACACCGTTTATCGATTACAAGTTCAAGTTGATATTTTTATAAGATCTTCTTACAATGAGAAAAGTAAAGATTACAACTTTATGAAACAAAACGCAGCAGTAGTTTATCTCCTGTTGCTTTGTGTGGGATCTTTGCCTGTGCTGGGGACGCGTTAGTCCGTGGACCTCCGCGGATCAGATCCGGTTGACAAGTGCAATTATGCTCTTGCTTCACGAAGGAAACAATCGCAGCAGCGACAATCACGACCAAGCGAGATTGTGGCTCTTCTCGAGATCAAAACCAGGTTTGATCCGGAGAAAAGAGGGGGAGAGAATCTCAAATCTTTCGAAGGCTTTTTCTCTATGAAAAAGTTCGCCAAGATCTGTCAATTCTCCTCTGAAATTCATGGTCTACTGTTCAATTGGACAACACCTCGCCCTCAGATTTCAGATCCTCTCGAATAAAGATCCTGGGCTTCTATTTATAGGCTTTTGTCGCCGCATTTTCTGATAAGATTAAGTGTTTTGACGTCATTTGCAGTTGATAACCGCCCAGACGCACTTAAGGATAGCTTCAGAACAGTTGGGGAGGTCCTGGGACCTATGAAGCACGGACACGCATAACATGAAGCCGTGTCGTGTCGTGTCCGTGTCGGACACACGTGTCGAACACACTTATCCTATGTATTTTTTAGGATTTGCCTCGTGTCAGCGTGTTGGATGGCCGTGTCGGATCCGTGTCTGTGCTACATAGCCTGGGACGAAAGAATTCTAATAAAACATTGAAATCCGCGTTTTGGGAGGCCAAATACGTCATGGTGACTCGTGCAGGTGCGAGTCACCATTTGATGACTCGCATGCGTGCGAGCCTTCTGGCCTGCTGTTGTGTCTTTTTGACCCTTTTGGCTATTTGTATCTCCTTCGGTTTGCTTGCTTTGCCCCTTTACGTGTGTTTCGTCACTTTGTTGACTTGTGCGCTTTACCGATTCACTTCATGTGTTTTATCGGTGTCAGATAATCTTCTTTGACTTGGGTGATGACGTTCATCATGTTCTCTTTGTCTTGAGCTGCGTGCGGGAACTCATAGATAATTTTTGACGCCTATAGGGGTCATCAATATAAAGTTCGTCAACGGTTAATGTGAAATCCTCCTCCTCCTTAATTGATGGCTCTGAAGTTACTGGTTCAGCTGACTGCACAAGTTTGGGACAGTTGATAATATTTAGCCAATAGAGGTGGGGAAGAGCCTTTAAACTCTCGATTGACGTTAGCCCTCCACACCTTTCCAGTTCCAACCATCTCAGTGAAGTTAATCTTCTACACACCTCTTCAGAGGGAAAGGAGGATATGTGGTTACAACCATACAACTCAATACCTCTAAGAGAAGTAAGGGCGCCTTGCGTTAGTAATGTAGGAAAAATACCGTCCAATTCACCGCAACCTTCAAAATAAAGGTCATCGATGTAACATGATTTTGAAATAAGCCGACCATAGAAGTGCTACAGCCGCTACCACTGTAATTGCTGCCTACCCAGAATGTTGGAAGATCAGACAATCCCACATCTTCTAGGTTCAATTCTTGGAGACTGAGGGGCAGAGGGGACAATGCCTTCAGTTTGGGACATTTCTTGATAAAGAGTTTTTTGAGGACAGGACACTAGGGCGTTGTCTCTGCTTCTAGTCCAGACCACTTTTCCCATTCATCACGGTCATGGTAACAAATAGATATAGATGCTGTAGTTGTTGAAAGCCTCCTTCACAGTTAATTTTCTTAACATCTATTCCGCTTAGTCGCAAATTCTTGAGATATGGAAGCTTCCCAAGAGAAGGAAGGTGCTCCCATGCACTGCAAAATTTAAGATTTACGTACTCCAGATTTCTTAATAATTCTGGTCCCATCCAACATGGAGACCTGACCCCTTGATATCTTCTGATTTTTAGTTCCTTGAGGCTATCAGGTGGCTGCAGGCAATCAAGCACCCTTTCACACTCATTTGCCACATCACTATCAACTGACCATGCCAACTTTAACTTGTGGAGTTTTTTATCCCATGCAATTGGATCATACTAACTTCCTCATGATGTTTGTCGTTCTTAAGGCCATCAATCTTCAGTTCCTGGAGCTCTTTCAGGTCCTTCAATTCGCTCATTTTATAAACATTAGCGGGGAATGACAACTCTTGAAGTGAAGTAAGTGTCCCGATCCCAACAATGGTTTCATAATAAATACATGGTATCAGGTGTCTCAAACTAATAAGATGATTCAAGCCAAGAACATGTTGATTACCAGACTGTGTACTAACAAGTACTTGCAGGTGGTAAAGCTTGCAGAATGAACTAGGTAACTGATGATGAATTGACAAATACCCGAGATGCCTCAGGTCACATATTGCATCTGGCAATACTTTCAAGCCATCAACAGCTAGATGAAGCACCCCGAATACTTTCCAATGATTTAAACACCTCTTCAAAAGCCTCCGCATGCGCATTAACATATCCTCTGAAGATCAACACAAAGGTGTGTAGGTTCTTCCATTTGGCCATATCTTTAAGAAGGTTAAGTTCACAAGTTTCAAATGTACAAATAACGTATCGATATGGGGATATCGTCAATTGACATCCCTCCAACAAATCTAAAGCATTCATCATGAGATACCTTACATGCCAAATCATGCAAAAGATCATGCATGATGTAACATTTTTCTAGTTTTGTAGTAACGGGATTATAAAATTCGGGACCTCTTTCAACAAATGATAGTTTCACTAAATCATCAAAGTAACGTCTTCCTATATATCCTCCGGTGTCTCCATTCAATATTGGGGAGATTGTTGAATGAAGCTGAGGCCCATTTACATGAAGACTAGATCATATTTGATAAACTTAATCTTGAGGAAAGATGCTGCAATAAGCAAAACAAGGTCTTAAGAGCCCTGGTAATTGATGGTAGCTCAACATCAAAATCAGCATCACATCATCCCTCTCCTGTAAATGATCTGATATATTCCTCGATTGCGAAATCATGGTCCAATAACTATCATTCAATTTAGAATTCAATAGCGCTCCAATTGTCCTTGCTGCCAACGGACAGCCTCCGAGCCTTCTTGCTATTTACTTGCCAATGGATTCCAACTTTCTATAATCACAAGAGTTCACACAGGCAAATGCATATTGGTTGAAAAGGGATAAGAAGTCATCACCATATAAGGGATTTCATTTCATTGAATACTTATCAATCCTCCCAAAGCCGATGAAGTCATGTCTGCAACACTTTCCTTTCTAGTAGTTAATAAGATTTTGCTTGCTCTTTGTCCACTCCTCAAAGAAGCAAACAATTTACCCCAAGCAAACAGATCATCATCATCCCAAGCATCATCTAACACAAGGAGAAATTTCCCACAAGATATCAGTTTCTTAAGAGCTTCCAACAGGGCGCCAAGTCCCCCAACTTCAAGTTTACTTCCTGCAGCATATTCTATCATATCTTTCATGACCTTTTTGGCATCGAAGGGAAAGGAGATACAAACCCAGATTTTGGATTTGAAACATTTGTCTAAGCTCTCATCATCAAAGACGAGTTGTGTGAGGGTGGTCTTCCCCACTCCTCCATGGCCCGCAATGGAGAAAAGAGATACACAAGTACTCCTCTCATCCTCTTCTGCTACGGGCTTCATCAACCACTTTAATAGTTCCCCGTTCTCATCAATTTATCCGAACACTTTTTTCTCAATTACACTTGGTCCAGTTTCACGATTAGAATTGCCGCTCTGAGTTTCGTGTTGTTGCTTGGACTCTTATAGTGTAGTGATGAAGTTTCCCACACTTGTCGCGACTTCATCTAGCCTCTTGACAATCTCCCTCAGTTTCTTGACTCTTGAGGTTATGATAAGATTTAAAAACCATTTTTCTAAATACGGCAACTTTTCATTTAGAGTTAGAGGGAAACCATGCACCTTATTACAACCGTGTCTTTTGCTGCATGCATGTCATATTTGAGAAAAGTTCATTGACTTTTATTGATTGAGAAAGAAAAAAACATCTATCAGTTTGAGGATTCGAAGTGAAACTTGAGGTGCCTGAGTATTCGTTGTGAAAGTTTAGGTGTCCTTTGGCAAGGGTTTAAGAGAGGGGGCTAAGGAGAAGGGTTAACCCATCACGAGGGGTTATAAATAGCTTAACTCCGTTTCGAGTAAATAGTTAACATGAAGGATTAACTTTTCCGAGTTCAGTAAATAAAGAAGAGTTAAACAGGTTAATCTCACTTATTTTTCAAATAACCATTTTAACCGCTTCAAAAGCTAGAATTTTTTTTAGTAATCATGATTTGAGATCGATTAAACTAGAATTTGCATTCATCCAAATGTGATAACATTGTTAAATGTGATAATAATGTTGTTTTGTATTATTTAAATAAATGATTATTGGGGAGTCTAATAAAAACCAATTTAAATTAGAAAATTAATAACTTGTCGTTATATAGGAATAATATGATAGAAATTCTTATAAAAATTGTAAAAAAGTAAATTATCATATTACCATGTAATGAAATGTTAAATAGGGATAAATGATCTACCAAATATTTAAAAGACTTTTAATTAATCATTAATTTCAAAAGAGAATTAGATATTAGAGAAGAAAAGTAACAATTTTCTCATTAAAATTATATACAAAATTTGAAATTTATTATCATAAATAAATTTATATTTTCTTCTATATTCCTCCACTATATATCTTTTTCCCTCCTAAATATCTAACCACATGTTTCCTATTGAAAATAAACTTGATTGAATTACCTTGGGAATTGAGAAGATCATTTAGTTGTTTGAGAAGTCAAATACATGAATATGTAGATGCATGAATGTTGTTGGGAAATTTAAGTCTTTGTTAGGAAATCTATGAGTCATTGTAGTAGTATATATATGTGTGGTTTGTAAGTTGAAAGATATGAAGAAAAGAAGAAAGAAAAATTAATAAAATAATTTTATGCCCTCTGCAAATCGTTTATCCTAAGAAAAATATTGTTATCAAATTGGTATGAGAGCTAAAATGAGTTCCAATGGAATGATCCCGTTCGTTACTCCTAAACTCACCAAAGAGAATTATGAAAATTTGTGCATTTAAATGAAGGCTCTATCACGATCAATTAACTTTTGGGATGTTGTGGTGAAATGCTTTGAAAAGCTTGAAGATGAAGGTGCGCTATCAGTAGCACAGAGAGACTCGCTTAAAGCGTCCAGTAAGAAAGATAGTAGAGCCCTTTACTTTATTTACCGAGGAGTTCATGAATCGGCATTCGAGAATAACTCAGATGTAGCGACCTAAAAACAAGCTTGGGAGATACTTCAAAAATCCTATAAGGGAGTAGAGAAGGTGAATAAGGTGTGATTGCAAACACTTCGAAAGGAGTTCGAAGGTTTAGAGATGAAGCAAAGTGAGCTAGTTTCTGACTAATTCACTCGTGTCTTGGTCGTGGTGAATCAACTTTGAAGAAATGGTGAGAAGATTGAAAATGTTCGTGTGGTGGAGAAAATTCTTCGATCACTTCCTCATAAATTTGACTATATTGTTTGCGCCATCGAAGAGTCAAAAGATTCGGAGAAGATGACGATTGATGAACTCTTGGTTCCTTAAATGCCCACGAGAAAAGATTTAGCAAAAAAAATGACTCGGTGGAGAAGGCTCTTCAAACTAAGCTTTCTTTGAAAGATGGTCGAGAAGATTCAAAAGAAGGAAGTAACGGCGGTTGTGACCATGGAAGATTTCGAGGAAAAATTTGAGGCCGAGGGTGTGGTTTCTATTGCAGAGGAAGTCACAACAACTTCGAAGAAAGAGTCAAAATCAAAGATCTTTTAGGGGCCGTGGATGTGGTAGATCTAATGAAGATTGATGGAAAACACAAGTTTAATGTTTCAAATGCAAAAAGTATGGTCATTACTCTTCAGATTATTATTACAATCAAGTTGAAGAGAAGGTGAATTATGTTGAGAAAAGAGATGATGTTTATATTCTTTTATAGCATTCAGAGGAGATGGTGACAAGAAGGATGTTTGAAATCTTGATAATAGTGCTAACAATCATATTTGTGGCAAGAGAAGTATGTTTGTCGATATGGACGAGTATGTGAATGACAAGGTAAATTTTGGAGATTTCTCAAATATTCCAATAAAAAAGGCCGAGGTAAAATTCTTATTCACCTCAAAAATGGAGAAAAAAATTTATCACCGATTCTATTATGTGCCCAATATGAAAAGCAATTTATTGAGTTTGGGATAGCTCTTAGAAAAGGGCTATGATTTTCATACAAAAGATCGTAGTCTTTTTTTTGAGATCCAAAAGGTAGATTGATTGCAAAAGCATGGATGTCAAAGAATCAAATGTTCATGCTAAACCTTCAAGGTGGAGATGTGAAATGTTTGAAGGCGTGTACCAACGATCTTGCTTGGCTATGGCACTTGAGATGTGGGCATCTCAATTTTGATAGTCTGAAGACATTGGTCGATAGAAGTACGGTGAAAAGGTTGCCGATAAATGATCATCTCGAGCAACTCTGTGAAGGATGTCTAGCGGGGAAGCATCATCGAGCTATTTTTCCAAAGGAGACTTCATTTCATGCATCAAAGCCGCTACAACTTGTATATACTAATGTCTGTAGGTCGATCACTTTGACCTCAATCGGTGAAAATAGATATTTTCTTACCTTCGCCGATGATTTTTCGCGAAAGACTTGGGTATACTTCGTGAAGAACAAATCTGAAGTGTTTCCATGTTTAAGAAGTTCAAAGCTAATGTGGAAAAATAGCGACTTTTATCTTAAAACTATCATATCAAGCCGATGTAGAGCGTTCACTTCAAAGAAGTTTGAAGCATATTATGAAGAATATGGAGTTTGACATTTTCTGACTACTTACACTCGACAACAAAACAGCGTTGCTGAGAGGAAGAACCATACTATTTTGAATATGGTAAGAAGTATGTTGAGTAGCAAGAAGGCGTTTAAAACCTTTTGGGCTGAAGTCATTTCTTGCGCCATCTACATCATCAACCAGTGTCTAACTCAGAGTCTCAAAAATATTACTCCAAAAGAAGCCTGGACTGTTACAAACCAAATGTGAGCGACTTCAAGGTGTTCGACAGTATTGGCTATGCTCATGTTCCAGAGCAGAAGAGGAATAGGCTCAACGAGAGGAGTATTCCATATTTATTCATCGGCTATGATTCAAGAAGCAAGGGTTACAAGATGTATGACCCGTGCAGTGAAAAGTAATGTTTTAAATGTCGGATGTCGGGTTCATGTCGGTCGGCCAAAATTCATGTCGGATAGCAGAAATCGGGGATATATCGGGGGACATGAAAAAAAATATCGGATTACCATATCGGATAGGTTGATGTAATATCATAAATGGAATCTTCACATACTTGATAATTATATTGTCTAAACATATAAAAACTGTTCATCTTCCTCCCTCAACTCAAATCACAGAACCCATCACATACTCCTGCTCCTCTTCAAAACCGCCGACCCTCTGACCTCCTCCACCGCCTAACACCACCCCCGAGTCCACCGATCTCCGGCCGCTCCTCCCCTGCAACCGCACCCAACCCGACCGACCCTCTCTTCAAAAGCTTCAGCCGCTCCCCACCACCACGCGACCAACCCCCTTCCTCCCCTCTTCCGACGCCACCATCCCCTGTCCTGGCCGCCCTCATTTTCCTCGTCAACAACCCCCACCTCAGTTTCCCTCTCTCTCCTCCACAGATCCGTTCCCCTCTCTCTTGTTTTCTTTCCACTTGATTAATTCCAGAACCCACTCATTGATCCTATTATTGTATTCTGTGAACAGTGCTCCCACAGAGACAAATTTGTCTCCTCTTATTGTTGTTGAGATTGGATCTGGTTTTATGTGCTTTGTCAGTGTATGGCTGATCCTGATGCTGATGACGGACTCGTGATAGATCCAGAGACCGGCATAGTAGATCTACAACTTTCCCCGTGGTTTGATTATCAGTCATTCGAGAGCGTGCCCGAGTACGTTGAGCGTGTGACTCATCAGATTGTCGGTAGTGTGGAAGCCCAGTTAGGTATCAGTTCGTTTCATAGACGTTTCAGTCCAGACGCGCCACTTCATCCCAATTACGTGGCTCTCGGAGGAGAACTTCCTCCCCTCATTTTTGGCGTGTACGAACCACCACCAGAGGAGCCTCCCGTCGAACCAGTTCAACCCGACGAAGGTTTAATTTTCTTTCGCCCAAATATTTTCGGACCCGCTCTTGCTTGCATGTTGCTATCAATATTATTATCAATCGTATTTGTGCTGTATTCAGTTTGATTAAGTGAGCGAGCGAATCTGTTGCTAAGTACTTTTACTTATCCAAATATTACACTTTGAACTGTATTGAGAGAACGAATCATTACATTTATTTTCTGGATCATTTACAAAAGATTGGATCATTTACAAAGATTTGAACTTAGTACATTGCAACTTTTGCTTAAAACCCATCAAAAGCTACACTTTATTCATGAGCTTCCTGCCTAGATCGATCGCTGATTTGGCGAAGCATTGTTGTCGTTAATCTTCATACCTGCATCACATTGTTTCGCATCATTTTTGGTATCAGAGCACCTGGTTCTAGGTTAGGAAACTTGTGAGTCTTTATTATAAAAAAAAAAAAAATTTAGTCATCTCATTTAATTTTTGTGCACCCACTCATTTCATTTATTTGTTAGTGCATGCCCACTCGCACGGGTCTACCCTATCGCTTAGGAGAGTCAAGTGAGTCGACTAGTGAGTCCAGTATGTCAGGCAGTAGCGATCCCGAACTCTATAAGAAACTCGATGAGCTAGCAGGACAATTAGGTGCCGTAGTCCAGGGTTTAACGAATCTCCGAAATGAAACCAACGAAAAGTTTGCTAGGCTCGAAGAGGCTCGTGTTGCAACTCCACCGCCGCCAGATCAAGGTTATCAGCATATCGCCCCACCGCTGCAAGGTCAAGGCTATGGAAACTTCGTTCAGCGACCCCCACATCAACCGGTACCTGATCCGGATGCGCAATACCTGAGGAGTATTAAGATCAACGCCCCTACCTTTGACGGCAAGCTCGACCCACAAGCTTTCTTGGACTGGCTGAAGAGCATGGATCGTTATTTTGATTGGTACGCCCTGACGGAACCCCGAAAGGTCAAATTCGCCGCTATGAAACTTACCGGGCCTGCTTGCCAATATTGGACCAACCTCGAAACGTTGAGGCACATTAGAGGTGAGTTACCGGTTACAACTTGGCGAGAAATGACCAACGAACTTAAACAGAAATACCTTCCGCCATTATTTTATCATCGGTTGTTAGATAAGTGGCATCGCCTCACTCAAGGAACCAAATCTGCGAAAGACTACGTCGCACAATTTGACGAACTGTTCACTCGATGCAACACTATTGAACAAGAGGCGCCAATGAAAGTCTTGTCGAAGTTTAGAGCTGGATTAAGAAATGATCTGCAAACCGAACTCTTTGCTCGGGGAGTAGACACCCTTGAAAAAGCTTACGCGTTAGTTCAGGATCTAGATGAATCAAAATCCCATCAATCTTATAGGAGTCAGGATTTTAGAAATCATTCTTCCCAACCTTCTCGTGCCACTACTTCTAGTCATCCTCCGAGTCGATATAACCCTAGTTCTTCCTAGTCGAAAGTCGATTCCAAAGGCAAGGAACCGGAGAGAGATTTCTCCAAGATTGGAGCTCACGTCAAGTGCTACAAATGCCAAGGGTATGGGCATGTTTCTGCGAACTGTCCGACCCGTCACAAGGTTGCTATCATTGATGGACAATACGAATACGAGCCTGAATCAGAAGGTGACGAGTTTGTCCATCAAATTGACGATGATACCGATGATTTCGAGGATGATGCTGATGATACTATCTTGAGTTGTCTTAGACAAATTGAAACTCCTACTGTATCAGTTGTCAGATGCGCCATCTCTCAACCCAAGACTGTTGATAATTGGAGACGCACTTCTATTTTCCATACGTTCACAAAGATTGGTGATAAAAATTGTAAGGTGATCGTGGACAGTGGAAGTTGTATCAATGCGGTCTCCTCAGCTGTGATCGCTAAGCTTGGTCTTAAGGTTGTCCCCCATCCTAATCCATACAAGGTATCATGGATTAACGACACCGCCCTCAATGTCCAAGAGAGATGCCTAGTCCCTCTTCAATTTGCCATTTATAAAGACAAAGTTTGGTGCGATGTTTTGAAAATGGATGTGGGTCAAGTTATTCTTGGAAGGCCCTGGTTATTTGATAACGACGTTCACATCTTCGGGCGATCCAACATGTTATTGTTCGAACACGACGGGAAGAAGGTCAAAATCCTTCCGGTTCAACCAAAAGGAAATGACAAGAAGATCGACCCAAATAAATCTTCCCAAGGTGTTAACCTGATTGGAGCCAAAGAAATTGATCGTGAACTGGCCAACGGAGCTCCTATTTTCGCCCTCGCCGCTAGAGAAACTCCGAAGGATATTTCTAACATAGTTCCCCCAGAAGTCGCTATTGTGTTGGAAGAATTTTCTGACGTCTTCCCTGAGGACCTCCCGGACCAATTACCCCCGATGCGTGATATCCAACACGCAATTGATTTAGTCCCGGGAGCATCCCTTCCCAATTTGCCTCACTATCGGATGAAATTACGGTGAAATACCGTTTCCCCATTCCCCGGTTGGATGACATGCTTGATCTAATGTCAGGAGCCACTATCTTTTCTAAGATTGATCTAAAGAGTGGTTACCATCAGATTCGCATCCGTCCCGGTGATGAATGGAAGACCGCTTTTAAGACCAAAGATGGATTGTACGAATGGATGGTCATGCCCTTTGGGTTGACTAATGCTCCGAGCACCTTTATGAGAGTGATGACTCAAGTACTCCGCCCCTTCACTGGAAAATTTTTGGTTGTGTACTTTGACGATATTCTTATTTACAGTAACTCTCGTGAGCAGCACGTGGACCATCTGCGTCAAGTCTGTAAAGTGTTGAGAAAAGAGCAACTTTATGCTAATCCTAAGAAATGTACTTTTCTTACACAGCAAGTCATTTTTCTAGGATTCGTGGTCTCGTCTGAAGGAGTATCTGCTGACCCTGAGAAAGTCAGAGCTATCGAAGAATGGCCCGAACCCAAGAGCATTAGAGATGTTCGAAGTTTTCACGGACTCGCTACTGTTTATCGTCGGTTTATCAAAGGTTTCAGTACCATCATGGCCCCAATTACCGATTGCTTGAAGAAAGGTGAGTTCGAGTGGTCAAAGGCTGCTACCAAGGCATTTGAAGAGATCAAGCAAAGGATGTTGCAGGCTCCTGTCATGCGCCTGCCCGATTTTTCTAAAGTCTTCGAGATTGCGTGTGATGCCTCTGGTATTGGAATAGGTGGAGTCCTATCTCAAGAAGGACATCCCGTTGCTTACTTCAGTGAGAAGCTTAATGACACTAGACAACGTTATTCCACCTATGATAAAGAGTTCTATACGGTGATACAATCTCTTCGACACTGGCGTCATTATCTGCTACCACAAGAATTCGTCATATACTCTGACCACGAAGCTCTTCGATACATTCATTCCCAAAAGAAATTGAATGCTAGACATGGTCGTTGGGTTGAATTCCTCCAGGATTATACCTACACGATCAAACATAAAGCGGGAGTAGAAAATAAAGCCGCCGACGCACTCAGTCGTCGCATGCACCTCCTCTCCACTTTGAGTGCAGAAGTAATCGGCTTTGAGAAAGTCAAAGACCAATATGAATCGTGCCCTGATTTTAGCGAAGTTTATACTTTGCTGAATGATGGAGTGATCCGTGAAATTGATGGTTTTCTCCTGAAGGATGGATATCTCTTCCATTTTCGCAAGTTGTGTATTCCTGACACCTCCCTGAGGGAATTCTTAATTTGGGAATTACACGCTGGAGGCCTTGCAGGACATTTTGGAAATAACAAGACTGTCGAGGCAGTGGAAAGCCGCTTCTATTGGCCAAGCATGAAACGAGACGTTGTTAGACTAGTGAGTAGATGTCACATCTGCCAATTGGCAAAACAACGTAAACAGAACACTGGTTTGTACACTCCTCTCCCTGTGCCAAATTGTCCATGGCAGGATGTTAGTATGGATTTCGTGTTAGGACTCCCGAAAACGATTAGAAAACACGATTCTATCTTTGTTGTTGTGGACCGCTTCTCCAAAATGGCCCACTTCATACCATGTTTCAAAACTTCCGACGCTTCTCATGTGGCTAAGCTATACTTCAACGAAGTTGTTAAACTGCACGGGCTTCCGAAAACAATCGTGTCAGATAGGGATGTTAAATTTACAAGTTATTTCTGGAAAACCCTTTGGCACAAAATGGGAACTAAACTTCAATTCTCTACGGCCTTTCATCCCCAGACTGACGGTCAAACTGAGGTAGTCAATCGGAGCTTAGGTAACCTTTTGAGATCGCTAGTTGGTGAGAATCTTAGGAGTTGGGATCAACATTTGCCTACTGCTGAATTTGCTTATAATAACTCTGTTAATAGGTCTACAGGTGTCAGTCCAGCTGAAGTCGTGTATGGTTACAAACCTAGACAGCCTATAGATCTTGTCCCCGTGTCTGCACATCATAGAGTATCTGAGTCAGCATCTGTATTTGCATCTCGCATTCATGACTTGCATAAAGACATCAGTAAGAAGATCAATGACAGCAATGCTAACTATAAAATGCGAGCAAATCTAAGAAGAAAGTTTAAAGAATTTAATGTTGGTGATTACGTGATGGTTCGGATACGTCCGGAACGGTTTCCTCCGGGAGCTGTTAAAAAGTTGCATGCGCGAAGTGCAGGACCTTTTAAAATTCTCAAGAAAATTAATGATAATGCTTATGTTCTCGACCTTCCCGAAGGTTTCAATATTGGTTCGACTTTTAATATTGAGGATTTAGTAGAGTACAAAGGCCCACATTTTAACCCTGACAACCCACTGGTTGATGAGCCTACCCCTGAGCCTATTTCTGAGAGCTCCCCTTTACCTCCACTTCCCCAGATATCACCCACTTATACAGCACATGACATTGATACTATTATTGATGATAACATTGTTTCTACTAGCAATGGTGGTATCCGCAGGTATTTGGTACGTTGGAAAGGACGACCTGAGTCAGATGACACCTGTCTCGATAGGGATGACTTGCAGAGGTTGGATCCAGATCTTCTTGAGCAGTATGACAGCCATTCTGATTTACACTCGACAGGGTCGAGTTCTCTCCCACCCGGGGAGAATGATGGGGACATCCGGACTAATACACGAGATTTTCGCCGAGTTTATCAGCACAGGAGGCGCAATATTTCAGCACTATGGTTTTGATTTCAAGTTGTAATAATTAGTTTGAATTTTGAATTTTTGAATTTTGAATTTTGATTTGGTAGTTATTGGGCTGATTTAATGTAATTGGTTATGGGAGTGATTTGAGGGATTTAGGAGATATTCCAAAAACTGTAACTCCTACTTAAGAAACTCTCCTGTAATCAGTTTGAAAATTATTGAAGATGAATGAAATTGATTTGCTTAATCTTGGTGTGAAACCCTAAGCTAATTGATTTTTTTTCATCAGCCGTCATTCTCTTCCTCACAAAGAAAACAAAAGAAAAATTCGAAAATTGCACTGTTCATCTTCCTCCCTCAACTCAAATCACAGAACCCATCATATACTCCTGCTCCTCTTCAAAACCGCCGACCCTCTGACCTCCTCCACCGCCTAACACCACCCCCGAGTCCACCGATCTCCGGCCGCTCCTCCCCTGCAACCGCACCCAACCCGACCGACCCTCTCTTCAAAAGCTTCAGCCGCTCCCCACCACCACGCGACCAACCCCCTTCCTCCCCTCTTCCGACGCCACCATCCCCTGTCCTGGCCGCCCTCATTTTCCTCGTCAACAACCCCCACCTCAGTTTCCCTCTCTCTCCTCCACAGATCCGTTCCCCTCTCTCTTGTTTTCTTTCCACTTGATTAATTCCAGAACCCACTCATTGATCCTATTATTGTATTCTGTGAACAGTGCTCCCACAGAGACAAATTTGTCTCCTCTTATTGTTGTTGAGATTGGATCTGGTTTTATGTGCTTTGTCAGCGTATGGCTGATCCTGATGCTGATGACGGACTCGTGATAGATCCAGAGACCGGCATAGTAGATCTACAACTTTCCCCGTGGTTTGATTATCAGTCATTCGAGAGCGTGCCCGAGTACGTTGAGCGTGTGACTCATCAGATTGTCGGTAGTGTGGAAGCCCAGTTAGGTATCAGTTCGTTTCATAGACGTTTCAGTCCAGACGCGCCACTTCATCCCAATTAAGTGGCTCTCGGAGGAGAACTTCCTCCCCTCATTTTTGGCGTGTACGAACCACCACCAGAGGAGCCTCCCGTCGAACCAGTTCAACCCGACGAAGGTTTAATTTTCTTTCGCCCAAATATTTTCGGACCCGCTCTTGCTTGCATGTTGCTATCAATATTATTATCAATCGTATTTGTGCTGTATTCAGTTTGATTAAGTGAGCGAGCGAATCTGTTGCTAAGTACTTTTACTTATCCAAATATTACACTTTGAACTGTATTGAGAGAACGAATCATTACATTTATTTTCTGGATCATTTGCAAAAGATTTGAACTTAGTACATTGCAATTTTTGCTTAAAACCCATCGAAAGCTACACTTTATTCTTGAGCTTCCTGCCTAGATCGATCGCTGATTTGGCGAAGCATTGTTGTCGTTAATCTTCATACCTGCATCACATTGTTTCGCATCACAGTGTCTAACTCAGAGTCTCAAAAATATTACTCCACAAGAAGCCTGGACTGTTACAAACCAAATGTGAGCGACTTCAAGGTGTTCGACAGTATTGGCTATGCTCATGTTCCAGAGCAGAAGAGGAATAGGCTCAACGAGAGGAGTATTCCATATTTATTCATCGGCTATGATTCAAGAAGCAAGGGTTACAAGATGTATGACCCGTGCAGTGAAAAGTCATATTTATTCATCGGCTATGATTCAAGAAGCAAGGGTTACAAGATGTATGACCCGTGCAGTGAAAAGTAATGTTTTAAATGTCGGATGTCGGGTTCATGTCGGTCGGCCAAAATTCATGTCGGATAGCAGAAATCGGGGATATATCGGGGGACATGAAAAAAAATATCGGATTACCATATCGGATAGGTTGATGTAATATCATAAATGGAATCTTCACATACTTGATAATTATATTGTCTAAACATATAAAAAAGTATATAACTTATTGATGTTAGGATCACTAACCAATTGTAGACACCTGATTTCTGAGTCGGGGTTTTCAAACTTGACCCAACAAGCTTAAAACCGCTTTTTCTAAAATTTGGCCGATATTTCTTGGCCGCAATGGCGCCCGACATACCCGATATTTTCCGACATGTCCCCGACATGACCTCAGAAACGCAATACGCATTGAAATGAAGGATATCGTGGCGGCTAGGGGATAAAACCGCCATATCGGTCGCCTGTATGACCCGTGCAGTGAAAAGTTCATTATTAGCCGAGATGTTCAATTCGTTGAAGAGAAATCACGGGACTGGAGCAATGGAGAAATTTGTAACAGCCCGATTACTTTCATTAGTGAAGAGACTGAGGTCGGGAAAGATTCTCCAACACATACTCTATCGACATGCACTCTATCATCACCGACAACATCATCACCAACCACGCCTCAGTCTCCCCAAATCGATGACTTATTTAGCATCATCTTCATCATCATTGAGCCCACAGCCTCAAAATTTTAGGAGTTTGAGGGAGTTGTATGAGGTAACTGAGAATCAAGATGATTTAACATTATTTTGCTTATTTGCTGGTTGTGAGCCTTTAAACTTTGAAGAGGTGGTTCAAGATCCAAAGTAGAGTTCAGTCATGGATGAAGAGATCAAGTCTATTGAGAATAATGATACTTGGGAGCTTGCAACACTTCTAGAGGGTAAGGACGCAATTGAAGTCAAATGGGTGTTCAAAGAGAAGAAGAATGCAAAAGGAAAAATTGAGAGGCACAAGGTGATGTTAGTTGCCAAAGGCTACAAGCAGAAAGCTGGAATTGACTATGACGAGGTGTTCTCTCCAGTAGCTCATCTTGAAACTATAAGGCTGATTATTACCTTAGCAGCTCAGAACAAATGGCCAAGCTATCAACTTGATATGAAATCAATATTTTTAAATGGTGTTCTTGAAGTGGAGGTCTACGTGGATCAACCTTGGTTACATCAAGAAAGGAGAAGAATCAAAGGTGTTGAAGTTGAAGAAAGCTCTTTATGGCTTAAAACAAGCACCAAAAGAACGTAGAAAAGTAGAATTGATGAATATTATCAAGCTCATAATTTTTCTAAATGTCCTTATGAGCATTCCTTATATACTAAGGTAAATGAAGCTGGAGATGTTCTTATTCTATGCTTGTATGAGGATTATTTAATCTTTACAGGAAATAATCTACAAATGTTCGAGGAGTTCAAAACCTCCATGGTTCGTGAGTTCAAGATGACAAACATCGGACGCATGCCTTATTATCTTGGCATTGAGATGAAGCAAAGCCAAGATGAAATTTTTATCTCTCAAGAGGGATATGCAAAGACAATTCTTGATAAGTTTGATATGAATGATAGCAATTGTGTGAGTTCTCCTATTGGATGTGGAGTCAAGTTGTCCAAGAAAGATGGTGGAAGCAAAGTTGATGCAACTTATTTCAAAAGCTTGGTCGATAGTCTTCGCTACCTAACTTGCACAAGACCTGATATTCTCAATGGTGTTGGGCTCGTGAGCAGATATATGGAAGATCCGAAATCTTCACACTTGTTAACAGCAAAGAGGATTCTCCGATACATCAAAGGTACAACATATTTCAGTTTGTTTTATTCAAGTTCTAACAACTTTGGATTTGTTGCATACACTAATAGAGATTGGGCCGGAGATGTTGATGATTGAAAAAGTACAACTGGTTACACTTTCTTTATCCGCGATACTGGTTTTACTTGATCTTCAAAAAAGTAGTCGATAGTCATTCTTTCAACTTGTGAAGCAGAAATGTTGCTGCATCTTTGGGTGTCACTCATGCACTCTAGTTGAGAAACTTGCTCAAAAATCTTCAGTTCGGACAAGAAGAGGCGACCAAAATTTGTGTTGACAACAAGGCGGCTAGTGCACTTTCAAAAAATCCGGTATTTCATGAAAGGAGCAAACATATTGATACTTGATATCATTTTATCCGAGATCAAGTAAAGAACAAGGAAGTTGAGCTTGAGTTCATGAAATCGCAAGATCAGGTGACTGACATATTTACTAAGTCATTGAAGCATGACGTGTTTACTTTATTGTGAGACAAGCTTGGCATGATTGAAGGATCAAGTTTAAGGGATAATGTTGAAAATAAACTTGATTGAATTATCTTGGGAATTGAGAGTATCATTTAGTTGTTTGAGGAGTCAAATGAATAAATATGTAGATGCATGAATGTTGTCAGGAAATTCAAGAGTTTTTGTTAGGAAATCTATGAGTCATTGTAGTAGTAGTATATATGTGTGGTTTGTAAGTTGAAAGATGTTAAGAAAAGAAGAAAAACAATTTAATAGAATAATTTTATCCCCCTCCAAATCGTTAATCCTAGGAAAAATATTGTTATCATTTCCCCTCCAACAGAATTCTCCATGTATCACATTTTTTGTTCTGTTTTCATTTTCTAAAATGACTATTCCTAGCCTCGCAGGTGGAGTAAAGTTTATTCCGCCTACTCATGCAGAATCGTTAACCCATCATTAGATGAGTTAACAACTAATTAACCATCACGCTAAGGTTTGTTAACCCTTTGAGTGTTTATATCATTTGGGAGGTTAATGAAAGGCTAAACCCCTTAAGCCCTCCACTAACCTATTGCCAAACGAGAATGTATAAAATAAAAAGTTGACTAAAATAAAAAGAAGATGAAGGTCGTGAAACTAAGAAAGTAGTTTGAAAAAACACCAAATAAATGTAAGTTGCTTTTGGATCAAAGGAATTGATTTGAAATTCTAGAATGCAATTTTAGGTTTTATGTTATTCAACTCCATTTTCATTGTTTGGGAATAGTTAGATTTCAATTCTTGAATTTTCATTTTGAAATTCATGTGAATTCAAGTTTCTATGGGGTTTGTTTTCCATTTTCAGGTTTTTGAGGGGCTTTTTTGGCAATTCTTAGATATTCTCAAAGGTTTTTTATTTTCAAATTTTCAAGGGGTTATTTGCAATTTTAGCTTTTTCTAGGTGTTGTTTAATGTTTGTAATTTTCAGATTCTTAAGACCATTTTTTTGCAATTTTCAGGTTATAAGGTTGTTTTTCTAATTTTTTCGATTTTTTAAAGGACTTGTTTGAAAATTTCACAATGTTAAGGGTTACTCTTGTACTTTTAAAATTTTAAGATCCTCTTTGCAATTTTCAAAATTTGCATAATTTATTTTGCATTTTTCGAATTCTAAAAGACATGGTTTTAGTGGTCATTTAGAATTCTCGGCCTAATACTTTGTCAAAGTTTAAGCAAAACTGAGCAATTCCAAATTCTCGCAAGTATTTTTGCATTCAAACATTGGAACTGGCCCAATTCCATGAATTGAAATGAAATCTTCGTTCACAAACAGGGCACTAGAGAAATTTGAATTCTGTCAAAACAATGTGTGGCTGAATGTAAACTTTAATCGATCTTCTCATCCACAGCCTTCTTTTTCTTAGAATTCAAATTTGTTAATCTGCTTAATAATCAGGAATGTTCCAAGTAAGCCAACGAAAAGTCCGCAAAAGACTAGTAAAGGTTTATAACTAAATCAAAGAATGCAAACAACTTCACTTCTACTACATGAGATATATGGAGTTGTTAGTCTGAAAACAATAAACTAGGAAAATAGATGCAACTCATTCTTCATCAAATTTATTGTCTATCTCGCGCAATCACTTTGCTTTTCAGTTAAACAGAAGGATCCAGTTCATCCCTTACTATCACAATGCAATTGATTAGTATAGGGAGCTAGATTGCGAAACGTACTACCTTCTATTGTAAGTTCATCCCTTACTATCACAATGCCATCGATTAGTATGGAGAGCTAGATTGCAAAAGTTACTATCATCCATACCCCCACCGGCCAGTTGCACTTAGCAGTCTGAATTCTTTATCTTTCGAGATGGACAAAATTTGCAGACAGGAAAATAGTTGAGGGGGTGATAAGTGTCACCAAAGACTTAATCAAAGATGTAAAAAGGTTGGGTAGTAGTGTGAGAACTCTGGTTGGCAAGTCAGCTCGGAAATCTAATGACAGCTCATCTGGGCATTTTATCGAACAGTTAAAGAGCACTTTAAATCAAAGAGAACAACTAATCATACCCTGAATGCTTGTATCTTTTGTTAGTGTGAATCTCTCGAACTCGACTAGGTTGAGCTCTGCTACCAATTTTGGATGGATATTTTCGTATGGGCATTTTATCAAACAGTTGTAGTGCCTTCTCAGTTAACCATTCCTCAGATGGGCGCTTATATTGCTTGTACCAGCATTTTATGGAGCAGTTCAATAGCAACTTCGAACAGTAATTTGCGCTTGGGTTGGGGGTACATAAGGCTCAGTTGCTAATTGTTTGGGGTTTTCCTTTATAGTCCACTAAATCTTTACTCTTTTGAAATTAGTCCCTCAAATAATTGAAAATGCCATCAGGTCCCGCAATTCTTTTAACTTGTAATTGTAAGTATAGCGTGATAACATGTAAGTGTAGCGCAATAAACTGAAAATGTAGTGTGATAACATGTAAGTGTAGCGTGATAAACTATAAGTGTAGCGTGACAACTTATAAGTGTAGCCTGATAACCACCAAAATCACACCCTACACATTAATGAAGTTGAGAATTAATTGATGGATTGATAAGTGGTTGGGAATTAATTGATGGGTTTATAAGAGTGGAAGAATATAGTAATAATGGATGAGAGAGGGGAGTTAATTGAGAAATGGAGAGAGAGAAAGCGATGGGGGAGAGAGAGAGAGAGAGGAAAGGTGGGTTCTCACCATTTCTCTCCTCTCACGCGCCTAAGGGGAGAGAAACAGAGGAACAACCACGTTCCTCTCTCTCTCTCTCTCTCTCTTCATTTTGTTAAGTTTTTAAAAAATTTTAAAGGGGCCCACTTAATGAAGGACACATGAGATAAACTGAAAGGGTATAATTGGAATTTAAGGGAAAATTTAGGGGGTCCCACATATGCTAGTATTGTATTTTGAAAGTTGGGTTTAAAGACAAATACAAAAAGCTAATTGGGTTTAAAGATACAAGCAATAGTGATTGGGTTTATAGGTAAAGTTGAGTAAACAAATGGGGCTAGAAATAAAAACCCCTTATAAAAAACATCCTAAAAATCAAAATTAAAAAAACCGAAAAGTCAAAACTTACATAGGGTATAAAAGTTTATAATTTAGAAAAGTCCACTGAGAAAATGATATTTGCAAACGACAACCTAAACCTTTAAAATTAACAAAAAACACACTCAAAATTCAAATTTTCCAAAAAACACCCTGGAAATATCTAAACTTCTAAACAGTAACAAAACCTATGAATGATAAATAGGATCATAAAATCTTTGGCGATGGACTCTATGTTAAGTACAAGAAAATTATAAAATACTTAAATGGACCACTTGGGTCGATGGGTAACCCTTTTAATAAACGAGTTGACCCGATTCCGTTTAATAAACATGTTGACCCGATTTTTTGATGGATCGGGTCGGGTCAATATTATACAGATCAGGTCAAACTTTTATATGGGTCGGGTCGGGCGGGTTGACCGATTTGCCAACCCTAGATAGTAGTATGAGAACTCTAGTTGGCAAGTCAGCTCAGAAATCTAATGACATCTCTTCTGGACATTGTATCGAACAGTTAAAAGAGCTTTTTAAATCAAAGAGAACAACAAATCATACGTTGGATGCTTGTATCTTTTGTTAGCGTGAAGACCTCGAACTCGACTGGGTTGAGCCCTGCTACCATTTTTGGATGGACATTTTCACATGGGCATTTTATCGAACAGTTGAACTGCCTTTTCAATTAACCATTCCTCAGATACAAGCATCCAGGGCATGATTAGTTGTTCTGGGACTTATATGAGAAAAGAAATTCTTTACGGACTAAATTGATATTTATTACCATCAATTTGAATATAGTGTGTGGGGAATAGCCAACTGTCTTTATTTATAATTGCATAAATACAACCTAAAGGTTACAGATAGAGTATGATTCAATTGATGTGGGGAATGCCTTTACTATCTGACAAATTGCTTTCCAATTTCCTATACAACAAATTTATTTGCTTGTGCTAGCTAGTATTCAACATTTCAGCAACTTTTTTACGAGAAGGGAACACAGCAGGGTACCTGAGAACTAGAAGTTGATCCATCGGCTCTTCCAGGTTGAAGTGAACGAAGGATCAACGCCCAGCAAAATTTTGGGTACAACTATGCCGCTCCACGAGACTGTGTACGAGATTTTTTGAGAATTTTTCATTTCTAGCCGATCGGCACAATCCATAGAACTCAAGTTCTCTTTCGAGTCAGGCTCTTAATGAGGAAGCTGTTAGTTGATTTTGCCTCTGATTTCTGTGAAACTGGGCTCCGCAGTTGGCGCATGAAATGTGAAACGATGCAGGATTTAACTCCTTGAATTTGGATTTCTGAAGTCCACGTTTGAGAAGTTGATGGCTAAACTAAAATTAACAGACCAAACCAATAAACAAAACCGGATAAGTAGAAGAGAAGGATGTAACAGAAAATCAAAAACATTGGCTGGGTTAAAAATAAACCTTAATTAAGCTTTTAATGTGTTAAGTTATCAACCTTAAAAGATATTTAAAAGAGACAAGAAAAAAGAGAGAACTAAACAAATAAATGAAATAGTTGATGCATGAAAAGAATTGATGGTAAAGGATTCGATGTCAAGGAACAATGATATATAACTTTCCACCAATACCAAATAATTTGGCAAGATCATGAACTTTGTCATGACGCCAATTTTCAAGATCTCGAAGAAACATTGGAGCCGGACAAAACCAGTTAAAATATTCTCCAAAAAATATACATTCATCAGTACATGACCACCAAAACAATCTAAGCGTTAAATTCAATAGCCAATAACAATTATTCTCCATAAGCAAAAGACTATATTTATCCAGTCAAATAATGCAAATAAAAATTCTCCCAACTAGAAAAGAGATTTCAACCTTAAAAAACTCTTATTACTACAGTCTTCCAAAAGTAAACTAAACATCGAAGCCTTTATTTATCCTTCACTTAATAGCAATTTTGCAATCTACATTTTATTCCTTGCTCTCTTCTAAGGATTCGGAAACCATCACCTCCACCTAATTTTGAGTCTCTAAAAAAAAGGGATCATAACTCAATAAGTGGATAAATTTGTATATTAAACAATAGTTTTACCAAAAACTAAAATATTTTGACTTGATAAGCAAAATATTAGAATAGTAAAAAACCATCAATGAACTATCATATTTGATGCAACATTTGATGCAACATTTTTTAAAGTATAGATTCATGCAATAAGCAGGTTATGTCTCAATGTGGTCAATGCCAAATATCCTGGTAGACATGGTATCCCCACTTTTATTAATCCCATTGTATTAGGACATTAAGACATAAAATTTTAGGCTTAGCGCTAAAATAAATCTCATGGAGGCACATTGAGACGTATTTAGATGGCTTACTTATCTTCGTTATACACCGGTATATTGACATTGAGATGCATATGTTTTCAAAAAAAAATGAACAAAGTTCATATAAACAAGTATTTTAGAAAGAAATATGACAAAGGCCACCCAATAATAAAAATCAACCATATATTTATCTCAACCTACTACTATATGAAAAAGACTTGACTGTCAACAAAGAAAATAAGCATGATTTATACCAAAATATCCGCGTGCATCTCAAAATACGATCCAAACAACAAGTGCTATGTGAGCAAATAATACAAAAGGATATAGCCCATAGAGGAAATAATTCACATGTGTAAGATAACTTTTAGATAAAAAATACACAATGCGTAACGTATAAGTACCCCACTTACAGAACACCGGACGAGTACCCGAATCCCTCTCACAATGATATTAATTCGTAGTCTCTAGTAATACCTAGAGAATAAATACAAGCAATTATTACTTCTACTATAGATCAGTCACCACTGCTAAATATATAATTAAGTAATATGTTAACCATAAAAGTCACTCAAACAATTAATGTCATTTGTAGTTAAACATGTAGCAACTCGCACGAGTCCCCTCACCAATTGATATTTTTTTAACCTTTTACGACGAATTAATCCAAACACCTAGAATCATAAAAGTCCCCAAACCCTAAACAAATAGAGACCCCTTCATTTATTCATATCTCCTTAACAAATATCTAATTGCACCAAGCCCCATGACAATTCCTATAGTTATTATTTTCTTTCTTTGCATAGAAGTCCTTTTATGACTTAATATTTAGGGAAAATTGTGTCTAGGCCCCAAAATGGAGACTTTGAAGTGGCCCAGCCCCACCAATTATTCCCCTTGGGCTTCAGCCCTAAAAATGTGTTTGTTGTGTGGTCCAGCCCCTTTAGCTCTCATTTATACATACGTTGTGCGTATTTTGGCAAAACTCCCGTAAATGCCCTCGTCTCTCACTGGAAACCGGCTACAAGCAGCCACAAATGATCGCTGATCTCTTCTCTCTTCTCCCTCTACACCGGCATCCTCAACTCTCTGTCAAGAACCAACAACAACAGCAACCTCGACGGCGAGATTGACAGGTTCTTGAAGGGGGGTTTAGGGGAGTTGAGGGGAATGAGAGGGGTGAAGGGGGAGGATTTGAGGGGGCCCACGAGGTTACTGAAGGCGCTGGTGGGGGAGGGAAGGGAAAGGGAGGTGAAGGAGCTTTATGGGTTGATGAAGAGAGATGTGTGCGTGCCGAACGAGTACTTGTTTGGATTTTTGGTTAGGGGGTTGAGGAGGTTGGGGGACGAGGAGGGGCAAAGGTGGTTGAGAGGGATTATGAGGAGTGGGATGTCCATGGGAAAGGGAGGTTGAGGAGGGGAGGAGGAGATGGGGGTTGTAGGTATTTGATGAAATGCCCAAGTGAGTTTCTTTTTTAGGTTTTCTTCAGTGGGGTTATCTGTTTGAGTTTGTTATATTTACTAGTCGATTGATTTGAGGTGGGTGCATGCCGAACGAGTACTTGTTTGGGTTTTTGGTTAGGGGGTTGAGGATGTTGGGGGACGAGTGTTGGCCTTCTTGTTTTGATGATGTTTAACAAATAATTTACCACTAATGTTGTTTGTCTAGTATTTGTGTTTTTGTATTTATTGTAGACAAACAACGTTGTAGGAGGATGGATGGATTGAACCATAACGACGATATCAAATGGAGGTTGGCGGAATTATGGAGTGAAGCAACATACAATTCAAGTTAAAGATCAAGTTCAAGCTTCATCCGCAAAGTGTATTTGAGTCAAGCTTATTGAAGATCAAGATCGGCTTGGGTAATCTAGTTTAGGTTTTATATTATGTGTGTTAAGTACCTTAAGCTCAATATCATATACACACACGTATTTGGTTTCTATGTATATATATAGTTATATATATACATGCATGGTTTTGGGTTTTCATGTTTTGGACATACTTGCAAAATACATGAGTTTTCACAAATGGAAATTCAATTTGAGAAATTCTTTTTCTAACATGTTTGTTTTCATGTTTACAAACATTTCGCAAAGTTTCATCAAGTTTGAAATTGATTTGTTACGTTTAAAATTCACGTTTTCGTTCGTGCACATGTTCGTGCATGTTTTACAAAACTGATGAGTTTTCACAAATGAGAAGTGATATTTGAAAAATTCTTTCTCTGACATGTTTATCTACATATTTAGAAACTTCCCACAAAATTTTACTATTTTTGGAGTTGATTTACTGTGCCTAATTGATTTTACAAAATCGTGTATCACAGCAGATTTTCAGAAACTGTATTTTTGTGTTCAAACATTTATTTATCTCAACTGGGAAATGATTTTTCAGAAATTCTTTCTCTAACATGTTTTTATACATATCTATAACCTTTCCTCAAAATTTCATAATTTTTGGAGCTGTTTTACTATTTTTAATTGATTTTACAAAGCTAAATACGCAAATTTCCAGAATGCTGGATTTTGGGGTATTTTGGTCTTTTCAGCCTATAACGGCTAGTAACGGCTAGTTTTTGATATTTTCGATTTTTGGGGGTTTGTGGCTGGTTTAAGAGGCTATAAAAAGCCCTCAACATTTATTGTTTCTTATGGATGTTTAAGAGAGTTTTAAAAAGAGTTTTACAAGTTTGTTGAAGGGTTTTTAAGTTTGTTTCAAGAGTTTGTTTATGAAGAAACTTTCACAAGAGCTTGAGGAGATCATTCTTTGGTGTTTGGGCATTCAACTCTTCTCCCTCTCTCTCTTGTCATCTTTAGAGAAGTGTTTCTAAACTCAATCTAGCTTTACATTTATATATAATTGTTTGATTATCATTTTATTAAGCTAGAATTTATTTGAGTTTAGTTTGATTTGATTTACTCTTTGTTTACACACACAACCATTGAGCTTATTGTATTTACATACATAGTATAATTTAGGGTTTTGGGTGTTTGTTTAATTATAATTGGTTATGCAAGTGCAATGTCAAAAAGAAGGGAAAATTGTGTCTAGGCCCCAAAATGGAGACTTTGAAGTGGCCCAGCCCCACCAATTATTCCCCTTGGGCTTCATCCCCAAAAAATATGTTTGTTGTGTGGTCCAGCCCCTTTAGCCCTCATTTATACATACGTTGTGCGTATTTTGGCAAAACTCCCGTAAATGCCCTCGTCTCTCACTGGAAACCGGCTACAAGCAGCCACAAATGATCGCTGATCTCTTCTCTCTTCTCCCTCTACACCGGCATCCTCAACTCTCTGTCAAGAACCAACAACAACAGCAACCTCGACGGCGAGATTGACAGATTCTTGAAGGGGGGTTTAGGGGAGTTGAGGGGAATGGGATGGGTGAAGGGGGAGGATTTGAGGGGGCCCACGAGGTTACTGAAGGCGCTGGTGGGGGAGGGAAGGGAAAGGGAAGTGAAGGAGTTTTATGGGTTGATGAAGAGAGATGGGTGCATGCCGAACGAGTACTTGTTTGGATTTTTGGTTAGGGGGTTGAGGAGGTTGGGGGACGAGGAGGGGCAAAGGTGGTTGAGAGGGATTATGAGGAGTGGGATGGTCATGGGAAAGGGTGGTTGAGGAGGGGAGGAGGATATGGGGGTTGTATTGCTTATCCTAGTTTACAAATATTGTTGTATTTCATACTTGCTAGGATAACGTATTAATTAATTTTAATTGGCATTTAATCGGATTAGATTAGCATAAGACCCTAATCACCCCCCCTCTAGGGTCTAACAACGAGGAGGGGACGAAGATGGTCGAGAGGGATTATGAGGAGTGGGATGTCCATGGGCAGTGGGGGAGGTTGAGGAGGGGGAGGGGGGGTAGGGGGTTGTAGGTGTTTGATGAAATGCCCAAATGAGTTTCTTTTTTAGCTTTTCTTCAGTGGGGTTATCTTTTTGAGTTTGTTATATTTGCAAACCATGCTTTCTTTGTATAATTATTTCGATTCTGTGTAATAAGCATCAAATTCAAATTTTAAGAAGTCCACGGTTTGTGTTGCATATGGTTCGTTTCACAGTATTAGTCAATCGTGATTTATGATGTGTTAGCTCATATTTCAATTACAACCAATGTTATCGAAAGCTCTAGGCACTGTCAGGTGTCAAACTGGTACATTGGTGTAGGTGGATTTCTTTTTTTTTTAAGTGGTGGAGGAGGGGGTTCTATGTAATAAGCATCAAATACAAAGTAACTCGGTTTTTCATTTGTTTTTTTTTTCCAGGAGTTGGACACGATATTACATTCTGCGCCGCCACCAGAACCAAAGCATCAGCTGCGAAGGTCAAGCTCAACTTCTTTCAAAAGAATGCATGTATACTAAATTTTGTAGATTTGCATGGAGATTGGAGTGGTTTTTGTAAGATATTTGTATAAGAAAACATGTCTTAACTTGTGAGAACTTATGATTTGTTAGCTATTTTTTTGTGGTTGTACTCTAAACTGAGTGGGAGAATGACACATAACTGTGGGCTTGAAGTTTCAATACGTCGATTCTAATACACGTCTGTTGGCACAATGAGGCATATGTTTGTCTCTATTTTGGTATGATGTTTTAACTTTGACTTAAATTTTAATTTTAATTACATGTTTTAACTTTGACTTAAATTTTAATTTTAATTACATTTCGTACACTGGAGCATATTTCAAAAAAAAAAAAAAATACAGAGAGGGCCCTCTATATGTTAACTTTCATAATAATATGTTAACTTTCTTTATAACATGTTAACTATCAGCTGAACATGTTAACTTTTACCATAATATGTTAACATTCACTGTTACATGTTAACTTTCACCATAATATGTTAACTTTCTTCATAAAATTCTTACATTCTTACAGCTGATATTGCTTGAATACACAAAATGATTAGACCTACAATATTAGAACTTTCTAATTTTTAACATGTTAACATTTCAGTTAGAATTTTCTGAATTTTTAAAAATAGAACTCTCTATATTAACAACAGCTTGCATATGAATCTCCATACAACCACTATTTCGATTATGCTCTACCGTGCACTTCAAATCATCTTCACTATCAATAGAAATACTCAGATTTGGGTGCCTCTCAGATTTATATATCAATGATAAATCATCTTGAGGGACTTTCAGCCTTTCAAACACATCAAATTTTAGTTCAAAAAAACTTGTTATGAAGAAAGTTAACATATTATTATGAAAGTTAACATGTAACAGTGAAAGTTAACATATTATGATGAAAGTTAACATGTTCAGCTGAAAGTTAACATGTTACGAGGAGAGTTAACATATTAGGATGAAAGTTAACATGTAACAGTTAAAGTTAACATAGGAAACATGTTCAGGTTTTGATACACATAATTTATATATAATTTTTAGTTTATTATGCACATCAAGTTCTATTTGAATGAACTTGTACATATTCACATGACATCTACAATACATTTCACATACAATCGCAATAAATTACACAAAAATTGATCATTAAATAGACACAATACATTTCATTAAATTATGATCTAAGTACAACCAAACCAAGAGTACACATAGTATAATCAACTGAACAATGAAACATGACACGTTACAAGCACCAAAAATTAATAAGACCACAGATCAACATCAGTTGCTACTTATATTTGAAAACCAACAACCATTCAGATTCACAATGCTAATCAGAAACATCCCAAGGAATGAGCAACAAAGCTTTTAACATACTACACCAACGATTTTTGACATATAAACAGTATATCGACAATCACCCCATGATGACGATGAGAGTGCAGAAGCCCATGCAGAGAGTGAATATTGGCTTGATTGTGACCTTGAACTTTGCATCAAGAACATTTCAGTGGACTTTTGTAAATTATTCTATTGTTTATACGTCTAGTTCTATTTCTTCACATCCTTTTAGTAGTAATTGGTGGCAATATCTCGATTTCATCTCTTGACACACTTCGCTTCTCATAATATGGGATGAAATAAAAGACTTGGTCATAGCTTCTTTCAAATGCTTCTACGAAAACAAAGCAATGAAAGTTAACAGGTTTGGATAAAAGTTAACATAAAGTAGCGAAAGTTAACATTCAATATGAAAAGTTAACAGGTTTGGATGAAAGTTAACATAAAGCAGCGAAAGTTAACATTCAGTATGAAAAGTTAACAGACTAGGAGGAAAGTGCAAAGTTACATGAAATAACCAGTTAGTACTTGTACACCCAATAACATTGTAAATAGAAACATTCATATTAGAGATGTTGCGCCATAAGCAAATGCAACAAACAACAACATTGATATCTAATCCTGTGCCAAATTTTTATCCTGAATCCATATTAGAGATGTTAAGTGCAAAGTTACATGAAATAACCAGGACACACTTGAAATAATATTTTTGCCAAATATAGATTTCTAAAATGCAGCTGCTTTGTGTAAATACCATGTCTATAGACATAAAATCAAGGCAAAGATTCCATGCATTTGTTGAGATAAAAATATCTGTAAACCAACATGTATCTTATTAAGCAGGTCAGTCAGAGATCCCAACAGTCAGTAAATAGGAAACATAACTAAGATTTTGCATATCCAACAGTCAAGCAATTACAAGAAGTTAAGAGTTTACAGGCTTGTGTGTATGTTGTAGATGTAGTGTGTTAAGACACAAGTTAGCATGGTTAAAATGTGGACTTCTGTGCAAGACATTATATAAGCAATTAAGATAAATCCTATAAAAGGGATGATGCTTAACAAAGCTGAGGGGTTCATGCAGCCAAATATAAAGGTCAAGGATATGGCTTTTGTTGTTGATGTTATAGCAAATTGGCACAGTTAAACTCTCAAGACGGTAAAGAGTGAAGCATCTGTAAACCCTTTGAATGTCAGGGATTACACACACTAATGTTTAATGATCATTCACACATCTAACTCATTCAAATATTATTTGTAAGTTTTGCAAGATTAAGGACTATCATGTGGCGATAAGCTCAGTTAGAAGATGAGTTGGCATAATCATGAATATGTGATGACAATGTGGTGTAACTACCAACCCAGGAATAGACAAAAAGTGATCCTATGATTACATTATATTATGAAGTTTATGTTCCACATATGTAGTCTTTAAATTCACAATGTTCCCAAGAACAAAGACACCAAAACTTCCAGCATTATATATTCGCCTATTCTGACTAAACAAAAAGCTATCCACTTTATCCTTATTCATACCCAATAAGTTCAAATTTTCACAACTGACCTTTTCTAGCAAGTGAAGTAGCAACCATGTTGGAAGTAGCTATAAACAAGAACATGAATATATAGCTCAAATTATCACAAAACATCGTCCCCGGACCTTCAAACAAAACAAAACAAAACAAAATCAATAACCCAAAAAAGGAAGAAAAAGTAATTTTTTTTCTTCCCTTAAATGAAATTACCCAATGCAACGAGCTCCAGAAAGCTACCCTGGCCGATAACCATGGTGTCGATCAGGCTCATCTCATGAGGGGCCCATAAATTCACAGACCAGTGGCGGGCCCCGCGAAGAGAGAGATCTCCTTCATCTGCTTCCAGATGCTTTGGGAATCCGACGAGATTGAGCTCGGTTCTTGCTCGGTTCCGACATCGGAGTCGGTTCTTTCGACGACGTTGTTTTGGGGATGGGAAGAGCAAGAAACCCTAAGTCTGAGCTTGAGGATGCTGAAGGGTTTTGGCTTTGGTCTGAAGTGAGGAATAGAAGAGGGAGAAGGGGGCTGGGTCGGTTCTTTCCCCTCAACTCCTCCAAAACCCCCTTCAAGAACCTATCAATCTCGCCGTCGAGGTTGCCGTTGCTGTTGGTTCTTGACAGAGAGTTGAGAGGATGGGTGTGTAGAGGGAGAAGAGAGAAGAGAGTGAGAGAGAGAGGGTAGTTTTGGGTTTAGGAAAAAGTTTTCTATCTGAGCTGCCTTGAAAATATAAATAGGGGTTGAAAATAATTACTTCATGTATTTGGGGCTTTAACACACAAAAAATAATACGGGGGGCTGGGTCACATCGTTTTTATTTTTTTGGGCCTAGACACAATTTTCCCTAATATTTATAACATAGACTTATTACCAATAGGAAATTAGGGATATTACAGAGCTATCCATAAAAATGCCATACAACATCAGATGAGGAAGAGAGATCGTACCGAGTAGCTAATCAAGTAATTGTGATGTGAGGGATGTGTCGGATGTTGGGCCAATCAGCACCTTCATTCTCCCGGCATCGCTCCTTCAGTGCCTCGCTGCAGCCCAAGATCATCAGAAATTGCAGAGAGAGAGGAAGTTGTGGCAGTGATTGGAGCTCATAAGCTTCACCAAGTGACAAATACTCGAGGGAAGAGAGAATTTGGAGGCTAGAAGGCAAGCACTTTGCTTCACCCCGCAGCTCGAGACGTCGCAGCGAAGTTGAATTCTGCAACAACCATGACTCCGCGAGAGCAGCCTCCAGATGACTACAATCTTGTATTTCTAGCCATCTGACAGATGTGAGGTTTCTCAACGGCTCTATGTGGAGCAGGAACGGGTCATCGATTTCAAGTTCTTCAACAGTTGATGTGAACTCCTGCTCCTCTTCCCGCTCGATTATTGATGCTGGAGTTGTTTCCGCAGCTGCTCGCACAAGCTTGGGGCACTCGCTAATGGTTAGCTCTTTAAGGTGGGGAAGAGCCTTTAGACGCTCAATTGATGCCAGCTCACCACACCCTGCCAGGTACAACTCCCTCAGAGAAGTAAATCTTCCACACTCCACTTCGGAGGGAAAGGCGGTTATGTGGTTATCTCCACCTAATCCAAGGCTTGAAAGAGAAGTGATGGAACTTTGCATTAATAACGCAGGAGTGGGACCGTCCGGTCCACCACAATCAACAAGCCAAAGGGATCGGAGTGATGGGAGAGAGAAACAATCAACTGGGGTAACTGCGTTTGGAGACATCCTCAGCTTAGGGCAATTCACAATCTCCAACCGGCTGAGAGACGTGAGATGATGTCGGAACAAGCCAGCCACGGATGTCAGCTCTCCACACCTTCTAATTCTCAATGCAGAGAGGGAGGGAGAGGACGTGGACGAAGAGCTAGCTGTACCGCAGCTGCTACCACCGCAGTTGCTGCCCACCCAGAGCGTCGGGGAATCAGACAATCCCACACGTTGCAACACCAATGTCTTGAGACCGAGGGGCAGAGGGGGCAGCGCCTTCAGTCTGGGACAATCCCAGATAACAAGTTCCTTGAGGAGAGGGCACCAGGGTACTACTGCCTCTGCTTCTAATCCACACCACTCCTCCCATTGCCCACAATTATAAAAAGATAAATGCTTCAGTTGTTGAAAGCCACCTTCACAGTTAATTTGATGAAGAGCTGTCAGTCCCCTCAAGGATAAACGCATGATGTATGGGAGCTTCCCGAGAGAAGGAAGGTGCTTCCATGCCCTGCCACGTTCAAGGCTTACGTGCTCCAGATTTTTTAATAATTCTGGTTCCATCCAACGTGGAGACCTGGCGCCGTGGTATCCCTTGATTGTTAGTTCCCTGAGGCTATCGGGTGGTTGCAGGCGATCAAGCATCAGTTCATACTCATCCGCCACATCACTGTCATCAGACCAAACCAGCTCTAACTTGAGGAGGCTCTCAAGGCCACAGATCGTACTGACTTCCTCGTGATGTTTGCGATTCTCAAGGCCACGGATACTCAGTTCCCGCAGATCTCTCATCTCCTTCAATTCACTCAATTTATAAACTTCAGCAGCGAACGAAAAACGTTGAAGTGAAGTTAATGTCCCTAACCCCTCGATTTTTTCATAGTAAACTTGATATGGTATCAGGTGTCTCAAACTAATGAGATTATTCAAGCCAAGAACAGATTGAGTAGCAAAACGTCCACCAGCAAGGACCTGCAGGTGGTAGAGCCTGCAGAATGAACTAGGTAACGGAGAAATAACATGACCAATCGACAAATACCTAATATGCCTCAGGTTACCAATTGCATCTGGCAAAACGTTCATGCCGTCAACAGCTAGGCGCAGCACCCGAATGCTTTCCAGTGACTTAAACGCTTCTTCAAAATCCTTGGCATGCTCATTAACATATCCTCTGAAGACTAACACAAGCGTGCGGAGTTTCTTCCGTTTGCCCACATCTTTAAGAAGGTCAAGTTTGTCGATTTCAAAATGCAGATGACGTACCATATTCGGGATCTGGTCAATTGACATGTCTCCGACAAATCTAAAGCAATCACCATGAGACACTTTGCGTGCCACTTCATGCAAAAGATCATGCATGTTGTAGGTTCCATCTGCGAAGTAACCTTGTTCGAGAAATGATAGTTTCACTAAATCGTCAAAGTAGCCCCTTCCAGTGTCCTCCAGTGTCTCGTTTGGATATTGGGAAGATTTTTGAATGAGGCCAAGAGCCATCCACATGAAGACTAGATCATCTTTCTCGAACCTATAATCTTGAGGAAAGATGCTGCAATAAGCAAAACATGGTCTTAAGTGCATTGGTAAATGGTTGTAGCTTAACATCAAAACAGACGTCACATCATCCCTCTGCTGTGCTTGATCGGATATATTGTCCGCATGCAAAATTCTGTTCCAATGACTATCATCCAACTTAGAATTCAATAGCGCTCCAATCGTCTTTGCAGCCAATGGTAAGCCCCCAAGCCTTCTTGCTATTTTCTCGCCAATGGATTCCAACTTCCTATAATCACAAGAGTCTACACCAGCAAATGCATATTGGTTGAAAAGTAATAGGAAGTTGTCATCATCTAAAGGTTTTAGTTTCATTGGCTCATTTATTGATCCCCCCAAAGCTGATGCAACCATTTTTGCAACAGACACACTTCTAGTAGTTAACAAGATTTTGCTTCCTTTATGGCCACTCGTCAAAGGAGCAAACAATTTATCCCATTCAGAACGATTGTCATCATTCCATGCGTCATCCAAGACAAGGAGAAATTTCCTCGATGAAACCAGATTTTTAAGAGCTTCTTGCAGAGCGGCAAGTTCCTTAACTTCAGGTCTCTTTTTCTCGGCGTATTCTATCATATGTGCCATGACCTTTTCGGCAACAAAGGGAGTGGAGATGCACACCCAGATTTTGGGATCGAAGGAATTAGTTGAGCTCTCGTCGTTATAGACGTGTTGTGCGAGGGTGGTCTTGCCCACTCCTCCATGGCCAAAAATGGAGAAAAGAGATACACTTGTACTGCTGTCATCCCCTCTCAACCACCCTAACAGTTCCTCCCTCTCTTCATCTCGTCCACGCAGTTTTTTCTCAGTTAGAGCTGGTCCAGTTTTACGAGCAGGAACCGGGCTCTGACTTTGATGTTGTTGAGGCAGTTGTAGTGTAGAGATGAAATCTCCCACGCCCGCTGCGACTTCATCTAGCCTTTTCACAGCCCCCCTCAGTTTCCCGAGGGTGGGATCGGATTTGAAGACTCTTTTACCAGCTTTTACAACTTTCCGTTTAGAGTCGGAGAGAAAACCACGCACTTTACCACGGCCTGCACGTGAAATTGGTAGGGAAGTTCATTTTTCTTTTATTTATTAAATTTGAAAAACAATCAATTATTTTTGAGAATCTGGTTGCTAACCTTAAGTTATGAAATAAAGAACCGATAACAAGAAGGCGAAATTTCATTTTTTTTTGGACATTTAAAAAGCCACCACTTACCACTATGACCATGTTCTTTGCTGCCTGAGGCTTTCTCCTCAACTTGTTTCTGTAGCTTAAGGTAATCAAGCTCATCAAGTGCGTTGTCAGCCTCATCCAACGCATCTTTTAGTTGCCACAGCCATTCGCTGAGTCCTCCCTTGATCTCTCGTTGCCTGCTCTCAGCCATCTCCACAACAGCTTGGATACGAGGAAGAGCTTTCTTGAGCCTCTCAAGCTCATCTTTCATCCGAGTATCCCGAGCAAAATACCGGTCTGCTGCATACTCGAACCCGATCTCCACCAACTTCTCGATGATCTTGGTCACAATCACGTCTCCAACCACCACCATGTTTTTATGAGTAGCGAACGCTCTTCGCTTTTGCTTTCTAGTAGTAGATGTAAACTTCAATTGCAGAGAGTTGCAGAGAACTCCTTGGTTCTCCTACATCACTTAAGAAATGGGGGACTTATATCCACACTCCGAATTATGTTATGATAAACCCCACTCCGCCCCCACAACTTAAGAAATGGGGGACTTATATCCACACTCCGAATTATGTTATGATAAACCCCACTCCGCCCCCACATCAAGTTGCGGTTTGCAGGCGGAATTGAGAGGATGAATATCAACTTCTTTGCGCAGCTCAAGTCAACAACTTGCGGTTTGCAGGCGGAATTGAAAGGCCACGAAACACGCCATGTGATGTGGGAACCCAAAAATTGAATAATAAGAGAACAAAATGGTGGGGGCTTGGAAACCAATTATTGATCTTTGTTTGGATTCCTTGCCTTCAGAATTTTCAAAATTGATGATGAGGGCTCCTTATGAGCCAATCGTTAAGTGATGTGGGAACCCAAAAAGTGAATAATAACAGAATAAACTGGTGGGGCTTGGAGACAGATTATTGAACTTTGCTTGGATTAATAGTTGCCTTCAGAATTTTCAAACTTGATGATGAGGGTTCATGATTATTGAACTTTGCTTGGATTAATAGTTGCCTTCAGAATTTTCAAACTTGATGATGAGGGTTCATACTGAGCCATGTGATTGTGTACAAGCGTACGAGTCATAATTCCAACTACGTGTGAAGCATAGTTTTGATAGTTGCTGTTCCTGTTTACAAACCTGACAAGGTATTGATTAAAACAAAGGTTAATTGAAACAGCCTACAAAGTTTAACGTTCAAATTGGAGAATATTGAATTAACACTGCAATTTTTTTTTTTTTCCAAATTGTTTAACTACCAGTTTAACGTACGTATGGGATGTATTCCAATTGAAGTCCATACGAGAAAAGCATACGATAAGCGAAATTAGGATAATGATCTAATAGTAAAGTTATTGAGTTGCTAAACTAAAACCAAGTCAATGAATGATGAATGCCTAAGCTCAGGAACTGCGTAGATGATGATAGTGATTCAAATATAACACTGAGAGCTAATTTTCTTAATCCATGCTTCAAGATTAAGATGGTCTGGATCTAGTATTTGAGGCATAAATTTTGGAAGATTGGTATCACTATCAGCATTTATATTTAGCACTATGGGTGGAAATGAACCAAATAATTAACAAATAGTTCAATAATTGTTCGACTAACTATTTGGTCATATTCGATTCGAGAATTCATTTGCCACAAAACAAATATTTTTTAGAATTTAACCACATGTATATTCGATTTGTTTGTCTATCAAATATTGGTTTAAAATTTGATCACTTATTATTTGTATTAATGCACATATGATGTCATATGTTTAACCCACTTACCATTTCAATTTAAGTTTTATGTACTAAGTTTAAGACTTAAATAATCTTAAATATATTTTCTAATGAAAATTTTGATTTCAATATATATACATTATATATTATTAAGTAATATATTTTATTCATGAATTTAAATACAGATAATCACATAGAACTCATTAGGACTCCTAAGTTGGTCAATAAATGAGGACTTACGTCTACACACGGAAATTTTCATGATTAACCCTACTCTGTCCCACATTTAGTCGCGGTGTGCAAGTGAAATTGAGACGTTGATTATCAACTTGGGGACTTATTTTTTCGGGTTTCAGTTATATCCCTTTCCACAAATTTAGTGCAAATCAAATCCGTTTAGCGCCCAAATCCGATCCAATGTTTGTGGTCTTGGGATAATCACTATCCAACCAGAGCTAAGAAATTGGACTGAAAAATAAATAATCTGTGATTGACCTATGCGATTTCGGGGACTAAACAGCAATACAATGATTTTAAGAATATGAAAGGTTTGAGGGAGCAATATCTTAAAAAAAAAATCATGTCAGAAAGAAATCCAAGCCTTCCATCTCGTAACATATGAGAAGTGGTGGCCTTCACTTCCTGTGTAAAGTGAGTAAATTATTGGACACCAAAGTTAATAAGAAACAAAAAATGGTGGGAATCGTCGGTAACCAATTGTTTCTCTCTCAACGCGAAGCAGACAGGTAATTTCCTTTCGCAAATCCGGTCACGGCGTTAGTTATCGATAAAAGCAGACCCTGCAATGTGAGAGCCAAGGAAGTCATCGATAAGAAAGAATTTTCAAAACTGATGATGACAAGGATTCATTTGTACTCAGCTGCAACAACATGCGCGTTGGTAATTTCATTATTTAAAATTGAGAAAGGGGAATCGTTTGAACAGACTGGCACGACAGAAGACCATGATAAGCATTAGGAATTAAGATTTGGATTTGGAAGCTTGATTTGAAATCAAGGGATTTCAAATCTAGGATTTGAAATCCATGATTTGATAAAATCATTTGTTTTGATGACATGACTAAATGCAAGGATTTGAGATCAAAGATTTAAAATCTAATGTTTGGACATATTTCATTATACATGAATTTGGATTTGAAATAAACATTTGAGAAGTGAATCAAAATCAAAGGTGATCTCTTCATTAACAATTATATATACGCATGCAAACATCTTATCCTTCATGAACCAGTATGAGAGAATACAAAAATAATAATGATGTCCAAAATATTCATTATCATGACATTCTTTTCATGGTTTCATCCAATACTAGATCGACCTTCGATCTCCAAAGAACAAAAATACTACTCCAATAACTAGTCATGATAAAAAGACTCGACAACACAAAAAAGTTTAGCAAAAAATCCTCATAAGAAGCTCTAGGCTACACAATAAGCCTTCATTTAAAATACAACATGCTATAGATAGTTGATAACCATGATTTGCTACAACAAGTCAAATGCTCACTATAAATATTGGGTCAGAAGAAAAAAGTTAACCTAAGTAAGGATTCTTCTTTTCAAGTTTAATAAACAAATGCACAACAAATAAGATTATATCTTTTTTTATACATCCAAAATCAAATGATACAGTAGCAAGAAGGAACAAAGTGCATTTTGTTTCAACATGTTCTTACATTTGGTGTTGTCTTCGATGTTGTTCAGGTATGTCCTTGATTCCCCACAAATGCCTTTGCATCAATGTTCAAATGCTCGAATCGGAACTCAATCGTTGGATTATCAATCCCAACCTCAAAACACCAAAAAAATTACCCAATTAATAAAAAAAACAACGAACAAACAAAACTCAATACTCAATTCAAAATCTAATCTTTACCGCTCCATTCGATTCCTGAGCTTTAGCAAGAACCTTTCATTATCCTCCTCCTTCGCAGTCTGTACCAACCTCTCAACCAAATTTGAGAAATATGAATACATACAATTCTAAAAAACCAAATTTAAGAAATATGCACCAAAAAAAATTTGTTTGTTAGTCGCTTGGGAGGCATTCAAAATCCTAGTACAGACTTAGTAAAGCATTCTAAATTATGCTGGTTCCAGTAAGGTCCGAAGTGTTTGTTGGGTTGATTCAGTTTGGTTCCAGTATACTTTACCTGGTATTTCTATCTTTACGAAGAAAATTGAATTCCTATCAGGTTACACGTCGAAGTATATTTGAAGTATCAGACGTCAAATTCAGCTCCCATCAGATTGAAAGTCAAATTAGATTCTAAAATATAGCATGCTTAGAGCTTAAAACTTCTATTAGAACAGAATCCAATTTCATGACTCCAAAATAAAACTTTCCCTTGTCACTCCACTTCTCAATTCACCTAAAACCAACTTCTTACCCAAGCCGCACTAAAAAATGAAGAGAATAAAAGGAAAGAAGAGCCAACGGAACATCAACTGTCATATATACAAGCATATGGTATCACAAACCAAAGCTTCCCACAAGAAACAAAAAAGGACCCCTCTCTTACTATATAGATGCACAATTTTAACAGATGAAATAAAAATCAGATCGGCAAATTAGTAATTAAAAATAAGCCATAAAGCAAGAAACAAAAGTGATTTATTGGCAAATTAGAATCGGATCACATACTGGGTCTGCAAATAAATTAAACAGAAACGGCTGCACATCCTGAAGGGTCTCTGGGCCTCCAAGGTTCAGCAACAGCACTCCAACCTTCTCACGTGCAGTAGTCGAAGAAGCTCCAACCATGTTCTCATCAGAAGAGCACGCTTCAGAGGAGTAAGATGAATTCCCCAAAAATTTTCTATCTTTAGATGGAATATACAGAGACGATGCATTATAAGAGAGTGAGTGGTGGTGCTCTCTGTCTGAACTGTGAAATGCAGATACAATATCACATTTCGAAACCTGACTCTTATGAAATAACCTGGAAAAAGAAATAGAAATGGCAATTCATGTTCATTGAATAAGTTGAAAAGGAAGAATTAAGTGAAAAGAATGATAAAATAAGTTTATTAAAAAAACATTTTTTTGCCTGATAATGACCTTTGCTTAATTGGCTTGTGACAAATCCCCGAGAGCTTGGTTTGGGGAATTCCAGTGCCTAAGGCTACCATATCTCAAATAGATTTGCTCCAAACTAACACCAGAAGAGAACACCTGAGTGAGAGGGGGTAAAAAGTGTAATATTAGATGAATTACACATATTATTTGATAATTCATAGTATCTTACTGCCGTATAATTCTAATAGTCGTTGGTATATACACGTACCCTTTGCATTTATTTTTGTAGTAGAAGCAAGTGCAACCGAATGAAAGCGAATGATAATAGTACTAATACTATATATATACTATATTATATATACCTATATATACCATAAAAAAAAAAAAAAAAATAAAAAAAAAAAAAATAAACTATATATAATACTATATATAATACTATATATATATAGAATTACTACTAAAGAGGGCAAACTTGGTCAACTAAGGTGATTATGTGGATAGCAAAGGTTGTCCACCAAATATATCAATATATAGTCAGACTCTATCAAGTTCACAGTATGATGTCCACCAAACTCTCTAGCACTCTTTATTAACTTAAAAAACTTTTTCATATCATGCAACGGATCCAACTAGGCATATTGAGTGGCTAAAAAGTTGGTGACAACATTTTGCTATCCCTTAAGTTACACAATTTTGCTCTATATATATTGATACTGATCTGATACTCAACATCATATCAAGTTCAGTTCTTCATTCCAACTTAACATGGTATTAGAGCAAGTCTTACCAGCTCTAGACACACCACTTCCTTTTCTCGGTCTCGGTGCGCCGGGATTTCCCCATGCCTTGGCCTCAGCGGCTTCACTATCGTCAGTCTGCTTCCTGCACTAACAAACTAAATTTTGTCGCCCTGATCCAACCATCGCTGCTACTCCCAAATTCGCCTCCGTCTCTGACAAACTCGCGCTGTCCCAGTCCGCTTCCATTTCTGATCCGAACCGAGAAGCGACAGACTCCAGGGAGGCTATATCACATTAGATTAGCTAGTGATCCCTACTACTTTCCAGCGTCATCAAAAATCGCCGCTCTTTCCGGGTCTTTTCACTCAAGCCAAACCAGGCAGATCTTGTCGTCGCCGCTAGTCAGTCGTTGTCGGCCGACGCCGCATTGTTTGTTCTCACCGCCGCTCGACGAGCAGCGGAACCAACATCTACATCTGGGCCCACGTGATCTCTCTCGCTCTTTCTTTCTCCGGATGCAAAAAAAGGCAAAAAAAACAAAGGCCCGCCCTCCACCTAAAACTGGCGAAGAGAATCAGTTCAACTTCCCCGGAGTCTTCTAGACAAGACGAGCAGCCAACGTGGATTCAGGCGTCGCTCTCCCCTCCGTTCGCCATCCCTTTCCAGCGAGCGCTTCCTCAGTGGATCAGATCCTTCTCAGAACCTTTCTCGATACCGATCTCGCCTCGCCAATCTTGGCCGCGGTCGGCGATTCCAGCTTCCGGTCGCACGCGATCGCCGATCGGATTGAAGCCCGCAAAAGCGGCTTGATGACATTTTAAGGATCAGAGATTGTAGGAGGAGAGAGAGATCGTGAGACTGGCCTATAGCGGGCGGCGGCGGCTTAGATGAAAAAACGAAATCTCAAAACACATTTTTGGTGTTTTGAGAAAAGTGTTTATTTTTTGGATTTTGTAAAGGGTCAAGTCAAAAAACGTCCCGGTTGCCAAACGCGTTTTATTGTTTTTATTGAAAAAAAAAACAGAAACGGCAAAAACGCCACGGTTGCCAAACGCTATAATTAATGTTTTCTTCACATCCATTTTCAAACAGATTCAATCATTTCTATGTCCCCTGGCATCTCTTAGAGATGAAAGGAGGCAAGATGTGGTTGTCTGCTCATCTTTCTGGTTGTGCCAGAATCTTCTCAAAGTGCATTAATGATGATCTTTCCACAAGAACTAAGGAAAAGAGGGGCAGACACTGAAATGAAATGTCATACCCCGTGTCGAGCACATATCAGAATGAGCGTGGGGTTTCCTAGTTGTAGCTAAGATTGAGGAGCACACAAAAGGCTCTCATTAAGAGTTTGTGGTGCTGAAAAAGGAGAAATATCATGATCAGGATATACATACACCCATGGTTTTGGTACTTGGATAGCTCAGGCAAAGAAATCAAATCACACAAACATCGTCGAGAAAATAGCCACAGTGCGCAGCGGTTTGGTTGTCTAATCATCAAATGAACATCTTCTTCGTGATGATTTGTGCCCTTTTGTCGTCAAAGTGGCATTCTGTACATATTCTAAGTCGAGAAGGGACTCCATAATAGAAATGACTCATAATTTCAAACTTCAGAATGGAAGAAACAAGTGCAGTCCTTATGCAACATGAAATGCTAGTTATGAAATCAAGGAAAAAGGTAAGAACTTACACGTAATTTATAGCAAATACAAGTAATTTCTGACAGTTAAAAGATGGGGAGAAAAGAAAAAGACATCAGCGTATTGTGTGAATAAGATAATATTCATCAGCAAACAGCACAAGATTAGGGTAAACAGATGCTGGCTTAATACATTAGTGTAATAATGCAAATTGGGTTTCTGGTCTCGTTCTACTAGATTAAATGAATGCAACGGTGAATGCAATATCTTGAAGAGACAATATGGAAACAGATAAAGAGTTCATGACATAGGCAGTGGATGCTAAGATAGTTATCAAGCCTTAATTGTATACAAGATATGCTCAATAAACAACAAACACTCAATTATAAAGATGTTAACATGCGACATGATCTCATGCACTTCAAGAGACTGCAATAATTTAAGAGAGTGCACCTCCTTAATCACAATTGGCACTTCAAAGGATAGTGTTTTGGCTTTAGATATCTTTTTCCCCTTTACTTCCGACATCTTGAGGGGAAGAAGAAACTCATTAGAAAAAGCCTCAAAGTGATTACATTGGTTCTAAATTTACTATTTGTGCATATTTGTGTCATCAATGACCTTACATCAATAAGAAGAATGATGGAAGTAGGTTGGCTTTTCATTCTTGCCAAAGGATGACTCCTAACTTGTGTAGCTGTTTGTGAGTCCTGTTATATTTTCCATAATAAAGGACTCATAGTTGAATCCACCAAAAAAATATCTGAAGATTCAATTTGTGTTGGTCAAAGATTCATCCATTGAACCTAAGGGCTGGCTCTTTGTTTTATCAGACAAAGTTCTTTTCTTTTGCTTTTCGTACCCTCTGAGCTCACACTAATCACTTTACAGAGGAGATCACAGATATTGTAGGACACTTTCTTCAAAATCAAAGCTTACTAATGTGTCTCTAGATGTGCATTATGTACTTTACTTTGATTTTTTTGTTTTGTGGAGGAACAAATTTTTTTTTTCTGTACGATATTAGGCCTTGCATCACCTTTTATCTATACCACAAAAAATTGAGACCGGCAACACGATTCCACTTATTCCATTCATTACTATTTACTACATCCCCTTCAGTTAAATTAACAACTCATGAATCCTTTTAATTACCACCATCTTTCTTTGTTTAGGCCTAATCTTGTTATTGTGGCAATATTTACTTCGATCCTATCACTCTCTCTAACAGGTGCACTTAAAATATATACATAAAACCTAACCGAATCATTAAGCTGATCGCCTTTAAACTGATCTTAATTTTTTTCAACCTCCAAGAGTATGTTGAAGATTTTCTGATACATCAAAAAGTGTATTAGCATGTGATCATCAAGTATTGAATTATCCTATAGGTAGCCAAACTTATTCCCTATTAAGGTATCCATGCTTCACTACATCACCCGAAAATAAACCATAAATCAAAAGAACATAACGGCAATGACAATACATGTTAATTCCCACAACTGAGATACCCAGAAGCAGAATAAAAAGAAGCCTCTGACAAGAAATCTGTTGAATGAACTAAGGATGATACATTTCATTTTTACAAGAATACACCTTGGGAACGTATATCACAAGAAATTGCTTTTTTACTGCTATCTTTACTTACAGGGTGTTATGGATCATTCTGAAGCAATATTGAATTACTTTAGAACAAAGGAGATATTAGCAATACTGTTTTTCCGAAGAAATTTATTGCGTAGGTCATTTCTGCATTGGCAAATGATTATGACAAAAGGGCAAAGCAACTTTATGGTCTTCACAAGTCTTGTGCACATTCGAAGAAGGAGGTTCAACAACTTGCTACCTCATTTTGTTGCAATATGCCTCACCAATAACTGCTAGACGATTTGTATAATTGTGCCATTATAGTCTCCTAAAATGAAGCCACCTAGGTATTTCGCTTGTTCCCGTCATCTATTGAAGACTTTTCTGCTTATATTGGCTGCTAGCCATACATTCAATGTGGTAAAGTGGGACTTCCAAATTTGAATGTACTTCTGTTAGCTAATAATGAGTCTGAGGTGCCAGGGATAGAAAATTTTCACATTTCATTATATAAAATGCCTTGATCTTTTCATTATCAATACAGGAAGTGATTAATCGAGCAAATAACAAAATTTAAGAAGAGGGTAGAAAAGAAGAGGGGAGAAGTTATATCCAGGGTTGAACCTGATCCAACCTGCATTCAGTAATATCAGGTTAGGACAAATTCAAGTTGGATTTGAGTGGATGAGATGTAATATTTTTCTAAAATATTACATCTTATATTTCTAGTAATTCTTGTAAAATGTTTTTCTAGTAATTCTTGTAAAGTTAAGCTGATTATATCGGCCATATTTCAGCAAAGAAATTGCTTCTCTCTTATTGACTAGTGGGTAAATTTGGTGTTTCTAGTATCGTTTATGAATAACAAATATCTTTTCGAGTGACATGAATAATAGATATCAAGTTTCCCCATTTGAAACTGATGGACTAACTATGTTCTTGGATTCATTTCATTTTATATTTCTCAGAGGATCATGTTCGTAGCTAGTTATGTTTCCATTTCTGCCTTTATGATGGTTACAACTATTAATGGCGTCTGCATAACAGTCTCAAGAAAATTGCAGGCATCTTTGACTAATCTTGTAACCTGCAATCCTGATCAATTTAACAGATACACCGGTCATGGTACAATTTTATCAAAAGTAGCCAAAATTTTGGATGACTCAAATGCATTGTTCTTTTGGTGGATGATGCAAATCAATCTTCACAATTCATATTTTTATCTTTAAATTGTTGCCTAAAATTGCTCGCAATGACTATTCTAGAATTAAGAATTAAAGTTGGTTTTCAGGTATATATAGTAAGACTCCTATCAAGTTAAGTTGATGTCCACCAAACTTCCTAGCCACTCATTTATTAATATAAAAAACTTTTTCATATCATGCAAGGATCCCTAGGCAATATGAGTGGCTAAAAAGTTTGGTGGACAACATTTTGCTATCCACTTAAGTTAACACAAGTTTTGCTCTATATATATTGTAACTGATCTGATAATCAACATCAATATCAAGTTCAAGTTCTTCAATTCCAACTTAACATGGTATTAGAGCAAGTCTTACAGCTCTAGACACACCACTTCCTTTTCCTCCGGTCTCGGTGCCGCCGAGGGATTTCCCCATGCTTCGCCTCAGCGGCTTCAACTATCGTCAGTCTGCTTCCTCACTAACAAACTAAAATTTTGTCGCCCCTGCTCAACCATCGCTGCTACTCCAAATCGCCTCCGTCTCTGACAAACTCGTGTCGCCAGCTCCGCCTCCATCTGATCCGAACCGAGAAGCGACAGACTCAGGGAGGCTATATCCATTAGATTTAGCTAGTGATCTTACCTACTTTCGTCGCGCTCTTTTCCGGGTCTTTTCACTCAAAAGCTCAAAACCAGCCAGATCTTGTCGTCGCCGCTAGTCAGTCGTTCGTCGCCGCTCGCCGCCATTGTTTGTTCTCCACCGCCGCTCGACGAAGCAGCGGAACTCAACATCTACATCGGCCACGTGATCTCTCTCGCTCTTTCTTTCTCACGGATGCGGCTTGGCCTCGGCCTCCACCCTAAAACTGGCGAAGAGATCCGTTCAATTCCCTGGAGTCTTCTAGAAGACGAGATCCAACGGTGGATTCAAGGCGTCGCTCTCTCCGTTCGCATCCACTTTCCCAGCGAGCGCCTCCTCTGCGATCAGATCTTCTCGAACCTTTCCTCGATAGCCGATCTCGCCCTCGCCAAATCTTGCCGCGGATCGGCGATCCAGCTTCTCGGTTTCGCCGACGCGATCGCGATCGGATTGAAGTCCCCAAAGCGGCTTGATGACATTTTAAGGATCAGAGATTTGGTAGGAGGAGAGAGATCGTGAGACTGGCCTATTATCTAAGTCTAACCTTCAAGCCCATCTTCAGGCCCATCCTTTATTCAAAAAAAAAGTTAATTCTCAACAAGGTATTCCACAACACTAGTATGTGCCCCGTGCCAAGCACGATCCTCGCCTCTTTTCTACCATTGCACTTGGAACACCCCTCTTAGTTTTAAAAGGGTAAAATAGAATGAATAAAAGGGTTCAACTATAACCAATTTTGAAAGGGGAAACACCTTCGAAAAATAATAAAAATATTATTTGAGAGTTCAACTATAAGTAGTAAATTGAGAAAATTCGTGAGATAAGGGATAGAGCATTATGTTGCATTTACATGTAATTAAGTCACAATTTGTTAATGTTGTTTGATCTCAATTTGGTTCCTACAGCTAGCAACTATGGAGAACTTCAAATGAGTTGCATTTGGAAAATAGATGCCTAATAATATTGTATGGTGCAAATATAACAATACTACTCCAACAGCTCACACATAAATGCCTAATAAAACAATATAGCAACAAAACTCTACATTCAATATAACATATATTCATGAGTCAGTCACTTGAGTGACAACCAATCATGAATTTTTACGAATTGAGTTATCTCTTAATGCATATTTTACTTCATCATACAAAATAATGCAAACTAACCTCTTAACTATATCGTGCCTCAAAGACAAACATTATAATATCATATATTTATCATTAGGGGAAAAAAGAAACAAAGCCAAAAAAAGAAGAGAAATAAGAGCAAAACCTGAAATAGAACTATTGCAGGCCTAAACGGGGTCTTGGATTATTTAGGCGAGGAAATTTCCTACTCCGAGATCTTCTTAACGACCTTCTCCATGACCTGAAAACCATAGAAGTTCCCTATCATTGATTCTAAGCGAAAAATTATAGAATATGATAATTGACCTATCCAAACAAATATTATCAAATATTAAAATTCACTACTATAAATCATCAACTAAGTATAATACTCTTTATTAATGTGTCTTTCTAAAGATTCGTTATTAATGTTAAAGAGAAATAAATAGAAAATGAACAAAATTTTGACAGAGGAAATCTTTAAATTTGAGCACATATCAATAGTTCATTACTTTAGAGGAAATATTCAGATCTGAGCACATATCAGTAGACAGTAGTTCATTCTCTCGCCAACTATGGCAAAAGAAATCTTCATTTTCTCCTCAATAAAAGCCCTTCAAAATTTCTAAAAATGATCCTTAACTGTTATTGACGAAATTTAGAAACTTTAGCTTTTATCTTCATGGTTATAACATCCCTAGCCATCATTAACCAAATTTCTAAAGATTAAATAACTACTCAAAACTGAAACCGAAATAGCACAATAAAGGTCAATCTTTTCAGTGCATAAATGTGTGAAAATATGTATTTAAATTTTAAAATTGAAAAGCGTAATAAAATTATTGTTTCATAACTACGATGAACCGAGTTGACCCTCCGATTCGATCCATCCATCATCATCTCTAACGTAATCAATCTCCAATCCCTAACCCACGAACAAACAAGACCCATTAAAACTTAACAACCAAATCTTCATTAAAAACAACAAAAGAGATTACCTAAATCAAGTTTAAACATAAGGGTTAGGGATATGATCAGAATTACGCACTATTAAGATTAGCTAAATCAAATTTAATCATTATAAATAGAAATTAGCATCTTCATCATGCTAAAAGAAGTATTTACTATATATGAATAGTGAATGATCCTCCTATAAGTATAGAGGAGTAGATCCAAGTGTAAAGCATCAAACAAACTTATTTCTCACAACACTCAATTTATCCTAAGATTGTGTTAGTCACATCATTAATAAATTAATATCTAATATCCCCTATCAAGTCTCTTCACAGCATTGTGTACATAAACTATCCCAATCTCCTCAATGCCAACAATTAGATTGTGTTCAATAGCAAAGTCTATTGAGTTTCTTTGATGCCACCCACACAATTAGATAGTACACGTTGAATTTGGTCTAATACTGGAGCCTTGTGCAATTTACATTATTTCTATATAATTTTCTCCTTGTTCTCCTCTTATTTCATAAATACTAAAACTTTATTGAATAAGTGAGCTTGATATTTAACATTGATGAAGATGCTTGTATAAAAAGAAGAATAACTTACAGTGGAGAGTTTGTTTAAGGTACCATCTATCTACACAAAGTAGGCCTCTAAGAGCATCTCCAGATCTTCAATGCTAGGCTTGAAACCAATATAACTTCCATGGCTGTTCTCTGTCTCATTTTTAAAATCTTCATCTCTGAAGATATATGACATATTACACATTAGAAAATCAAACAGCATCAAGAATTATATAATTACTAAAAACATAAGTAAATCTGTACCCAAAAAAATCATCTCATAAGTTCTCAGCACTGTGCCTTGCGCTTTGAACTTACAGATTTGAATGAAAGTAATGCATCATGTGAGAACGAAGATTGACCTTTATCCATTGCTAATAATTCAACAACAAATGCAAGGGCCTAGCAGTGTGCTTTTCCCTTTTCTTGGGTTGGATGCTATTTTTAACCATGCTAGTTATGTTTCTAGAATGATTGTGGATCAAGCTTTCCAGTACCGAATGTTCATCATCACATAAAATGCATGCTTCTTAGTCATCTTCTGATAATGTTCATAGGAAACTATATGTGAATCCACAACTAAATAATGCTCAAGTTGTTCTCTTGGAATTCTACGTATTCACTTCCCTTCATATAAGCACAAATATATTCTCTATCCTGATTAGTATCCATGCACAATAACCTAATCAAAGATTTTTTTTAAATTTCAATTTTCTATTTTTACCAAATTTATCGAAGTATTGAACCGTATTGCTGACGTGGTTAGGTTAATAAAGTAGGGAATCAAGGTAAAATAGGTGGATATTGGATGTTTAGTGAACATAAGAAACTATTATTATGTTCATATTTCCATAAGGATACTCTTTATGTATGGAAATACCTGTCCTGGTAATAAAAGTTTCATATGCCTATGCAGTTCAACTAACATGGGAGCTGACCCTTTCATTACCGAATGGAATAATAAATTCCTGTGATCAACCAAAAAGTTTGGCATAAAGACTTTGTTCTTGGTGTGTCTGTTTCTCTGTAAAATTGTCTCTATTTAAGCTGAAACGTGCATGGTGTGAATCATCATAATTTCTACTCTCTAGAGAAGGCATTTTATTGTCAACGCTTCCCCTCAGGTTCATACAGAAAATTATATCAATTAAATGACAATTAATTTTTCTATAGGTAATGAACGCCAATTGCATGCATAGTCCAGGTCTAACAGGTCCTATGGTTTATTTAATTTAAATCTTAGGTCCACAAAGAAACAGCTCTTTTCACCCAATATTTCAGTGACACGATTAGTGAGCAGAACTTCAAGAAAAAGTTCCAAATGATGCCTGCGATATCACAATTTGCCTGAAACATCTTCATTGCCACATAGAGAATTAAATCTCTCCAAAAATATAGGTATTTTACCTCTCTTCATCCATTTCAGAACCATCATTGTCAAGATCCCCTCTCGAAGACATCTCGCCTCTTCATCCATTTCAGAACCATCATTGTCAAGATCCCCTCTCGAAGACATCTCGCCAACTCGATTAGACATAAGCTTCTCCGACAGAACCATCATTGTCAAGATCCCCTCTCGAAGACATCTCGCCAACTCGATTAGACATAAGCTTCTCCGAAAGGTACATCTCTGCCATATCCATGTCATGATCCAGTAGATGTTCAAGTTCATCCCTCACCTGTTCAGAGTACAAATAGTACCCAAAAAATGAGAAGAAAGTGAGTAGAAGTAGAGGATAGAGAAACAGGATTATGATGACATTGTGATTGTAGTTGCTCTTCCTTTAGAATAAGTGCACCTTAGGTAACCTTAGATCCACAATAGACCATCATCATCATGACTAACCAAAAGAAGTGGTAATATATAGATCATGCATCAAAATGAAAAGTATACTACTTCCCTACAAATATGCATAACAATATAACAAGTTGTAATAAATGTTGCATCAACACAGAAGCAATGCTTTTAAACACGTAGTAGCAAGATAGAACACAATTTTCAACTCATTAAACAGGTTTCACTAGAGAAAAACAGAAAAACATTTTATCTTTACATGTTCTTCAACTAAAATATTTATCAATGTTTTCTCTCTCCTCTCCTTCAACCTTCTTGCCCTACTAATTGTGAGACGTCAGTCGAGTATAAGTATCTTAAATGAAAAAAAAAATTTATATATATATATATATATGAGCAACTAAGAACTTCCTCCTACTACTCCGATCTCCCTCAAATTCATTCTTCTTTCTTAAATTCTCAATTCTACCTTACATTGCTCTCATAAAGGTCTTTGCTTTCACTATCTTTTCCTTTATCATATGACATTCTAGGTTCTTATTCTCTCCATAGGCAAATTTAATATATAACTTCCATCCCAGAAACTTAGCAAGGAATGTAAAATTTCCAAACTTTAAAAGTATATAGATTTCATCAGCAATCAATGTAAAATTAGAGCACACAACTGATAAATTGTGTCACTTGCAAGAGAACAAAACCCTAATCTTCAACAATCATCACTGCAGATCCAGTTAGAAACAAATCTAACCCTCCCTAACTCACTCAAGTTTCCCCTCTTGTATGTGCAAATACTATCTAACAAAGTCCTCCACCCCTAATTTCCTCAATTCAGCTCAAAAAAGAAAAAAAAAGAAACTAATTCATCAAAATTAACTAAAAGGACTGAAACCCTAATTTCCAACAATTATAATTGCAGATTCAGTTAGAAACAATAGAACACACGAACCAACTAAATTTTTTCCCACTGTGCATAGTCTCTAATGAAGCCCTAAATCACCAAAATTTCTCCAATTTCAGCAAATATCTATAAAAAAAATTACCAAACGAAAACAATAAAGAGGCAGAATCCCTAAAAAGAACCAAAAGCTTACCGTCTTCCGCATCCTCGTCGGCTTCGAACGGGCCGAAATTTGCTTCCTAGATCCTGCGAGAAATTACCTTTCGATTCGAGGGAGGATCAGTGACGGCGGCCGGCGGCGGCGGGGATGGGATGGATTCGTAGGATAAAAATTTTGTATATGAGGGGTAATTTTATCCCAAGTGGTGTAATTGTCTCACTAGTGTTCTAAAAAACCAATAACACAAAAAGGTATTATCCTTGTATCATTGTCCCAATGAATAACACTTTAAAATAGAATCCCCAGAATTATCCCATTATCCCCCAAAATGTCTCAACCAATAATCCCCCCTAATAACGCGGTGAGAAGAGAGGGGAGAGGAAAGAGAATTACTATAGAATGAATAGTAATTATTGTATCCTTCCATTCGTACAGAAAAGTAGATTACCGATACCCATGTTGCTCAACACCTATTCGTATCCTATCATCCCAATTTCAACAAGCCTAAGCTTCCTATTCACCATTTGGGATACTGGGGAATTGTTTTTTTTTTCTTTATGGACTACATGTCGAGCTTCTCCTCAATGTTCTATTAAACATTGGTACACCTCTTGGCATTCAATCGAGCTGCTCATTCATATCGGGGACAAATTTTCAAAACCAACCCTTTTGGTTTTTTATTTGTAAAAAACGATCTATTTCAGTTTTATTTACAAAAAACGACCTGGTTTCAGCGTCAGCGCTGAAACCAGGTCGGTTTTTGAAAAAAAGTTTCCGAAACTTCACGGGAGTTGAACTCCCGTGAAGTTTAGCAGCTTTTAATTAAGCTGCTAAACTTCACGGGAGTTCAACTCCCGTGAAGTTTCACAGTTAAAAAAAAAGTTTGAACTGTGAAACTTCACGGGAGTTGAACTCCTGTGAAGTTTAGCAGCTTAATTAAAAGCTGCTAAACTTCACGGGAGTTCAACTCCCGTGAAGTTTCTGAAACTTTTTTCAAAAACCGACCTGGTTTCAGCGCTGAGGCTGAAACCAGGTCGGTTTTTATAAATATTTGGAAAATGGGTCGTTTTTTACAAATAAAAAAATCAAAAAGGTTGGTTTTGAAAATTTGTCCTTCATATCGGTGACCCTTTTAAAACCCATTCCCGTCACATTCGGAATTTCAGCTAAGACTCGGGTCTCTTTCTTTTATGCGAGATATCTTCTTCACGGCCTCAACAACAACTATTGAGATTTTCCTCGCAACGAGCTTCTCCTCTTCACAGTCTCGACATTGACTCTCAATATCCTCTTCGTCGATGTACAAGGATTTCTATCCCTCGCTATTCGATCTCATTGCTACTACAAATTTCTCCATTGATGTATAAGGATTACTATCCTTGTTGTTCATCTCGTCGACATTGAGTTCTTCTCCATCGATGCTCTAGAATTCCTATCCTACCCGATCGCTCATACAGCTGTTGGGTTTCTCTTATCGATGCTCCTGGATTAACATCATATATTATCGATTTTGTCACCACAGTTAAGACTCTTTCATCGACTCTCAATCACGTGTCTTTTGTAAATACTGGCTCTTCTTATCCAAACTATCGGTGTTCGATCCACCGTGAGTTTGAAGGGCGGTGTTAGATAACAACAGCCGTCGCCACCTCCTAGCCTGACAACCGCCCTACAGTCGTCCAAGCTGCATTAGCTGCCACCTCAGCCGCCTCCTACTGTGCCTACTATTAGGCTACTGATTATGTGTGTATATGCAGCTCTTATTCGGGTTTTTCGATATCTCCGTGGCACTATAACTCAATAATTATTTTTTCCCCTCAGACTCGTCTTTGTCTCTTCGTGCTTATTCTGATGCTGGATGGGTTGATGATTCGGACACCCGGCGTTCCACTACTGGCTTTTGTATTTTATGGGATCATCTCCCATCTCTTGGCGTAGTAAGCGTCAAGCGTTTGTCTCTCATTCTAGTACGAAGTCCGAGCACATGACGTTAGTAGACACCACAATTGAGCTGAAATGGCTCCACACTCTTCTGCGAGATCTTGATGTCTTTGTTACTTCCCCTATCACTTTATATTGTGATAATCAGAGTGTCATCTTCATTTCCACAAATCCGGTCTTTCATGAGCGTACCAAACATATTGAAGTGTGGTTCGACAGTGGCATATTGCTGGCAACATTACACTCTCATATGTTGTTTCTAAGGATCAAGTCGCAGATTTGTTTACCAAGGCTTCCTTTTTATCCAAACTCTCAGTTTTTAATCCATCGTGACTTTTTGCGGGGGGCTGTTAAAGTCATCATCTCTGGCTGTTGAAGTCATCATCTTACGGCACCCACCGGCCTATGACTACAGTGCCCACCGCCTACCTACCGTTCAAAGAGGAAGGTAGGCGGTGAGAACTATGGCCGTAGGCTACCTACCGTTCAAAGAGGAAGGTAGGCGGTGAGAACTATGGCCGTAGGCCGGTGGGTGCCATAAGATGATGGCTTTAACAGCCAAAGATGATGACTCTAACATTTTTTTGTTTGTTTAAATGGAAATGCTTATGAAGTGTGATCAATTCAGGTTTCAGGTTAGATATGAATGAACATGGTTAACTAGGTCAAATCAATTTTGTAGCATTTCGGTGGTCGTTCTAGAAGATTTTGTGCAGAGTACTCAACGGTAATTAGCGTTTTGAGTTGTTTGGGCTCCTTCGTAAATAAGTCATTTCTCAAGAACAACCAATATTTTAGTACTCTTGTGTTACCAAAAGGGTAGCACTATTAACCTCAGCAGTTTTCAACTTTTAAGAGGTATATAGAACGAAAAATGATAGAGGCATACCCTTAGCCACACTCCCTCTCCTGCTACAGTGCAGGGGCCCACATGAGATTTTAAAAAAATCTCATGTGGGCCCCTCTGCACTGTAGCAGGAGAGGGAGTGTGACTGAGGGTGTGCCCAGGGGTGTGCCTGTAGCGCCTCTCATAGAGAACGCCCTTTGAACTCTACGGAGTTCCTAAAGGGGGATTAGGCAAATAAAACTCAAAAGTAGAACTAGGATAATTTGTGGGATAAAATTTCATAGTGTTAGTCAATTAGAATTAAAATTAGAATAAAATTTTACTATGTTAGTCAACTAGAACTCTAACAAAATTATAATTGCATAAAATTATCATACTTTTGTTATTTTTCTATACAAAAATGGGAGTTCTAGCCTCTCAAATTATCCTAACTTTTAGCTTGGAACTAGATGGTAAAAATTTTTAGAACTATGTATTTTATTATTTTTATTTTTTTCTTTACATCTTTCCTACTATGATCATCACCATAATTAGATCATGCCGTTAGATTAGATCTCGTCTCCTCTTAGTCATCTCTGATACTTTCTTTTTTACCTAATATTCTAATTATATAACTAATTTAACAGTAAAGATCGCATCAGTCTAGAATTTATTAAACAACAAAATTGAGAAATGAGGGAAAAACATTTTGTATCTTAATATTCATTATACAAGTGAAACCTTTTCTAAATAAAAACTTTTGCACAATTGTCAATTGGAAAGAACAAAAATACGCTTCAAACTTTCGAGAGAGAGATTTCTTTCAAACCTTTTTATTTTTTATTTTTGGCGAGCCTCCAACTTTTTAGAGTATATAAATACCGTGAAAAACAAAGTAAAGGCGTACAGGTGCAAACTGAGTGCAAGTGTAAGGCGTTAAAGTATTGTTTAGCCCTTCAACTATTTTGACTTCCTAACGAACCCAGTGGCATTTTCATGGACCAGTTATCCATGACGTGGATCATTAATGGGCCATGAAATCAATCAAAGCCCAATTAAACAGAAGTAGAAATTATATGCGAAAAAGTCCATTAAAGATCACTCTTCTCCATTCTCAAACACATCGTCGTCCTCTTCTTCCCCCAAATTGAGGAGAGAGAAACCCTAGGCGATGGCAATGGCCAGCTTGGCGAGGCGCAAAGCCTGCAATCTCCTGTGCCCTAACTCAAAGGTCTGGTCCCAATTTCAAGTTTAGACTCTCGAATTGCTGCTCTTTTTTTGGCTTTTTAGTGATTTGGATTCGTTTAGATCTTGTCATTAGTAGCTTCGAGTTGTTGATTTTGGGATCTGATAAGTATGAATCGGTGGGATCGGAGAGATTGGGGATTCCGTAATTAGGATTTTTTTATAGATTTATTATTATTATTATTATAGATTTTTGTTTGGAGATGGTTGCTTTTGAGCTTGAAGAGGGGGAAATTTTGATCTTTGAGAAGAAATTTGTTTAATTAGTTGGATACTTTGTGCTTTGCTAGTTCGCTGACTGAGAGTTTTAAGATTTTGGAGTGTGAGTTCAGCAGTAGGTCATATGTTTCGTGCTAATATACTCTAAAAATATTACTTAGTAGATCATATGTTTCGTGCTAATATTACTTTGTGCTTTTGAGCTGGATACTTTGTGCTTTTCTAGTTACCCTCTTTAGTTCATGAATAAGAATGCTTTTTTTGAGTGTTTCTCTTCAAATCATTTCTTGAATGGGGATTCCTTCTTCTTATTTTCCTACTTAAGGTCTTTCTTCCTTTCCTGCTCATCGCTTCCACCTTCATATAAATTTTCATTGCGTGTGTTTTCCTTCCTGACAATTTGCTTTGTTGTCAATGCTTCTGCTTTAAGTAATCAATTAATATTGCGCACCTAAAATCCATCCATCTATGGTTACCTTTAGAGGTAAATATTACTTAGTAAAGGTGTTTTGAGACTTGTTTTTTGGCTTATTGACAGACAACTCTCAAATCATCATCTTATAAGCCTTTCCTTGTTAGATGAGGTCCCCTGTTGCGCGAACTTTGTTTGTATTTGGGGAATATAGGAATTAGATGGAATCTATTTCGTTGGCATTCTACTACATTTTCAAGAACTAAAGGAGCTTGATTACATCCCCTAGGTGTTGTTTATGTGCAACTTGGTGCATCAACCATAGAAGAGGCTGTACTTATTTTATTCTACCCATGTAGTACGCCTACTCATTATATCTTTGACCTGAGCCACAAGTGACCTACAGTTGAAGATCAAATTCCTGAGGCTTATGACATTTCCTTGAGAGATTTTTAACCTGAACAAGTAACAACAAGGACCCTTCATCCCAAATTTTCAGTCTGGCTACATAAATTCTCGTTCTCCATTTATCTCTTTTGAGGGTCCTCTCCTTCAAATTAAAATATAACTTTAACTATGAACAAGCTTGTAACCAACATTTTCCACATGCTAACACCACCTTGATCAGTCCTCTCTTTGTAACCTCACTTAGGGGCTGTTTGGTTCGTTTCCTAGATATAGGGAAATGTAATTCCAAGTAAAGAAACCAATGTTTTTAGTTTTCCAAACTTTTCCAAGAAATAGTTTGTTTTGGTTTGGTTCGCACAAAAAAATGGTGAGAAACCAATGTTTTTACTTTTCTTGTGTTTGGTTTGCAATGGCGCTACACCCTTACCTTTATGACTATATTTCCCGTTCAATGATTTATTATCAGTCATCACTAATTAAGTCAATAAGAACAAATTGAGTACATGATTGATATTGCAAAGCAAAATATAATAACATGAATACATGATTGATATTGCAAAGCAAAATATAAGAACATGAATACATGATTGATATTGCAAAGCAAAATATAAGAACATGAATACATGATTGATATTGCAAAGCAAAATATAAGAACATGAATGAATAGCAAAATCTAAAAAGTGGACAAACCATCAAATTGTCACTACATACATGAGCATAAATAGAACAAATATGAGAATTAAGTCTCAGTAGTTACACCATGATTATACTTATCACAATAGTCCACCCACATCGCCCAAGCAATGTTATCTCTAAGGGTCTTCCACTCATTTCTTGATTCAGTTTGTTCTCTTTGAGTTTGAGTCTGAGTAAAATCAACTAAATTATTATCATTCTCATTTGTCACCTCACCATCAATATCTTCATCAATTTCGGACTCGCTGAGTAGTTCATCGCTTGGGTCAACAGTTGCGATGAAATTATGAAGTATCGTGCATGCCAATACGATATCTACTTGTGTAGGAAATGGATAATGCGGCTTAGCACACAAAATCTTAAAACGATTCTTCAATGTGCCAAATGCAGATTCAATCTTAGACCGCAAAGAAGAATGTCTTAAATTGAATAATTCCCTTCTATTCTTAGGTGTTTTACCCGAATGTTCTTTCAAATGATATCGAACACCACGGTATGGAGATATGAAACCTGGCATGGTAGGGTACCCAGCATCACACAGATAGTATTTGCCTACAATTTTATTAAAACAATTGTTAAAGAAGTCAATTTTGCATATTAAATTTAAAATAGTATAAGTTAAATTTTTATATAATTACCATCATAGACTTTCAATCCATGTGGCTGTGGTCTAGATAATGCATCTTGGAGAATCCTAAAATCATTTGCAGACCCCTCCCAACCTGCTAAGACATATGTGAACAATTTGTCTGGGGTGCAAGCTGCAAGCACGTTCTGTGTAACACCTTTGCGGCCTCGAAATCGTGCAACAAGATTAATCGGAAGCATTGCATCAACATGAGTCCCATCTATCATACCAATGCAATCCTATAATACGTGTATCACATTACTAAGTTATCATTTATTTTTATTGCTTATACATGTAACTGTGGTTAAAATGTAGATATACCTTGAAATAAGGATAGTATAGCTGGTTGTTAACGATCTCTTGGGGAGTATCATTGATGGCTTGTCTCATGTAGCGTCCACGCAAACAGATAATTGCTTGTAAAACCTTGTTGAAATATCTACTGACTGTCTCCCCTGATCTTATGAAATGAGATCTCACAATGCGATTTTTAGATTTATGACCCAAAATATTTAGTGTCATGATAAGTTGTTCTTCCACTGATATATTCCTTGAGTCTTTTAGAAGCATATTGTTCCTCATTATACTTACTAGCTTAACAAAAGCACCACTCCGCATTCTAATATAATTCACACAACTATCACTAAAACCATTATAAATACGCTCTATATGTTCAATTCTAGACCTCTCTTGTCTTTTTTTTTCCTCACTTGGACGACGACGTATAGATTTACGTCTAGCTTGCGTTCTCCTTATGAATGTAATTATTATAACAAGAACGGATAGTGCAGCACCTTGAACCACATTAACAACACTTTGTTCATCGGTACAATCCCCATCACCATCCATCTACGATGCAAAAATCAAATTGAAATAATTAATATACCTACCAAGCATTCATATGCAATGTCAATAATCAAAACTTAAATGACACATAACAAGATCTAAAGTTAATTTTCAGTTAATATTTCATCAATATTTTCAGTTTCTTTTACGACCATTCAAGATAATTGTCAGTTCATTTCTGTTCTCTTTTCAATTATATTTATAATAATTAATATAATTTTTACTTAATTATAATAATATTTGAAGGAATATTTTTAGTTAATTACAATTATATTTTTAGATAAATTTCTGTTAATTTCTAGATAACTATAGAAAATGCAAAATTTCATCCTAATAATTCAAATCATAACAAAATTTTTAACAAATCAATTCTGAGTTGAGAATCATACCTTAGGTCTGAAATCAGTTTCCAGGAAGATCAAAGTCGGCAAAAAATCCCAAATTTTTTCTAATAAAGGCGCTGATAAAATCGAAAGAGGAGGTAACCCTAGCCCTCACCTGTGATTCCGCCCATTTACCCGAGATCTGACAATCGTACAGATCGGGGCGATTTCCTCTCGTTTTTGAAGGAAATGGGGCGAAGAAAAAATGCCGATGTGGAGGGGATTTCCGCGGCTGGAGGGACGAGGGGGAGAAGCGAACCAAAGACGAGAAACGAAAACCCTAGAAAGGGTTTTGTCGATGTGGAGCGGGTGTCAGGAGGAGAAAAGTGTTTCTTCGGTTCAAAACAGCGAACCAAACACGTCCTTAAAGCAACATCTTCATATGGTTACAGTCCTTTGTTATATTTATCTTATTAATGGCATGAGAGGGTCATACTTAATGTGTATGCTCGTGGTGAGATTTGCCAAGTCTTATAACATTCTATCATGCTCATCCTCATGTAACTCCTTGAATTGGTGAAATTCCACTCAGGGAGTCAGAGGACACTCTACACAAGAGCCCTTTGTTAAAGTCCAGAAGGTTAATTCTTTCTGCTGGAAACATACACTATATAATTTAGGGTTAATTGCAGATAGACCCCTGTTCTATTGCCAAATTGAACTTCTTGCCCCTCTAGCTCGATTGTTGCAGGTAGACCCCCTGAAAGAGTATCGTTCAGATAGGTCACCGGAATGAAAATCTATTGTTGCAGATAGACATTCGGAAAAGAGTGAAATTTCACTCGGTGGTCAATCTGCAACAACAGGGCTACAGGGGTAGTAAGTTATATCCGCTGTAGTACAGACACGAGACCCTATGATTTATGTTCATGCAACTTGTGAGCAACCTTTCAAATGTTTTCCTTGAGCAACGCCCAAACATGTGAACTGAGTCCATCATTCATATGCTCATCCCTTTAATATTCAGTATTTATTTATCCAAAACATCATCATTTCAGAGTAACCCATTGCACATTCTTTACCATGCCAACAGAGTCACTCATTCATATGTGCATCCCTTTAATGCTTAGAACAGTCTTATTTATTGAAAACATCATTAACTCATAGAGTAACTTACTAAGCACTCTTTATTACTCACCTTATTCATACCATGATAAAAATTTGGTGGTTCATTTCTTACTTTCATGGGCTTAAATTACATGTTGATTCAATGGATATTATGGGTCTCTCTTCTGCTATTTCACAAAATATTCACACAATCTGTAGAAATTCTTCTCTTGACTTCTGACTATAATCATATTCTTGTCATTGTTATTCTCCATCTTGATGCAGATCCTGATATGCAGAAGCAGATCGAGAATACCCTTTCCATTGGACACATATCTTATGAAGTTCATTTATCTGTATGTTTGTGACTATCTTGCTTCTGTTTCTTATGTATTTTAGTTTTGAAAATTCATATATAACCAGTTGTTTTCAAGGCATAAGGTAAATTCTGAGAACTTATATTATCCATTGCAGGCTAAATATCCAGACATATGGGAGCAAGCTGTTTTGGCAATTAAGAGGTAAGGCTACAGTATAAAGTGCAATGGCCCGCGTGGAGTTGTTGTTGCGGAGAAGTTCCAATCAACTACTACTGTATGGTTTTTTGCAAGATGTGGAATCGCTTATAGATGCTATTACTGTGTTACAGCTTGTCATAAATTGGTTAAATTTCAAAGTCATCGTTTCTGTGTCAGTGTCTATGCAACTATAGAATATATTATAAAATAGTATTCATTTTTATCACCTTTTAGAATTTATTTACTCCAATGTGCTGTGCTTTCAAAAGATATTTGGACCCTTTGTTGATGCATCAAACATCCTTCTGCAGATTACAATTCCTTATGGCCATCCCATGGAGTTCAATTCAATGTGCTAATGGTGATGAGTATCTCTTAAGGGCAAAAGATAGTAGCTGGTAAGTGCGTATTCACTTGCTATTTTTAGGTCTTATCATTATTCAAGGCTGCTATGTTTATAATGGTATTAGGATTTTTCAGGAGCTAATTGTAGATGTTCTTAACCTCATGTTAATAACTTAAATGCATCACTAGATACTTTATTATTAGTTTCTCTAACTTGTTCACAGTAAGTGTATGCTTATCTGTTTCTTCTGTTGCACTTTTATGCCTGATTTGACAGGTTTCGGGATACCATTGTGCTTACTATGAGATTATTCAAGAAGATGGTATGTTTCCTCTAACCTACTCAAAATTTTCTATTATATCTTCACCATTGTCCAGACAATCAAAATTCATGCGACTTGCTTCTTTTTCTGGACTCTCTTCCTTGTCATCAGAGGATTTGTTTGTCATCGGTGTTGTCTTTTTGACTATCTAGTCAGCATTGCTATATTTTAGTTCATGTTACTTTTAGTATGTTATCCTCTTTGTTTGAGGTACCAATTTCATTATCGAGTTTTGCCTGATTAACCGTGAAGTTAGACACAGATGGTATCAGGTGCATTTTTCTTCTCATGTCATGGTTGACTGTGACCCAAGGGTTAATTCCCTAAAGTAATGTTTATAATGCTAGGAAGCAGAGATATGTTTCAGCTGTATGTTCTTTCAGGGCGTTACCTAATGCAAGAGGACACCCAATCTGGAAAAATGCAATACATAGTTCGTATATTATGCGTAATGAGATGGTTTAATTTCTCTAGATCATTCTTACCACCTGATCTCCGTTTAGTCACCACTATGCAGCTTGCTGCTCTTACTGCCCTGTTCTTTTTTTGTTTCTTCTTTAGTTTTTACGCTACTGGTAAGATACAACCTGGGGCACAAAAGAGAAATCTAATGATCTATAATGAAATCTGATGAGTTCTGAAAGCAATATTTAGAAGCTAAAGAAATCTGAACACAGTGCTGATATGTCTGAGAACTCCTGGGTATTACTATATGCTAGCGTTAAAACAGTGCGCAAAATTTTAGGAAGAGTGCAGACAAGAAGTGTGACTTCCTTACTCGAATTTTAATTAAATTTAAAACTGAGCAAGTTCTTTTCATGGGTTTCATGTCCAAATTATTAGTGTTCTCTTCGCCTTCAATCTGTTCCTTAATCTGTGTGGTAGGGAAGGCAATTTATGCCCATACCTATTTACCCATCTGGCCCACCCATTATTTGGCCCGCCCAACACCCACCCATTTAATTAAATGGGTCTAAACGGGCGGGTGCATTTTACATCCACTTAAACGGGTCTAAATGGGCATTCTATACCCGCCCGCCCGCCCGCCCCCCCCCCCCAAACCCCAAACTTCGTTTCTTACATTATATAAAATTTTGGCATGATAAACGAGGAAGAACTTAACATAAATTGTTTCTTACATTATATAGAATTTTTTTTCCTTCTTCTAATTTGAAGCTCATGGAACCAAAGTTCCTGTGAGATGATCGTTTCATTTTAGGGAACTGATTCATCTTTAAGGGCCTGTTTGGGTTTCCAGAAATCATACTTTAGTCCCAACAAGGGTCATCCAAACCTATTCTTTGACCTTAAAAAAAGCAAAGTTCCATTTGTTCGTGAGGTAACTGGCCATGTCCTTTCAGAGAAACTAATCTTCATCAGTTAGGCTTTTTTGGTCAGTTGATTTGTTTAAATTGTTCTTATTTTTTCTAAACTAGAGTCTATTCTAATCAAGGAGATTACATAAATAGATCGGCTATTCTAAACTACAGTCTATTCTAAATTAAAACTGATACGTCAATTAAAAAAAGTTGCCTTACATCTAACTCTCAACATCAGATCTCTTTGTAAATCATGTGCCATTGAATCAAGTATAATAGCAAGTGAATAAGACCAGTCTTCGTAATTCTTGTTATATTATTAGCGACATGTGAATTATTACACGAACCAATTACTGCTTTTATATTATTTTGTGCCTTTATTATGTGTTTGCTACCCAAAATTGATGTCCACAAAGTTTGCAGGACATGTGCTTGACAAGTATCGAAATCGTCTTCTTCCGGAGAATGCTGAAGCTCAAATTTGTACTGGTTCTTGGTTAGACGGGATTCCTTGTGAGTTGCCTTCTTTTTTTTTCCTTTATTGCTTTTTTGTATTGTTGTGGGCTACATATTTTATCACAAAATATTAATATTATTTTTTCTTATTAAATGCAGCTCTGGCAGACATTGAAGAAGGAAATTTATTAGTACATGATTTCAGTAATCTAGAGGTTTCTGAATCGGAAGGCGAAAGTGATTAAGGTAAGATTTTACTTGTTCCATGAAATTAGTGTACATCATAAACTTGCTTTTCTAATGTTGTTGGCTAAATATTGATTGTTGCCATTTTCGAATTTTGACAATTTGCAATTTAAGCGTGCATAATATGGCATAATATGGCACAACCTTAAACTGGTCAAGACTAGACAGTTTATTGCAGTAGGGCAATTAAATTTTATATTTAACACCATGGATATTTTTACAATCACATAGAAGTCAAAAAGCATTTCCTATACACCACATTTCCTCACTCTCACAAACTTGATCAATGGTTAATCCCAGATAGAGAGAACAGTAGCTCCAAAGTACTGCTTCAATGTGCCTTTTAATGGCAGGAGTGAAATAATGCTCTGTTTACGTATTTTGTGCGCATTCTGCTCAACTGATCTGAATTAGAGTCAGATTTTATATCCTTGAATTATATTCTCCAGTTTACTACTTTTACATCTTATTTATAGTCTTAGTGTTATGCAATACTTGCAATGAGCACAAAGGCCTTGTTGTAACAAAGAATCTTTCTAGAAGTTCATGAAAATTTATTTCTTATTGTTCAATAATATTTGTGTATACCTGGGATATTTTTTGTCAATTTTCCTATTACTTTATTATGTCACTTTATTATTCTATCAATATTGATTGTTATCTGCGATCTATAAAACTAAAGACCATTGCTTAATGAACTATTGCTTAATGAAGCCTGTTAACATTATGTTATTAAATTGTCATCTTATGGCTGAAGGAGTCTTTTGTTGACGATGATACTTGTAATGTCTAGTTTATTTCACCAGTAACATGCAAGTGTGGCATGGTATTTGCCTTGAGCCAAGACAACATCAGACATTGATTAAGGTGTAGTGACCTGAGCTTGAAACATGATAGAATCCTTGTTGTAGATGTGTTTATTCAAGGATAAGAGTTTTGATATAAAGTTGAAAATAGATGGCAAACACTTGTTCACATGGTCAGATAGGAAATTCATTGATTCAGTTGACACTGCTTTATTGCATTACGTTATGTACACATCAAAAACTTTGACGCGATACTTAGTAATTAGCATTTATTTTCTAAATTACAGATGTTAATTTTGTAGACTGTTAATTGGTTTTACAAAGCTCCAATTCGTTAATGCTATTTCCAGTAGATTTTCAATTTTGTTTATGCTGTCGAAGTATACCATTTACATTCACTCTCGTGTTCTTGTGTAATGATTTAAAGTGTGAATACTTTTATGTACTTGTATGTTCAACTAATCCTACAATTAATTAGTATATGAGAAAGCAAAATTTTTGAGCTTTTGCCTCACTTTTACACTACACGTACAAATACCAAGAAGGATTTCCCTTAAATCATGAGATTACAAATATTAAGTTCTTTATATATTAATACAGTTCCCATGGTTCATGAACTTTACTTGGTTAATTGTTTAATTTGATAGTTTGACTTAGCAATCTCATTAATAGTTTATATATGAAATGTTCTTATGACTCATGCCGCGTAACACTTAACTAAGTTGATAAACAGGGTCATTCAACTGCTGCTGCAGCAAATGTTCGAAAATTGAACAATTAACCAAGTAAAGTTTCATGATTTTTAGTTGCATTTGGAGCTGAAGTTGCTGTTGTTGCTGATGCAATTCTTGTTGCTGCTGTAGCTGTTGAAGATGATGTTGCTCCTCTAACTGAAGTTTCAAAAATTGCTCCAACTCTGGCATATACTGGTTAACTGATTGTTGCTGCTGCTGCTGCTGCTGAAGTTGCTGAAGCTGCTGAATGGGCCATAAATCCCTCCCTTTTGATCTTTGTTTCCTGGTCTTTTCTTTCTTCTGTCATGATCCTGTTCATGCCTGAACATTTGAAAGATGGGAAATAAGTAGACTATGGTTGTGCTACTATTTTGTTTATAGACGAACTTACTACTCTTCTAGTTTATCAAGTAATTAAGTAGATTGTCCTTACTAATCGTGATCGTGTTGCTGATAGTTATGATGGCGTTTATATCAAGTTATTGATCTTATACAGATCCTTGCATACCTTGTGTTTTCTATCTTAATTCATTTAAATATACTCGCAATTTTGTTGTTATTGATCTTTTGGTTTTTGGTTTGGAAATTTGAGGTTAATTTTGCAAATGTGTGAGGTCTGTACTTTTATCCAGGCTTGTAAATGGTTCAATCATGAATTTGTCTGCATTTGTTTATCTTTGTTTATGTTCCTATCTTTGTTAGTATTTTATCAAAAGCCCCAACAAGTTTGCAAAAAGCTCCCAAAAAGTTTGCAAAAAGCCCACAATAGTTTACAAAAAAAACCCCTAAAAGTTTACAAAAAACACCCCAAAAGTATTATACATATATATGTACTATAGTTAAATGGGCAAATGGGCGACCCGTTTATTAAATGGGCGGGTAAAAACCCGCCAATTTAAATAATGTTAAATGGGTCATAAATGGGTAAATGGGCAAAACATGCCCGTCCATTTATAGCCCGCCCATTTATACCCATACCCACCCATTTAACATCTCTACTGTGTGGTCAGTTACCTGCTGTTGGTGTGAATTGCAGATATTCTAATTAAGGCCAGTTCCATCATTTGTTTGTTCTATAGAACAGTACCGTCCCATGCATATTAAACTGTATTGTCTGGTGACCTTCTTTTTCTGCTGTAATCATCATGTTACTGATATTGGATGGTGATGTACATAATTCTAGAATTTAATACATTTCTGCAGATGTACATTAGATGTAGAGGTCTTCTCCATTATTCTAATCTCAGCTGTAAAGATCTCTACCAATTTTTCTCGAAGGAGAGATCATCTTAACTTCTTCTGTCCCCAGCACAATTCTTCCTGTTTTCAGTACATTTTCCAACTATTCTTGTTCTGTACATCTCTTAGCTTCCTGCTTAGGCTTTAACTGGACAGATGCTGGATGATATCAAATATTATCGAGCCAATTTGATGAAGTCATAAATTAAAATGCAAAGGTTGAGCTGTTAGCTGAATAGCAATTATTATTATTTATTATTTATTTTTTTTATTTTTTGTTTTTTTATTTTTCTTGGTTGGTGCTTCCAATTTGCTATTGGTTTGCAGTTCACATTACACTGGATTAAATATGGATCAGCTTTTGTTCATTTGCATCATCAGGTTTTCCTTGTTGCTTAATCCATGGACTGACTGGATCTGCTGGTAGTTGTCCGAGCTCATTCAAATTGTTTGCATGATTTATCATTTGTGAAGGGGTCGGGATAAACTTGCCTCATGCCTCATTGTATTATTAGTAGTGCAACGACACGATTTTAACTCGAATGGTTTCCAGATTATGTTTCTTCTGATATGCATCTGCCATCCAGTAATGTTTTTGTTTGCTGGATCCCTACTGCATCAAGTTTCAGAGCGCCTGCCATTAAGCGTGGTATCATATGGTGCGAACGTTATAGTGCTGGATTTGGTATTGTTAGTGTGTACTTTAGTATCATATAGCATTAGACATTTCTACTTGGTAATCATATATTATTTGACAAGATCTATTGGTCTTTAACGGTTCGTGTTTGAAGGCATTAAGCTTGTTCTGTCAAGAGGATTGTATTAATCTCACCAAACGCTTTCACTGGTAATTCTTGACCCCATTTTCTAGTTTTGGTTCTAGGCATAGCCCTCGCAAAATAACTCGGGGGAATTGACAGTCAGGAAATCTCAAGGACGGATGACTTGGATCTGCATAAAGATTAATACTTTGGTATTTTCTCCAAATTTCCTTATAATTCTTAAAACTATTAGTTACGAGTAACAAAGGGAACATATTTCTGTCACCGCTTTGGCTATATAAAGAAATCTTATTGGTAGAATTAAAACAGTTTATATGACTTTTGCTTCATGACAAAAAAATACGCTTAGTGATATATTCTCCCATTCATTATCATTCTTAAAAGAAAACATAGCGAAGATAAACGAAGACAATAATCCTTCTTATCTAAGAGCCATGACAAACTGAGTTTTTTGCTTAATCAAAGCAACATAATTTACGTGCTTTCAATTTTAATTGGGACAAAAAAAAAACACTTCAAACTTTTTGAGAGAGATTCCTCTCAAACTCTCTTTTTGGCGAGCCTCTATCTGCTATGTTGAGGGGGTGATTTTGTAAATCACCCCTCAACTCATCTGGGATTGGCTTCCAAACCCTATTTACCCAAGTTATTTTTTCCCTGTCACTCCCCCAGGATTCTCATCACCTTCTCCATCGCCTGCAGCTGAACTCTTCATCATTTGACAGATATTTTGAAAGTTGAGGTCTTTAGACTTCAAATTTATAGCATATAACATTTCCGAATACTCAGGACATAGGCATCAGTAAAATGATTATCCAAATCTTTTCTGGATCTTAATTCATTCATATACAAATGATTATCCAAAGCATCTCTCTCAAGGGAATGTCAATAAAGATACATTAATATAGCTTCAACACAGAATGTACAAGTAATGGAATGAATATTACAGTTGTCCGAACTTTACTGAGTCTTAATTCATTTATCTTGCATTCCACTAAATTAATGCAAAGCACATGTACTTTTTTTAGTAATCATACGAACTCAAAGAACACATACAATTATCTGCGGATTGAAGTAAAATTCTTGGTACATTTGAGGTAATCATACGAACTCAAAGAACACATACAATTATCTGCGGATTGAAGTAAAATTCTTGGTACATTTGAGCTGAAAATGCACCTCGTATAAAATTCTTGGTACATTTGAGCTGAAAATGCACCTCGTAGTGAAGGTACTAGAAGGTGACAGATAAAATATGCTAATCTCTGTATTCAAAGCAAGTACCATTTCAAAAATCACGTGTAAACAAAATAAAAGTTCCAGGAAAAGTTTCCAACGGACCAATTCCTGTCATTAACTGGAAATCTGCAGCAAGTAAATGATGGAATAAGTGATAACACGCATTTATGGATGCCCATGCGAATGCTGAGGAGTTTGATACAGGGAGAATTGTGCATGAATCAGTCTTTATCTAGTGTTGGGTTTATTATAGTCATTAATTGTTAATGTAATTAGATATTAAATGGGTGAGTTTGAGTATTAAATGGACGGGCTATAAATGAGCGGGCATGTTCTACCCATTTACCCATTTATGGCCCATTTAATATTTTCTAAATGGACGGATTTTTCCCGCCCATTTAATAAACGGGACACCTATTTACCAATTTAACAATAGTAGTTATGTATATAATATTTTTTGAGGTGTTTTTTGTAAAATTTTAGGGGTTTTTTTGTAAACTATTGGAGGCTTTTTGTAAACTTTTGGGGACTTTTTGCAAACTATGTGGGCTTTTCGTAAACTATTGGGGGCATTTTTTTTGCAAAGATAGGAACATAAACAAAGAGGAACAAACAAAGGTAGACAAGTTCATGACTGAACCATTTACAAGCTTGGATAAAAGTACAGACCTCACACATTTGCAAAATTAATACATAACAAAAAATAGTGCCAACATATCATGACCTTTGAACCTGAGACAATGTATCCATAACAAAATATTAATACACATTTTATGCTGAAACACATAGATAAAGACTGCAAGAAACTAAAAAAATACAAATTACTCCTTCTGTATATCATTTGCTCTATATGTTTCCACTGAGTTATATTCATCATACCCTTTATCCTCTCTTGAATCAGACTGTGTAGTGATGCCTCTGAGCTCGTCAATCTGACTGATGAGTTAATATACTGAGGCACAAGACCCTGCAACAACCCTGCAACAACCCTGCAGCTGCTCCGTGTCTCAAGAAAGCTCCAACCTGTACAAAATGAATAAGGTGAATTACTTATAGTGATAATAATACACTAGGTAGCAGTAACAACTGAAAGTATGAATTTCTTGCATACTTCAGGTAAAACTTTTAGCATCTCGTGTATGTAAGATGTAGTAACTTAGCTTCATATACAAAAGCACCTATATCGCAAGTTGACACAAATTTTAATAGAGAAAACCTAGGATTGTAAATATTCAATTTTTATATCAAATCTCTATTCAGCGTTGCTTGCTAAAAGAGGAACATAGTGAAGTCAACCAAACATGAAATTTGATCAATATTAAAGTGTAGAAAATGGAGGAAACTTTTCTGAAATAAGTAGGGCAACAAATGGCGCTTGCAAAAACCCCCAAAGCCATCAAAATTCTCCACTCCCTTAATTCCCTCAAACCCTAACGTCGCCTCAACGCCTCAAGACGTCTAATTACCTCCAAATCTCAGCACAGGATCAACAAAAGAATCGAAGATGAAGAGGGGGGTGGAGCGACAGAGGAAAGGGCATATTACTGGCAACCCCCTCAGTTTTTAATGTTAATTAATAATCTTAAATACTAATAATCAGAACGTAAAAAGGGCAAAATAAGAATAAATAGATAGAAATGTAGGATAAAACTATAATTAAGCAAGTTGAAAGGGGGCAAAATGGACATGCAAAAGTTTTGACGCTTGTTTTCTCTTTTAGAAATAGTATAGATATAGATATAGATAGATATAGATTTATGACCAATTAATCCAAACATCTAGAATCATAAAAGTCCGCAAACCCTAAACAAATAGAGACCCCTTCATTTATTCATATCTCGTACATATGATGGTTTAAGATAAGATCATACAGGGTAATACCTTGTTTAACTTCTTTACTTTTCTCGAAAACCACAGGCTGTTCTCCCTTCAAAACTTGCGGCTCGATTTTTCCCCCCCTTCTGCTTTTGCTCCTTCCTTCTATCTTTGATTTTCAGTCTTGTTATTGTTTTGATGTGAGGGATGTGTTGGATGTTGGGCCAATCAGCACCTTCATTCTCCCGGCATCGCTCCTTCAGCGCCTCGTTGCAGGACTGGATCTCCAGGCTTCGCAGGGACAGAGGAAGTTGTGGCAGCGATTGGAGCTCACGAGCTTCACGAAGTGTCAAGTACTCGAGGGAAGAGAGAGTTTGGAGGCTAGAAGGCAAGCACTTTACATTACGCCACAGATTGAGATATTGAAGTGAAGTTGAATTCTGCAACAACCATGACTCTGCGAGAGCAGCCTCCAGATGACTACAATCTCGTATTGCTAGCCGTACGACAGATGTGAGTTTTCTCAATGGCTCTATGTGGAGCAGGAACGGGTCATCGATTTCAAGTTCTTCAACAGTCGATGTGAACCCCTGCTCCTCTTCCGGCTCGATTGATGCTGAAGTTGTTTCCGCAGCTGCTCGCACAAGCTTGGGGCACTCCCTGATGGTTAGCTTTTTAAGGTGGGGAAGAGCCTTTAGACGCTCAATTGATGCCAGCTCACCACACCCTGCCAGTTCCAACTCCCTCAGCGAAGTAAACTCCCCTTCGGAGGGAAAGGCGGTTATGTGGTTAGCTCCTTCTAGTCCAAGGAATGAAAGGGAAGTAAGAGTGAGACCGTCCGGTCCACCACAATCAACAAGCCAAAGTATCCGGAGTGATGGGAGAGAGAAACAATCAACTGGGGTAACTGTGTCTGGAGACATCCTCAGCTTAGGGCAAAATCTAATCCACAACCCCGTGAGAGACGTGAGATGATGTCGGAACAAGCCAGACACGGATGTCAGCTCTCCACACCTTTCAATTATCAATTTAGAGAGGGAGGGGGAGGACGTAGTACCGCAGCCGCTACCACCGCAGTTGCTGCCCACCCAGAACGTCGGGGAATCAGACAATCCCACGCCTTTCAGCACCAATTTTTGGAGACCGAGGGGCAGAGGGGGCAGCGCCTTCAGTTTGCGACAATTCTCGATAACAAGTTCTTTGAGGAGAGGACACCAGGGTACCGCCTCTGCTTCTAATCCACACCACTCCTCCCATCGCCCACAACCATAAATAGATAAGTACTTTAGTTGTTGAAAGCCACCTTCACAGTTAATTTGCCGAAGAGCTGGCAGTGCCGACAATCTCAAATGCATGAGGTATGGGAGCTTCCCGAGAGAAGGAAGGTGCTTCCATGCCATGCCATATTCAAGCCTTACGTGCTCCAGATTTTTTAATAGGTCTGGTTCCATCCAACATGGAGACCTGGCGCCTTGGTATCCGTCTATTGTTAGTTCCCTGAGGCTATCAGGTGGCTGCAGGCGATCAAGCATCAGTTCATACTCATCCGCTACATCACTGTCATCAGACCAAACCAGCTCTAACATGAGGAGGTTTTTTTTACAATGCAACTCGATCGTACTGACTTCCTCGTGATGTTTGCGATTCTCAAGGCCACAGATCTTCAGCTCTCGCAAATCTCTCATCTCCTTCAATTCGCTCAATTTATAAACATTAGCAGCGAACGACAAACGTTGAAGTGAAGTTAATGTCCCAATCCCCTCGATTTTTTCATAGTAAAATTCCCATGGTATTAGGTGTCTCAAACTAACAAGATTATTCAAACCAAGAACAGGACCAGTAGAATACCCAATAGGCGGCCAAAAACAGTTAAAGGACCTGCAGGTGGCAGAGCCTACAGAATGAACTTGGTAACCGAGAAATAACATGACGAATCGACAAATATCTGATATGCCTCAGGTTACCAATTGCATCTGGCAAAGCGTTCATGCCGTCAACATCTAGGCGCAGCACCCGAATGCTTTCCAGTGACTTGAACGCTTCTTCAAAATCCTTGGCATGCTCATTAACATATCCTCTGAAGACTAACACAAGCGTGCGGAGTTTCTTCCGTTTGCCCACATCTTTAAGAAGGTCAAGTTTGTCGGTTTCAAAATACAGATGACGTACCATATTAGGGATCTGGTCAATTGTAGTCATGCCTCTGACAAATCTAAAGCAATCATCATGAGATACTTTACGTGCTAGATCGTGCAAAAGATCATGCATGTTGTAGATAGTTCCGTATTGAAGTTCGAGAAATGATAGTTTCACTAAACCGTCAAAGTAGCCCCTTCCAGTGTCCTCCAGTGTCTCGTTTGGATATTGGGAAGATTGTTGAACGAAGCCGAGAGCCATCCACATGAATACTAGATCATCTTTGTCAAACCTATAATCTTGAGGAAAGATGCTGCAATAAGCAAAACAGGGTCTTAAGTGCATTGGTAAATGGTGATAGCTTAACATCAAAACCGCCATCACACCATCCCTCTGTTGTGCTTGATCGGATATATTGTTCGCTTGCAAAACTCCGGTCCAATGATTATCATCCAACTTAGAATTCAATAACGCCCCAGTCGTCTTTGCAGCCAATGGTAAGCCCCCAAGCCTTTTTGCTATTTTCTGGCCAATGGATTCCAACTTCCTATAATCACAAGAGTCTACACCAGCAAATGCATATTGGTTGAAAAGTGATAGGAAGTTGTCATCATCTAAAGGTTTCAATATCATTGGCTCATTTATTGACCCCCCCAAAGCCGATGCAGCCATTTTTGCAACTGTCACAATTCTAGTAGTTAACAAGATTTTACTTTCTTTATGGCCGCTCCTCAAAGGAGCAAACAATTTATCCCACTCAGAACGATTGTCATCATTCCATGCGTCATCCAAGACAAGGAGAAATTTCCCCGATGACACCAGATCTTTAAGAGCATCCTGCAATTCGGGAAGTCCCCCAACTTCAGGTCTCTTTTTCGTGGCGTGTTCTATCAAATCTGCCATGACCTTTTTGGCATTGAAAGGAGTGGAGATGCACACCCAGAGTCTGCGATCGAAGGAATTAGTTAAGCTCTCGTCATTATAGACGAGTTGTGCGAGGGTGCTTTTGCCCACTCCTCCATGGCCAATAATAGCAAAAAGAGACACGTTGGTACCACCCTCATCCTCTTCCGCGACAGGCTTTCTCAACCACACTAACAGTTCCTCCCTCTCTTTATCTCTTCCAAACACTTTTCTCTCAGTTAGAGCTGGTCCAGTTTCACGAGCAGAAACCGTGCTCTGAGTTTGATGTTGTTGATGCAGTTGTCTGTGTTCTTGTAGTGTAGAGATGAAATTTCCCACGCCCGCTGCGACTTCATCTAGCCTTTTCACAGCCCCCTCAGTTTCCCGAGGGTGGGATCGGATTTGAAGACCCTTTTACTAGCTTTTACAACTTTCCGTTTGGAGTCGGAGAGAAAACCACGCACTTTACCCCTGCCTGCATGCGAAAATGGTAGGGAAGTTCAATTTTCTTTTATTGATTAAATTCCAAAAACAATCAATTATTTTTTAGCATCTGATTGCCAACCTTCAATTATGAAATAAAGAACTGATAACAATAAGGCGAAATTTCATTTTTTTGACACTTAAAAAGCCATCACTTACCACTATCACCGTGTTCTTTGCTGCCTGAGGCTTTCTCCTCAATTTGTTTCTGTAGTCTGAGGTAATCAAGCTCATCAAGTACGTTGTCAGCCTCATCCAATGCATCTTTTAGTTGCCACAACCATTCGTCGAGTCCTCCCTTGATCTCTTGCTGCCCGCTCTCTGCCATCTCCACAACGGCTTGGATACGAGGAAGAGCTTTCTTGAGCCTTTCAAGCTCATCTTTCATCCGAGCATCCCGAGCAAAATACTGTTCTGCTGCATACTCGAGCCCGATCTCCACCAACTTCTCGATGATTTTGGTCACAATCACGTCTCCGACCACCGCCATGTTTGTACGAGTATCGAACACTCTTCGCTTTTGCTTTCTAGTAGTAGATGAAAACTTTAATTGCAGAGAGCTGCAGAACTCCTTGGTTCTCCTACAGTACTTAAGAAATGGGGGACATATATCCACACTCCGAATTATTATGAAATACCCCACTCCGCCCCGCATTTAGTTGCGGTTTGCAGGCGAAATTGAGAGGATGAATATCAACTAGTTTGCGCAGTTCCAGTCTATAAGTCAACAAGGCGATAATAAAGATCAATAGGAGACGTTGAGCGCGTACAAAGGCCACAAAACACGCCATGTGTTGTGGGAACCCAAAAATTGAATAATAAGAGAACAAAAATTGAATAATTAGTATCACTATCAGCATTTATGTTTAGCACTAGGGATTGAAATTAACCAAATAATTAACAAATAGTTCAATAATTGTTCGACTAACTATTTGGCCATATTCGATTCAAGAGTTCATTTGCCACTAAACAATTATTTTTTAGAATTTAACCACATCTATATTCGATTTGTTTGTCTATCATGTGAACGCGTGAAAATGCGTGAGGGGATTTGAGATTTTGTTCAGCGGCTTGTGAACAACAAAGATGTTTTTTCTCGTGTTGTTTAGCGGACAAAAGCGGGGGCCATGAGCGGAGAGCAGCAAGAGTTGTTGGATAACGCGTGAAGTGATAAGAGCCAGCTGACAAAAGAAGAAACCACGTGGGAGGCTATTGGAGGTGGCACTGAATCCAGCGGACAAAAGAAGAGGCCTATTTTCGCAATCACTTTAACCGCTAGGCTATAAATAGGAACGCCTAGGGTTTTGTGTGTGGCGTGCAAAAGGGGGAGAAGCAGGCTTTGGCGGCTATGAAAAGGGAAAATTCACAGAGAGAAAAAGTGGTTGGGGAGGCTGTGCAGGGAAGAAAGTGCCGACTTTCGAAAGAATTTTGGCATCCCTTTTGTGAGAGATTTGAGAGTTAGTTTGAGTGTTTAATTTTGTGTGATTGTAAACCCATTTGTATTCTCTTTCTCTAATAGTAGATCTCCCCTCTCCTTGCCCCGTGGACGTAGGCAATTTGCCGAACCACGTTAACATTGATTGTTCGTGTTGTTATTTGTAATAGCTTCTTTAGGTTCCCTTGACAGGTCAATTCTAGAACTGATGAGAGGGAAGAGCTGATATCCTACTTTGTTGATATATCTTCCTTTCCGTTATTATTTCCTTTATGAAACAGGGATTTAGTTGAGATCTACTCTCTTGTCGAGCACTAGAGGTGCTGCCGAAATTTCCGCTGCGCACAACAAGTGGTATCAGAGCATAAAATCACAACATATCAAATATTCATTTAAAATTTGATCACTTATTATTTGTATTATTGCACATATGATGTCATATGTTTAACCCACTTACCATTTATTTGTATTATTGCACATATGATGTCATATGTTTAACCCACTTACCATTTCAATTTAAGTTTTATGTGCTAAGTTTAAGACTTAAATAATCTTAAATCTGTTTTCTAATAAAATTTTTGATTTAAATATATATACATCATATATTATTAAGTAATAATTTTTATTCTTGAATTTAAATATAGTTAATCACAGAGAACTCATTAGGACTCCTAAATTAGTCAAGAAATGAGGACTTACGTCTACACAACGAATTTTCATGATAAACCCTACTCTCCCACATTTACTTGCAGTGTGGAAGTGAAATCGAGATGTTGATTATCAACTTGGGGACTTATTTTTTTGGGTTTTGTCTAAACCCAACGTTTGACCTCCACTAGTTTTTAAGCCCAACTACTACCGGAAAAGAGCCGATTGAATTATTTCAAACCCATTTTTTTCAGCGACTTGTGAATTGATTATGAGCTGTTGGCTTTTTTCCTTTATTTTTAATTAATTTTGTGACTATAATGATTGGTCAAAAGTAAAATAAAGGGCAAAAAATTAGAGGAATGAAAATCTGGATTAGTCTTCCAAATCATCAAAATCGTTATTTAGTCCCCCCCTAGTTCATATAAGTTACTTTGAATTAGCTTTCGTGCGGAACGGGTGCGTGATTTAGAGAGAACACCATTAAATTTAACTTTTTGATTCGGTTTCAGTTATATCACTTTCCGCAAATTTAGTGCAAATCAAATCCGTTTAACACCCAAATCCAGTCCCTCTTTTTCTTCACTAGGGGAGAGGAAATGTTTGTGGTCTTGGAATAATCACTATCCAACCAGAGTTAATTAAGAAATTGGACTGAAAACTAAATAATCTGTAATTGACCTATGCGATTTCGGGGACTGAATAACAATTAGGGGTGCATTCGGTTCGGATACGGTTCGGATATGACACTTACCATAACCATAACCACTTTCTGAAAACGGATACGGATACGATTCAGATATTCATCAGTAAAAAAAACATTACTATATCCACATTAAACAGATATGGTTCGGATATTAGAGAGTTAGATACGGATATGATACGGATACTAATCGGATATTTGAGAAAACATTAGGAGCCGTTTTCAGAAAGTAGTTATGGTTATGATAAATATTATATCCGAATCGTTTCTGAACCGAATGCACCCCTATATGTTAGGCATAAAGATGCTCTCAAACAAAACCATTTCCCTCCCTTACTTGTTTGTGCACTCATGATAGCAATACAATGATTTAAAAACATGAAAGGTTTGAGGGAGAAATATCTTAAAATAAAAAAAAATCATGTCAGAAAGAAATCCAATTGTTTATCTCTCCAGATTTATGACAACGGGAAGCAGACAAGTAATTTCCTTTTGCAAATCCGGCCACGTCATTAGTTTATGCCATAAAAGCAGACCCTGACTGCAATACGAGGGCAAAGGAAGTCAACGATAAGAAAGAAAAGTGTTTGGTGCATTAGGACAAGTTAAACCAACTATTGATAACCTCGTTTAAAATTCTTAGCTTTAGAATTTTCAAAACTGATGTTGACGAGGATTCACTTGTGCTGAGCTGCAACTCACATGCGCGTTGGTAGTTTCATTATTTAAAATTGAGAATGGGGAATCCTTTGGACAGACCGGCACGCCAGAAGACCATGATAAGTAATCATTTCTTATTTTATAACTCCTTTTAAAAAAATTTAAACGCCGCGTCCTGACCGCGTATGTTATATGACGAGGGTTTGTACTCCTTTTAAAAAATATCATGAAATGAGTTTCCTAAAGTATGAGTCACATCATTCAATAATATAATGACAACTTATCTCATCTCATCTTTTTTCTTAATTTGAAGAATGAACCAAACACAAGAAAAGAACCTATTATAGGAAATCAGTTTCTTATAATTGATTTCCTTTTTTTTTAGCCAACAAGAGAACCTCAAAACAAGTCATGAAATTTATTTCTTAAAAAATCACTCAAATCATCTAATAATATTGTGACAACTCATCTCATTTCTTACTTTTAAGAAATGAACCAAATACAAGAAAAGAACCTATTATAGGAAATAGATTTCCTTTTCTTTGATTTCCTTGCTTTTTTAGCTAACCAAACAGAATATAAATATCTCAACTTTCGCAGACCTGATATTGCCTATGCGATACATATTATCAATCAGTTTGTCTCAGCTCCTCATACAGGTCTCTATGCACCTCCTCTTCAAATTCTCTGCTATCTTCAAGGGACATTGAGCCGATCTCTATTTTTCTTTGCCTCGTCCTACCTTGAGCTACGAGCATAGAGTGATGCTGACTTGGCTAGAGATGTTATTGATCGTCGTTCCACAACTAACTACTGCATATTTCTTGGAGATTCTTCGATTTCATGGAAAACAAAGAAGCAAGAAGTTGATTCTCATTCCATCGCTAAGGCGGAATATCGAGCAATGACGTCCACTATTACAAAAATTGTTTGGCTTCATTAGTTACTATGTGACATGGGGGTGTCTTCTATTGCTCCCACTCATCTACATTGTGATAACACTAGTGCCATCAACCGTATCAAGATTGATTGTAATTGTGATAACTTCTGTGATTTCGCACATCATCACCTTATCAACAGAACAAATTTTTTAGCTTAGATTAGCTCTCGAATGCAGCTGGCTGATTTCATTACTAAATCTCAGATCCTCCAGCGTCATCTCTTTTGCATAAGCAAACTCTTGTTGGTTGGTCCACCATGATTTTTTTTGGGCTCCCAAATATTTTAACTTTTTTAGCGAAAGCCCCCTAAAAAGTGTTTTTGCATTTGGTGGACCTTCTCCTATTCTCCTTACTTTTTAGGAGGCCTTGTTGTAAAATTTTAAAAGTTTTGGGTATTATTTGAGAATTTCTGCAGCTTTAAGGGGTTTGTCCGGAAAAGATTTGGGATTAGTGGGGGAAAAAGTTCAGTGGTCTTTGTGGCAAACGGAATATGGAAAGCCTGCTTTACTGTATGGTGTGATATATGAGATATTAATTTGATCGGGAGGTGTTGAAATCCAGAGGGTGGATGTCCTTCCTTAGTCTGAATTTGCAAAGAGCAATATGAAATAAGATTTTGGGTCAATGTGGGCGAGCTCTTGTGTTTCCCCCCTCTCTAATAGAAGCAATTAATGCGTGTATGTTTAATGACTTTATTTGTTGTTGTTATCTGATTCATATGAATTGAACAGAATGACATAATTTTTAATGGAAGATATCCAATCCACAGACCATTATTAATGAAGTTTGGGGAATTTGCATGCATGGCTCACATGGTCCGGTGATTGGAAAATCTAAGTGAAGTTTTGGAAGGCTTGCACACCTTAAACGGTGATGCATTGTTTGCATATATAGAGTTTGATTGAGTACAGTTACAGATCCTATTCTTTAGGAATATAATTCCAGTTTGTTAGTAGTTGTTACAGAAGAGTTCAAAATTACAAACAATTCTATAGGAGGAAGTTTAGATACTGTGATACTGCTAGTAGGTTCTTGTAGGTAGATTAGGTTGTTGTAGACAGATTAGACTTAGTCGTTAGACTTAGTCTTGACACTCCCCTGCAAGTTGAACGGCCAAGCTTGGATGGACAACTTGTTCCTTAAGTCCTGAAATCTTTGACTGCTGAAACCCTTGGTGAAGATGTCCGCTAGTTGATCCTTGGTAGATATAAAACGAACACTGAGTTGTTTGGAAGCAACACGCTCATGGACAAAATGGTAATCAATTTCGATATGCTTTGTGCGAGCATGGAAGATTGGATTTACCGTGAGATACGTAGCCCCTAAGTTATCACACCAAAGAGTGGGTGGAGGCATTTTTGAGTAACCAAGCTCTTTTAGTAGAGATTGAATCCACATAACTTCAGCAGTTGCAATTGCGACGCCCCTGTATTTAGCTTCAGTGCTAGATCGGGAAACTGTCTTTTGCTTTTGTGCACTCCATGAGATGAGATTGCCACCAAAGAAAATACAATAACCACTTGTAGATCTGCCATCATCCGGACATCCAGCCCAATCCGAGTCTGAATATGCATGAATTGTGAGACTGGTTGGTATAGACAGCAACAAGCCATGGTTGATTCTATTTTTGAGGTAACGAAGAATTCGTTTAACAGCAGACCAATGGACTTCACGAGGGTCATGCATGAACTGACATACCTTATTGACAGCTACTGTAATGTTTCTAGTGAAAGATAGATACTGTAAAGATCCCACAATACTTCGATATTGTGTAGGATCACTGTGAGTCGGTCCATCATATTGAGAGAGTTGACTATTTGCTGCCAGGGGTGTGTTAATGGGCTTGACACCATCGAACTTAGTACTCTGTAACAGGTCCAGAATATATTTTCGCTGAGATAGAAAAAGGCCATTGCGATTTGGAAGGACTTCGATACCCAGAAAATAGCTTAATGGACCCAGGTCCTTGATAGCAAAGGTAGATTGGAGCTGAATTATCAGTGTGTTGATATGATTTCCAGGTGTGCCTGTTACGATTATGTCATCAACATATATCAAAATAAAGAGAATTGAATCACCATTTTGTCTTGTGAGCAGAGATGAGTCGGCCTTGGAACTGACAAAACCAAGACTGCAAAGATATCCGGTGAGTCTCGAATACCATGCTCTAGGGGCTTGCTTGAGCCCATAGAGAGACTTTCGTAGGCGACAAACATGCTTTGGAAATCTTGAATCTACATACCCTGGTGGTCGTTTCATGTAAACTTCTTCTGTGAGATAACCATGAAGGGAAGCGTTTTGAACATCCAATTGACGGAGTGCCCATTTGTTCTTTAGTGCAATGGTGAGGACAAGCCGGATTGTGCAGGGTTTGATCACGGGGCTAAAAGTTTCTCTATAATCAATTCTTGCTTGTTGATTAAATCCTTTTGCAACAAGGCGAGCCTTGTAGCGATCAATAGTGCCATCAGATTTTCGTTTGATACGAAAGACCCATTTGCATCCCACAATGTTCTGATTGCATTTGGCAGGAGTGAGGGTCCACGTGCCATTCTGTAACAAGGCATTGATCTCCTCATCCATAGCTCTACGCCATTGAGGATGGTTCTTTGCCTGTGTGAAGCATGTTGGTTCCTCCAATTCTACATTCTGCAAAGGGTGTTTAGTGGCATGCAAACATAATCTATTAATAGGTTTACGTATACCATCTTTTGCCCTAGTAACCATATGATGTTGGGAAATGAGGTCTTGTGTAGTAGAGGTTGGAGCAGTAGGTAGTGGTAGGGTGCATGAAGTGATAACTTGAAGTGGTTCACTGTTTGGTGAGGCATGTGTGATTTCATTTTGGGTCAGTGGTATTTGTAAAGATACATTCGGTAAAGTAGGATTGGGTATGGGAGAAGTTTGTGAGGTGGATAAGATGGGTAAAATGGATGTTGTTTGTAAAGGGGCAGTGGGTATAGAAGCAGTACTTACATTGGGTAGGCTGCTGTGCACTGCCGAATAGGGGAAGATATCTTCTTCAAAGTCGACGTGGCGAGAGATGTACAGTCTTTTGGATTGTCGATGATAGCACATATAACCCTTTTGAGTGCTGCAATAGCCAATGAAGACACAGTCAAGAGATCTTTTCTCTAATTTATTCGAGGCATAGGGTCTGAGATATGGGTAGCAAAGACACCCAAAAGATTTTAACGCATTGTAGTCTGGTGTGGTACCAAAAAACAATTCAAGAGGAGTTCGACCCTTCAATGGTGAGGATGGTAGTCTGTTTATGAGGTAGCAGCTAGTGACGAAGGCATCAGCCCAAAATGTTAAGGGCATTGATGCATAGTTTAACAAAGAGAGACCAGACTCAACAACATGTTTGTGGCGTCTTTCAGCTAATCCATTTTGAGCGGAGGTGTGTGGACATGTAAATCGATGGAGAACACCACTTTGAAGTAGAAAGGGAGTGAGTTTCTTGAATTCAGTTTCGTTGTCTATTTGAAATTTTTTTATCTTTTTGCCAGTGAGATTTTCGATTTGTAACTTAAACTGTATAAAGACAGTAAGAACATCACTTTTGTGAGATAAGGGATAGACCCATGTGTATCTATTGAATGCATCCATTAACAGTAAGTAATACCGAGAGCCATTCCTTGAAAGCATTGGAGCAGGACCCCACAAATCTGATACAATTAGTTGTAATGGTTCTTCATAAACTGTGGAACTCAAAGAAAAAGGCAATTTATGACTCTTGCTAAGACGACAAGCATGACAAAATAATGTGGACTTATTTTCTACTGGCAATGAGTAGGTGGACACAATTTTATTGACGGTTTTGAGCATCGGATGGCCAAGTCGGTGATGCCACAACGAAACTGACTCTGATTGAAAAGCAGAAGGAGAACTAGCTGGCTTGTCAACAAAATGATATAATCCGTCCCTATTCGTGCCGTGCAACAGCGGTGTCCCCGTTTCCTGATCCTTCACAATAAAAGAATATGGGTGAAATTCAAAAAATACTTTGTTGTCAGTGCAAAATTTGGATACAGATAGTAGATTGGTAGAAATAGATGGGACATGGTAAATTTGATTGAAATGAAAAGTTTGATTATTAAGGCAAAAAGATGATTTACCAACATGTTTAATAGAAAGTGTATTACCATTACCAACTTTGATCTGATCAGGGCCATCATATTGAGTCTGGATGTGAAGATTGCTTAGATCAGAGGTTAAGTGGTGTGTAGCGCCACTATCTGGACACCAATTACCATCAAGAAGGGAACCTGGGGCAGCAACATATGCAGCTGGTTGGCTAGACGAAGAGGCAATAGTGAAGGTGCGATCAAAACGGTACCAACATTCCATAGCAGTGTGGTTCTTCCTACCACAGAGTTGGCATGGTCCTTGGGCATTGCGAGTTGGTGGAGGGCGTCCCTGAGCCTTGTTTAAAGACCGGTTCTTGTGACCTTGAGAGCCTGACCTGTTGCGAGGACCGTTGGAGTTGTTGTACCCATTGTTAGGGCGGGAAGAGCCGTGATGGGCAAGATTTGCTATGGGCTGAAGGGAGTTGGCATTTTGAGCTTCCGAGCGCATCTCATAGGCTAGCAGATTTGAGTAAAAGTCATCCATATAAAGATTAGCTGCGGTGGTAGTGAGCACCGTTACAATGGGATCATAGGATGAGTCAAGACCACTGAGCATCATGTGCTGGAGATCAGTGTTTGAGATAGTATTGTCGGAGGCTGCAAGATTGTCAGCGAGTTGTTTTGCATGGAGGTAATATTCAGCCATTGTCTTGTTTCCCTTACGCATATTTTGTAATTCACGTTTGAGATACAAGACTCTGGACTGAGATTGAGAGGAGAAATGTTTGCGAAGTGATTCCCATACTTCTCGAGACGTACTGAGGCCAACTACTTGAGCAAGTACTAACTCGGAGAGGGATGATAATAACAATCCTAGGAGAATTTGATCTTGTTTCTTCCAGGTGGTATAAGCCGGATTAATCTCTGTGGATTCCGGGAGAAGAAGTGCGGGGCAAGGGAAGCTCCCATCGACGTATCCTTCGAGGTCGTACCCCTTTAGAAGAGGTCGAAACTGGGTGAGCCAGAGAAGATAAGTGTTGTTGTCGAGCTTAACAGAGATTAGATGGTGAACTTGGATTGGTGGGAATGGAGATGGTGGTGTGGAGTAATTGGAGACCATATTGGTTGCAGCGGATGAAGAGGATTCAGGAGCGACCATGATTGAAAGATGTTAAGCTTGATAGAGAGGATCGAATTCTCTGATACCAAGTGAAGTTTTGGAAGGCTTGCACACCTTAAACGGTGATGCATTGTTTGCATATATAGAGTTTGATTGAGTACAGTTACAGATCCTATTATTTAGGAATACAATTCTAGTTTGTTAGTAGTTGTTACAGAATAATTCAAAATTACAAACAATTCTATAGGAGGAAGTTTAGATACTGTGATACTGCTGGTAGGTTGTTGTAGGTAGATTAGGTTGTTGTAGACAGATTAGTCTTAGTCGTTAGACTTAGTCTTGACAATCTACAACGTCCATATGCTTCTTAAAAATATTATGCGTGATATAATGAACACATACCTTGAAGTTATAAGGAATCAATTTACGTGAGATCATGGGTAACTGGTTCTTGTTTGAAAGACTAACACTAACAAAATATTGTCTACCACATAATGAACGCATACCTTGAAGCCAACCAGAATCAATTTTCGCAAGATCAGAAGTAATTTGTTCATGTTTTAAAGACTAAAACCAAAATGTAATCTCGATTTTACTTTATAAATTAAGTCATAGCCCTGTAATTTATATAGTCATGCCTTTTAGATTGCTAATTTGGCAGAGTTCAGAAATCTCATCAGTCATAGTTTGACACCATAATACTGTTTTTGTTGTCAACTTGTTAACAATCTGCCATGAACCTGCACTTGAATACTCAGTAGGAAGCACAATACCAATAATCGATGTTCCCTTTTATAATTAGATCATAAATCTCATCATAATTTCCAGATCACTATAAAATTAGATTGAACATTCCATGGTTAACGGCTCAGCTTGATAAGAGAAGGAAATTCTTCTATGAATAAATTGATATTTATTGTCATCAATTTGAATATACATACTTACATGTTCATGTGTTCCCTTAGCAAGTCATCCTCTTCTGAAGCCCATGTACCGTCACCGATTACAAATGTTCTGTGCTGAATCAATGGCTTTCTGCAAAACTGCTGAATCTCTAATATAGCACAAGTTTTCAAATAAATTCTTTAATGCAGGTACACAAGTTAGGTAACCGGTTCTCAACCTACCATTCCAGTGACGAACCACTGCGAATAGGCCAAGAATCTGAATATAGTGGCTCACTAGTGATCTTGTACCGTTCCAATTCCGATAGCAAATTTAGTTCCCCGTAAGGAGAGAGAGAACTTTGATTTAGAAAATGATGGGCTATTGTTAACCATGATTGTAAAATATCAATAAAAGGTGACCAAGAAAGTCACCGAATTAGGCATCAACTGCACCAGCAATATTCTGCGTGCTCAGAATATCCACTAAAGGAAAGGATACAGTGGCAGACGAAGGCCAAATCTGTTTGGGGGTGATAGTGAGTGAAAAGTTTAATGCACATCATTCTGGAGACATACTAATAGATAGTTTCTTCAGAAGAGATAAATAGAAAACAGATAAATATTTTTAGCACTTGCATGCATCAATGGTTATAACACATGCCAAACATAATGCAGAGAATGGATACCAACCTGTTTGACTGAGATCTACTAAACTAGGCAAGTGAATTTCAGAGATAAAATATCAACTTTTATGAAAGAACCCTCAACCATCAACAATGTTTTACTTGAAACTATTAACTCACCAATAAAAACTCGCATGAGGAATCAGTTGGTCACATTATTATGATTTGCACGTGGTCATAATAAAACAGATCAAACTCTCAATAACATAAAAAAACCTGACACAATCTCAAGGACCAAATACTGCATCGATCTCAAGGAGCAACAGAAAAGAAACAGAAAAGAGTGCATCAAGAATCAAGATGGTTGATAGCATGGTCAACTCACATTAAAAACCAATCAGCACCATTGTTCTCCTGGCACCGCTCCTTCAACATCTTGTTGCAGTTTGAGATCCACAGCATTCGTAGAGACGAAGGCAGCTGTGGCAATGACTGAAGCTCAAAAGCTCTCGTAAGTCGTACGTGCATGAGGGAAGAGAGTTTGGAGGCTAGAAGGCAACAACTTTCCAATATTATCCAGCTGGAGCTGTTGAGGAAAGCTTTGTTCTGAAACGGCCATGACTCTGTGGGAGCAGCCTCCAGATAACTACAATCTTCTATGCGCAACACTTTGACGGACGTGTGTTTTCTCCGTGCCTCAATGTGGAGTAGAAAGGGGTTGTTTTCGTCAAAAATTGTCGTTTTCATTGTCGTCGAACCTGTTACACCGTTTATCGATTACAAGTTCAAGTTGATCTTTTTATAAGATCTTCTTACAATTAGAAAAGTAAAGATTACAACTTTATGAAACAAAACGCAGCAGTAGTTTATCTCCTGTTGCTTTGTGTGGGATCTTTGCCTGTGCTGGGGACGCGTTAGTCCGTGGACCTCCGCGGATCAGATCCGGTTGACAAGTGCAATTATGCTATTGCTTCACGAAGGAAACAATCGCAGCAGCGACAATCACGACCAAGCGAGATTGTGGCTCTTCTCGAGATCAAAACCAGGTTTGATCCGGAGGAAAGAGGGGGAGAGAATCTCAAATCTATCGAAGGCTTTTTCTTTATGAAAAAATTCGCCAAGATCTGTCAATTCTCCTCTGAAATTCGTGGTCTACTGTTCAATTGGACAGCACCTCACCCTCAGATTTCAGATCATCTCGAATAAAGATCCTGAGCTTCTATTTATAGGCTTTTGTCGCTGTATTTTT
>NC_033799.1:11960841-12001192 GCF_001876935.1 Asparagus officinalis | reverse complement strand
GAAGGCTGCCCAAACTCGCGCTCTTCGTCAACAAGCGCAAGGAACCAAGAAAGAGACGGTGTCTGAAAATTCACCAAAGAATCATAAAGTCTGGATGCCAAAGACGCCGCAAGCATCTGTTCCGGGCCCATCTACTGCGTCGTCGGTGAAACCCTGGGTTAGCCCAGATTTGTCTAAGTTTAAAGTGACAATGGCAGATCGAAAATTCGTCCCAGTCAACCGCGAACTTTCGAAAACTTTGGAGGGGGTTCTGTAGGCTGTCTAAAAATCACAATGGATAGCTGATCCAAACAAGTCCTGACAATAGGAGTTACAATCAGACGACTCCCCAATCACTGCATTCGCAACTCTGCCACCGCTATAAACACGGCCTCATCTCCGAGAAATAAAAGGTTGGACTTAGCTGGTGAGTTGCTGGGTAGAGAGCTGTGGGCAAATATTCGTCCAGAAGACACTATGGATGTTGATTCCCGTCAAGCTCCAACAATGAGAGCTACAATCAAATAGCTTTCACGAAAGAGGATTGTCCGAGAGAATGAGTCCCATTGCGCTTGCGAGAGACTCATCAAAGCAGTGCTGACAGAATGCGGATGCTCTAAGAATAATTCAACAAGAGTCTCCGTATTTCAAAGATTGTCCAATGAAGCGTCAAAACCCAAAATGAGACGTTTCAACAAGAAAAAATCTGTAATCCAACGAGATGAATTCCCTGAGGTCACTATCAACATGACCAACAAAGGAAAGAAACAGTTAGTTAACCCCGACCCTGATTTCTCTCCGGGAGGGAGAGTTGAGCAGGGTCTTTCTCAAAGGATGGCGCGATTACAAAGAAGAGCCAACCTACGACGAGATTACAAGAGAATGCACGAGGGGTTATCTTCGGACGAAGAATTATCAGACACTTGTTCTGCTGTCGCTTCTGACGACACCACATCCAGTGTTGGACAAGCCAGAGAATCATTTGCAATTACGCCAGATCAATTGGCTCACATACTACAGGAAGCGTTGGCTAAACAACGCGAAGAAATTAGAGCTGAATTCAAAACCGAAATAGAGTTGACCATGCAGCAGATGCGGGATTTGCAGGTTCAGCAACACCAACCGGAATCAAGCCAAAGAGCAGAATCCAGTCGGCGTAATGAAGAGGATGAGACGATATTTGAAGATCCTCCTCCAGATAAAGACAACCCCGGAAGCGATCCGCCCAAGTCAGCCACTCAACCTCCACAAATCTATTTGAAGAAAAGCGAGGAAGAGGACAAGAAGATGCACGATCTTGAGAGCAAAGTCAACGCTTTGATGACGGCTCAAGAAGTGAAGAAAACGGGCATCCCATACCCGTACCCGAGGGAGTGGGACCTGATTCCTTATCCCCAGAAATTTAATTTGATTAACTTTACTCCTTTTGATGGCAGGGGTTCACCAACTCAGCACTTGATCTATTTCAAGTCGCATCTCGGCGCAATATCTGGGAACGAAGCCCTGATGGTCCGGTCATTCGTAGGAACCCTTCGCGGGCCTGCCTTCGATTGGTACCGACGCCTTAAGCCTGGGAGTATCACTAGCTGGGCAGACATGGAAGAGTTATTCCTCACCAATTTCTTCGACGACGACACGGAAGTCTCGATCGGCACGTTGTTGGATGAGAAGCAGAAGGATGGGGAATCGGTTGATGTCTTTGTCAAACGATTCCGGGACAAAGCGGTGAACTGCAGAGATCCACTCACTGAGGAATTTATTCTGCAAACATGTCATAATAATCTGTCCTTGGATGTATTAGAAGTGGTGGGGGTTGTTCCCTCTAAAACTTGGAAAGAGATGAAAGTAAGAGGTGAACAAGCTGAACGCTTCCTCAAGAGAAAGAATTTGGAGCGAGGTTTGCCACCAGCTAATAATCAGAATCAAAATCAAAAGCAGAACTTTAACCCTCGAGGCAGAGGAAGAGGGTCTGTAGCCGCTGTGGACGCACATCAGACGTCACAACAGCCACCGCAACAACCGCAACAATCATCCTTCCAGTTGGCGCCAAACCAGAATCAACAGCCTTCGAAGCAGTTTAAGAATTCTGAGCCCAGATTCCCAAAGGAATACTCTTTCAAAGATGATGAAGTTCCGGTCATCTTCAAATACTTGTTAGAGAACAACAAGATCAAGCTTCCACCGGTCACAAACCAAGAAGAAGCAACGAAGATCAATGACCCAAAGTATTGTGCATATCACAGAAGGGTCCACCATCCTACTAAGACATGTTATGTTTTAAAGGATAAAATTCAAACATTGATTGATGTTGGTATTGTGACACCGAAGCCAAAGGAGAAGAAGGTAGGCGCAAACGCGGTCTCTATTAGCTTCGGATCGGTTCCTTTGTCCTGGTTTCAAGCCGAGCCAGTATCAAAGGTCAAGATGCAAACCATCAACGATGACCCTCATGGACAGCGCCAGAAGGGGCTCGTATCTCACACAGCCCCCAACGGCGAAATCCTTTGGGTTCATCCGGATTTGCTTGAAGATGAACAGTGGACGACACCCACATCAAAGAAGAAGTCAAAAGGCAAGGGAAAGGAGAAGTCCTGCTATGGAGCCTCGGCGATTCCCGAGAAGAACGATGAGGATATAGCAGCTTTATCACTTTCTGATGGAGAACAGGAAGTTTTTGCTACAAGAAGTGGAAACGAGTACCATTATAGGTATCCGGAAACCTCAGATCCAAATGCCAAAACTCTTACGGAGCTGGGGGTAGCCATAACTCCACCAGTAGCAGCTGAAAAACCTCAGAAAGTTGTTAAGCAAAAAGAAAAAGAACCTCAACACAGAGAGGTTCAAATTCCGAAGCAGTCTCGTTTTAGTCGACCGATTGGACGAGACAAACCGGAAAGCTCGAACGCACCATATCGTTTCGACGTTATGGCTCAGCTGGCTAATATCCCAGCAAGAATCACATTGTACGAGTTGCTGCGCCTCTCAAAAGAAACCAGAGAAGCTTTACAAGAAGCTTTGGCTGATTCTGAAGTATTCTTAACTCAGGTCAAGCCAGCTCCTGAAGAGCCAGAATCGTCAGTGCAGCATTGCAATCTGGCAGCCACCAAATTTCCTTGCATTGCTTTCACAAAAGAAGACATGCAAGTCAGGAATTCAAAGCATGATAGACCGTTATATTTTACTGGATATATCGGTTCGAGCATGGTTAACCGGATCCAAGTCGATCCGGGTTCCGCTGTTAGTATCATGCCACTTCGTTTGATGTACCACCTCGGAATTCCCGCCAGCAAGTTAGCCTCCACTGGAACGGTTATCTATGGTTTCAACACAAGCGGGTCACGACCGTTGGGAAAAATCCGGGTGAAGTGTCAACTCGGAGATCTGAAGTCTGAAGTCACCTGCTATGTGATCGATGCGGAGACTTCCTATAACTTACTGTTGGGTCGCCCATGGATCCACGGTAATCTTATAGTTCCCTCCACCCTCCATCAGTGTTTGAAATATGTCGACACTAATGAGGAGGTCAAGACGGTGGTCGCGGATAAGCAACCATTCAAGGGGTTAGAAAATTACTTTACTGACTCCCTTCTTTATGGTGCTGAGTCCGAAACTGAACCATCGGCCCATGGCACGGACAGCGGAGAAGAAGCTGATACCGAAGCCGGGCTCGATTATAGTGAAGGTCTTGTACTAAATGACATTGAACCTCTTGTAATCGATCTTGACGGTGATGAATCGTCGGACGAAAGTTGTAACTGGCAGCTTGCCGATGAAATAATAAATCATGATTTAGAGTACTCGCATTGTCTTGATGATGTAATGCAGAAATTGTACGACGACTCTAGTCTACATATGCCACTTCGTTCGTCTTGTACGGCGACGAAACACCTCCAAAGCTCATCTGGAACAACTATGATCCTACCCGCAAAGGCAGGGGGTGAAAAAGAGATAATCTTTGGAAAAGGGGAATCATCCCCCACTCCAGATCATTTCTTAGATAGTAATTCGGATGAAGAAAAACCCGGGCGACACTTCTCTCGGTATAGTTCTCAAGCGAATGATTATATGATGAGTCGAGGCTATGACCTTTCACTTGGTGAAGGCCTTTATTTTGGTCAAGGTATTAGGGTTCCACCCCGTTCTACCTATGTACCAAAAGGAAAACCAGATAATTACTACAGTCGTAATAGAGGTCTGGGTTATGATTCATCCGAAGACGATTATGGCCAACAAATCATTAACCAATTAATAGATAGGAGCGGACATTCATCCGACACTTCAAATTGGGATTCTGACGTGAGCATTGGTGAAAGATTCAAATCCCTAATGTCGAACATGGCGACGGTTGACCCTTCCACAACAGAAGAAGACGATCAGTTACCTGTTTGGGAAGATCCATGGATGCATTACATGAATATCCAATACGGTGATCGATTTGAGCAAAGAGAACCTCCTACCGAGGATAAAGTGGTTCAAGTTAATATGGGTGACGAAAATAATCCGAAGCCTATATTTATCAGCGGTGATCTCCCGCCAGACGAAAAAGAGGAATTAATTGCCCTCGTTAAAGAGTATATCGACGTTTTCGCATGGAACTACGAAGATATGCCAGGACTCGACCCAAATGTAGCAATGCATACCCTTAACATAAAATCGGATGCTAAACCTGTCAAGCAACAACAAAGACGGTTTCGTCCGCAAATTATGGAGGCAATAGAAGCTGAAGTTAAGAAGCTAATTGACTCGGGTTTTGTCAGAGAGGAACAACATCCTGAATGGTTGGCCAATATCGTTCCAGTCCTCAAAAAGAACGGAAAAATCAGAATCTGTATTGACTTCAGAGATCTGAATACAGCATGCCCCAAGGATGATTTTCCCCTACCGATTACGGACGTCATTATCGACAACACATGCGGGTTTGAAAGAATGTCGTTCATGGATGGATTTTCTGGGTATAATCAAATCAAGATGCATCCGGATGATGAAAAGCATACAGCTTTCAGAACACCTCTTGGCGTCTTTTGTTATACCGTTATGCCTTTCGGTTTGAAGAACGCCGGTGCTACGTATCAACGGGCGATGACGAAGATCTTTCAAGAACACCTTAGGAAGACAGTCGAATGCTACGTTGATGACCTAGTCGTTAAGAGTCGTGATAAAAATGACCACATTAACGATCTAAAGACAATGTTCGAGCTTATGAGAACTCATCAGCTGAAAATGAACCCGACTAAATCCTTCCTGGGAATGTCGAGCGGCAAATTTCTTGGATTCGTCGTCACCACAAAAGGTATTCATATTGATCCTGATAAGGTGAAGGCGATAAACGAACTGCAGCCTCCAAGAAATCTTAAAGAACTCAGAGGATTGCAAGGTCGATTAGCATATATCCGTCGGTTTATATCGAACTTGTCCGGAAAATGTCAACCGTTTTCCAAACTCGCAAAGAAAGGCGTGTCGTTCATTTGGGATGAAGCATGTCAGAAGGCATTCGAAGATATCAAGAAATATCTAGCGAATCCACCTATTCTCGTTGCACCGAAATCGGGCAAGCCGTTTTTGATTTATGTCAAAGCGACGAGCCATTCGTTAAGTGCCTTACTTGCACAAGACGACGATAACGGTCACGAGCAAGCTGTGTATTATCTGAGTCGTACATTGGTAGGAGCTGAGTCTCGTTATCCGATGATTGAGAAGGAATGCCTCGCTTTGGTATTCGCGATTCAGAAAATGCGACATTATTTAGTCGGACAGACGATTTATGTCATTTCCAACATAAATCCCGTCCGAGTGTTCATGACCCAACCGGCTTCCATGAATTGGCGTTTGGCCAGATGGGCTTTACTCTTATCGCAATATGACTTGTACTTCAAACAGCAGAAATCTGTTAAAGGACGAGCTATTTGCGACCTTCTGGCAGAAAACCCTACGAAGGATGTAGTCGAATTGTACGACGACCTGCCAGATGAAACTCACGAAGTTAATACCACCTCACATCAACAAGTGTGGCAATTGTACTTCGATGGGGCTTCCCGATCAACCAACGTGGCAAGTGCACCCGGATGTTCTAAAATCTCCTCAGGAGTGGGGGTCGTTTTAGTTTCCCCGGAAAAGCACGTCTTGCCTAGAGCATATTCACTGACTGAACCATGCTCTAATAACGTGGCTGAATACAATGCATTAATAATCGGACTTAATTTCGCCAAAGAGCTGGGGGTCGAATACCTTGAAGCTTTTGGAGATTCTCAACTGGTGGTTAATCAAATACGAGGAGAGTATGAAGTCAGAAATCGAGACCTGATTCCATACCACCAGGTGGCCATCGAAATAGCAAGCTCGTTTGAAGAATTTTTCATCGAGTACGTTCCGCGTCTCCAAAATACATACGCGGATGCATTGGCAGCATTGTCAGTATCCTTGGCTCAACCTCCCGAAACAGAGCAATTAATTACAGTGAGGACTCATCAGCTTATTGTTCCAATCTACGATTCGAATGCTAAAGAGGTATACTCAACTGGAGTTGAACCCGAAGTTCGAGATTGGCGTTTTCCTATTATTGACTACGTCTTACATGGTATATTACCTGAAGATGTAAGAGAAAGGGAATCGATTCGGCGAAGAGCGCCGAGATTTTATTACAATGCCACATCGCAAACGTTGTATCGACGAGCTTATGATGGTCTTTTACTTCGTTGTCTATCCAGTAAAGAAGCGGAACAAGCACTCAAAGAGGCACATAATGGGATATGCGGTGCACATCAGCCCGGTCCTAAACTCTGCGACCGACTTAGGAGAATCGGATATTATTGGCCAACTATGGTGAAAGACGCAGTCGATTACGCACGACAATGTGTAGTGTGTCAATTGCATGCAAATTATATGCACATACCCCCTGAATATCTGCATCCTTCGGCGACATCGTGGCCGTTTGAAACTTGGGGAATGGATATAGTAGGTCCTATTTTTCCACCTTCGGTTAAAGGGGACCGTTTCATTCTGGCAATCACCGATTATTTCTCGAAATGGGCAGAAGCAGTTCCACTTAGAGAAGTAAAGACGACCAATGTCATCAAATTTATCAAACACCATATCATATATCGGTACGGTGTGCCAAGGCGAATAGTGCACGACAACGGTCCTCAGTTCGTGAGCAACGCATTCATCAAGTTCTGCGGTAAATTCGGGATTAAAGACGTTTCGTCGACTGCTTATAATCCTACAGCTAACGGATTGGCCGAAGCTTTTAACAAGACTATCATCAAAATCCTGGCAAAATTGGTGAAAACCAATAAGCGAGATTGGGATGACAAACTCGGCGAAGCTCTCTGGGCTTATCGTACGACCGTCCGCACGCCTACCGGAGCCACCCCGTATGCTTTAACGTATGGGTGTGAAGCCGTTCTTCCATTGGAAGTGCAGATTCCTTCTCTCCGTATCGCTCTCGTAACGGGAATGACGACGGAAGAACATCATCAGAAACGTCTCGAGGAATTAGAGATGTTAGATGAGAAACGCTTGGAAGCTCAACAACAAATCGAGTTTTATCAAGCTAGAATTTCTCGGGCTTTCGATAAAAAGGTCCGACGACGAAGCTTTAAAGAAGGAGATCTAGTTCTCGCCGTTCGAAGACCTATGATTCTCACTTCTAAGAAGAAAGGCAAATTTGAACCTAAATGGGAAGGACCGTTTGTGATAGAAACAGTCTATTCGAACGGTGCATATCGCCTGGTTACCCAAGATGGCAACAAATTGATGATGCCAATAAATGGGAAGTTCCTGAAAAAATATTATCCGTAATATATTCAGGATAACCTGTGTAAAGCGGGAAGTTCCTAGAGAATCCTATATAGGATATTTCAGGATAACCCGAGATCAGTTCACTATTTTAAATGAGAAGCTGGTCATTTGAATAATTCATTGTTCTTTTACAACTTTTGTTGAGATGAGATTTAATGATAGTTAATCTTTCCTCAGCAAAACCTTGTAATATAATCATGGAAGATGAGATTTGATGATTTGTAATCTCACGCTATGAAACCCCCATCGGTCGGATTGATCAACGATCATCAGTATGTATCAGTCGACAGATTATTTCGTGTCAAATTCTTATGTTTAAAATCAAAATTTCCCACCGATTAGTTTGTGCAAATCAACAAACTCATTGTTATTTGCACCCTACTCCTATTCCTCACTTGGTCAAACCTTTAAACAGTTAGGACCAAAGCCAAAATCCCCTCTCGATTCGTTCCATGAACGAGAGGTCCACAAATTGAGCGATCAAACCTTCCTACAGTTAGGATCGTCTCAAAATTCCCACTTGGTCAAACCTTACTACAGTTAGGACCACAACCAAAATCTCCTTTCGATTCATTTTTGCGAACGAAAGGTTTACTTTTGAATTGAGTAATCAAACCTTATGACAGTTAGGGTTATTCAAACCAACCTATTTTCTCTAAGTGGAGATTCCACTGTGAGTTTCCTTTTCATCAGGAGATAGAATATAAAATTCTCCCTCTCCGATTCTGGGTTTATCTCTACCAACAAACAAGAGACCAGGAGATAGAATATAAAATTCTTCCTCTCCGATTCTGGGTTCATCTCTACCAACAAACAAGAGACCAGGAGATAGAATATAAAATTCTTCCTCTCCGAGTATGGGTTTATCTCTACCAACAAACAAGAGATTGAGAAATGGAATATACAATTCTTTTTCTCTCCGATTTTGGGTTCGTTGTCCTATATAGGAAATGCAACCTATTCACACTTTGAAATCCATGTTGTTCACACATGGGGGATGTTATCTCTATCCCTTATTAGAGATAAGCCTACATCTAACACATGTAGCCTACATATTCAACAGTGTAGTTCAAAGTCTAAAAGAGTTTAATTCTTTTAGCGCAACGTTATATGTGAAACGGACTTAGATAATTCACATACTAGCCCGATTCAAACGGTAATCGGTAAAGGTATATCAAATCCGTTGATGGCTGAGGATTTGCCAAAAATCCTATAAGTATTATGGTTATTTATTCTAAATAAGAATGAGTAATCATAATAAAAAACCTCAATGAGCAAAAAGATTCAATATAATGAGCAAAAAGGTTCACTATATTGACCAAGAATTTTCAAACAAAGCTACAAACAAAAATATAATGTTCTCCGATTACAAGAGTTTATATTGACTAATTTGATTTTCAAGTTTTGACAGCTCTAACGCATAAGTCTGTTCAAGCTCAGCCGTCAATTTAATTTTGAAAGCTTCTTCATCAACACTTTGAAGCGCGGCGACCTCTTGTTCCTTTTCAGCAATTATTTTATCTTGAAAGTTCAGTTGCTGTAACAGGTCTTCCTCAACATGAATTTCCTGCGTCAACTCAGACTCCAAGACATCAAGAGCATCCTTGGCCATTGCAAGTTCCTCCTCTAAGCGAGCTATTTCCGCTCGACTCGATTTTATATCTCGGCGTAGGTTGACCTTGGCTTGTGTCCTTTTGCCAATATTCACCCTAAGCTGATGACTGTGGGCTCTTAACTGTTGGAGTTCGGAGTTGGCAGATTCTTGAGAATCACGCCACGCTTGCAGCCTGGATTCCATATGAGAAGCGATGTAAAAAGGTACGCCTTTGGTGCGAAGAGTTTGCAGAAGTTCAATATGTTGCCTCAAATCAACCAAATAAGCGGTGACTGAATCGGCTAAGTCGTTATACCCTTCCTCTCTGAACCCTGATATAAAACGCTCAAAAGATTTTTTATAATTCTCAAAATACGATCTTTTGAAGAGAATGCGATCGACCATAGAGTTCAAAAAGGAGATGAAGCCTTGGAGATTAGAGCAGATAACAGACTTGTCCGGATCGTCATCAACCAATAACGCTTGGATTTGAGTTGATAATGATGAAGGAACTGCGAGAAAGTCAAATAAGTCAGTACAGTATATATATATGCATACAAGACAACAAACTAAAGCATACCAAATTCGACGGAAGAACCTTCAGCATGACTTGGTTCGCTCAAGGATGATAATCTGGATTCCTGAACAGTCAAGATTGGTTCAGGAATGGTAGCTGTTGATGCACCCGCTACATCAGGGACTTTTTCAACTAAAGTCTCAGAGGACGGCGGGTCCAAACTAAGAGACTCTTTAAGAGGAGATTCTACAAACAGGAGGATTACAATGAGCATAATGATAATCCGAGCTTGAAACAAACGATAAATGAAACTCACCAATTCTAGTCACAACATCGGCCGATGTACCAACTTCTTCAGTTGGTCTCGCTTTTGTTGCAACTGGACTAATCTGGGGAGTGACAGTGACTTCTATCATCATGGGGTCCATAGGAGTAGAAGGTTGAGGTTCAAGAACTGATGATTGCAAATCAACCTCAGTTCCTGCCCATGGCACGAGTTCACTACCCTCCGGTTGTTCAGATGTTTCGGTGATGATAGTAGTATCAGTTCCAGTAACTGGTCCTATAATTCAAATACTTATATGGTTAATCAAGTTAAAATATATATGTATGCATATATGGAGTTTACAGAATAAAGGTCTTACTTTCAGAAGGACCTGCTTCTGTTGAACCGACTCCAACACTGGATTCCGTGGCTGCACCAGGAGTTTTCCCCGATAATAAGTCGGAGATATACTCATGGTCGCCTTCAGAGAGATTGAAATCGAGGTGATGTTCATTGAATTCCTCGACCTCTGTTGTATGCGTGGTCTCTCCTCCAACAGATTCGTGCATTGTGACATCTACAAAATGTGTTGAGTCGTAAATGACACATAAATTTAGACGAATTTGCTCAAAAAGACAATTAATTTTACCTTCGTTGGTCGGGGCTGATTCGAGAGCTCCACTACTGGTACCTGCTTCTTTTAATTTGACTAAAAGGAGAGAAAGCGCACAGGTCATTAGAGGAGGCACACGGTCCGACTCATTCATTTCTCGGATTTCTCTTCCGAGAGGAGAAAGATCAGTACCTGTGTCCGCAGCTGATGGATCAACGTCAGGAGTGGGTGGAACATCAGCCGATCCTTCCTTCAGAGCATCATGCATTTGTTGGACGAAGCTTGTTTCCTCAATTTCCATACCTCCGGGAGAAGCAGCATCAGCTGGCAATTCTCCTTCCTCTCGACTCCCTGCAGAAGTTGAACATGAAATAAGTTTGAACATCAAAAAAGTGTAAAAGCTATAAAAACAAATCGCTACCTTGTTCATCAGAAGAAACACTACGACCGGATGTCTCTTCTACAGCAGGAAGATGAACGCGCGGTTTAGAAACAGCTTTCTTCTGTTTCTTCAGAGGGCGTGCACCAGAACCTTCATGACGATGTTTGGTGCGTAACTCAGCTCGGGGAGAAACTTGAGTTTGAGCTAATCGTAAAGTCTGGATGCCAAAGACGCCGCAAGCATCTGTTCCGGGCCCATCTACTGCGTCGTCGGTGAAACCCTGGGTTAGCCCAGATTTGTCTAAGTTTAAAGTGACAATGGCAGATCGCCTCGGTCCTTCGGTTGACGATCGAGGCAAAGCCCCAGTTAAACAACCATCAGATGCTGCAAATAAACCCATAGTGGTTTCATATGCAGGGGGTCGTAAACACCCACCTGTCAGAACCTCACAAGTCCAGAACGAGAGAATACCAGTTCACTCTCGTTTAGGACCTATGAAAACTCCACTCCCGCAAGGGGGTGGATTCAAAAATTCAACTTTGGATCGCTCAGAGGCGACGACCAGTCGTCCTATGTATGTTAACAAAGTTCAGAGGCAAAGGATAGGTTGCTCGAATCACAATAATGACGAGCTGTACTATCAGAAGAAGAATTTAAGAAAGAGGATTGTCCGAGAGAATGAGTCCCATTGCGCTTGCGAGAGACTCATCAAAGCAGTGCTGACAGAATGCGGATGCTCTAAGAATAATTCAACAAGAGTCTCCGTATTTCAAAGATTGTCCAATGAAGCGTCAAAACCCAAAATGAGACGTTTCAACAAGAAAAAATCTGTAATCCAACGAGATGAATTCCCTGAGGTCACTATCAACATGACCAACAAAGGAAAGAAACAGTTAGTTAACCCCGACCCTGATTTCTCTCCGGGAGGGAGAGTTGAGCAGGGTCTTTCTCAAAGGATGGCGCGATTACAAAGAAGAGCCAACCTACGACGAGATTACAAGAGAATGCACGAGGGGTTATCTTCGGACGAAGAATTATCAGACACTTGTTCTGCTGTCGCTTCTGACGACACCACATCCAGTGTTGGACAAGCCAGAGAATCATTTGCAATTACGCCAGATCAATTGGCTCACATGCTGCAGGAAGCGTTGGCTAAACAACGCGAAGAAATTAGAGCTGAGTTCAAAACCGAAATGGAGTTGACTATGCAGCAGATGCGGGATTTGCAGGTTCAGCAACACCAACCGGAATCAAGCCAAAGAGCAGAATCCAGTCGGCGTAATGAAGAGGATGAGACGATATTTGAAGATCCTCCTCCAGATAAAGACAACTCCGGAAGCGATCCGACCAAGTCAGCCACTCAACCTCCACAGATCTATTTGAAGAAAAGCGAGGAAGAGGACAAGAAGATGCACGATCTTGAGAGCAAAGTCAACGCTTTGATGACGGCTCAAGAAGTGAAGAAAACGGGCATCCCATACCCGTACCCGAGGGAGTGGGACCTGATTCCTTATCCCCAGAAATTTAATTTGATTAACTTTACTCCTTTTGATGGCAGGGGTTCACCAACTCAGCACTTGATCTATTTCAAGTCGCATCTCGGCGCAATATCTGGGAACGAAGCCCTGATGGTCCGGTCATTCGTAGGAACCCTTCGCGGGCCTGCCTTCGATTGGTACCGACGCCTTAAGCCTGGGAGTATCACTAGCTGGGCAGACATGGAAGAGTTATTCCTCACCAATTTCTTCGACGACGACACGGAAGTCTCGATCGGCACGTTGTTGGATGAGAAGCAGAAGGATGGGGAATCGGTTGATGTCTTTGTCAAACGATTCCGGGACAAAGCGGTGAACTGCAGAGATCCACTCACTGAGGAATTTATTCTGCAAACATGTCATAATAATCTGTCCTTGGATGTATTAGAAGTGGTGGGGGTTGTTCCCTCTAAAACTTGGAAAGAGATGAAAGTAAGAGGTGAACAAGCTGAACGCTTCCTCAAGAGAAAGAATTTGGAGCGAGGTTTGCCACCAGCTAATAATCAGAATCAAAATCAAAAGCAGAACTTTAACCCTCGAGGCAGAGGAAGAGGGTCTGTAGCCGCTGTGGACGCACATCAGACGTCACAACAGCCACCGCAACAACCGCAACAATCATCCTTCCAGTTGGCGCCAAACCAGAATCAACAGCCTTCGAAGCAGTTTAAGAATTCTGAGCCCAGATTCCCAAAGGAATACTCTTTCAAAGATGATGAAGTTCCGGTCATCTTCAAATACTTGTTAGAGAACAACAAGATCAAGCTTCCACCGGTCACAAACCAAGAAGAAGCAACGAAGATCAATGACCCAAAGTATTGTGCATATCACAGAAGGGTCCACCATCCTACTAAGACATGTTATGTTTTAAAGGATAAAATTCAAACATTGATTGATGTTGGTATTGTGACACCGAAGCCAAAGGAGAAGAAGGTAGGCGCAAACGCGGTCTCTATTAGCTTCGGATCGGTTCCTTTGTCCTGGTTTCAAGCCGAGCCAGTATCAAAGGTCAAGATGCAAACCATCAACGATGACCCTCATGGACAGCGCCAGAAGGGGCTCGTATCTCACACAGCCCCCAACGGCGAAATCCTTTGGGTTCATCCGGATTTGCTTGAAGATGAACAGTGGACGACACCCACATCAAAGAAGAAGTCAAAAGGCAAGGGAAAGGAGAAGTCCTGCTATGGAGCCTCGGCGATTCCCGAGAAGAACGATGAGGATATAGCAGCTTTATCACTTTCTGATGGAGAACAGGAAGTTTTTGCTACAAGAAGTGGAAACGAGTACCATTATAGGTATCCGGAAACCTCAGATCCAAATGCCAAAACTCTTACGGAGCTGGGGGTAGCCATAACTCCACCAGTAGCAGCTGAAAAACCTCAGAAAGTTGTTAAGCAAAAAGAAAAAGAACCTCAACACAGAGAGGTTCAAATTCCGAAGCAGTCTCGTTTTAGTCGACCGATTGGACGAGACAAACCGGAAAGCTCGAACGCACCATATCGTTTCGACGTTATGGCTCAGCTGGCTAATATCCCAGCAAGAATCACATTGTACGAGTTGCTGCGCCTCTCAAAAGAAACCAGAGAAGCTTTACAAGAAGCTTTGGCTGATTCTGAAGTATTCTTAACTCAGGTCAAGCCAGCTCCTGAAGAGCCAGAATCGTCAGTGCAGCATTGCAATCTGGCAGCCACCAAATTTCCTTGCATTGCTTTCACAAAAGAAGACATGCAAGTCAGGAATTCAAAGCATGATAGACCGTTATATTTTACTGGATATATCGGTTCGAGCATGGTTAACCGGATCCAAGTCGATCCGGGTTCCGCTGTTAGTATCATGCCACTTCGTTTGATGTACCACCTCGGAATTCCCGCCAGCAAGTTAGCCTCCACTGGAACGGTTATCTATGGTTTCAACACAAGCGGGTCACGACCGTTGGGAAAAATCCGGGTGAAGTGTCAACTCGGAGATCTGAAGTCTGAAGTCACCTGCTATGTGATCGATGCGGAGACTTCCTATAACTTACTGTTGGGTCGCCCATGGATCCACGGTAATCTTATAGTTCCCTCCACCCTCCATCAGTGTTTGAAATATGTCGACACTAATGAGGAGGTCAAGACGGTGGTCGCGGATAAGCAACCATTCAAGGGGTTAGAAAATTACTTTACTGACTCCCTTCTTTATGGTGCTGAGTCCGAAACTGAACCATCGGCCCATGGCACGGACAGCGGAGAAGAAGCTGATACCGAAGCCGGGCTCGATTATAGTGAAGGTCTTGTACTAAATGACATTGAACCTCTTGTAATCGATCTTGACGGTGATGAATCGTCGGACGAAAGTTGTAACTGGCAGCTTGCCGATGAAATAATAAACCATGATTTAGAGTACTCGCATTGTCTAGATGACGTAATGCAGAAATTGTATGACGACTCTAGTCTACATATGCCACTTCGTTCGTCTTGTACGGCGACGAAACACCTCCAAAGCTCATCTGGAACAACTATGATCCTACCCGCAAAGGCAGGGGGTGAAAAAGAGATAATCTTTGGAAAAGGGGAATCATCCCCCACTCCAGATCATTTCTTAGATAGTAATTCGGATGAAGAAAAACCCGGGCGACACTTCTCTCGGTATAGTTCTCAAGCGAATGATTATATGATGAGTCGAGGCTATGACCTTTCACTTGGTGAAGGCCTTTATTTTGGTCAAGGTATTAGGGTTCCACCCCGTTCTACCTATGTACCAAAAGGAAAACCAGATAATTACTACAGTCGTAATAGAGGTCTGGGTTATGATTCATCCGAAGACGATTATGGCCAACAGATTATTAACCAATTAATAGACAGGAGTGGACATTCATCCGATACTTCAAATTGGGATTCTGACGTGAGCATTGGTGAAAGATTCAAATCCCTAATGTCGAACATGGCGACGGTTGACCCTTCCACAACAGAAGAAGACGATCAGTTACCTGTTTGGGAAGATCCATGGATGCATTACATGAATATCCAATACGGTGATCGATTTGAGCAAAGAGAACCTCCTACCGAGGATAAAGTGGTTCAAGTTAATATGGGTGACGAAAATAATCCGAAGCCTATATTTATCAGCGGTGATCTCCCGCCAGACGAAAAAGAGGAATTAATTGCCCTCGTTAAAGAGTATATCGACGTTTTCGCATGGAACTACGAAGATATGCCAGGACTCGACCCAAATGTAGCAATGCATACCCTTAACATAAAATCGGATGCTAAACCTGTCAAGCAACAACAAAGACGGTTTCGTCCGCAAATTATGGAGGCAATAGAAGCTGAAGTTAAGAAGCTAATTGACTCGGGTTTTGTCAGAGAGGAACAACATCCTGAATGGTTGGCCAATATCGTTCCAGTCCTCAAAAAGAACGGAAAAATCAGAATCTGTATTGACTTCAGAGATCTGAATACAGCATGCCCCAAGGATGATTTTCCCCTACCGATTACGGACGTCATTATCGACAACACATGCGGGTTTGAAAGAATGTCGTTCATGGATGGATTTTCTGGGTATAATCAAATCAAGATGCATCCGGATGATGAAAAGCATACAGCTTTCAGAACACCTCTTGGCGTCTTTTGTTATACCGTTATGCCTTTCGGTTTGAAGAACGCCGGTGCTACGTATCAACGGGCGATGACGAAGATCTTTCAAGAACACCTTAGGAAGACCGTCGAATGCTACGTTGATGATCTGGTCGTTAAGAGTCGTGATAAAAACGACCACATTAACGATCTGAAGACAATGTTCGAGCTTATGAGAACTCATCAGTTAAAGATGAACCCGACTAAATCCTTCCTTGGAATGTCGAGCGGTAAATTTCTTGGATTCGTTGTCACCACAAAAGGTATCCATATTGATCCCGATAAGGTGAAAGCGATAAACGAACTGCAGCCTCCGAGAAATCTTAAAGACCTCAGAGGATTGCAAGGTCGATTGGCATATATCCGTCGGTTTATATCGAACTTGTCCGGAAAATGTCAACCGTTTTCCAAACTCGCGAAGAAAGGCGTGTCGTTCATTTGGGATGAAGCATGTCAGAAGGCATTCGAAGATATCAAGAAATATCTAGCGAATCCACCTATTCTCGTTGCACCGAAATCGGGCAAGCCGTTTTTGATTTATGTCAAAGCGACGAGCCATTCGTTAAGTGCCTTACTTGCACAAGACGACGATAACGGTCACGAACAAGCGGTCTATTATCTAAGTCGCACACTGGTAGGAGCCGAATCTCGTTATCCAATGATCGAGAAGGAATGTCTTGCTTTGGTGTTTGCAATCCAGAAAATGCGCCATTACTTGGTTGGACAGACAATCTATGTCATCTCCAACATAAATCCCGTCCGAGTATTCATGACCCAACCGGCTTCCATGAATTGGCGTTTGGCCAGATGGGCTTTACTCTTATCGCAATATGACTTGTACTTCAAACAGCAGAAATCAGTTAAAGGACGAGCTATTTGCGACCTTTTGGCAGAAAACCCTACGAAGGATGTAGTCGAATTGTACGACGACCTGCCAGATGAAACTCACGAAGTTAATACTACCTCACATCAACAAGTGTGGCAATTGTACTTCGATGGGGCTTCCCGATCAACCAACGTGGCAAGTGCACCCGGATGTTCTAAAATCTCCTCAGGAGTGGGGGTCGTTTTAGTTTCCCCGGAAAAGCACGTCTTGCCTAGAGCATATTCACTGACTAAACCATGCTCTAATAACGTGGCTGAATACAATGCATTAATAATCGGACTTAATTTCGCCAAAGAGCTGGGGGTCGAATACCTTGAAGCTTTTGGAGATTCTCAACTGGTGGTTAATCAAATACGAGGAGAGTATGAAGTCAGAAATCGAGACCTGATTCCATACCACCAGGTGGCCATCGAAATAGCAAGCTCGTTTGAAGAATTTTTCATCGAGTACGTTCCGCGTCTCCAAAATACATACGCGGACGCATTGGCAGCATTGTCAGTATCCTTGGCTCAACCTCCCGAAACAGAGCAATTAATTACAGTGAGGACTCATCAGCTTATTGTTCCAATCTACGATTCGAATGCTAAAGAGGTATACTCAACTGGAGTTGAACCCGAAGTTCGAGATTGGCGTTTTCCTATTATTGACTACGTCTTACATGGTATATTATCTGAAGATGTAAGAGAAAGGGAATCGATTCGACGGAGAGCGCCGAGATTTTATTACAATGCCACATCGCAAACGTTGTATCGACGAGCTTATGATGGTCTTTTACTTCGTTTTCTATCCAGTAAAGAAGCGGATATCAAATTTATTAAACACCACATCATATATCGGTATGGTGTGCCAAGGCGAATAGTGCACGACAACGGTCCTCAGTTCGTGAGCAACGCATTCATCAAGTTCTGCGGTAAATTCGGGATTAAAGACGTTTCGTCGACTGCTTATAATCCTACAGCTAACGGATTGGCCGAAGCTTTTAACAAGACTATCATCAAAATCCTGGCAAAATTGGTGAAAACCAATAAGCGAGATTGGGATGACAAACTCGGCGAAGCTCTCTGGGCTTATCGTACGACCGTCCGCACGCCTACCGGAGCCACCCCGTATGCTTTAACGTATGGGTGTGAAGCCGTTCTTCCATTGGAAGTGCAGATTCCTTCTCTCCGTATCGCTCTCGTAACGGGAATGACGACGGAAGAACATCATCAGAAACGTCTCGAGGAATTAGAGATGTTAGATGAGAAACGCTTGGAAGCTCAACAACAAATCGAGTTTTATCAAGCTAGAATTTCTCGGGCTTTCGATAAAAAGGTCCGACGACGAAGCTTTAAAGAAGGAGATCTAGTTCTCGCCGTCCGAAGACCTATGATTCTCACTTCTAAGAAGAAAGGCAAATTTGAACCTAAATGGGAAGGACCGTTCGTGATAGAAACAGTCTACTCAAACGGTGCCTATCGCCTGATTACTCAGGATGGCAACAAATTAATGATGCCGATAAATGGGAAGTTCCTGAAAAAGTATTATCCGTAATACGTTCAGGATAACCTATGTAAAACGGGAAGTTCCTAGAGAATCCTATGTAGGATATTTCAGGATAACCCGATATCAGTTGATTGTTTTTAATGAAGACTGATCATGTGAATAATCTATTCTTGATTATTATAAAAATAATTAAGATTCTCATATTACTTTTGTTGAGATGAGATTTAATCACAATTAATCTTTCCTCACAAAACCCCTCACCGGTCAAACCTTTGAACAGTTAGGACCAAAGCCAAAATCCCCTCTCGATTCTTTCAATGAACGAGAGGTCCACAAATCAAATGATCCAACCTTCCTACAAGTAAGGATCGTCTCAAAACCCCCACTTGGTCAAACCTTACTACAGTTAGGACCACAGCCAAAATCTCCTTTCGATTCATTTTTGTTTGCGAACGAAAGGTCCACTTTTGGATTGAGTAATCAAACCTTATGACAGTTAGGATTATTCAAACCAATCTAGATTCTCTAAGTGGAGATTCCACTTTAAGTTTCCTTTTCACCAGGAGATAGAATATAAAATTCTTCCTCTCCGATTCTGGGTTTATCTCTACCAACAAACAAGAGACCAGGAGATAGAATATAAAATTCTTCCTCTCCGATTCTGGGTTTATCTCTACCAACAAACAAGAGACCAGGAGATAGAATATAAAATTCTTCCTCTCCGAGTATGGGTTTATCTCTACCAACAAACAAGAGATTGAGAAACGGAATATGCAATTCTTTTTCTCTCCAATTCTGGGTTCATTTTCCTGTATAGGAAATATAACCTATTCTCATTCTAAAATCCATGTCGTTCGCACATGGGGGATGTTATCTCTATCCCTTATTAGAGATAAGCCTATATCTAACACATGTAGCCTACATATTCAACATTGTAGTTCAAAGTCTAAAAGAGTTTAATTCTTTTAGTGCAACGTTATATGTGAAACGGACTTAGATAATTCGCATACTAGCCCGATTCAAACGGTAATCGGTAAAGGCATATCAAATCTGTTGATGGCTGAGGATTTGCCAAAAATCCTATAAGTATTATGGTTATTTATTCTAAACAAGAATGAGTAATCATAATAAAACCTCAATGAGCAAAAAAGTTCACTATGTTGACCAAGAATTTTCAAACAAAGCTACAAAAATATATGTTCTCCGATTACAAGAGTTTATATTGACTAATTTGATTTTCAAGTTTTGACAGCTCTAACGCATAAGTCTGTTCAAGCTCAGCCGTCAATTTAATCTTGAAAGCTTCCTCATCAACACTTTGAAGCGCGGCGACCTCTTGTTCCTTTTCAGCAATCATTTGGTCTTGAAGGTTCAGTTGCTGTAATAAGTTGCCTTCAGTGTGAATTTCCCGCTTCAACTCGGACTCCAAGACATCATGAGCATCCTTGGCCATTGCAAGTTCCTCCTCTAAGCGAGCTATTTCCGCTCGACTCGATTCTAAATCCCGGCGTAGACGCTTGCAGCCTGGATTCCATATGAGAAGCGATGTAAAAAGGTACGCCTTTGGTGCGAAGAGTTTGCAGAAGTTCAATATGTTGTCTCAACTCAATCAAATAAGTGGTGACTGAATCAGCTAAGTCGTTATACCCTTCCTCTCTTAACCCTGATATAAAACGCTCAAAAATTTTTTTATAATTCTCAAAATACGATCTTTTGAAGAGAATGCGATCGACCATAGAGTTCAAAAAGGAGATGAAGCCTTGGAGATTAGAGCAGATAACAGACTTGTCCGGATCGTCATCAACCAATAACGCTTGGATTTGATTTGATAATGATGAAGGAACTGCGAGAAAGTTAAATAAGTCAGTATAAGATGTATATATATATATATGTATATATGCATACAAGACAACAAGTTAAAGCATACCAGGTTCGACGGAAGAACTTTCAGCATGACGTGGTTCACCCAAAGACGGTAGTTTGGATTCCGGAACAACCAAGGTTGATTCAGGAATGGTAGCTGTTGATGCACCCGCTACATCAGAGGCTTTTTCAATTAAAGCTTCAGAAGACGGCGGGTCCAAGCTAAGAGGCTCTTTAAGAGTTGATTCTACAAACGAAGGAGTTACAATGAGCATAACGAGATGTTAACCCAAAATTTAAAACAAAATTATGGGTAAAATGTACCAGCTCTGGGCATAACATCAGCCGACGTACCAACGCCTTCAGTTGGTCTCGCTTTTGTTGCGACCGGACTAATCTGGGGAGTGACAGTGACTTCTATCATCATAGGGTCCATAGGAGTAGAAGGTTGAGGCTCAAGAACTGATGATTGCAAATCAACCTCAGTTCCTGCCCATGGCACGAGTTCGCTACCCTCTGGCCGATCAGACGTTCCAGTGATTATAGTAGTATCAGCTCCAGCAGTTGGTCCTATAATTCAGACACTTATATGATTAATCAAGTCAAAATATATACGTATATATATATGTGGAGTTCACAGAACCAAAGTCTTACTCTCAGAAGGACCGGCTTCCGTTGAACCAATTCCAACATCTGAGCCGATAGTTGCATCAGAGGCTTTCTCTAACAGAGAATCAAGGATTTGTTGATGGTCGTCCTCTGAGATATTAAAGTCGAAATTATTAAAATCGTCGACTTTGGTGGCATGGGTAGCTTCTCCTTCAATAGGCTCGTGCATCGGGACGTCTAAAGAACATGATGAGCCATAAATAACATGTAAATTTAGACGAATCTGCCCAAGACAAAGATCGATTTTACCTTCATTGGTCGGGGCGGATTCGAGAGCTTCATTACTTGCACCTACTTCTTTTAATTTGACTAAAAGGAGAGAAAGCGCACAGGTCATTAGAGGAGGCACACGGTCCGACTCATTCATTTCTCGGATTTCTCTTCCGAGAGGAGAAAGATCAGTACATGCGTCCGTAGCGGATGTATCAACGTTAGGAGTTGGGGCAGCGTCAGCTGGTCCTTCTTCCAGAGCATCTTGCATTTGCTGGACGAAGCTGGTCTCCTCAGTCTCCATACATCCAGGAGAAGCAGCTTCAACTCGATATTCTCCCTCTTCTTGACTCCCTATAGAAGTTGACAATAGAATGAATCCGAGTGCTAACAAACGTGAGAGCAATAAAAAAACAAATTGTTACCTTGTTCTCCTAAAGAAGCGCTATGGACAGATGTTTCCTCTAAAGCGGGGAGATGAACACGAGGTTTAGAAACAGCTTTCTTTTGTTTCTTCAGCGGATGTGTTTCAGAACCTTCATGACGACGTTTGGTGCGTAATTCAGTTCTGGGAGGAATCTGGGTTTGAGCTTGAGTGGAAGGTCGTGATCTTTGTCGACGAGCAAGAGGCACTTCATCCTCTTCATCCTCTTCGTCCCCACTGAGAACGTCTACCGTCATCCGATTAGGATAGGTCATGACGACTCTCTCTCCCCGTTTTCTCGAAGTAGCTTGTGATTGAGTAGGAGCAACAGATGGGCGCACAAGTCCTCTTTCAAAGAAAGAATCAGGAAGACCCGCTCTTTTATCAGAACTTGAGCTAGTCTCACCCGCCTCCTCGGAAGTCTCCGTCTCCTCAGAGTCAAATTCTTCTTCACTACCAACTGAGCGAGCCGGTTCTTTTCCTTTCCTTGATGATTCAGCAGCCTCTTTTCCTCGAGGCGACATCACAGCTTCGCGAGGCAGTTCTGTTGCTTGCCGTGGAGCTATTTCTTCCTCTGAGTCCGATATCCTCCTACGTCGAGTGACAATATTGGTGGCTATCAGCCATTTACAAAAGAGGAAAGTCATCCGTAGAGGCGGCGTCTCTAAGGGGAGATCAAAGTACTAACCAAGTCATCAGATAAGTGTAGGGTAGCTCCAACTTCGGAATGGACAGGCTGGCGGAAGGTTTCTTTTTCTCCTGAGTAAACGCGGAGATTAGTTGCCGCAATCCACTATGAATATCGGCCACCATAGCGGGAAGCAAAGATAATTTGCGACCTGTAACTAGCTGGACGGCCGGATACAACACTTCCATTGGCATCGCATCTGCGGACTGATGAGGAACTACACATCTCTTTAACCATAAGGCTAGAAAACCCGCCAGCAGAGCAGTAGGGCTAATCGGAACACCAGCTTGCCACAGATAAGAGCGGAACTTAGTGCCGTGCAAAAATCCATCTTCTGAGCGCGAAGTATAAGATTGCGCGTTGGTTTTCTCTAACAGACGGTTAATTTCATCCGTACTCAAAGGAGACAATCCGCACACATCTGTCGAACGGACATCCAGGTTCTTGAAGAGGTAGTCAGCGAATTGTTTTAAGCTGACCTGAGGAGATTTCTTTCTGGCTTTGGGCTCCATCTCGGCCATGGCTATATGATAATGGCAAGTCAATTCCCATAAAGTATCATGAGTCACAGTTGAGCTATCTTTCATCTTGTTCAGCTGATTGCTAGTTGGAAAGAACTCTTGATAGGGAACATCGCCCATAGGCAAACCAGACACCTGCATCATTTCATGCAGTGGTAATCCGAGTTCCCCGTTCTTGGTAAAGAATGTATTAGTGTCCGGGTTATAGATCTCGAACAAACAGAGGAAATGACCTACACTACTCTGTAGGCCATGCATGGTGGCACGAATCGGGACATCTAACCCTAATTCTGCTAACTCTCGCCCAAAGCGGTTTAACACATATCGGGTCATCCTGGTCCACCACCATTTGTCCCCAGAATAATGGACCCATCCATAGCATCTAAAAGTCTCTTTGGGTAATCTTTTGCCCGCTGCCGCTAACCGGTTCTTCACGGTGTTGGCTTGCACTATCTTTTCATTCTGAGGTATATTATCTTGTCCCAAGATACCCGGATGAAGCCCCCGCACATGAGCTCTTTCACTGGAGCCTGGGTTGGCTTCCTTCCCAATAAAACCACAATGAATACGCTCGTGGTTTTCAGTCAACTTCCAGAACATCTCACGTCCAACCGATAGGTTCCTGAACTTTAGTAATGAATGATCCCGAGGTATAAAAGGCAGATATAAGAATGAGGACCCATTCTGGTGCAACCATTGCGCAGGCTGGCAGAAAGCAATCTTCGGATCTTTCACCGAATCACCAAACAAGAAATCCGGCTTCCTTATGCATTGATTCGAGTCTTGCTCCGAGATCAAGGGCGCATCTGTGATTAATCGTCGTAGAACACGACAACTACCTCGCTGGATTAATTCTCTATCACTTCCGCTATAATCAGATTTAAACTGGGGAGATGATACAATTAACGGAATTCCCTCATAATAAGAATGGGTCACGATACTCTGACCCGTAACCGCATCAGCAGTAAAGATGGAGAAAGGGAATCGAACTGATAAAAGAGGCATACACATAAATTGTGTAAGTGTCATCCTAAAATTTTAGAGAAAAGCGGTATATCTTACTCCATAAGATATAGTCTCTATCTCATAACAGGTGTGACGATTTTCTATCCACCACATGTATAAAGGAGGTATGCGGATATTATAACGGCATACCAAAACCTTTCAATACATGTAGGATGATATGAAATCGCCCCTGTGTATTATGAAGTGTGTTTTGTCAAAGCAAAACAAACACTTTTAAGCGTCGATCCCCTCAAAGGAGGATACCGGCTCTTCTCGAAGGTACCTCAAAGGATACAAACGAGGATCTGCAAGCAAATACAGGAACATATATATGGAATTGACGAAATACAGTATTTAAATTCGTGAAAGGATGAAAAAGATATACCTCCACGTGAGATTGCACCAGGGGCAGCCTCCTCAGGGCTCTGAACAGTCGGTCGGCTTCGGGTTCCTCGAGCTCTACGCGGCGACATGACGAGTAGACGATCTACAAGGAAACCCAACGAAGAAAGTCAGGGTTTTTAGCAATAAATCAACCCAAATATCATCAAATATGGCCGAAATAATGCATGCATAGTCACAGTTGAAGAAAATCAAGATTTTGGAGAAAAGGGGGGTGAACAGACCTTTAAAATCCGAGTGCAATCTTCCCAAACAAGAACACCACTCAAGTCGGCAACAAAGAGGTGAAGAACTGGTCGAAAATCGCTCGAAAATCGCCCAAGAATCGCTCAAAAAATCGCCAAAATCCGACGTGAAAAACCCTAAAAAAACCCTAAGTTCGCGATTTTATACCCCCTGTCTCGCCCAGATGGACGTGTGGGGCGGTTTAAAAAAACTGTTTCCGAGACAGCAAATACTGTCTCGCACAGCGAGACAGCAAATACTGTCTCGCCGTGCGAGACAATAAATACTGGAGAACTGTCTCGCAGATGAGACGGCAGATACTCTCTTAGTCAAAAGCCAAATATAATGCAGATGAATACTCCAACGGGTACATGAGTCTAAACTATATTCCCACCCTCAATAGGAAGTTCCTGGAGAATATTAATCTGAATATTCTTAAGGATAATCTGAGGAACTCTCAATGGATATACCAATTCAGTGGTAAAAGTTGAATCTACAAGAGCAAATACCAACTTCAATTCAAGATCTTGACAACGGTCAAACGATAAACGCGACGCCGGGAGAATTTTAGCTATTCTACGAAGAACTGAATAGACTAAAAGCAGAAGAGATCAAACTAACAGCAGAAGAGGTTAAACATTGAAGCCATTTACAAGTCCTTTCATACGATCTATTCAGCCAAGCATTGAAGGGATCGTAAGTAAAATCTATCTTATCCAAAGTATCCCATGCTCCTCTATAAAAGAATGAGTCTGGAATACTTTGGAGGGGGTATCTGTAGGCGTCAAAAAATGCTAATAGATATCCCAAGCATAGAGAAGATCACTCAAAAATTCACAAGAAAGGATTTCATACTGTTTTGGAAAAATCAAAACAAGTATGAACTGTCTCGCCAGCGAGACAGTCTTTGCTGTCTCGCCAGCGAGACAGTGTTGAAATGGTCATAACCAACTTTTTAACTGCCCTACACGTGTCCATTAACTGCCAAGGGATGTGGGAAACATCGTGGGCGAAAATCACGTGGATAGCTGCCAAAATAACGGAGTTTGAAACGTGGGAGAACAGTTACAGCGAGAAACTGCCATTTTCCGAGACAGCATTTACTGTCTCGCTGGGCGAGACAACAAATTTACTGTCTCGCAGGTCGAGACAGCAAACACTGTCTCGCCCACTTCTTCGATTGTTAAGTTTTTGCAGTTACAGACCCTTGAGGCTATAAATACCCCCCTAGGGTCACTTCTGACGAGGATCGAGCATTTGTTAGAGCATTCCAGAGCAGAGAGAGCAGAGATTTGAGTTCTTTTCTTGCAACGCCTTGAAATTAAGCTTCGACTTGATTTTAAGAAGAACGACTATCTTACTTCGATAAGATATCGTTTCAATTTCTACTTCGATAACGAAGTTAGAATCATAAGCCCCCTCTTCACGATCTGTGAATCGGCGGTCCACGAACCAAAGCGTTCCCGGCACAGGCAAAGTCCCACGAAAACGAGAATTGATAGACGATTTTCGTGTTTGTTTCTCAAGAGTTGTAATTTTTGTTTTGTTGTGTAGAAAAAGTCTTATAAAAAGATTATTCTTTCGAATTTGTTGTAATCGAACAAAGTTATAATGAATTCCACAGCAGCGACTTTTGAACCAAACAAACATGACTAGAACCTGGTTGGTCTTTCGGTTCTATCTCAATAACCTGGGACTTTGAAGTCCCAACAGTCCCAACACCATCATCCTTGGGCGTCCTAGCAATCATGGATTTTTCATCAAAGGTAATGTCCCTGCTGATCACGAACTTCGAATCTTCTGTATACCAAAGGCGGTAGCCTTTTACGCCCTTCGCATACCCCAAGAATATCGCCTTCTTGGCCCTCGCATCAAGCTTTCCCTCGTTGACGTGATAATAGGCGGTACATCCGAAAATTCTGAGCCTCTCATAATCTGCATGTTCCCCTGACCACACCCTATAGGGTGTATCACCATCTAGTGTAGAATGTGGAGAACGGTTCACAATGTAACATGCTGTAGCCACCGCTTCTGCCCACCATTCGTTGCCCAATCCAGCATAAGATCGCATACTCATTGCCTTCTCCCGCAATGTTCGGTTCAGTCTCTCCGCGACCCCGTTCTGCTGTGTTGTTGACCTGACTGTCCAGTGTCGAACAATGCCCTCCTGATCACAGAACTCCTTGAAAGCACCGTCTGTATACTCTGTACCGTTGTCAGATCTCAGTGTCTTCAATTTCTTACCTGTCCTGTTCTCAACCATTGCTTTCCACTTCTTGAATGTCTCGAATACCTCATTCTTATGCTTAAGAAAATAAATCCAAGCATACCTAGAATTCTCAACCATTGCTTTCCACTTCTTGAATGTCTCGAATACCTCATTCTTATGCTTAAGAAAATAAATCCAAGCATATCTCGAATGATCATCTATGAACGAGACAAAATACCTGGAACCACCCTTGGAAGTTGTCTGAGCCGGACCCCAAACATCCGTGTGCACATAATCTAGTATACCTCTGCTCTTGTGATTGCTTTTCAAGAATTGGACCCTGTGCGCCTTTCCATACACACAATCCTCACAAAAATCCATGCAATGTTTCTTCAGATTCTTCAGCAAACCCTCCTTACCAAGCAGAACCAGACCCTTCTCTGACATGTGCCCAAGCCGCCTATGCCATAACCGTGTGTGCTCACATGGGTCTCCACCACTTCCTTCAGTTCCAACCGCTGCATCTCCTGTCACCGTCGTACCCGAGAGAGTATATAGATTACCGTGACGAACACCCTTCATCACTGTTAGGGAACCTCGAACAACCTTCTTCACTCCGTTCTCTGTAACAATCTTGCAGCCACCGGAGTCCAATGCACCCACTGAGATAAGATTCTTCCGCAAATCAGGAACGTGCTGTACGTCCGTTAGGGTTCTGACCACTCCATCATGCATCTTGATTTTTATATCACCGAGCCCCACCGTTTTACAAGCATGGTTATTCCCCAGCAATACAGTTCCACCATCAATGCTCCTATAGGTAGTATTCCCCATCAATACGGTTCCACCATCAATGCTTCTATAGGTAGTAAACCACTTCCTATTTGGGCACATGTGGTAAGAGCAACCTGAATCAAGTATCCACTTACCGGAGGTATCTTCGCCACCCGTAACAACATAGCATTCTTTATCGCTCCCTTCCTCCGATGCGTAACTCGCCTCTTCCTTGCCTTCTCTTCTCTCGGTCTTGTTGTTGTTCTTTTTCCCACCTACTCTCTTGTTAGGACAGTCGACCTTGAAATGCCCAACTTCACCGCATTTGAAGCACGCTCGTCCCGCAAGGGGTCTCGATTTAGATCTAGACTTTCCTCCCTTGCCTTTTCCTCGCTCATTGCTCCTTCCTCTAGCAAACAATCCCTGCGCTTGTTCTTTGTTACCACCAGTAGTCATGTCACTGGTTGCAATCTTCCGAAGGTCATCCGCTAGAAGTGCCGTTCTAGTCTCATCCATCGTCAAATTGTCTCCCACAAGCATCAGTGTTTGCACCAGGTTCTCATAAGACTTCGGCAGAGATAGAAGTAGTAGAAGCGCCTGATCCTCATCTTCTACAGTCACATCGATGTCCTTCAAATCCGATATTATCCTATCGAACTTGTTGATGTATTCCCGGAGTGATGAGCCCTCCTCCATCTTGCAAGTATACAATTTGGATTTCAAATAGATCCGGTTTGTTAGACTCTTCGTCATGAAGGTGCTTTCTAACTTCGACCACACGCCCGTAGCCGTTTCCTCTCCATCTACCAAGAAAGCTACATCCCTTTCAAGGCAAAGGATAATCGACGCCCGTGCTTCCAGATCCAGCTCCTCCCAATCCTCATCAGACATATCCTTGTGCTTCTTCTCTTTTCCCGCCAAAGCTTTGTGCAATTTCTGCGAAATCAACGTGTTCTTCATCTGCATCCTCTAATAGGAAAAATCATTCTTCCCATTGAATTTTTTCAATCTCGTATTTTCCCACTTTAACTGTTTTACTTGTTGACGCCATTTTCCGCTTGTATTAATGAATTCGCTTCTCTCAGGAAATTACCGAGCACCACCTCAAATCAGAAGCTACACCACTCCCAATCTGAATAACAGCTCTGATACCAATTGTTGGGCGCAGAGTCACGCCCACCGCCGCGGAAGCGATATCACCTGAGAGAGAGCCCTGACTTTTGTTTGCACAAAGTACAAGTCAAACTCGATATCTGTGTTTCGCGAAGGAAACCTAGACTCAGTAGCGAAATATCTCAGCGAAGTGAGATATCCACTCTTCCTCTCATCAGCGCAAGACCGAATTTTGAGGGATCCTACAAGCAATAGCCAACAACCCAGAAAACAGTAAATACACGAGATTTACGTGCTTCGGCAAACTTGCCTACGTCCACGAGAGGGGTGAGGGGAGATTCCACTATAAGGAGAACACCGACGACTTGTACAATCCACAAGCTCGTCTCAAAGGAAAAATAGATCTGATTTTTACCCAAAAGAAATAAACCTCTCTTTTGTAAAACCCTATTTTCTCTCTCCTCAAGATCTCTCTTTTTTCTCTCTCAACAACTGCTCACACACAGCCGCAAAAGAAACCCTCTGCCTTTGTAAGCCGCTGTTCCTTGCTGCAATTTAACCCCCTGCACTTTAGCCGCAATTTCCTCACGTCGCTGCCGCCGAGAAAAGAACTTCCCCACACTTTGCCTCTGCGATTTTTCCCACAGCAGCCGCCTAAAGAATTTCCCCCTATAGCAAACCCTAGGAGATATAGGCTATTTATAGGAGAGATCACATGTATGTAAGCGGGTTTAAAAGTTCACGAACATGGGCCTTGGCATTTACCCGCTAGGCATTGGCCAAAAGCACTCACGCACACTTGGGTGGCCCCCACTTGCCACCGCTGTTCACAGACATCTTCAGCTTAGGGCATTTCCCAGTCACTAGATCTTCAATGGAGTGCAGATGTTGAAACTCTTCCTCCGCATGCATGCCCACCAGCTCTTTACAGTCAGTAACTTTCCAAAATACGAGAGATGTAACATGATTTTGAAATAAGCCGGCCACGGAAGTGCTACAGCCGCTACCACGGAAGTGCTACATCTTCTAGGTTCAATTCTTGGAGACTGAGGGGCAGAGGGTGCAATGCCTTCAGTTTGGAACATTTCTTGATAAAATTTTTTTTGAGGACAGGACACCAGGGCTCTGCTTCTAGTCCAGACCACTTTTCCCATTCGTCACGGTAATAGATAGATACATACTGTAGTTGTTGAAAACCTCCTTCACAGTTAATTATCTTAACAGCTAGTCCGCTTAGTCGCAAATTCTTGAGATATGGAAGCTTCCCAAGGGAAGGAAGGTGCTCCCATGCACTGCAAAATTTAAGATTTACGTACTCCAGATTTCTTAATAATTCTGGTCACATCCAACAAGGAGACCTGGCCCCTTGATATCTTCTGATTTTCAGTTCCTTGAGGATATCAGGCGGCTGCAGGCAATCAAGCACCCTTTCACACTCATTTGCCACATCACTATCAACTGACCATGCCAACTTTAACTTGTGGAGTTTTTTTTATCCCATGCAATTGGATCATACCAACTTCCTCATGATGTTTGTCATTCTTAAGGCCATCAATCTTCAGTTCCTGGAGCTCTTTCAGGTCCTTCAATTCGCTCATTTTATAAACATTAGCGGGGAATGACAACTCTTGAAGTGAAGTAAGTGTCCCGATCCCAACAATGTTTTCATAATAAATACATGGTATCAGGTGTCTCAAACTAATAAGATGATTCAAGCCAAGAACATGTTGATTACCAGACTGTGTACTAACAAGTACTTGCAGGTGGTAAAGCTTGCAGAATGAACTAGGTAACTGATGATGAATTGACAAATACCCGAGATGCCTCAGGTCACATATTGCCTATGGCAATACTTTCAATCCATCAACAGCTAGACGAAGCACCCGAATACTTTCAAATGATTTAAACACCTCTTCAAAAGCCTCCGCATGCGCATTAACATATCCTCTGAAGATCAACACAAAGGTGTGTAGGTTCTTCCATTTGGCCATATCTTTAAGAAGGTTAAGTTCACAAGTTTCAAAAGTACAAATAACGTATCGATATGGGGATATCGTCAATTGACATCCCTCCAACAAATCTAAAGCATTCATCATGAGATACCTTACATGCCAAATCATGCAAAAGATCATGCATGATGTAACATTTTTCAAGTTCTGTAGTAACGGGATTATAAAATTCGGGACCTCTTTCAACAAATGATAGTTTCACTAAATCATCAAAGTAACGTCTTCCTATATATCCTCCGGTGTCTCCATTCAATATTGGGGAGATTGTTGAATGAAGCTGAGGCCCATTTACATGAAGACTAGATCATATTTGACAAACTTAATCTTGAGGAAAGATGCTGCAATAAGCAAAACAATGTCTTAAGAGCCCTGGTAATTGATGGTAGCTCAACATCAAAATCAGCATCACATCATCCCTCTCCAGTAAATGATCTGATATATTCCTCGATTGCGAAATCATGGTCCAATAATTATCATTCAATTTAGAATTCAATAGCGCTCCAATCGTCCTTGCTGCCAACGGTAAGCCTCCGAGCCTTCTTGCTATTTACTTGCCAATGGATTCCAACTTTCTATAATCACAAGAGTTCACATAGGCAAATGCCTATTGGTTGAAAAGGGATAAGAAGTCATCACCATATAAGGGATTTCATTTCATTGAATACTTATCAATCCTCCCAAAGCCGATGAAGCCATGTCTGCAACACTTTCCTTTCTAGTAGTTAATAAGATTTTGCTTGCTCTTTGTCCACTCCTCAAAGAAGCAAACAATTTACCCCAAGCAAACATATCATCATCATCCCAAGCATCATCTAACACAAGGAGAAATTTCCCACATGATACCAGTTTCTTAAGAGCTTCCAACAGGGCGCCAAGTCCCCCAACTTCAGGTTTACTTCCTGTAGCATATTCTATCATATCTTTCATGACCTTTTTGGCATTGAAAATGAAGGGAAAGGAGATACAAACCCAGATTTTTGATTTGAAACATTTGTCTAAGCTCTCATCATCAAAGACGAGTTGTGTGAGGGTGGTCTTCCCCACTCCTCCATGGCCCGCAATGGAGAAAAGAGATACACAAGTACTCCTCTCATCCTCTTCTGCTACGGGCTTCATCAACCACTTTAATAGTTCCCCGTTCTCATCAATTTATCCGAACACTTTTTTCTCAATTACACTTGGTCCAGTTTCACGATTAGAATTGCCGCTCTGAGTTTCGTGTTGTTGCTTGGACTCTTATAGTGTAGTGATGAAGTTTCCCACACTTATCGCGACTTCATCTAGCCTCTTGACAATCTCCCTTAGTTTCTTGACTCTTGAGGTTATGGTCAGATTTAAAAACCTTTTTGCGAAATACGACAACTTTTCATTTAGAGTTAGAGAGGAAACCATGCACCTTATTACAACCGTGTCTTTTGTTGCATGCATGTCATATTTGAGAAAAGTTCATTGACTTTTGTTGATTGAGAAAGAAAAAAACATCTATCAGTTTGAGGATTCGATGTGAAACTTGAGGTGCCTGAGTATTCGTTGTGAAAGTTTAAGTGTCCTTTGCCAAGGGTTTAAGAGAGGAGGCTAAGGAGAAGGGTTAACCCATCACGAGGGGTTATAAATAGTTTAACTCCGTTTCGAGTAAATAGTTAACATGAAGGATTAACTTTTCCGAGTTCAGTAAATAAAGAAGAGTTAAACAGGTTAATCTCACTTATTTTTCAAATAACCATTTTAACCGCTTCAAAAGCTAGAATTTTTTTTAGTAATCATTATTTGAGATCGATTAAACTAGAATTTGCATTCATCCAAATGTGATAACATTGTTAAATGTGATAATAATGTTGTTTTGTATTATTTAAATAAATGATTATTGGGGAGTCCAATAAAAACCAATTTAAATTAGAAAATTAATAACTTGTCATTATATAGGAATAATATGATAGAAATTCTTATAAAAATTGTAAAAAAAATTAAATTATCATATTACCATGTAATGAAATGTTAAATAGGGATAATTGATCTACCAAAAATTTAAAAGACTTTTAATTAATCATTAATTTCAAAAGAGAATTAGATATTAGAGAGGAAAAGTAACAATTTTCTTATTAAAATTATATACAAAATTTGGAATTTATTATCATAAATAAATTTATATTTTCTCCTATTTCCCTCCACTATATATCTTTTTTCCTCTTAAATATCTAACCACATGTTTCCTATTGAAAATAAACTTGATTGAATTACCTTGGGAATTGAGAAGATCATTTAGTTGTTTGATGAGTCAAATGTATGAATACATAGATGGATGAATGTTGTCGGGAAATTCAAGAGTGTTTGTTAGGAAATATATGAGTCATTGTAGTAGTATATATATGTGTGGTTTGTAAGTTGAAAGATATGAAGAAAAGAAGAAAGAAAAATTAATAAAATAATTTTATGCCCTCTACAAATCGTTTATCCTAAGAAAAATATTGTTATCAAATTGGTATGAGAGCTAAAATGAGTTCCAATGGAATGATCACGTTCGTTACTCCTAAACTCACCAAAGAGAATTATGAAAATTGGTGCATTTAAATGAAGGCTCTATCACGATCAATTAACTTTTGGGATGTTGTGGTGAAATGCTTTGAAAAGCCTGAAGATGAAGGTGCGCTATTAGTAGCACAGAGAGACTCGCTTAAAGCGTCCAGTAAGAAAGATAGTAGAGCCCTTTACTTTATTTACCGAGGAGTTCATGAATCGGCATTCGAGAATAACTCAGATGCAGCGACCTCAAAACAAGCTTGGGAGATACTTCAAAACTCCTATAAGGGAGTAAAGAAGGTGAATAAGGTGTGATTGCAAACACTTTGAAAGGAGTTCGAAGATTTAGAGATGAAGGAAAGTGAACTAGTTTCTGACTATTTCACTCGTGTCTTGGTCGTGGTGAATTAACTTTGGAGAAATGGTGAGAAGATTGAAAATGTTCTTGTGGTGGAGAAAATTCTTCGATCACTTCCTCATAAATTTGACTATATTATTTGGAGAAGATGACGATTGATGAACTCTTGGTTTCTTAAATGCCCACGAGAAAAGATTTAGCGAAAAAATTAGTCGGTGGAGAAGGCTCTTCAAACTAAGCTTTCTTTGAAAGATGGTCGAGAAGATTCAAAAGAAGGAAGTAACGGCGGTCGTGACCATGGAATATTTCGAGGCAGATTTTGAGGCCGAGGGTGTGGTTTCTATGGCAGAGGAAGTCACAACAACTTTGAAGAAAGAGGTCAAAATCAAAGATCTTTAGGGGCCGTGGATGTGGTAGATCTAATGGAGATTGATGGAAAACACAAGTTTAATATTTCAAATGCAAAAAGTATGGTCATTACTCTTCAGATTATTATTACAATCAAGTTGAAGAGAAGGTGAATTATGTTGAGAAAAGAGATGATGTTTATATTCTTTTATAGCATTCAGAGGAGATGGTGACAAGAAGGATGTTTGAAATCTTGATACTAGTGCTAGCAACCATATTTGTGGCAAGAGAAGTATGTTTGTCGATATGGACGAGTCTGTGAATGACAAGGTAACTTTTGGAGATTTCTCAAATATTCCAATAAAAAAGGCCGAGGTAAAATTCTTATTCACCTCAAAAATGGAGAAGAAAAATTTATCACCGATTCTATTATGTGCCCAATATGAAAAGCAATATATTGAGTTTGGGATAGCTCTTAGAAAAGGGCTATGATTTTCATACAAAAGATCGTAGTCTAATATATTGAGTTTGGGATAGCTCTTAGAAAAGGGCTATGATTTTCATACAAAAGATCGTAGTCTTTTTCTTTGAGATCCAAAAGGTAGATTGATTGCAAAAGCACGGATGTCAAAGAATCAAATATTCATGCTAAACCTTCAAGGTGGAGATGTGAAATATTTGAAGGCGTGTACCAACGATCTTGCTTGGCTATGGCACTTGAGATGTGGGCATCTCAATTTTGATAGATTTGAAGGCGTGTACCAACGATCTTGCTTGGCTATGGCACTTGAGATGTGGGCATCTCAATTTTGATAGTCTGAAGACATTGGTCGATAGAAGTAATGGCACTTGAGATGTGGGCATCTCAATTTTGATAGTCTGAAGACATTGGTCGATAGAAGTATGGTGAAAGGGTTGCCGATAATTGATCATCTCGAGCAACTCTGTGAAGGATGTCTAGCGGGGAAGCATCATCGAGCTATTTTTTTCAAAGGAGACTTCATTTCATGCATCGAAGCCGCTACAACATGTATATACTAATGTCTGTAGGCCGATCACTTTGACCTCAATCAGTGAAAATAGATATTTTCTTACCTTCGCCGATGATTTTTCTCGAAAGACTTGGGTATACTTCGTGAAGAACAAATCTGAAGTGTTTCCATGTTTAAGAAGTTCAAAGCTAATGTGGAAAAATAGTGAATTTTATCTTAAAACTATCATATCAGGCCGATGTGGAGAATTCACTTCAAAGAAGTTTGAAGCATATTATGAAGAATATGGAGTTCGACATTTTCTGACTACTTACACTCGACAACAAAACGGCGTTGCAAAGAGGAAGAACCACACTATTTTGAATATGGTAAGAAGTATGTTGAGTAGCAAGAAGGCGCTTAAAACCTCTTGGGCTGAAGTTGTTTCTTGCGCCATCTACATCATCAACCGGTGTCTAACTCAGAGTCTCAAAAATATTACTCCACAAGAAGCCTGGACCGTTACAAACCAAATGTGAGCAACTTCAATGTGTTCGGCAGTATTGGCTATGCTCATGTTCCAGAGCAGAAGAGGAATAAGCTCAACGAGAGGAGTATTCCATATTTATTCATCGGCTATGATTCAAGAAGCAAGGGTTACAAGATATATGACCCGTGCAGTGAAAAGTTCATTATTAGCCGAGATGTTCAATTCGTTGAAGAGAAATCACGGGACATATGACCCGTGCAGTGAAAAGTTCATTATTAGCCGAGATGTTCAATTCGTTGAAGAGAAATCACGGGACTGGAGCAATGGAGAAATTTGTATTCATTATTAGCCGAGATGTTCAATTCGTTGAAGAGAAATCACGGGACTGGAGCAATGGAGAAATTTGTAGCAGCCCGATTACTTTCATTAGTGAAGAGACTGAGGTCAGGAAAGATGCTCCAACACATACTCTATCGACATGCACTCTATCATCACCGACGACATCATCACCAACCACGCCTCAGTCTCCCCAAATCGATGACTTATTTAGCATCATCTTCATCATCATTGAGCCCACAACCTCAAAATTTTAGGAGTTTGAGGGAGTTGTATGAGGTAACTGAGAATCAAGATGATTTAACATTATTTTACTTATTTGCTGGTTGTGAGCCTTTAAACTTTGAAAAGGTGGTTCAAGATCCAAAGCAGAGTTCAGTCATGGATGAAGAGATCAAGTCTATCGAGAAGAATGATACCTGGGAGCTTGCAACACTTCCAGAAGGTAAGAAAGCAATTGAAGTCAAATGGGTGTTCAAAGAGAAGAAGAATGCAAAAGGAAAAATTGAGAGGCATAAGGTGATGTTAGTTGCCAAAGGCTACAAGCAGAAAGCTGGAATTGACTATAACGAGGTATTCTCTCCAGTAGCTCATCTTGAAACTATAAGGCTGATTATTACCTTAGCAGCTCAGAACAAATGACCAATCCATCAACTTGATATGAAATCAGCACTTTTAAATGGTGTTCTTAAAGTGGAGGTCTACGTGGATCAACCTTGGTTACATCAAGAAAGGAGAAGAATCAAAGGTATTGAAGTTGAAGAAAGCTCTTTATGGCTTGAAACAAGCACCAAGAGCTTAGAAAAGTAGAATTGATGAATATTATCAAGCTCATAATTTTTCTAGATGTCTTTATGAGCATTCCTTATATACTAAGGTAAATGAAGTTGGAGATGTTCTTATTCTATGCTTGTATGAGGATTATTTAATATTTACAGGAAATAATCTACACATGTTCGAGGAGTTCAAAACCTCCATGGTTCATGAGTTCAAGATGACAAACATCGGACTCATGTCTTATTATCTTGGCATTGAGATGAAGCAAAGCCAAGATGAAATTTTTATCTCTCAAGAGGGATATGCAAAGACAATTCTTGATAAGTTTGATATGAATGATAGCAATTGTGTGAGTACTCCTATTGGATGTGGAGTCAAGTTGTCAAAAAAAGATGGTGGAAGCAAAGTTGGTGCAACTTATTTCAAAAGCTTGGTCGGTAGTCTTCGCTACCTAACTTGCACAAGACCTGATATTCTCAATAGTGTTGGGCTCGTGAGCAGATATATGGAAGATCCGAAATCTTCACACTTGTTAACAGCAAAGAGGATTCTCTGATACATCAAAGGTACAACATATTTCAGTTTGTTTTATTCAAGTTCTAACAACTTTGAATTTGTTGCATACACTAATAGAGATTGGGCCGGAGATGCTGATGATCGAAAAAGTACAACTGGTTACACTTTTTTTATAGGCGATACTGATTTTACTTGATCTTCAAAAAAGTAGTCGATAGTCATTCTTTCAACTTGTGAAGCAGAATATGTTGCTGCATCTTTGGGTGTCACTCATGCACTCTGGTTGAGAAATTTGTTCAAAAATCTTCAGTTCGGACAAGAAGAGGCGACCAAAATTTGTGTTGACAACAAGGCGGCTAGTGCACTTTCAAAAAATCCGGTATTTCATGAAAGGAGCAAACATATTGATACTTGATATCATTTTATCCGAGATCAAGTAAAGAACAAGGAAGTTGAGCTTGAGTTCATGAAATCGCAAGATCAGGTGACTGACATATTTACTAAGTCATTGAAGCATGACGTGTTTACTTTATTGTGAGAGAAGCTTGGCATGATTGAAGGATCAAGTTTAAGGGAGAATGTTGAAAATATACTTGATTGAATTATCTTGGGAATTGAGAATATCATTTAGTTGTTTGAGGAGTCAAATGAATAAATATGTAGATGCATGAATGTTGTTTAGAAATTCAAGAGTTTTTTGTTAGGAAATCTATGAGTCATTGTAGTAGTAGTAGTATATATGTGTGGTTTGTAAGCTGAAAGATGTCAAGAAAAGAAGAAAAACAATTTAACAGAATAATTTTATCCCCCTCCAAATCGTTAATCCTAGGCAAAATATTATTATCATTTCCCCTCCCACAGAATTCTCCCTGTATCACATTTTTTGTTCTGTTTTCATTTTCTAAAATGACTATTCCTAGCCTCGCAGGTGGAGTAAAGTTTATTCCGCCTACTCATGTAGAATCGTTAACCCATCATTAGATGGGTTAACAACTAATTAACCATCACGCTAAGGTTTGTTAACCCTTTGAGTGTTTATATCATTTGGGAGGTTAATGAAAGGCTAAACCCCTTAAGCCTTCCACTAACCTATTGCCAAACGAGAATGTATAAAATAAAAAGTTGACTAAAATAAAAAGAAGGTGAAGGCCGTGAAACTAAGAAAGTAGTTTGAAAAAACACCAAATAAATGTAAGTTGCTTTTGGATCAAAGGAATTGATTTGAAATTCTAGAATGCAATTTTAGGTTTTATGTTATTCAACTCCATTTCATAGTTTGGGAATAGTTAGATTTCAATTCTTGAATTTTCATTTTGAAATTCATGTGAATGCAGGTCTCTACGGGGTTTGTTTTCCATTTTCAGGTTTTTGAGGGGCTTTTTTTGGCAATTCTTAGATATTCTCAAAGGTTTTTTTATTTTCAAATTTTCAAGGGGTTGTTTGCAATTTTAGCTTTTTCTAGGGGTTGTTTAATGTTTGTAATTTTCAGATTCTTAAGACCATTTTTTTGCAAATTTCAGGTTATAAGGTTGTTTTTCTAATTTTTTTGATTTTTTAAAGGACTTGTTTGAAAATTTCACAATGTTAAGGGTTACTCTTGTACTTTTAAAATTTTAAGATCCTCTTTGCAATTTTCGAAATTTGCATAATTTATTTTGCATTTTTCGAATTCTAAAAGACATGGTTTTAGTGGTCATTTAGAATTCTCGGCCTAATACTTTGTCAAAGTTTAAGCAAAACTGAGCAATTCCAAATTCTCTCAAGTATTTTTGCATTCAAACATTGGAACTGGCCCAATTCCATGAATTGAAATGAAATCCTCGTTCACAAACAGGGCACTAGAGAAATTTGAATTCTGTCAAAACAATGTGTGGCTGAATGTAAACTTTAATCGATCTTCTCATCCACAGCCTTCTTTTTCTTTCTGTCAAAACAATGTGTGGCTGAATGTAAACTTTAATCGATCTTCTCATCCACAGCCTTCTTTTTCTTCGAATTCAAATTTGTTAATCTGTTTAATAATCAGGAATGTTCCAAGTAAGCCAACGAAAAGTCCGCAAAAGACTAGTAAAGGTTTATAACTAAATCAAAGAATGCAAACAACTTCACTTCTACTACATGAGATATATGGAGTTGTTAGTCTGAAAACAATAAACTAGGAAAATAGATGCAGCTCATTCTTCATCAAATTTATTGTCTATCTCGCGCAATCACTTTGCTTTTCAGTTAAACGGAAGGATCCAGTTCATCCCTAACTATCACAATGCGATTGATTAGTATAGGGAGCTAGATTGCAAAACGTACTATCTTCTATTGTAAGTTCATCCCTTACTATCACAATGCCATCGATTGTGGAGAGCTAGATTGCAAAACATACTATCATCCATACCCCCACCGGCCAGTTGCACTTAGCACTCTGAATTTTTTATCTTTCGAGATGGACAAAATTTGCAGACAGGAAAATAGTTGAGGGGGTGATAAGTGTCACCAAAGACTTAATCAAAGATGTAAAAAGGTTGGGTAGTAGTGTGAGAACTCTGGTTGGCAAGTCAGCTCGGAAATCTAATGACAGCTCATCTGGGCATTTTATCGAACAGTTAAAGAGCACTTTAAATCAAAGAGAACAACTAATCATACCTTGAATGCTTGTATCTTTTGTCTGTGCGAAGCTCTCGAACTCGACTAGGCTGAGCTCTGCTACCAATTTTGGATGGATATTTTCGTATGGGCATTTTATCAAACAGTTGAAGTGCCTTCTCAGTTAACCATTCCTCAGATGGGCGCTTATATTGCTTGTACCGGCATTTTATGGAGCAGTTCAATAGCAACTTCGAACAGTAACTTGCGCTTGGGTTGGGGGTACATGAGGCTCAGTTGCTAATTGTTTGGGGTTTTCCATTATAGTCCACTAAATCTTTACTCTTTTGAAATTAGTCCCTCAAATCATTGAAAATGCCATCAAGTCCCGCAATTCTTATAACTTGTAATTGTAAGTATAGCGTTATAACATGTAAGTGTAGCGTAATAAACTGAAAGTGTAGTATGCTAACATGTAAGTGTAGCGTGATAAACTATAAGTGTAGCGTGACAACTTATAAGTACCTGATAACCACCAAAATCACACCCTACACATTAATGAAGTTGAGAATTAATTGATGGATTGATACGTGGGTGGGAATTAATTGATGGGTTTATAAGAGTGGAAGAATGTAATAATGGATGAGAGAGGGGAGTTAATAGAGAAGTGGAGAGAGAGAAA
>NC_033799.1:11897705-11960831 GCF_001876935.1 Asparagus officinalis | reverse complement strand
AGAGGAACGATGGGTTCCATTCATTTCTCTCCTCTCACGCGCCTAAGGGGAGAGAAACAGAGGAACAACCCCGTTCCTCTCTCTCTCTCTCTCTCTCTCTTCATTTTGTTTAAGTTTTTAAATTTTTTTTGAAGGGACTCACTTAATGAAGGACACATGAGATAAAATGAAAGGACATAATTGGAATATAAGGGAAAAATTAGGGGGTCCCACATATGCAAATATTGTATTTTGAAAGTTGGAGTTAAAGACAAATAGAAAAGGCTAATTGGGTTTAAAGATACAAGCAATAGTGATTGGGTTTACAGGTAAAGTTGAGTAAACAAATGAGGCTAGAAATAAAAACCCCTATAAAAAAATATCCTAAAAATTCCAAATTAAAAAAACAGAAAAGTCAAAACTTACAAAGGGTATAAAAGTTTATAATTTAGAAAAGTCCACTGAGAAAATGATATTTGCAAACAACACCCTAAACCTTTAAAATTAACAAAAAACACACTCAAAATTAATTCAAATTTTCCAAAAACACCCTGAAAATATCTAAACTTCTAAACAGTAACAAAACATATGAATGATAAATAGGATCATAAAAACTTTGGCGATGGACTCTATGTTATGTACAAGAAAATTATAAAATACTTAAATGGACCACTTGGGTGGATGGGTAACCCGTTTAATAAACGAGTTGACCCGATTTCGTTTAATAAACGTGTTGACCCGATTTCGTTTAATAAACATGTTGACCCGATTATTTGATGGATCGGGTCGGGTCAATATTATACAGGTCAGGTCAAAATTTTATATGGGTCGGGTCGGGCGGGTTGACCGATTTGCCAACCCTAGTTAGTAGTATGAGAACTCTAGTTGGCAAGTCAGCTCAGAAATCTAATGACATCTCTTCTGGACATTGTATTGAATAGTTAAAAGAGCTTTTTAAATCAAAGAGAACAACTAATCATACGTTGGATGCTTGTATCTTTTGTTAGTGTGAAGACCTCGAACTCGACTGGGTTGAGCCCTGCTACCATTTTTGGATGGACATTTTCACATGGGCATTTTATCGAACAGTTGAACTGCCTTTTCAATTAACCATTCCTTAGATACAAGCATCCAAGGCATGATTAGTTGTTCTCGGACTTATATGAGAAAAGAAATTCTTTTCGGACTAAATTGATATTTATTACCATCAATTTGAATATAGTGTGTGGGGAATAGCCAACTGTCTTTATTTATAATTGGATAAATACAACCTAAAGGTTACAGATAGAGTATGATTCAATTGATGTGGGGAATGCCTTTACTATCTGACAAATTGCTTTCCAATTTCCTATACAACAAATTTATTTGCTTGTGCTAGCTAGTATTCGACATTTCAGCAACTTTTTACGAGAAGGGAACACACCAGGGGACCTGAGAACTAGAAGCATTAATTAGCAACAAAAATAAATCCCATGGAGGCACATTGAGCCGTATTTAGATGCATATGTTTTCAAAAAAATTAACCGGTATATTGACATTGAGCCGTATTAATTGATGTGGGGAATGCCTTTACTTATCTTCGTTATAAACCGGTATATTGACATTGAGATGCATATGTTTTCAAAAAAATGAACAAACTTTATATAAACAAGTATTTCAGAAAGAAAAATGATAAAGACCACCCAATAATAAAAATCAACCACATATTTATCTCAATCTACTACTATATAAAAGAGACTTGACTATCAACAAAGAAAATAAGCATGATTTATACTAAAATATCCGCGTGCATCTCAAAATACGATCCAAACAACAAGTGCTATGTGAGCAAATAATACAAAAGGATATAATCCATTGAGGAAATAATTCACAAATGTTTAGGATAACTTTTAGATAAAAAATACGCAATGCGTAACGTATAAATCCCCCACTTACAGAACACCGGACGAGTACCCGAATCCCTCTCACAATGATATTTCGTAGTCTCTAGTAATAACTAGAGAATAAATACAAGCGATTATTACTTCTACTATAGATCAGTCACCACTGCTAAATATATAAATGTTAACCATAAAAGTCACTCAAACAATTAATGTCATTTGTTGTTAAACATGTAGCAACTCGCACGAGTCCCCTCACCAATTGATATTTTTTTAATCATTTATGACAAATTAATCCAAACACCTAGAATCATAAAAGTCCGCAAACCCTAAACAAATGGAGACCCCTTCATTTATTCATATCTCCTTAACAAATATCTAATTGCAGCAAGCCCCATAACAATTGCTATAGTTATTTATTATTTTCTTTCTTTGCATAGAAGTCCTTTTCTAACTTAATATTTCTGATATAGACTTATTACCAACAGGAAATTGGGGATATTACAAAGCTATCCATAAAAATGCCATGACTAGAGCGAATCATTGGCTATATGCGACCTTTGAACAGCAAAGATACAACATCAGATGAGGAAGAGAGATTTACTTGAACGCGGCTATTCAAGGATAGATGCGAGGATGTGTTTGGATGTTGGGCCAATCAGCACCTTCATTCTCCCGGCATCGCTCCTTCAGCGTCTCGTTGCAGCCCCCGATCATCAGCGTTCGCAGAGAGAGAGGTAGTTGTGGCAGCGATTGGAGATCACAAGCTTCACCAAGTGTCAAGTACTCGAGGGAGGAGAGTGTTTGGAGGCTAGAAGGCAAGATCTTTGCTTTACCCCACAGATAGAGACTTCGCAGAGAAGTTGAATTCTGCAACAGCCATGGCTCCGCGAGAGCAGCCTCCAGATGACTACCATCTCCTATTTCTAGCCGCCTGACAGACGTGAGTTTTCTCAATGGCTCTACGTGGAGCAGGAACGGGTCATCGATTTCAAGTTCTTCAACAGTCGATGTGAACCCCTGCTCCTCTTCCCGCTTGATTATTGATGCTGGAGTTGCCGCTGCAGCTGCTTGCACAAGCTTGGGACACTCCACTGATGCCAGCTCATCACACCCTGTCAGTCTCAACACCCTCAGTGAAGTAAATCTTCTACACTCCACTTCGAAGGGAAAGGCTGTTATGTGGTTAGCTCCACGTAATGCAAGGGCTAAAAGAGAAGTGAGGGAACCTTGCATTAATAACGCAGGAGTGAGACCGTCAGATCCACCACAATCAACAAGCCAAAGGGATCGGAGTGATGGGAGAGCGAAACAATCAACTGGGGTAACTGTGTCAGGAGACATCCTCAGCTTAGGGCAATTCTCAATCCACAACGCCCTGAGAGACGTGAGATGATGTCGGAACAAGCCTGCAGCCACGGATGTCAGCTCTCCACACTTTTTTATCATCAAATCAGAGAGGGAGGGAGAGGACGCGGACGAAGAGCTCACCGCAGCTGCTGCCCACCCAGAACGTCGGGGAATCAGACAATCCCACGTCTTCCAACTCCAATGATTGGAGACCGAGGGGCAGGGGGGGCAGCGCCTTCAGTCTGGGACACTTCCTGATGACAAGTTCCTTGAGGAGAGGGCACCAGGGTACCGCCTCTGCTTCTAATCCACACCACTCCTCCCATTGCTCACAATCATAAATAGATAACTGCTTTAGTTGTTGAAAGCCACCTTCACAGTTAATTTGCTGAAGGGATGGCAGTGCCGACAATGTCAAACGCGTGAGGTACGGGAGCTTCCCGAGAGAAGGAAGGTGCTTCCATGCCCTGCCACATTCAAGGCTCACGCGCTCCAGATTTATTAATAGGTCTGGGTCCATCCAACATGGAGACCTGGCGCCTTGGTATCCGTTGATTTTCAGTTCCCTGAGGCCATCAGGTGGCTGCAGGCGATCAAACATCTGTTCATACTCATCGGCCACATCACTGTCATCAAACCGAACCAGCTCTAACTTGAGGAGGTTCTTTTTACGATGCAACTCGATAGTACTGACTTCCTCGTGATGATTGTGACTCTCAAGGCCACGGATCTTCAGTTCCCGCAAATCTCTCATCTCCTTCAATTCGCTCAATTTGTAGGCTTCAGCAGCGAACGACAAACCTTGAAGTGAAGTTAATGACCCGATCCCCTCGATTTTTTCATAGTAAGCTCCACATGGTATCAAGTGTCTCAAACTAATAAGATTATTCAAGCCAAGAACAGTCTCAGTAGCAGTACTATCATGACGACAGACAAGGACCTGCAGTTGGTAGAGCCTACAGAATGAACTAGGTAACCGAGAAATCTGATGACAAATCGACAAATATCTAATATGCCTCAGGTTACCAATTGCCTCTGGCAATACGTTCATGCCGTCAACATCTAGGCGCAGCACCCGAATGCTTTCCAGTGACTTAAACGCGTCTTCAAAAGCCTTAGCATGCTCATTAACATATCCTCTGAAGACTAACACAAGCGTGCGGAGATTCTTCCATTTGCCCACATCTTTAAGAAGGTCAAGTTTGTCGGTTTCAAAATGTAGATGACGTACCGTATTCGGGATCTTGTCAATTGACATGTCTCCGACAAATCTAAAGCAATCACCATCAGACACTTTACGTGCTAGATCATGCAAAAGATCATGCATGTTGTAGCCGTCGCTGTATTGAAGTTGTTCGAGTAATGATAGTTTCACTAAATAGTCGAAGTAGCCCCTTCCGGTGTCCTCCAGTGTCTGGTGGGAAGATTTTTGAATGAGGCCAAGAGCCATCCACATGAAGACTAGATCATCTTTATTGAACTCATAATCTTGAGGGAAAATGCTGCAATAAGCAAAACATGGTCTTAAGTGCATTGGTAAATGATGGTAGCTTAACATCAAAACTGTCATCACACCATCCCTCTTCTGTGCTTGATCGGATATATTGTCCGCATGCAAAATTCCGTTCCAATGACGATCATCTAACTCAGTATTCAATAGCGCCCCAATCGTCTTTGCAGCCAATGGTAAGCCCCCGAGCCTTCTTGCTATTTTCTTGCCAATGGATTCCAACTTCCTATAATCACAAGAGTCTACACCAGCAAATGCATATTGGTTGAAAAGTGATAGGAACTTGTCATCATCTAAAGGTTTTAGTTTCATTGGCTCATTTCTTGATCCCCCCAAAGCCCCCAAAGCCGATGCAGCCATTTTTGCAACTGTCACACTTCTAGTAGTTAACAAGATTTTGCTTCCTTTATGGCCGCTCGTCAAAGGAGCAAACAATTTACCCCACCCAGAACGATTGTCACCATTCCATGCGTCATCCAAGACAAGGAGAAATTTCCCGGACGATGCCAGTTTCTTAAGAGCTTTTTGCAGAGCGGGAAGTTCTGTGACTTTAGGTCTCTTTGTCTCGGCGAATTCTATTATATCTGCCATGACCTTTTCGACATCAAAGTGAGTGGAGACAGTCACCCAGATCTTGTGATCGAAGGAATTAGTTAAGCTGTCGTCCTTATAGACGAGTTGTGTGAGGGTGGTCTTGCCCACTCCTCCAAGGCCAATAATGGAAAAAAGAGATACACTTGTACTGCTCTCATCCTTTTTCAACCACTCTAACAGTTCCTCCCTCTCTTCATCTCGTCCAAACACTTTTCCCTCAGTTAGATCTGGTCCAGCATTACGATCAGGAACCCGGATCTCAGTTGGACCTGATCCAGTTTCACTATCGGGAACTGTGCTCTGAGTTTGATGTTGTTGATGCAGTCGTTGGAATTCTAGTAGTTGTAGTGTAGAGATGAAATCTCCCACGCCCGCCGCGACTTCATCTAGCCTTTTCACAGCCCCCCTCAGTCTCTCGAGGGTGGGATCAGATTTGAAGGCTTCGCCAACTTTCCGTGTAGACTCGGAGAGAAAACCACGCACTTTACCCCTGCCTGCACGCGAAATTGGTAGGGAAGTTCATTTGTCTTTTACTGATTAAATTCGAAAAACAATCAATTATTTTTTAGCATCTGATTGCTAACCTTTCAGTTATGAAATAAAAAAACTGATAACAAGAAGGCGAAATTTCTTTTTTTTTTTTTTGACATTTAAAAAGCCATCACTTACCACTATAACCATGTTCTTTGCTGCCTGAGGCTTTCTCATGTTCTGAGGCTTTCCCCTCAACTTGTTTCTGTAGCTTAAGGTAATCAAGCTCATCAAGTACGTTCTCAGCCTCATCCAACGCATCTTTTAGTTGCCACAGCCATTTCTTGAGTGCTCCAGTAATTTCTTGCTGCCCGCTCTCAGCCATCTCCACAACAGCTAGGATACGAGGAACGGCATCATTGAGCCTTTGAAGCTCATCTTTCATCCGAGTATCCCGAGCAAAATACCGATCTGCTGCATGTGGAGAAGAATTGGAAAAAGCAGATTTTTGGTCATAAGTCGACTCATGCACAGGCATAAGTCGACTTATGGTAAGTCGACTTATGTTGGTGCATGAGTCGACTTACGTTCTGCTCTGGATTGTTGGTTTTTTGCTCTGCCAAGTCGACTTATCAGGTCTGATAAGTCGACTTATGATCTCTTCTCCAGTTGCTGTTTTTCGCTCTGCCAAGTCGACTTATGCAGACTGATAAGTCGACTTATGACGGGTTTTTTGGAAAGTTAGAATTCCTATTTGCAGTCTGTTTGGGTTTCTGTTTTGGTATAAATACCAATACGATTTGAGGGTTTTGTAAGGTGAGTTTTGGGGTTTTGGAGCACAGAAAAAGAGAGATCTTTCTGAGCTATTTGTTAGGGTTATTGGTTGAGAGATTGAGAGATTTGTTGGTGAGATTAGTTGGTTCGTTTGAGCGATTTGTAATCTCAATTTGTACTCTCCTTCTCTATTAGTGAAAACCCACCCCCTTCTTGCCCCGTGGACGTAGGCAATTTGCCGAACCACGTAAAACCTTGGTGTTTGTGTTTTGTTTAGTCTTTCTCTCGGCGTTCTTTGGTTTGGTTTCTCAAAGCATCAGTCACAACAAGTGGTATCAGAGCTCGGGCTACGCTTGGGCTATTTTGGAGGAGTAGATCGCTTTGGAAGTTCATCTAGGGCTTCGTTTGGTGATAAAGGTGGGATCTTTTTTTGTAAAAATCTCGTCTTTTTCAGTTTGGATCTATTTCTCGTTTGTTTCCGCATTGGTTTGGTGGTGCCTTGAGGATTATGGCCGAGAAAGAAGGAGTTGTGGGCAGTACTTCCGGCGTGAAGACCGTCCAAAGCTTGAATATCCACTCAATGAAGATTGATGTGGAAAAGTTCAATGGCACAAACAATTTTGGACTTTGGCGATGCGAAGTCATGGATGCGCTCAACGCGCAAAATTTGGAAGATACGTTGGAGTTGGACGGGAAACCGGACAACATTGATGAGAAGGTTTGGAAAAAGATGAATCGAACGGCGTGTGGTGTGATTAGGTCTTGTCTCACTCAAGATCTAAAGTATGATGTGATCAATGAGACTTCTGCAAAGAAGATTTGGGAGATCCTTGAGAGCAAGTATTTGACCAAGAGTGTGGAGAATCGCTTGCATTTGAAGAGGAGGCTTTACCGCTTCCAGTTGAAGAAAGGAACCTCCATTGGTGATCACATGAACCACTACACGAAGCTTCTTGCGGATTTGGCGAATGTGGATGTTAAGATTGAAGATGAGGACAAGGCGTTGTTGCTATTGAGTTCCTTGCCTGACGAGGAATATGAGACCTTCGTTCTTACTCTTATTAATGGGAAGGCATCTCTTTCGTATAGTGAGGTCACCGCTGCACTTGTGAATTATCAGCTTCGAAAGAAGGATAAGGAGACTTCGTTTGAGCCGGTAGCGGGGGCGTTGGTCGCAAGAGCAAAGGGTCCAAACCGTAGTGGGAGGTCGCAGTCTAGAGGGGCACATCTTGGAGTTCGTAAGAATCAATGTGCCTTTTGCAAAGAAGATGGACATTGGAAAGCCGATTGCCCAAAGTTAGTTGATCGAGCCGGGAAGAATAAGGGAAAAGCTATTCAAGCTTCAGAGGCGAATGTTGTCAAGGCTAGTGGCAACGATTCAGATTCGGATTCTTCGGGCTACTCGTTATCTGCACTGCCGTCAGTTTGTGTTGCCTACTCTACAGAGTGGATATTGGATTCGGGTGCTACATACCACATTTGCCCTAGGAGGGATTGGTTCTCCAGCTTTCAGGAGTTGGAAAGAGGGGATTTCGTGCTCATGGGGAATGATCACAAATGCTCTATTGGTGGTATTGGTACTGTTCGGATCAGGATGAGTGACGGGGTGATTCGGGAGTTGGTTGGAGTGAGGTTCGTTCCTCAGTTGAAGAAGAACATCATTTCACTTGGAGCTTTGGAGGCAGCTGGCTATAGGGTGACCTTGGCGGATGCACGCTTGAAGGTTACATTTGGGTCCATGATTGTGATGAAGGGCGTCAGAAGAAGAAATTTGTATTATTTGCACGGAAGCACGGTGATTGATAGGGAAATGACGACTTCATCAGATTCGGCTAGACTGTGGCATTGTTTGGTGCTGGGGTATATGATTGGTAATACCGTGCATTGGTTGTTGAGGAGTGCTATGACCTGCAGATTGAAGTCCTGTGAGCACATTAGGATGAGCGAGACCGTGGTGGAGTTTGGCACTTCTATCCATCGAGCGAGGGGTCTTTTTGGAGGTGTTCAGTCAGGCATTTGGGGGCCTTCCAAGGAGGCATCATTGGGAGGTAATCGTATCTTGGTTTCCACAGTTGGTGATTGTTCTAGGCATTATTGGGTCGCGACCAGTTCCCGTTGGTGTAAAGTCCTAGAAGTCAACAACAATTGGAAGAAGTGTATTGGCAGAAAGGTAACTCATTGTTTCAGCTTTGGTAGGGGTCCTTTCTTGCGTTGGTGCCGAGCTCACGGCAATAGGAGACACTTCATTGGTGTGGAGACTTTGGGGCGACGAGATGAGATGACAGTTTCGATGGGTCGTTCCTTTCTGGAGGAGGATCGGCGTTTGATGTCGAGCATTGGCATTGGTGTGCGGGCTTCGACATATTTGGGTCATCTTATGCATAGGTCGCCGACTGCTGCTTTAGGAGTTATTAGATCTGGTGGAGCTGCTTCAGATTTTGGGTCGCGTCGGATATTTGGATACCCAGCATTTGGTCACATCGTGGATGTGAGATTGGATCCGATTGCGCGTTTGGGGTTCGGAGGCTCAGTTGATTATCGTTTGGGAGCTTCTGATTTTGTTCTGAGCAGGTATGTCACTTTTGACTCTCGGCAGGTGGAGAGTGTTGATCAGGTCATTTGGATATCGCAGCAGGTGGAGAGTGATGCTACTCCACGTTGGGTGGAGATTACTCCACATACTCCAGATCATACTGCGTCATTTGGGATTCCAGCTAAGGTGACACAGGTTGGAGATCATTTGGTTTTGGATGCAGATGATGGATTGGTTTTGGATTCAGTTGCAGCTGGTAGATATAGTTTGGATATGGCCATTGGTTTACCTCAGGTGGAGGTGTTTGATTTGTCTCAATTTGGGGTCATTGGGAATACTATCAGTTGCAGATCGTTTGGTGATATTGGAGAAGAGTTGCAGACTTTTCTATTTGATTGAGGGCCTTTGGAGGCCGTTTGGGTGAACTACGTGAAGGCTTGATTCCTTGGGCAAAGGATACGTAGGCAGTCATTTTGATGCAGCCGATTTGGTGAGCGACATCGACATTTGGGGTGAGTGTTCGCACTCTCATTTGGGTCTCAGCATGTGAGGCATTTGTTTGGTTGGTGTCGGCTCAGTTTTGGGAAAACTTCGCCGAGGTGGAGAATTGTGGAGAAGAATTGGAAAAAGCAGATTTTTGGTCATAAGTCGACTCATGCACAGGCATAAGTCGACTTATGGTAAGTCGACTTATGTTGGTGCATGAGTCGACTTACGTTCTGCTCTGGATTGTTGGTTTTTCGCTCTGCCAAGTCGACTTATCAGGTCTGATAAGTCGACTTATGATCTCTTCTCCAGTTGCTGTTTTTCGCTCTGCCAAGTCGACTTATGCAGACTGATAAGTCGACTTATGACGGGTTTTTTGGAAAGTTAGAATTCCTATTTGCAGTCTGTTTGGGTTTCTGTTTTGGTATAAATACCAATACGATTTGAGGGTTTTGTAAGGTGAGTTTTGGGGTTTTGGAGCACAGAAAAAGAGAGATCTTTCTGAGCTATTTGTTAGGGTTATTGGTTGAGAGATTGAGAGATTTGTTGGTGAGATTAGTTGGTTCGTTTGAGCGATTTGTAATCTCAATTTGTACTCTCCTTCTCTATTAGTGAAAACCCACCCCCTTCTTGCCCCGTGGACGTAGGCAATTTGCCGAACCACGTAAAACCTTGGTGTTTGTGTTTTGTTTGGTCTTTCTCTCGGCGTTCGTTGGTTTGGTTTCTCAAAGCATCAGTCACAACACTGCATACTCGAACCCGATCTTCACCAACTTCTCGAGGATCTTTTCCACAATCACGTCTACGACCACCACCATATTTTTTATGAGTATCGAACACTCTTCACTTTTGCTTTCAAGCTTCGATTGCAGAGAGTTGCAGAGGACTCCTTGGTTCTCCTGCATTACTTAAGTAATGGGGGAATTATATCCACACTCCGAATTATTATGATAAACCCCACTCCGCACCCACCCCACCAACATTAAGTTGCGGTTTGCAGGCGAAATTGAGAGGATGAATAATAACAGAATAAACTGGTGGGGCTTGGAAACAGATTATTGAACTTTGCTTGGATTAATAGTTGCCTTCAGAATTTTCAAACTTGATGATGAGGGTTCATACTGAGCCATGTGATTGTGTACAAGCGTACGAGTCATAATTCCAACTACGTGTGAAGCATAGTTTTGATAGTTGCTGTTCCTGTTTACAAACCTGACAAGGTATTGATTAAAACAAAGGTTAATGGAAACAGCCTACAAAGTTTAACGTTCAAAATGGAGAATATTGAATTAACACTGCAATTATTTTTTTCCCCAAATTGTTTAACTACCAGTTTAACGTACGTATGGGATGTATTCCAATTGAAGTCCATACGAGAAAAGCATACGATAAGCGAAATTAGGATAATGATCTAATAGTAAAGTTATTGAGTTGCTTCAAGATTAAGATGGTCTTGATCTAGTATTTGAGGCATAAATCTCGAAAGATTAGTATCACTATCAGCATTTATATTTAGCACTAGGGGTGGAAATGAACCAAATAATTAAGAAATAGTTCAATAATTGTTCGACTAACTATTTGGTCATATTCGATTTGATAGTTCATTTGCCACTAAACAAATATTTTTTAGAATTTAACCACATGTATATTCGATTTGTTTGTCTATCAAATATTCATTTAAAATTTGGGCACTTATTATTTGTATTATTGCACATATGATGTCATATGTTTAACCCACTTACCATTTCAATTTAAGTTATTATTTGTATTATTGCACATATGATGTCATATGTTTAACCCACTTACCATTTCAATTTAAGTTTTATGTACTAAGTTTATTATTGCACATATGATGTCATATGTTTAACCCACTTACCATTTCAATTTAAGTTTTATGTACTAAGTTTAAGACTTAAATAATCTTAAATATGTTTTCTAATGAAAATTTTGATTTAAATATATATTCATCATATATCATAAAGTAATAACTTTTATTCATGAATTTAAATACAGTTAATCACAGAGAACTCATTAGGACTCCTAAATTAGTCAAGAAATGAGGACTTACATCTACACGCGGAATTTTCATGATAAACCCTATCTGTCCCACATTTATTTGCAGTGTGGAAGTGAAATTGAGACGTTGATTATCAACTTGGGGACTTATTTTTTTGGGTTTTGTCTAAACCCAACGTTTGACCTCCAATAGCTTTAAGCCTAGCTACTACTGGAAAGAGCCGATTGAATTATTTCAAACCCATTTTTTTCAGCGGCTTGTGAATTAATTATGAGCTGCTGGCTTTTTTACCCTTTATTTTTAATTAATTTTGCGACTATAATGTTGGGTCAAAAGTAAAATAAAGGGCAAAAAATTAGAGGAATGAAAATATGTATTAGTCTTCCAAATCATCAAAATCGTTATTTAGTCCCCCCCTAGTTCATATAAGTTACTTTCAAAATCGTTATTTAGTCCCCCCCTAATTCATATAAGTTACTTTGAATTAGCTTTCGTGCGGAACAAGTGCGTGATTTAGAGAGAACACCATTAAATTTAACTTTTGTTAAGAATAATTAATCAGATTCCTTACTTCCTTTTTGTATCTTTCTCTCTGTATAGGAAGTATATAATTCCTTTATTGTATAGCTGATATGGTTTAGGTATCTTATTATAGGAAGTATATAATTCCTTTCTTGTATAGCTGATATGGTTTAGGTATCTTATTATAGGAAGTATATAATCCTTTCTTGTATAACTGATATTCTTGGGTTATTAATACCCACTTCATATCAAAACAAAATATGTCTTACAGCTCTTACAACTTTTTGATAAAAGCAGACCCTGCAATGTGAAAGCCAAGGAAGTCATCCATAAGAAAGAAAAAGTGTTTGGTGCACTAGGACTAGCTAACCAATTATTGATAATCTCGTGTAAAATTCTTATAAGAAGCTCTAGGCTACACAATAAGCCTTCATTTAAAATACAACATGATATAGATAGTTTATAACCATAATTTGCTACAACAAGTAACCATGATTTGCTACAACAAGCCAAATTATCACATCATAAACTATTAAAAGAAACCATATGTAGAATCCTCTATTTATGCTTCAAGTCTTCTCCTCCTTTCTCTCCAATGTGTCCAACTTCATGTCTCGAAGAATTTATTGAGTCCTATTCTCTCCAATGTGTCCAACTTCATGTCTCGAAGAATTTATTGAGTCCTACATTACACAATTTAGCATCAATTAGTCAATGACACAAAAATCGATAGACAGAAGAATTTATTGAGTCCTACATTACACAATTTAGCATCAATTAGTCAATGACACAAAAATCGATAGACAGCATTATCTAATGAATTAAAACCATGCTAAAATCCAATCAAGATGATCAGGATAGTTTTTAATGTTGAACATATCATAATAACGAAAATGATAAAGTTTAGAAACTTGAAGCAAGTGGTGGAACACAAAATATGCATGCAGGGTACTAGTTTTATAAAGAAAAATGCATGAGAAAAAGCATATGCTACTCAAGACAGCTAAACAACATATATCATAGCACTTGTTCAAAGATTTGACAAGTCTCGTCGTCTAACAAGAAACTATCTCAATGCATAGACTGAAACCTTTCATGAAGAAAATTGATTAATGCAAATGTAAAATGAGATTAGGCAAGGATGTACCATACAGAACTACCAAATACATAAGATTCGGTGCTAATTGATATATGAGACATGTATTCTTAAGAGGAAAATAAAATTACCTCTAATAACAATTATCATAATCAGCTAAAGATTTGTAAGCATATTTAGCTCCAATCACTCACAGTAGTTGATTTTGGAAGTAAAATGGATAACTGCAGTTGATAGCTAGAGAAATAAAATCATTTAGTTTGTAATTTTTACTATACAGCCTACAGTGTGGTGCTAAGAGTGACCTTCCTCTACTTACATTATAATGCCACACAAGAGCAATTGGTAACAGGTTGTTCCAGTTGAAAGAGTGACCTTCCTCTACTTACATTATAATGCCACACAAGAGCAATTGGTAACAGGTTGTTCCAGTTGAATACTCAGTCCAGTCATAAAAAAGTTATAATGCCACACAAGAGCAATTGGTAACAGGTTGTTCCAGTTGAATACTCAGTCCAGTCATAAAAAAGTAGCACATTAGCATGTGCAATATATACATTGCATAAAGCAACAATAAAAATGAGTTTCCCATCAAAAGAGTTTCACTGCAACTGCAGCAGCAAAATCTGCATAATAAAATTTACATACATGCCAACTTGATAAAAAACCAAGAATATGTGCAACCATGCTAGGAGCAATCAAAGGAGCTAGCACATGAACAATTACCTCTTTCCCAAAACAAGATAAACCAAGCTGCTACCAAATGTATACTCGCTATCACTGAACTTCAGGATGATGAGCTATCTAAATCAAACATAGTTTGAAAAATGAACACTTTTCATAGGGCATTATGCTACAACGAGACGCACATGTGCATGTTCAGCCAACGGCAGTAAAATAATGCACCACAGTGAAACTTGTCCCTCATTTATGTAAATATTTACAGCCCACTTCATCATCATTTCCAAAACAAAACAAAACCAAAAAAAGGAAAGGAAAAGAATGTAGAGTGGGCAAATATAAGAAAGGTTTTTATATATATTCACTAATGGTGAAGGCTCTCTTGGGCGATACTCTGGTAATCCACCCAAAAAAGAAAAACATATGAGAATAAAATGTAAAAGCCTTCCTTCAGATAATAATAAACCCAATAAAAAAAGTATAAAATAATAAGGAAACCTTAATTTGAAAAAGGGCATTAGCTGATGTTTTACTGATTTTGTTTCATTAATTTAACATTCAGACCTATCTAATCAACAAAAAGGGGACCTGAGCACAAAACTACATCATGGAGCTTACAACGTTGAACACTAGTCTTAAGGATGCTTGCTGGCCTTTGCTGATGATCATATCCACAGGAAAAGGCTCATCCAGGAGTTTGACATATAAATATGATCAGTTCAGCAACCAAAGATCTAGAGAACGTCTCAATATGGATTTCGTCGATCATGTTATAACCAACATTAACCTAAGAATTTTGCATATAGATTTCACCAGTTCAGGAAACCAAAACCCATAACAAGCAACAACTTACGATGTTGCAAAGTTCCATATTTTCTGCTTGGATGAAGAATTTCATTGTGCAAATATGTACGTAAACATGTAGGGAAACATTGCTACTAGTGAACTTTTTGCATTAGTACCAGTATAGAGAAGATAATAAATATACATAAAAGCAAAGTATATCTACTTTGAAGATGATAATATTTCACTATTCATGTTCTTTATATGATGTCATTTTTTCCATTATACCTGAGAATTTGGAAATCCAAAATCATGTCAGAGAACACAATTTATTTGTAAGTTGGTGTTTTATGCTCCACATCAAATAACCAAATGGCTAAAATCATGTCATCAAGTCTGGGAGTATTCATTTGTATCAAGTGCTCAGGTGTTCATAGAAGTCATGGAGTTCACACATCAAAGGCATTCACTAAACAGTAACCTTTTTGTTTTTCAATTAGCAATTACATTGATTACTTACCAACTGTGCTAATTATTTGAATTGGAATTTTTAGCCTATTCTAGGATTTCCATTTATCCCACTTATCATCAAAAAACCGAATAGCTAAGAATCCATCAAAATCACCACCCCCTACTACATATCCATAATGAAATCATCAAAAAATTAGAATTTTTTGGTAAAATAACTTTCTGATGACACAAACCACCATAAATGGGGTCACGCCGACAGTACTAGCTCTGATCTAGGGTTTTAGCCATGACGATCACGACCAAAACCCTAGCTCAGATCTACGGTTTCAATGGAGGGGAAGCGAGAGGAGACAGTAGAGAGAGAGGAATAGAGAGAGAGAGAGAGAGAGAGAGAGAGGAGGAAGAGACTACCTGCGATGGATCGAGATCGAGATCGAGATTTTGAGGAGTCAGGACTTCGACACGAACGTGAGAGAGGAAAAAAGAGTCGGGGTTTTGAGGGGTTGGGATTTTGTGGGGGTGAGGATTTGACAAATACCAACTACTGTGGTGAAATTTGAAATCCATACTTTTGGACTTAATTTTTTTTTTAAATGTCGTTTCGTGACTGTGCATGCTATGACAAGTTGTTCATTTGCAACTGCAATCACATTGGTAATTTGCTTAAACTAGCAAGTTGCAAGCTCTAAATTCCCCTTGAGGGCGTGTGAAGTCATCAAACTCGGACTTGGTTGAGCCGGTACAACTTTATGACGAGAACTCTTGGATATGACATTTTTACGTAACAGTTGTTCTCCTTTGAAGTGATTTTGATATGTGTCGGGAGAAATTTCACAAAAACACGCCTCTTTTAAGCCCCTAAATTGATTGGCATCAAACTTGAAGGACCAAACTATGGTGTATGGGCGTTCACCCTCAAGTTTCACCTCTTGAGCAGAGGTCTTCGGAGACATGTCAATGGATCTTATGTGCCTCCTCTGACAAAACTACAGGCATCCACAAACAAAGCTCTTCAAGCTTGCACAACAAACAAACATAAGGCAATCACCCTTCTTATTCAATCAGTTACACCAACCATTCAGTTACAATTTGTCAATTATGTTGCGCCCCGACGGAAGCGTGCACAATCCACGGGGAGATCAACGAGAGATTGGGTTCTTACAAGGAGAAGATTGGAGAGTGTTGAAAAATGGGTGCAGATCCAAACCTCAACGACGATTTCAGGCGAGGTCGAGCTCCCTCGGGCGAGGTCGACGTGAGATCCAGGCGAGATCTTGCAGGCGGGGTCGACGGAGTGTTGGCGAGCTCGAACGGTAACTTTCAGGCGAGCGCGAAGGCAAGGCGAGCTTGAGCGAGTCGAGATCCATGCGGGGTCAGGCGAGCTCGAGCGGAGGCCCTGCAGGCGAGGTCGAACAGCGTGGCAAGCGAGGTTTTGGCAATGAGCTCACCTGTAGGCTAGTGCAGGCAAGGTCCTGGCGTGAGCTCGCCTAGCATGGAGCTCGACTGTGTTGGATCCAGCTGGAATCCACTCGCTCTGGACCTAGGGTTTCCCTATTTAAGAGAAACCCATATCGCAAGGAGATGTGTTCTTCTTCTTGAGCAGAAAGAAAAACGTCTGGCGGCGATTTCTTAGAGGAGCTCCTATACCGGAAATTTTCAGAAGAAAATTTCCGATCCCTGTATCGATTTTTCAGCGGATTGAGAAGTGATTTTCCAAGTTGGAAAATCACGTGCCTTATTCGAACAACAGAGAGTTTCTGTTGGTTATTTCTTTTGAGAAATCTCAAGTTTGAGATCTACTCTTTGCAAGCTTTGTAATCTTCTTTGATATAAAGGAAATTATTTGTGTAGCTCCCGAGGACGTAGACAAGTTATCAAACCTCGTTAAAACCCGATGTTCTTTTTCTTTGCAATTTTATTTGATGAGATTTCTTTTTTCCATTGTCTTAACACAAGATCCGGTAAGACAAATTCCGCAGGAGGGTTCATTTTTGACAGGTTGGTCGAGTAGTTTGAATCCCCAACAACTGGTAGCAGAGCCGAGAAGCAGTTGTCGGGTCTGAGTCAGCCCAGAGGACTATTGCTTTTCATAGTCCAGGTTTTGGTTTCAACAATTTTTAATTTGATATGTGATGTACAATTTTGATGTTTTGTTATGTTAATCTTTGATATCTAAATGTGTAGCTTCTTAGTATGAGAGATTTGGTGAGGACACTCCCAAACTACAACGATTTGTTGTTCGTGTTCTCTCCCTTACTACTAGTGGATCCAGATGTGAGCACAACTAGAGCAAGTTTGAGCAAGTAAGGAAATTTTTGAGTTTAAAAGTTAGCTTAATACCTTAGGCTTGGAAGCTTACAAGTTGTTATTTTTTCTTAAAGCTCCACTCAAATAAGAGATGTCGTCTAGAGCAGAAACGCCTTAACTCTCTTGTTTATGTCATGCACAACATTAAATTGAGAGAGAGAAATATGCGAAGGCGGGAATGATGGAGGTATCTTCAAATAATGAGTGGATAGTAGAGGATGAAGAACCTTGTTCTCCAGATGATCCGAATTGGTCAGATGGTGATGATGGAGATAAGGAGTATCTTGATGTTGCTGTCATTAATAATATAGGTATCGAAAATGAAGATAAGGATGGTACTTTAGCAGTAAAGAAACAACGAGTTGATGGTTCTTGTGAGCTACTTAAAAAACCTTTTGATGCTATATTTGTTAGGTTGAATCTTCAAGATTTTAATTGAAGTACTTTCTGCAGCACCCACAATGCAAAAAGGAAAAGGAATAGGAATTGCCGCAAAAGTTGTAGGCATCAAGGATTATGCCGATCTGGAGGATGCAAATATCGTTCTAGAAGAGGATGATTTAGTTGTTTTAGGATAGTTGAATATGTTAAAGGAGCATGATTGATTGATATGAGTCTTTATGTTTTGTTTAATTTATTAAAAACTACTTTCTATGTTTTGTTTAAAACATGTCGCGTTTGTGCTTTTGGCTTGATTGTTAACAATATATAACTTAGTTTTTTTGTGATGATATATTAGATAATGGTGATGTCATCTTTGATTTGTGCTAATTCTATTTCTTAAAATCAATGTGATAATTTGGATTTATTAAATGATTAAATACTACTTTTCTATTGAAAAAAGGTATAATATAGACATATAGAAGCAATGAAATAAAAATGCACAACTGTTTCATGCAATTTCTCATATATAGATACTATATGATATTATGATCAACCAGGACCAGCCTTTTATATGATATGTCCAAGAGATACATGTTACTAACATAAAGAAACGGTAAAAAGACAAACAGACTTGCAATTATGTGTTGTTCTTCGGCCAATAGGGGCTTGCACTTATAAACTAGTAAATCAAAAAATTTATTAACATATGCTTGATCTCCTCCGCAACATCTAGGAATGGTGTATAAAGTTTAAAACAAGTCATGAATGCAGAAATGCACATAGATTTCCTCTTACATATCCAAGAATCAAATTTTGATAAATTACACCAGTTACGTAGCGGACATGTGGCTTCCCCCATCTACACTAACAAATGCATCAGATATGTTGATTTACTGTTATGTTTATATTGCTTCCTTTGAGCTATAGAACAATAGACGAATCGATGCAAACTTAATAAACCAACTCTATTATGTGTATGAACCAAAGGAATATAAAAAAATTAGTTTTGAACTTAACCTTTACTCCAATAGTCATAGTTGTTTTTAGGTTCAGCAATTCAGCTAACCTTATGGAGCCTCCTTTGTTATCTTTGATGGAGATTATGGGGATATTTCTTGAGGATGTCAGGTTGGGTATATGCTTTGTCAGTGACCGAGGGTTGCAACCCAAACCTAAAAGTATAGCCTGCAATAGCCACAAGATAGCTCCAATTATTTGATCATGTTAGATATAAACTATTGGCTAGATCATTAGAAAAGTCACCGTGAAATCAAACTAATGCATAACTATAGAAGACGGCATATGGTCTCTACAAGTTGAGAAATTTTCTTTGCATATAAAATAAAGTTATTGTGAAATGGATCAATATGAAATGCAGAGGACATTTGTGCTTAAGCTAAACTCATGCTAATTATATGCTAACCACTTAGCAAAAACAACACCCAGTTGAAAGTAAAATATGAGTAGGAATGTTCTCATATAAATCGGAGGACGTTTTTTTAATGGAGAATGCAAAATGTATCATTTAACTTTTTGGAACATGAATATATAAATTTCCTATTGAGCATCACAAGTGCGTTACATGGTTCTACCATTCCACATACATTATTTTTGTCCTAAGATATATAGGCATGATGTGTATTTATTCTTGGAAAATGTTTTGATCATGTGTACCAAAAAATTAATAATTCAGTTAGCATTATTCATGTTCAAAAGGAGACAACAAAAAAGTACCAATTTCCATCAATTGGTTTTGAACGTAAGCAAGGCTTTCACTGACATTGCACAGCGTATATCATGCATAAGAATAATAGAAATTGCAAAATAGAACAATACATAGCAAATTGTTGTGTGGAGTAGTATAAATTATTAATCAATGAAGAAATTTTGGAATAGTACAGAACTTATACATAAAGTGAAACCAATGGAGCTTTTCTAAGAGGTCTTTTAATAACTTTTCTTATAAAAAATAATAATATACCTCTGGTTGGCAACAAAAATATCAAGGGTTGTTTTTCAAAAAAGAAAGAAAGAAATGTCAAGGGTTGTTATCGTCCTTTTATATTTTTTTCACATTCGTTGCATCCGTCTTAAAGAAATTTCTGAAGTCATCCCCCCCCCCCCTTTTTAATGCCTTTACACATAGCCTAGTAATCAAAACATTAGAGGAATTCATGATAGCTAAGAAGGTATGTAGTAGCATACAATAGAGACTAATACGTGCTGGTAATATTCAAAACTTCTATCCAGAAAAGATACTTATATTCCCTGTTTAGGCAGCCATATCTGCAATATTTTAAGAAAAGCATAAATATGGTTAAGGAAAATTAAACATCAGAGCTTGTATTGTCAGAAGATAATACAAAGAACGGCCAAAACCTTACACTAAAATTAGTGTAATTTGGACACTAGCCTACTACACAAATCTATTCAACACTTATAGGCAACTTATTTCCTGCTTTGAAGATATCGAAGAAAGTTAGTTTCAAGTCAGAATGGTCGTCCAGGTATTTCTATGTGCAGTAGGAGCATCACAAAAATAAATGCTCACTATACAATATTGGGTCAGAAGAAAAAAGTTAACCTAAGTAAGGATTCTTCTTTTCAAGTTTAATAAACAAATGCACAACAAATAAGATTATATCTTTTTTATACATACAAAATCAAATGATACAGTAGCAAGAAGGAACAAACTGCATTTTGTTTCAACATGTTCTTACATTTGGTGTTGTCTTCGATGTTGTTCAGGTATGTCCTTGATTCCCCACAAATGCCTTTGCATCAATGTTCAAATGCTCGAATCGGAACTCAATCGTTGGATTATCAATCCCAACCTCAAAACACCAAAAAAATTACCCAATCAATAAAAAAACAACAAACAAACAAAACTCAATTCCAAATCTAATCTTTACCGCTCCATTCGATTCCTGAGCTTTAGCAAGAACCTTTCATTATCCTCTTTCGCAGTCTGTACCAACCTCTCAACCAAATTTAAGAAATATGCATACACACAATTCTAAAAAACCAAATTTAAGAAATATGCACCAAAAAAATTGTTTGTTAGTCGCTCGGGAGGCATTCAAAATTCTAGTACAGACTTAGTAAAGCATTCTAAATTATGTTGGTTCCAGTAAGGTCCGAAGTGTTTGTTGGGTTGATTCAGTTTGGTTCCAGTATACTTTTACCTGGTATTTCTATCTTTAGGAAGAAAATTGAATTCCTATCAGGTTACACGTCGAAGTAGATTTGAAGTATCAGGTTAGAAGTCAAATTCAGCTCCCATCAGGTTGAAAGTCAAATTAGATTCTAAAATATAGCATGCTTATAGCTTAAAACTTCTATTAGTACAGAATCCAATTTCATGACTCCAAAATAAAACTTTCCCTTGTCACTCCACTTCTCAATTCACCTAAAACCAACTTCTTACCCAAGCCGCACTAAAAAATGAAGAGAATAAAAGGAAAGAAGAGCCAACGGAACATCAACTGTCATATATACAAGAAACAAAAAAGGACCCCTCTCTTACTATATAGATGCACAATTTTAACAGATGAAATAAAAATCAGATCGGTAAATTAGTAATTAAAAAAAGCCATAAAGCAAGAAACAAAAGTGATTTATTGGCAAATTAGAATTTGATCACATACTGGGTCTGCAAATAAATTAAACGGAAACGGCTGCACATCCTGAAGGGTCTCTGGGCCTCCAAGGTTCAGCAACAGCACTCCAACCTTCTCACGTGCAGTAGTCGAAGAAGCTCCAACCATGTTCTCATCAGAAGAGCACGCTTCAGAGGAGTAAGATGATTTCCCTAAAAATTTTCTATCTTTAGATGGAATATATAGAGACGATGCATTATAAGAGAGTGAGTGGTGGTGCTCTCTGTCTGAACTGTGAAATGCAGATACAATATCACATTTCGAAACCTGACTCCTATGAAATAACCTGGAAAAAGAAATAGAAATGACAATTCATGTTCATTGAATAAGTTGAAATGGAAGAATAAGTGAAAAGAATGATAAAATAAGTTTATTAAAAAAACATTTTTTTGCCTGATAATGACCTTCGCTTAATTGGCTTGTGACAAATCCCCGAGAGCTTGGTTTGGGGAGTTCCAGTGCCTAAGGCTACCATATCTCAAATAGATTTGCTCCAAACTGAGACCAGAAGAGAGAACACCTGAGCGAGAGGGGGAAAAAGTGTAATATTAGATGAATTACACATATTATTTGATAATTCATAGTATCTTACTGCCATATAATTCTAATAGTCGTTGGTATATACACGTACCCCTCGCATTTATTTTTGTAGTAGTAGCAAGTGCAACCAAATGAAAGCGAATGATCGATAGAGCCGATGACACGTAGGACATTGATTTGTACGTCTTCAACATTCTTCAAAATTTCTGTCAATTATTGATTTATACATCTCAACCTTTCGGTTGAGCACCAGAATTAAGAGCATTACATTATTGTTGTGGTCAAAACAATTCACATCTGTTGTATAATTTATTTTTATTTTTATTTTTATTTTTGACTTGTTTGCAATATTAGTTCTCTGTTGAGAATCACAGTGTAGTGTAGCAAGTATTAGCTTTAGCGATGTTAGTCATGTTTAAAACAAAAACAAGCAGAAATCATTAAGTTAGAAAAGAAAATGAACTAACCTGTATAAAACCAAGTAAATATCACTACTCAGATGACCAAGCCCTTTATAATATTGATTACAAGGACATAATTATTTGTTTATATTAGATAACAACAGCCGTCGCCACCTCCTAGCCCGCCTCCTAGCCGCCACCTACTGTGCCTACTACTAAGCTACTGATTTTATATACTATGAAGCACGGACACGCATAACATGAAGCCGTGTCGTGTCCGTGTCGGACACACGTGTCGAACACACGTATCCTACGTATTTTTTAGGATTTGCCTCGTGTCGGATGGCCGTGTCGGATCCGTGTCCGTGCTACATAGTATATATGTGGTGTGCCTAAAGCTGTAAGACTTGCTCTGATACCATGTTAAGTTGAAATTGAAGAACTTGATATTGATGTTGATTATCAGATCAGTTACAATATATATATATATATATATATATATATGATAATCAACATCAACAAACTCTTTTTAAAACTTATTTATAAAAAACGACCCATTTGCATCTTATTTGTCAAAACCGACTCAGTTTTAGCCATCTAGCTGAAACTGGGTCGGTTTTGACGAAAAATTATCCGAAACTTCACGGGTGTTGAAGTCCCGTGAAGTTTTTTACATAACAAAACTTCACGGGACTTCAAGTCCCGTGAAGTACTATGAAGTTTTGTTATGTAAAAAACTTCACCGGACTGCAAGTCCCCCGTGAAGTTTGGTATTTTTTTCGCCAAAACCGATCCAGCTCTTTTCCGGGTCTTTTCACTCAAAAGCCCAAAACCTGCCAGATCTCGTCGCCGCCGCTGGTCAGTCGTTCGTCGCCGCTCGTCGCCACTGTTTGTTCTCCACCGCCGCTCGACGAAGCAGCAGAACTCAACATCTACAGCAGCCACATGATCTCTCTCGCTCCCTCTCTCTCACAGAGGCGGCTTGGCCTCGACCTCCACCCTAAAACCGGCGAAGAGATCCGTTCAACTTCCTTGAGTCTTCTAGAAGACGAGATCCAGCGGTGGATTCGAGGCGTCACTCTCTCCGTTCGCGTCCACTTTCCCAGCGAGCGCCTCCTTTGCGATCGGATCTTCTCGAACCTTTCCTCGATAGCCGATCTCAACCCTCACCGAATCTTGTCGCGGATCGGCGATCCGGGTTCTCGATTTTGCCGACGCGATCGCGATCGAATCGAAGTCCCCAGAGCGGCTTGATGAGATTTTAAGGATCAGAGATTTGGTAGGAGGAGAGAGATCGTGAGACTGGCCTATTATCTAAGTCTAACCTTCAAGCCCATCTTCAGGCCATCCTTTATTCAAAAAAAAAGTTAATTCTCAACAAGGTATTCCACAACACTAGTATGTACCCCATGCCAAGCACGGTCCTCGCCTCTTTTCTACCATTGCACTTGGAACGCCCCTCCTCTTAGTTTTAAAAGGGTAAAATAGAATGAATAAAAGGGTTCAATTATAACCAATTTTGAAAGGGGAAACACTTTCAAAAAATAATAAAAATATTATTTGAGGGTTCAACTATAAGTAGTAAATTGAGAAAATTCGTTAGATAAAGGATAGAGCATTATGTTGCATTTACATGTAATTAAGTTGCAATTTTCTAATGTTTTTTTATCTCAATTTTATTTTTATACAAACTGATTCCTACAGCTAGCAACTATGAAGAATTTCAAATGAGTTGCATTTGAAAAATAGATGCCTAATAATATTGTATGGTGCAAATATAACAATAGTACTCCAACAACTCACACATAATGGCCTAATAAAACAATATAGCAACAAAACTTTACATTCAATATAACATATATTCATGAGTCAGTCACTTGAGTGACAACCAATCATGAATTTTTACGAATGAGTTATCTCTTGATGCATATTTTACTTCATCATACAAAATAATGCAAACTAACCTCTTAACTATATCGTGCCTTAAAGACAAACATTATAAAATCATATATTTATCATTAGGGAAAAAAAGAAACAAAGCCAGTAAAAAGAAGAGAAATAAGAGCAAAACCTGAAATAGAACTATTGCAAGCTTAAACGGGGTCTTAGATTATTTAGGCGAGGAAATTTCCTACTCCGAGATCTTCTTAACGACCTTCTCCATGACCTGAAAACCATAGAAGTTCTCTATCATTGATTCTAAGCGAAAAATTATAGAATATGATAATTGACCTGTCCAAAAAAATATTTATCAAATATTAAAATACACTACTATAAATCATCAGCTAAGTATAATACTCTTTAGTAATGTGCCTTTTCAAAGATTCGTTATTAATGTTAAAGAGAAATAAATAGAAAATGAACAAAATTTTGACAGAGGAAATCTTCAGATATGAGCACATATCAATAGTTCATTACTTTAGAGGAAATATTCAGATCTGAGCACATATCTGTATATTCTCTCGCCAACTGTGGCAGAAGAAATCTTCATTTTCTCCTCAATAAAAGCCCTCCAAAATTTCTAAAAATGATCCTTAACTGTTATTGACGAAATTTAGAAACTTTAGTTTTTATCTTTATGGTTATATCATCCCTAGCCATCATTAACCAAATCTAAAGATTAAATACCTACTCAAAACTGAAACCGAAATAGCACAATAAAGGTCAATCTTTTCAGTGCATAAATGTGTGAAAATATGTATTTAAAATTGAAAATTGAAAAGTGAAATTACTGTTTCATAACTATGATGAACCGAGTTGACCCTCCGATTCGATCCATCCATCATCATCTCTGACATAATCAATCTCCAATCCCTAACCCACGAACAAACAAAACCCATTAAAACTTAGCAACCAAATCTTCATTAAAAACAGCAAAAGAGATTACCTAAATCAAGTTTAAACATAAGGGGTAGGGATATGATTAGAATTAGGCACTATTAAGATTAGCTAAATCAAATTTAATCATTATAAATAGAAATTAGCATCTTCATCATGCTAAAAGAAGTTTTTACTATGTATGAATAGTGAATGATCCTCCTATAAGTATAGAGGAGTAGATCCAAGTGTAAAGCATCAAACAAACTTATTTCTCACAATACTCAATTTATCCTAAGATTGTGTTAGTCACATCATTAATAAATTAATATCTAATATCCCCTATCAAGTCTCTTCACAGCTTTGTGTGCATAAACTATCTCAATGTCAACAATTAGATTGTGTTCAATAGCAAAATCTATTGAGTTTATTTGATGCCACCCACACAATTAGATAGTACACGTTGAATTTGGTCTAATACTGGAGCCTTGTGCACTTTACATTATTTCTATATAATTTTCTCCTTGTCCTCCTCTTATTTCATAAATACTAAAACTTTATTGAATAAGTGAGCTTAAAATAAGGATATTTAACATTGATGAAGATGCTTGTATAAAAAGAAGAGTAACTTACAGAGGAAAGTTTGTTTAAGGTACCATCTATCTGCATAAAGTAGGCCTCTAAGAGCATCTCCAATTCTTCAATGCAAGGGTTGAAACCAATATAACTTCCATGGTTGTTCTCTGTCTCATTTTTAAAATTTTCATCTCTGAAGATATATGACATATTACACATTAGAAAATCAAACAGCATCAAGAATTAAATAATTACTAAAAACATAAGTTGTACCCAAAAAATCATCTCATAAGTTCTCAGCACTGTGCCTTGCGCTTTGAACTTACAAATTTGAATGAAAGTAATGCATCATGTGAGAACGAAGATTGACCTTTATCCATTGCCAATAATTCAACAACAAATGCAAGGGCCTAGCAATGTGCTTTTCCCTTTTCTTGGGTTGGATGCTATTTTTAACCATGCTAGTTATGTTTCTAGAATGATTGTCGTAGGATCAAGCTTTCCAGTACTGAATGTTCATCATCACATAAAATGCATGCTTCTTAGTCATCTTCTAATAATGTTCATAGGAAACTATATGTGAATCCACAACTAAATAATGCTCAAGTTGTTCTCCTGGAATTCTACGTGTTCACTTCCTTTCATATAAGCACAAATATATTCTTTATCCTGATTAGTATTCATGCACAATAACCTATTCAAAGATTTTTTATAAATTTCAATTTTATATTTTTACCAAATTTATCGAAGTATTGAACCGTATTGCTGACGTGGTTAGGTTAATAAAGTAGGGAATCAAGGTAAAATAGGTGCATATTGGATGTTTAGTGAACATAAGAAACTATTATTATGTTCATATTTCCATAAGGATACTCTTTATGTATGGAAATACATGTCCTGGTAATAAAAGTTTCATATGCCTATACAGTTCAACTAACATGGGAGCTGACCGTTTCATTACCGAATGGAATAATAAATTCTTGTGATCAACCCAAAAAGTTTGTCATAAAGACTTTGTTCTTAGTGTGTCCGTTTCTTTGTAAAATTTTGTCTCTATTTAAGCTGAAACGTGCATGGTGTGAATCATCATAATTTCTACTCTCTAGAGAAGGCATTTTATTGTGAACGCTTCCCCTCATGTTCATACAGAAAATTATATCAATTAAATGATAATTAATTTTTCTATAGGTAATGAACTCCAATTGCATGCATAGTCCAGGTCTAACAGGTCCTATGGTTTATTTAATTTAGATCTTAGGTCCACAAAGAAACAGCTCTTTTCGCCCTATATTTTAGTGACACGATTAGTGAGCAGAACTTCAAGAAAAAGTTCCAAATGATGCTTGCAATATCACAATTTGCCTAAAACATCTTCATTGCCACATAGATAATTAAATCTCTCCAAAAATCTAGGTATTTTACCTCTCTTCATCCATTTCAGAACCATCATTGTCAAGATCCCCTCTCGAAGACATCTCGCCAACTCAATTAGACATAAGCTTCTCCGTAAGGTACATCTCTGCCATATCCATGTCATCATCCAGTAGATGTTCAAGTTCATCCCTCACCTGTTAAGAGTACAAAGTAGTACCCAAAAAATGAGAAGAAAGTGAGTAGAAGTAGAGGACAGAGAAACAGGATTATGATGACATTGTGATTGTAGTTGCTCTTCCTTTAGAATAAGTGCACCTTAGGTAACCTTAGATCCACAATAGACCATCATCATCATGACTGACCAAAAGAAGTGGTAAATATATAGATCATGCATCAAAATGAAAAGTATACTACTTCCCTACAAATATGCATAACAATATAACATGTTGTAATAAATGTTGCATCAACACAGAAGCAATGCCTTTAAACACGTAGTGGCAAGATAACTCATTAAACAGGTTTCATTAGAGAAAAACAGAAAATCATTTTTCCTTTACATGTTCTTCAACTAAAATCTTTATCAATGTTTTCTCTCTCCTCTCCTTCAACCTTCTTACCCTACTAATTGTGAGACGTCAATCGAGTATAAGTATCTTAAATGAAAAAAAATTATATATATATAAGGCATTTAAAAATAAATCAAAAAAAAACTGTAACAAAAGATGAGCACTCACATGGGAAAAAAGCAATGTAAACATAATAAGCTCTCTTTCTCTGAATCCATCCTAAAAATTATATATGATTAGAGAATGAGCAACTAAGAACTTCCTCCTACTACTCCGATCTCCCCCAAATTCATTCTTGTTTCTTAAATTCTCAATTCTACCTCACATTGCTCTCATAAAGGTCTTTGCTTTCACTATCTTTTCCTTTATCATATGCCATTCGGGGTTCTTATTCACTCAATAGGCAAATTTAATATATAACTACCATCCCAGAAACTTAGCAAGGAATGTAAAACTTCCCAACTTTAATAGTATATAGAAACCATCAGCAATCAATGTAAAATTAAAGCACACAACTGATAAATAGTGTCACTTGCAAGAGAACAAAACCCTAATCTTCAACAATCATCACTGCAGATACAGTTAGAAACAAATCTAACCCTCCCTAACTCACTCAAGTTTCCCCTCTTGTATGTGCAAATACTATCTAACAAAGTCCTCCACCCCTAATTTCCTCAATTCAGCTCAAAAAAGAAAAAAAAAAGAAACTAATTCATCAAAATTAACTAAAAGGACTGAAACCCTAATTTCCAACAATTATAATTGCAGATTCAGTTAGAAACAATAGAACACCCGAACCAACTATTTTTTTCCCTCTGTGCATAGTCTCTAATGAAGCCCTAAATCACCAAAATTTCTTCAATTTCAGCAAATATCTAAGAAAATTACCAAACGAAAACAATAAAGAGCCAGAATCCCTAAAAAGAACCAAAAGCTTACCGTCTTCCACATCCTCGTCGGCTTCGAACGGGCCGAAATTTGCTTCCTAGATCCTGCGAGAAATTACCTTTCGATTCGAGGGAGGATCAGTGACGGCGGCCGGCGGCGGCGGGGATGGGAGGCTGGGCGGTGGTGGGCGTGGAGCTGGTCGTCGGCTTCGAGGCGGCGCGTTGTGGGTGGCGCGTGCGGTGTGGGTGCGCGATCGCTGGCCTTTTGAGAGTGGTGCGCGGGATTTGAGAGAAAGCGGGCAATTTCTGAGAGCAGATGTTGGTAGTATGAAGATTGAAAAGAATTTAGAGAGTGAGGCGTGCCGTGCGTGCGTGTGGTGTGCGGGCGGGTGGCGGGGGGACGGGTCGGGCCGGGGGGAGGCATTGTGCAGAGAGGTGGGCATTTTTGAATATGAAAAATTCCTCAAGGACCCAAAATATGGACCCAATTCAGAGGCGGACAAGTGCAGGCTGTCTTCTCTCCTATTTGGGCATAATGGAGTTGGCCATCATTAATGATGGCTAACTCATTATCCAATTAGAACGAGGGCAGACACCTCACTTGTCCCCTTTATTTCGCCGTCCCATATTTTGGGTCCCTGTAGCAAAGCATCTTTTGAAATCTTGAAGGAGTTGTGAGAGTGAGGGTGGGAGGTGAATCCTGAGAGATGGGGTAAATTGTCCATTGAATAATTTTACGTCTTTGGGGATATTTGAGTGGGGTAAATGGAATAAATGGATAATAAGATTAATTGGAGCCTTTGATTTGACAAAATAATTGTGGATAATTCATGTGGGATAATTGATGATGTGGCACCTTATTAAAATATAATTTTATCTATTAATTACTTCTAAATTAACTTATCCAATTGGTTTAGTATATTATTTAGTATATTATTATAATATAAATATTATTTTACTTTATATTAAAATATAATATATTGTACTATACTTACAAATTACTATTATTAATTATTATATTGTATTGTATTATATTATATTAGCATGCTATACTATATATAATAATTAATATAATATAATATCAATATATTTAATATAATATTTTAATAATATAATATTTAATATAATACATTATTTTATTTATACAAAAATATAATATGTTATACAATAATTACTAATTAACATTATATTAGTATGCTACATTATATAATAATTGATATAATATATGAATAATATATTTAATATAATACTTTAATAATATATTATTTAATTTAATATATTATAATATAGTATCATAGGATATAATGTACTAATTAACATTATATAATAATATATTACATAATATTATTAATATATGTTATTAAAATATTATATATATGTTATTAAAATATTAATATATGTTATTATATAATATTATTAATATATGTTATTAAAATATTATATAATATTATAATAAAACATTATACTATAATTACCATTATATAATATTATTAATATATTTTATTAAATTATGTTATTAAAATATTAATATATGTTATATTTTATATATCATGTCATATATTTATAATATAATTAGCATGTATTAGTTAAGTAATACAAAAATATTTTAAAATTATCCCAATTGCCTTCAAAGTGGAATAACATTGTTCCAATATGGAGGATGGGGTAAGTTTTACTATTAGGATAAAAATTTTGTATATGAGGGGTAATTTTATCCCAAGTGGTGTAATTGTCTCACTAGTGTTCTAAAAAACCAATAACACAAAAAGGTATTATCCTTGTATCATTGTCCCAATGAATAACACTTTAAAATAGAATCCCCAGAATTATCCCATTATCCCCCAAAATGTCTCAACCAATAATCCCCCCTAATAACGCGGTGAGAAGAGAGGGGAGAGGAAAGAGAATTACTATAGAATGAATAGTAATTCTTGTATCCTTCCGTTTGTATAGAGTAGTAGATTACCGACACCCATGTTGCTCAACACCTATTCGTATCCTATCATCTCAATTTCAACAAGCCTAAGCTTCCTATTCACCATTTGGGATACTGGCGAATTGTTTTTTTTTTCTTTATGGACTTCATGCATGTCGAGCTTCTCCTCAATGTTCTATTAAACATCGGTACGCCTCTTGGCATTCAATCGAGCTGCTCATTCATATCGGTGACCCTTTTAAAACCCATTGCCGTCACATTCGGAATTTCAGCTAAGACTCGGGTCTCTTTCTTTTATGCGAGATATCTTCTTCACGGCCTCAACAACAACTATTGACATTTTCCTCGCAACGAGCTTCTCCTCTTCACAGTCTCGACATTGACTATCAGTATCCTCTCCGTCGATGTACAATGATTTCTATCCCTCGTCGTTCGATCTTGTTGCCACTACAAATTTCTCTATTGATGTATAAGTGATACGGGTGTATCTTCTCTTCGGAACTTAGCGATCCTCATGGGAGCTTGAGGATAGATGATTCTCATGATAACATGAGAATAGAGGTGTCAAACAGTACAAGGGAACGCAGGAGGAAGCGTGGAACGAGATGACTAGCAGAAGAATCGAAGTATCCAGTTTTCAGCCTGTGAGTCGACTCATAACAGTCACGAGTCGACTCATCAGGTTGATTCGACTCATAACTGTCATGAGTCGACTCATCGCTGGTTTTTGAGTTTTGTCCAGTTTCTGACGAGTCGACTCATCTCAGTCATGAGTCGACTCATCGATGGTTTCCTGGTTCGTTTGGGTTTCTGTTCACACGAATTCCTGTTGGTTTTGGGTCTGGTTATTTACCAAATTGCCATCCACGTTTGTACACCTATATAAAGGATTGTTTTAGGGTTTCTAAACAATCAGAGAGTTTAATCAAGAGAGATTAAAAGTGTAATTGAGATTTGGAGAGCATGTTCTTCAATTCTAGAGTGAGATTGTGAGGGATTGTAAATTGCATACTCATAATCTAGAGAAGGTATTTTCCTTCGCCCAAAACCTGAGTTATTCTTGTGTTCTTATTGTTTTCTCCTCTACCCACCTTTGATAATTCCGCGATCAAAGGTGCTCGCACGGCAACTCGTATCAATAAGGATTACTATCCTTGTTGTTCATCTCGTCGACATTGAGTTCTTCTCCATCGATGCTCTAGAATTCCTATCCTACCCGATCGATCATACAGCCGTTGGGTTTCTCTTATCGATGCTCCTGGATTACATCATATATTATCGATTTTGTCACCACAGTTAAGACTCTTTCATCGACTCTCAGACGCATGTCTTTTGCAAATATCGGCTCTTCTTATCCAAACTCTTGGTGTTCGGTCCACCATTAGTTTGAAGGGATATAACAACAGTCGTCGCCGCCTGATGCGGCATAATTATGTACCAAAATTGCAAGTGCACAATTGATCAAGTTATAGTATAAAAAGTTATTGCAAGTGCACAATTGATCAAGTTATAGTATAAAAAGTTATCGATCCCACGAGGAAGGTGATTTTAAGAAATTATTAGAATCATTGATCAAGTTATAGTATAAAAAGTTATCGATCCCACGAGGAAGGTGATTTTAAGAAATTATTAGAATAGGTTCTTATGTTGTGTGCGTGATAAAATAAGATTAAAGAATATGTGTGATTATGATGAGTGATTGTTGTGAATATATACAAGAGACAATAAATTGAATTTTAGAGAAAAGAAATAAGAATCAAAGAATAAATGAAATCATAAGGCAAGAAAGAAGAATGAATAAAATCAAGAATTAAAATCAAGAATGAAAAGAAAATTTAAGAAAGTCAAGATGGAGGATTCAATTAAGATATGAGAAATCTAGAATTTAATCCACTACCTAATCTCAATTACAAAATACAAACTATTCTCTTTTTATCATATTTCAACTTAGATTTATTAAGCATAGACTATCAAACCATTTAAGGAAAGTATAACCTATCAAATTATCATCTAAGTCAAAATTACTATTCATGATAAGAACAACAACATGATAATAATCCTAGAATTCATAAGCATAACCTATCAAACCATTTAAGATAAGCATAGATTATCAAATTCTTCTTCTACCAATTAGTTCTCTAGTTAATTATCCTAAACATGAATATTTTAAGTGAAAGTGAATAATTCATACAATATAAAAGAAATTAGACTAGTTTCATATAATTCTAAGATTCCTACAAGAATTAATTTCACATCTTAAGAAATAAAAGCAAGAAGAAAAATAACTAATTACAAAAAAAAAAAAAAAAAATCTAAACTATGAACAAGAAATAAATCTAACTACAAAGAATTAAAATCTAAGTTACAAAATAAATTGTAAAAATTAAATTCAAGAAAATAAATCTACTCTACAAAATAAAGTACAAAAAGAAATAAAAAGACAAAAAAATAAATCTACACTACAAGCATGAATGTAAATCTAACTAATAAGCAATAATAAAGAAATTACTAAAAAGAAATAAAAGAGAAAAGAAATAGAGAAAAGAAATGCAAACCTTTAATTTGCTCTTCATCTCCATCCTCATCATTCAACAAAGAGGAGAAAAGACAAATTTAAATGGGAGAAAAAATTATTATTATTAATTACAACAAAAGTTATAATTTTTTTTGGAAGGTCTTCTCAATTAAGAGTAATCCTCCTATTCAAATGGAATTACAAATTTTTTCACACCTCTAACCCCTCACTCTCTACCCCTATTTATAGTAAACATCAGTGAATGAGAGCAATTGGATTGAAATCTTATCCAAAAATAACAAATTTTAGCCTTAGATTCGTAACAAACTGTACGTCCGTATCGATGCCGGCATCGATACGGGTATCTGCTGGCCTCACCGTATCGATGCTGGCATCGATACGGGTATCGATGCTGGCATCGATACGATACCCAGCCTTCTCCTTTTTCAGCCCGCAGCTTCCTCTTCTCCTTGGCTTTTGGGCTTGGGCTTTTGATATATTTTTCTTTTCTTCTTTTGGGCTTTGACATTTTTCCTTCTTTTGGTTTTGGCCTTTTGGATAATTTGGCAATTGATTTTCCAATGGGCTTTTTTGCTTCATTTCTTCATTAAATCAAGGGCTTTTTGTTAAGAGATGAGAGTTTTGAGATTTATTCTTCATTAACCTGCAATTAAAGATAAAAACAATTATTAGTGGTATATTTATTCATATAAAATAGATAATAAGGGTATAAAATTACAATAAAATATGATTATCAAACACCCCCACACCTAAACTTTTGCTAGTCCTCTAGCAAAGAAAGAAAAAGAAAATCCTAACTCACTTTCGCAGGAATCGTGATTGTATTTAGCGCTTACAACAAGCCTTTAAACCCCTAGGTTACCCTAGTGGATGAGTTGTAGTCTCGTGAGGGTTTGCAGTGAATATACTGATAATCATATTTTTATTACAATTTTATACCATCATTATTTATTTTATATGAATAAATATATCATTAATAATTGTTGTTAGATTAGTTTGCACATAATTGAATGAAAATATAAATAAATATTATTAAATGTAAAAACCCCTCAAAATCTCTCTTCTCTATTTTGTAGCATTTTAGAAGCCCATGAAGCAAAAGCTTAAAAGAGGAAAATGATAGAAGCCACAAAATCAAGCTCCTTTAAAGCCCAAAGCCCATCAACAAATGAAAATCAAATGGGAATCTCCAAGACCGGACTTGCTGCAGCTCTTTCCTTGCTGCAAAATTTTCTTCATTAGACCGATGCTGCATATTTGGATTTAATCTTCAATGGGCCAATGACTTGCTGCTGCAGACTTTGCTTGGACTTGAGGTGGAGTTGGAATGATCAATGGGCCGGACTTGGTTTTTGATTTTCAAAATCAAGGGAATTGATTTTCTTTTGAAAATCAAATAAATCAAAGGTGGAGATTGTTGCTTGGGGCTCAAGACAAATCCAATGGCTCATATTCATTGAAGATTACTATAAATAGGGGTAGAGAGTGAGGGGTTAGAGGTGTGAAAATTTTGTAAACTCCTTTTGGAGAGGAGGGCTACTCTTAATTGAGAAGGCCTTCCAAAAATTGTAACTTTAGTTGCAATTAATAAAAATAATTTTTTCCTCTTTAAATTTGTTCTTTCTCCTCTTGTTGAATGATGAGGATGGAGATGAAGAGCAATTTGAAGGTTTGCATTTCTTTTCTCTTTTATTTCTTTTTAGTAATTTCTTTATTATTGCTTATTAGTTAGATTTAAATTCATGCTTGTAGTGTAGATTTATTTTCTTGTCTTTTTTATTTCTTTTTGCACTTTAATTTGTAGAGTAGATTTATTTTTCTTGCATTTAATTTCTGCAATTTATTTTGTAGTTTAGATTTTTATTTTCTTTGTAGTTAGATTTATTTCTTGTTCATAGTTTAGATTTTTCTTTTCTTTTTATTTTTGTAATTAGTTCTTTTTCTTGTTTTTATTTCTTAAAGATGTGAATTTAATTCTTGTAGGAAGTTTAGAATTATATGAAACTAGTCTAATTTCCTTTATATTGTATGAATTATTCTCTTGCACTTAAAATGTTCATGTTTAGGATAATCAACTAGAGAACTAATCGGTAGAAGAAGAATTTGATAATCTATGCTTATCTTAAATGGTTTGATAGGTTATGCTTATGAATTCTAGGATTATTATCATGTTGTTGTTCTTATCATGAATAGTAATTTTAACTTAGATGATAATTTGATAGGTTACACTTTCCTTAAATGGTTTGATAATCTATGCTTAATAAATCTAAGTTGAAATATGATAAAAAGAGAATAGTTTATATTTTGTAATTGAAATTGGTTAGTGGATTATATTCTAGATTTCTTACCTCTTTTGAATCCTCCATCTTGACTTTCTTAAATTTTCTTTTCATTCTTAGTTTTATTTCTTGATTTTATTAATTCATATTTCTTGCCTCGTGATTTTATTTATTCTTTGATTCTTCTTTCTCTCCTCTAAAATTTAATTTATTATCTTTTGCATATATTCATAACAATCACTCATCACATTCACACTTATTCTTTATTCCTAATTGTCACGCACAAAATATAAGAACCATTTCTAATAATCTCTTAAAATCACCTTCCTCGTGGGATCGATATTTTTTATACTATAACTTGATAAATTATGCACTTGCAATTTTGGTACATAATTATGCCGCATCATATACCCATAAAATTCGGTCAATTTGCCAAGTTTAAATAAGTCAGTAAATAACAGATTTTCCTTGATATATTTAGACATTCTAATAGAAGTTAGTTAATAATCAAGAAAACGTTTTTATATATAACTCCAATATAAATCTCTTAGAAAATCTTTTCCATTATAGCAATACAAAACCAAGTCAAATCTTAGAGATTTAATTTAAAAGTTTTGAAAAGAACATGCTAACTCTTTGTTTTAAATAACTTTCAAGTCTCTTGATCAAAAATTATTTTTCAGGACCATATATACAAAACAACAATATATATAAAAAAATGGTTAGTGTTATATATATATATATTTTTTCTTCACTCTCTAATTCTTGGTGATTATTTTCTATTTTAACGGGCTTTCTAAGTGACCATTTAACGAGTTTTGGGCCAATGAATCCCAACCCAATTTGGCTTAGGTCATTAAGTACAGAGATACTCATTGGGCTTAATTACTCAGTCAACTTAGGCTTTATAAGATAGAATCACCTTGAATTTAAGAGTTTTTTTTTTCTTTGGTGCCCATTTTTCGCACTCTTCTTTTATAAGGTTAGTTTTTTTTAATATATATATATGTGTAAGTGTATATAGTCTGGAAAAAAATGTGTAAATCAAGATAACTTGAAAAAAATATTTTCAACTCTAAGTTAAGCATGCAAAAATTTTATTATTTTTAATTAAAAATCTAAGGTAAGACTTAAGTAAAGTATACTACTTAAAAAATCATTTCTTAAGAATTTTATTTAGAGTTATCATAAAAGGTAAACTTGAGTATGTCACTAACTAGGGATTAGAAAATTTAAAATCTATCAATTAGATTAATTATTACTTAACTCTATTAATTTGGCAAGTGACAATATTTTTATAATATTTTTTTTTAGAAAAAGGAAAAAAAATTACAAAAATGCAACTAAAAAGGTGAAATAAAGGGAAAAAATAACTAATTCCCACCCCCACACCTAAATTCTGCATTGTCCTCAATGCAAATTCGCTGATGCACAAAGTAAAGCAGATAAGACTTGAAGAACTTACATTTGTTCGGTCGACAATGATGATAAGGATCTGCAATTACTGTTAGTATGAGGATGAAGAAATCTAATAAGAGAGAAAAAATTGTAATTATTGTTTTTTTTATTTTATTTTATTTTATTTTATTTTCCTTTCCTTTTTATTTTTTTTATTTATTATTTTTTTATAGATAATGAGGTTCGTGAAGGACCAACACCTCTTCCTCTCCGAGTGTAGAAAATTCTAAAAATGGTTTCAGACGTTGACCATTTATTTTAAAAATGTTACCATTTTTAGGATGTTCTATCTCGACAGCCCCATGTGGAAAAACTTGTTTGACAAAAAATGGACCTGTCCATCTTGATCTCAATTTTCCAGGAAAAAGATGTAATTTTGAATTGTACAATAAAACTTTTTGTCCTGGAGAGAGTTTTTCGTAAAATTGATTTGTCATGAAAAATCTTGGTTTTCTCTTTGTAAATTTTTGAGTTTATGGTCATGAAAAATCTTGGTTTTCTCTTTGTAAATTTTTGAGTTTATGTATGTATCATTTCTAATTTCTTCTAACTTATTTATTTGGAGCAATCTGTTCTTACCTGCCGAGTCTGAGTCAAAATTCAACTGTTTTATTGCCCACATTGCTCGATGTTCCAACTCTACTGGTAGGTGACAAGCTTTTCTAAACACTAATCTGTATGGTGACATCCCCAAATTGGCCTTGAAAGCTGTTCTATATGCCCACAGAGCATCACATAATTTTACAGACCAATCTTTTCTGTTATGATTAACTATTTTTTCTAAGATTTGTTTGATCTATCTGTTTATGTCCTCTACTTGTCCACTGGTTTGGGGGTGATAAGGAGTTGACAATTTGCGTGTGATTGAATATTTCCTCATCAAAGCCTCAAAAGAACGGTTACAGAAATATGTACTGTTGTCACTGATGATCGCTCGGGGTACTCCAAACCGTGCAAAAATGTTCTCTTTCAAAAACTTGACAACAACATTGTTGTCATTAGTTTTGCAAGCTACTGCCTCAACCCATTTTGACATGTATTCAACGGCTACTAGAATGTAAACATTTCCAAAGAAATTTGGAAATGGTCCTATGAAATCGATACCCCACATATCAAAAAGTTCAACAGATAATATGGGTTGTAAAGGCATCATATTTCTCCTAGTGACCTTCCCTAAAAGCTGACAGCAGTTACAAGTTTTGCAAAACTCATATGAATCCTTGAAAAGAGTGGGCCAGTATAGCCCAGATTGGAGAACTTTTTTAGCTATTTTTCTCGGGCCAAAGTGGCCCCCACAGGCTTGCTCATGACAAAAGGATAGAACACTCCTAGTCTCTTCAGTGGGAACACACCTCCTAAAGATCTGATCAGGACAGTATTTGAACAGATATGGATCATCCCAGTAAAAGTATTTTACTTGGGAGAGAAAACGGGATCTATGCTGTTTGGACCAATGAGAAGGGATCTGGTTCATGACTATGTAGTTCACAATGTCGGCGAACCATGGAACAGATTGGATTTCTAGGAGTTGTTCATCCGGAAAATGTTCATTGATCGGGACGGTTGATGTTGGTGCATTTGGGAGTCGAGAGAGGTGATCTGCTACGGGGTTCTCTGTTCCCCTTCTGTCAAGAATTTGAATGTCAAACTCTTGAAGAAGGAGAATCCATCTAATGAGCCGTGCTTTAGCATCCTTTTTGGTCAAAAGATACTTTAGTGCGGCATGATTTGTGAAAACTTTGGTTAAGGAACCGATGAGATAGGACCGGAATTTTTCTAAGGCAAAGACTACAGCTAAAAACTCTTTTTCTGTGACAGAATAATTTTGCTGGGCATCATTCAGAGTCCTACTGGCGTAGTAGATCACATGCGGTTTTCCATCAAACCGTTGTCCTAAAACAGCACCAATAGCAGAATCAGATGCATCACACATCAGTTCAAAGGGTAAGGTCCAGTCCGGTGCATGAATGATAGGAGCTGTGGTTAGCTCCTTTTTCAGATATTCGAAAGCTTTGAGGCAGTCAGGAGAGAAGACAAATGATGTATCCTTGGCTAAGAGATTGGTCAAGGGTCTAGCAATTTTGCTGAAATCCTTGATAAAACGTCGGTAAAAACCAGCATGACCAAGAAACGATCTGACATCTTTGACTGTTTTGGGAGGAGGGAGATTTGAAATGAGATCTACCTTAGCTTTGTCCACTTCAATTCCCCTATTGAAAATTACATGTCCTAAGACAATGCCTTGTTTGACCATGAAATGATATTTCTCCCAATTGAGAGTCAGATTTTTCTCCCTACACCGTTCTAGGACCAGTTTAAGATGATGCAAACATTAGGAAAATGTGGATGATGCAAACATTAGGAAAATGTGTCACCAAAGATGGAAAAGTCGTCCATGAAAATTTCGAGAAATCGCTCTACCATATCAGAAAAAATACTGATCATGCAACGTTGGAATGTGGCAGGTGCATTACACAGCCCAAAAGGCATGCGTCGGTATGTGAATGTTCCATACGAGCAAGTGAAGGTGGTTTTCTCCTGATCTTCTGGAGCGATAGGGATTTGATTGTACCCTGAATATCCATCCAGGAAACAATAGAACTAGTGTCCTGCTAAACGCTCTAACATTTGGTCAATGAAAGGAAGAGGGAAGTGATCTTTCCGAGTGGCTAAGTTGAGTTTTCGGTAGTCAATGCAAACTCGCCATCCAGTTTGGATCCGAGTGGGAATCAGCTCATTAGCCTCATTTTGGATCACGGTGATCCCAGATTTCTTTGGAACAACTTGGACTGGACTCACCCATGAACTATCAGAAATGGGATAAATGATCCCATGATCGAGACATTTCAGAATGTCTTTCCTAACAGCTTCTTTCATCACTGGGTTTAACCTACGTTGAGCATCTCTAGTAGGTTTGGCATCATCTATCAAATGGATTCGGTGTTGAACAATGGTTGGACTAATCCCTTTGATATCAGCCATGGTCCATCCAATGGCTTCCTTATTCTCTCTTAAAACAGCTAAGAGAGCTTCCTTTTGACCGGTAGTCAACTCAGAAGAAATGATAACTGGTAAAGACTCGTTCTCCCCTAAGTAGGCATACTCTAGATTTTCGGGTAGAGGTTTGAGCTCTAACTTAGGGGGTTCCTCCACAGATGGGCGAAGCTGGACTCGGGGTTCTATCTCTAAAGGTTCTCGTTGCCAGCCAACAGCAAAAACATGATTGACCAGCGGTTCTATCTCAAGTTCGTCATCAGAAAGCTCCTCAATCATTAAATCAGATGCATTTGAATCAGACTCACACTCTCCCTCTTGTTGTTCACTGGATATTCCTTGAATGAAATTCACTTCCATGGGTTCATCAGATGGATCACTAGGCTGTCTCCCTAAGTTGAAGATATTGAGGTCAACAGTCATATTCCCAAAAGATAGTTTCATCTGATCGGTTCTACAATTTATCAAAGCATTTGAGGTGGCTAAGAACGATCTTCCTAGAATGACGGGGATTTGACTTTTAAGATTGGAAACGGGCTGCGTTTCCAAGACAATAAAATCAACAGGGAAAATGAACTCTCCAACAGGAAAAATGGACATCCTCTACCTCTCCTTTGGGAATTTTTACAGATCTATCAGCTAACTGTAGAGTTCATCTTGTCGGTTTAAGTTCTCCTACACCTAGCTGTTGATAGACTGAATAAGGAAGGAGGTTGACACTGGCTCCCAAGTCTAGAAGTGCCTTATCAATGTGAGTGTTACCTATGACGCATGGAATTGTGGGACAACCAGGGTCCTTATATTTTAACGGCATTGGTTTCGAAAAAATTTCATTGAGGTTGGCAGCTAAGAAGACTTTCTTGGGGACATTGGTGGTTCTTTTCTTAGTGCATAAGTCCTTCAAGAACTTTGCATAAGAGGGAATTTGTTCGATTGCATCTAGGAGAGGGATGTTGATCTTGACCTGTTTGAATGTTTCTAGGATTTTCTCAACCTGCGGGGAGTTTTTCCTGGGTTTGAGTCTATCTGGAAAGGGGGCAACGGGCCTATACCTATCTAGATCAGGCTCAATCTCAAGTTCAGCGTTTTGGTCATCGGAAGGAATTGCTTCATCGGAAGGAGTGTGTTGGATGGGAGAAGGGGTTTGATCCGGTGGCATTCTAACTTGATTGTCTATTTGTTTCCCTGATCTTAGAGTGTGAACTGCATTCACATGAGCTGGATGGGATGAACTGGATCCATTGTCTTTAGGGTTTGCAACAGGTTGACTTGAAAATTTTTCTTTTTCTCTCTCACTCACGGCAGTGGCTAGTTTCCCAAGTTGGGTTTCTAACCGGGCTATGGCTTGAGTGTTCAAGTTGAGCACTTGGCCGGTTGTTTGCATGAAGGAATTTAGAGTGGTGGATGACTGGGTCAACATGTTGATCGTTTGTCAAGTTGAGCACTTGGCCGGTTGTTTGCATGAAGGAATTTAGAGTGGTGGATGACTGGGTCAACATGTTGATCGTTTGTGTAGAAGCTTTGATCATAGCTTCTAAACCATTTTCTAAGACACTCAAACATTTGTCATGATCAGAATTTGACGGATTTGTAGGCTGGTGAGGATGAGGATGTTGGGTTGGAAAAACTGGGTTAGCTTGTTGAAAATTGTTTGGTGCGTTAAATGGAAGTGTATTTCCCCTAGGGAATTGTGGGTTAGACGCGGGAATGAAGTTTTGATTTCCGGGAGAGTTTCCTAGGTTCCAAGCAAAGTTAGGATGATTTCTCCAACCTGGATTGTAGGTTAGAAAAAATGGATCATTTCTAGGGCGTTGGAATGTAGCGTTCATCTGTTCTAAAGCATGGTTGTTTCCTAGGAGAGGGCATTCCTCTGAAACATGGGTAGAAGACTGACAGTTATGACATCCCGGGGCAGAAACATGATTGATTTGAGCTGGAGCTCGTTCCTTAACTTCTAAGGCTTCTAACCTCCGCATAATCGTCGCCATCTTTGCTTCAGAAGCAATGTTTGACTCCAGGGAAAGACCACTAGACTTAGACTGGGGAACTGATGAAACCCTGTCATCACAGTGTTTCCACTGCATTGTTTTCTCGGATAAACTCTCTAGAAATTCCCAAGCTTCATCTGCGTTTTTCCTCATAAAATCTCCCTGACACATCGATTCTAAAGATGTTTTTGAAGGATAGTCCAATCCTTCATATATGACTTGGCACAGTCGCCATTTTTCTAGACCGTGATGAGGACATTGGATTAAAAGATCTTTAAATCGGTCAAAATATTTTCAGAATGGCTCTCTCGGGACAATTTTGAAGTTTTGAATGTTGTTCCTAAGCTTTACTGTTTTATGAATAGGGAAAAATTTCTTAAGAAAAACGGTGACAAATTCCTCCCAAGTTGAGATAGAATTTATCGGTAAGCTGTACAGCCATTTTTTAGCTTTGTCATTAAGGTCAAATGGAATAAATCTGAGCTTAATTGCATCTTCGGTTAATTCTCTCATTTTAATCATAATACACACTTCCTCAAATTCCGAGATAAAAATATATGCATCTTCTGTTTTATTACCAAGGAATTTAGGAAGCATGTTTATGTAATACGGTCTAAGCTCGAAATTTGCTCCATTTACTTCGGGGAGTCTTATGCAAGATGGAATTGCATTTCTGGTGGGGTAACACATATCCTGAAGAACGGGTTGATTTGCCATTTCTTGAATTGGTTCAACACGGATTAAACGATGAGAATTATCCCGGATCCAAGTTTGCATACACCAAAACAATTTTTTTTTTCTTTTTAAGGAAAGAAAGAAAATTAGTTTTTTTATATGAAAAGATAAAGAAAAAGAAAAATCCTAACTAAAACAAATCAAAGCAATTACTTTTCAGTCAACTCTAATTCTAGGGTTTAGCCTAACTCAACTAGACCAGCTCCTAACCAAAAACTCTTACAGTAAAAAGATTAAAGTTTTACCCAGGTAGTTAGCCAGGTAAGGATAGTACTAGAGGGTGATCAAAGATCAATTAAGTACCCCTTTCCTTACAGAGCGCTTTACGCAACCCCTAAACCTTGCCTTAGACACCAACTAATCTGAGAAAACTTAAACCGGTTCACTTAAGGATTTCTTGTTCCTTATTGAGCTCGAATCCTTAGGGGCCAATGTCTAATGAGTTTTAGAATGCTTGGGTTTGTGAAGTGAGGAATTAGTGATTTGTGAGCTAAGGAAAGGGTGATGAAATCCCTTACCTTATCTTGATTAGGGGTTTTGCCCTTAAGAATGTTTTAAGTATGTGCCAAATCAAGTGCTACAATCACTTTGGTGAATTCCTACACTATATGAAATGCAACCCTAGAAATTAAAAGCGACTAAAAAGGATGGTAAAAAGAAAAATCTTTATATTTTTTATTAGGGTTAACAATCAAACAACTATGAGAAGGGGAAACATTGTTTGAGTTTATTATCTTGTTAGTTAATGTCCAAGTGAAAGATGGATTTTATTATGGTCAACAAAAATAATTTTTTTTTAAAATCCTAATTGTATCTAATTGTGAAGCTAACTAAATATGGTGGAATTGAAAATGCTAGAAAGAAGACTTACCCGAAAGCAATGCTCCAAATTCTTGATCTTCAATCCAAGATTTTCAAGCTCTAAGCGGTTCCTTCACAAGAAAAACACACTAGTTAAAGAACCAAAATAATAAAATCCTATTTTAGCACTCTCCCCGGCAACAGCGCCAAAAACTTGATGCGGCATAATTATGTACCAAAATTGTAAGTGCACAATTGATCAAGTTATAGTATAAAAAGTTATCGATCCCACGAGGAAGGTGATTTTAAGAGATTATTAGAATAGGTTCTTATGTTGTGTGCGTGACAAAATAGGATTAAAGAATAAGTGTGATTATGATGAGTGATTGTTGTGAATATATGCAAGAGACAATAAATTGAATTTTAGAGAAAAGAAATAAGAATCAAAGAATAAATGAAATCATAAGGCAAGAAAGAAGAATGAATAAAATCAAGAATGAAAAGAAAATTCAAGAAAGTCAAGATGGAGGATTCAATTAAGATATGAGAAATCTAGAATTTAATCCACTAGCTAATCTCAATTACAAAATACAAATTATTCTCTTTTTATCATACTAGGTAGAATGCACGTGCACTGCACATGATCAAATATCTTAATTATTTACTTTAAAGTTTATTTATTTACTATAACATGGTTATAAAAAAGTTTATAATTATCATAATATATTTATTTTTTCATATTTCCATGTGTAAAATCTTGTTAATTTAATATTTTGTCTTTCAGAGAAATAGTGATGTTTAAAACCTTAAAATATTATTGATTTAAGATTAATTAGTAATTTGAATGTATTCAGAGAAATAGTGATGTTTAAAACCTTAAAATATTATTGATTTAAGATTAATTAGTAATTTGAATGTATAATTTCAAAATATTAATGATAAGATTAATTAGTAATTTGAATGTATAATTTCAAAATATTAATGATGTAAGGGACCAATATGGAAAAAACTATTATTATTATTAAAGAAAATAAATTCTTGAATTCATCAAAAAAATTGTAGGTTTTATCCAATCATTGAGGATTTCGTTTAGCTATAAAAAAAATCACTTCCACCTATTGTTTCCTTCCACCTATTGTTTATCCGACGACCGAGTATTATATATATTCAAGATTTTTTTTCCAGAATTTTCTAAGTTAGAATGTGCAAATTCAATCAAGAAAGAAAACATAAACTATGTGATCAATTCCAAAATATGATATTGTAGTCTTCTTACATCTCAACAACTATTAATTTATCTGTCAAAACGACTACTCTCTAGTTTTTAAAAAGTATAAAATATACTTTGAGAATGATTTATACATATTATGCACTCATATTGAATGTATTTTAACAAAATAATTTCTATACATCCAATGTCAAACAATATCCAAAAAATTATGTTAAGGAATTAGAAGAATACAGTTTCCGCAACAATACTCATATCCGATCTATGAGCTTCATAAACTTATAAGAATGTGAGTAATATAAAATGATAACTTAATTTACTTTATCCAATAATTTATTATAAATCATGAAAGACAAGGGGAATCATAAGGATCACATACCTATCCGAAATAAAGATTAAGTTTCTCTTATAGATTTTTATAGCAAAAGATTTTTCAGAGTTGATGTATAGGATAAATTTAAGGACAAATAACACAAATCAATTCATTGAGTGATGGTCCTGTTATAGACTCTACTCTTATAAAATTGATGTCACTTGTGCCTTAATTTGTGCTTTAGGTTAAAGGTTGATTTTGAAAACCCCCCTCAACTGTGGGCACATGTCAACATCCCTAAAAAAAAAACGCTATTTGAATCTGAGTAAATCTCCATCAAGTTTTAGGTGTTTTGTAGGTGATCTATCTCAACATAAAAAAATTGATTTAACCCCCATGAACTTTTCTCACTAAAACCTAACCTCTCAAAACTAATATCATTGAGTCTTATCTATTATGTGATAAGTACTTGACTTGAAAAGATCAAAATATCCCTCAACCATAAAAGGATTACCTTGGTTTTTGCTAGATAAAAGAAAAGGAGGTGATATAGAGGGGAAAAATTGTAAATTGGTTGCTATCCTTTTATTACCGGTTGAGCGTTTCTTTTTAACTAAAAAATGGCTTTCTTCAAGAGGGTATTTTGTCCAAATCACATATTAAATTAACTATATTAATCGGGTTTCTTGATAAAAGTGTAAAAGATTATAGGAGTTTTTATGAGACATGCTATAGTTGAGGGGTGTTTTCTAAAATAGCACCAAAATTGAGAGGGGTTATCTATAACACCCCCATAATAAAGGGTATTTATTAAATTGAATTAGTTGAGTGGGTTTTTTGAGACAATCTCCATAGTTGAGACGGTTTTAAAAAACTTAATTCTTCTTTTAAATATAGCTTATTTATAATTTGTCCCTTAAAATTTTAATAATTTAATATTAGTCCATAAAATTATGAGCAATTTTAAAATTTTTAGGGAATAACATAGAATTATTGAATACTTAAAATCAAGAAACTAATATCTAAATAATTTTCGCATATTTGCTCTTATATGCATTGTATTAAACATCAGTTGATATATTGCTATATCAGCCGATATATCGGGTTAAAGACTTTATCTCGATAATATTTTATATTGTTTCTTTTATTTGGTGATTTTTTTGATACATCGAGCGTTATAAAAAATATGGCTGATCTATCCTTTTGAAGGTATCGAAATAATCATGTCATTTTTAATTTGATTGTGGGCTCGGGTTTGAATCATGTTTGGGAAACAAAATCGAAACCCCCCAAAACCCACAAAAGCCGCAATTCTTCTCCAAAATCTCTGCATTATCAACTCTTCAAACTCTTAAGCATATATCTCGATGCAAACTATTATGTTTAAAATTTATTAATATGTTAGATTACATATTACAATAGTATGTTATGTATGAATATTATCTCATATGACACCCAATATTATATACATATTCCCAATTTCTGTAATCTGATATCATAGATTTTATTTGTTCAATATTTATCTCATGTCCACCACCTTATAGTAGTCTTTCGAAAGCATATTCTAAAGTTTTCTAAGTAAAGTATATAATTTTAGGAAATAATTCAAAATTTTGAGACTTATTCAAAATATGGTGCTTTTTTAAGCATTGCATTTTGAACCTCCCTCCCTCTAAGGTTTAATACATTTGATTTAATTATTGTATGCGTAAAATTAGAAATCATATCTACTGCTCTATACTTAAAAGGGTACTATTCATGGTACAATAAATTCTTGTAGTATGAATAGTAAATTTACTCCGCATACTTAAAGAATGACCTAAAGATTTACTGTTCATGCTATAGTAATTTACTGTATCATGAATAGTATCCTTTTAAGTATAGAGCAGTAGACATGATTTCGAATTTTACGCATACAATAATCAAATCAAATGTATTAAACCTTAGAAGGAGGTAGGTTCAAAATGCAATGCTTAAAAAAGCACCATATTTTGAATAAGTCTCAAGATTTTAAATTATTTCCTAAAATTATATGCTTCGTTTAGAAAACTTTAGAATAGGCTTTTGAAGGACTACTATAAGGTTTTAATTTTTTGGATCCTCCTTTAAGTATAGAGGAGTAAATAAGCTAAGCATCTGGAGTCATATTGTATGATGAATATTAATTATCAATGGGATTATATATTTTTGTTTGTAGATAACAAAAGTTTCAAATTTTTTATAGGCGTAACTGAACTTAAATAACTTATAGTTTATCAAAATTATATTTATGTACCCCAACTTGTATTTTTCTACTCTTAAATATATTAATATTTTCTAAATTTTTATGTTTGTACCTTCTATCCTGTTACCTAAACATAAGAATGCTCTTTGTAATTTTTCTATATAAGTGTCATGGTATAATTTTAGGACAATTCTATGTTTTCTACTCTTTCCATATATACTTTATTAATATGCGATTATCTATTAAAATATTATTATAATTACTAATAATTAATATGATGTAAAGTTTTACAATAATGTTGGAAGTTTTAGGGACCAAATTATACAAACTTGAAGTGACATATAGTATAATTAATTAACAACAATAATTAATTTAGTTTAGTTAGTAATAGAATGTAATTTAAAAAACAGGGATAATATAGTCATTGTAAAGTTTTTTCACAACTCCCTCTTTTAAAAGGAGTATGATTTCAACTTAGATTTATTAAGCATAGACTATCAAACCATTTAAGGAAAATATAACCTATCAAATTATCATCTAAGTTAAAATTACTATTCATGATAAAAATAACAACAAGATAGTAATCCTAGAATTCATAAGCATAACCTATCAAACCATTTAAGATAAGAATAAATTATCAAATTCTTCTTCTACCGATTAGTTCTCTAGTTGATTATCCTAAACATGAATATTTTAAGTGAAAGAGAATAATTCATACAATATAAAAGAAATTAGACTAGTTTCATACAATTCTAAGATTCCTACAAGAATTAATTTCACATCTTAAGAAATAAAAGCAAGAAGAAAAATAACTAATTACAAAAAGAAAAAGAAAAGAAAAATCTAAACTATGAACAAGAAATAAATCTAACTACAAAGAATTAAAATCTAAATTACAAAATAAATTGCAAAAATTAAATGCAAAAAAATAAATATACTCTACAAAATAAAGTGCAAAAAGAAATAAAAAGACAAGAAAATAAATCTACACTACAAGCATGAATGTAAATCTAACTAATAAGCAATAATAAAGAAATTACTAAAAAGAAATAAAAGAGAAAAGAAATGCAAACCTTCAATTTGCTCTTCATCTCCATCCTCATCATTCAACAAAGAGGAGAAAAGACAAATTTAAAGGGGAGAAAAAATTATTATTATTAATTATAATAAAAGTTACAATTTTTTTGGAAGGCCTTCTCAATTAAGAGTAGCCCTCCTCTCCAAATAGAGTTACAAAATTTTTCACACCTCTAACCCCTCACTCTCTACCCCTATTTATAGTAAACATTAGTGAATGCGAGCCATTGGATTGAAATCTTATCCAAAAATAACAAATTTCAGCCTTAGATTCGTAACAAAATAATTTGAGAGATTAGAACTCTCATTTTTGTATAGGAAAATAAAAAAGTGGGATAATTTTGTACTATTATCCTAATTCTAGTTTTGTTAGAGTTCTACTTGACTAATACTGTAAAATTTTATTCTAGTTTTAGTTCTATGTGACTAACACCTTAAAAATTTATCCCACAGATTATCCCAGTTCCAATTTTTAAGTTCTAGGTGACTAACCCCTCCTAAAAGGGGATTGGACAAATAGAACTCAAAAGTAGAACTAGGATAATTTGTGGGATAAAATTTCATAGTGTTAGTCAATTAGAATTAAAATTAGAATAAAATTTTACTGTGTTAGCCAACTAGAACTCTAACAAAATTATAAGGGAAAATTGTGTCAAGGCCCCAAAATTTTAAAGGGGATGTGTGGAGGCCCCCCGTATTTTTTTTCGTGCCAAAGTCCCCAATACCCAACACTCTTGTGTTTCAGCCCCTTTTACGTTTCCCAGACCGAACTGAGAGCGGAAAAAACCGAAATCCCAAAACTGCCCCTTGCAGTTTCCCCCCAAAATCGACCTGGCTTCTCTCTCTTCTTCTTCGCTCTCCTCAAACCAAACCTCTTCTCATCTCGAGAACCCATTTTTAAAACCCAAATTCCCTCAATCTCCCAGGAAAACAAGAAAGGAAAATGGCCAAAAAAAAGTTAAGAAAAATGGGCCAGAAGCCTGAGGAAGAGAAGGGGGAAGGAGTCGACACCCAAACCGCAGGGCGTCGTCACCGGCGGCGGTCGGCGCGATTGACGAATGAGGAAACTCCCAAATTGGTCGCCTCAGCCTCTGCCGACGCAGTCATACCTCCGGCCGGTGGTTCTCCTCCGACATCCTCCTCCGACGAGGAGAGTAATGAGGCGACGGAAACCCTATTGAGCATGAAAAAGGGGCTAGAAAAGTGAGAGCGGAAGAGGAGACGCTCGCCGAAAGAAGAGTTCACTTCAAAGAAGAAGTAAGTTCCCAATCAATTTCTCCACTTTGAATTTAATTAATTTAATTGTGTGATTTGAATTTAAATGAGGTCTATGGGTTCTGTTTATGCGAAAATATTAGTCAGAAACTGGTTAGTGTTGTGTAGATCCTTACTTTTGGAGTATGATCTGTGCAATAGGAAATATAAGTTACTTTTGGAGTATGATCTGTGCAATAGGAAATATAAGTGTTCGGAAGAAATGCATGCCAATAATTCACATAGTTGTTGGTTAGTGGCTCTGCATGTCAATAATTCTCGTTTGGTGTGGACGTTTGCCCTTAGGTGTCAACTATTAGCTATTCATGTTAATAAATATTAACTTTTAATAAGTTAATGGCTGTATTGTTAACTGTCTCCTAATCCAAATCAACGTCTTGTTGTTTATGCAGTAAACGTGATGTTGTAGGTGATATCAGGCCTAGTGCACGTTTTGGATCGTATTATATATTCATGCATAAACTTCATTCAAAAATGAAGAATTGGCATTGGGATGCCTTAAAGGGCACTAACTTTGAACACTATGTGTTCTTCGGACCTCCTGCACGAGATCGACGTGCACTGGAGCATGTGCTCAGTCACTATGATGCTGAAACTGATGAATTCTCTTTTCCCGATCCCCGAATAGGGTCTCTAATTTCAGTCAAATTTGATGAAGAGTGGGTGCAAACTCACACGAGTTTTCCTATTGATGGGGAGTTGATCTATGAGAATAGAGACCCTCACAACCGGCTTTGGAGGGAGTACTTTGAAGATAAGAAAGAAATGTTGAAGGACAAGGAGAAGGCAAAGGCCAGGGCTACAGAAGAACCTGGTAGCATGAGGAAATATGTTGAAGAGTTACTGGAAACACTTGTTGAGTCAAGTGACGATAAGGACGTTGATGATTTTGTTCTTCTTCAGATATTGTACCAGTGTTCAATGATTTGGTGCCCGAACAGCTCGCAAGGCATTCCAAGATTGTTGTTTCAATATGTAGATAGCATTGAGAGAGTGAAGAACATTGCGTGGGGTAAATTTATTTTTGATGAGACGAATTCAATATGTAGATAGCATTGAGAGAGTGAAGAACATTGCGTGGGGTAAATTTATTTTTGATGAGACGAACAGAGGCATTCACATTGCCGTTGAAGGGTTGAGGAAGCCAGGGGTTACGTACGTACCTGGATGCATGCCGCTCATCCCTGTAAGTTGCATGTTCATATGTGGTTTAACATTTGTTTTATATTTAAAGAGTTTTGGCTACCGATATTAGATAATGTAACTTATGCAATTTTGAATGTTAACCAGTGTCGGTGAAAATTAACATGTTAAATTAAAAGTTAACATGGAGACCTTAAAGTTAACATGTTTAAGTGAAATATAACCAGTACTGATAAAAGTTAACTTATTATAGTGAAAGTTAGCTACGAAGAAATGAAGTTGCACAAGGAGTTTTGATGTGCAGGGAATTAATGATAAATAATTGTTGCCTCTATTTTGACAGCTATGGTTCTATGAGATGACATGCATTAGAAAACCTGCCCTAAACATCAGATGGAAGCCGCCGTTGACCAACTGGGTAAGGGTCGGAGGGACGTCTGGATCGATGAGGAGGGAGACAATTGTCTCCAAGGCAGAAAAAGCAACCATTAAGATTAAGGATAAACCTGATTCAACGAGTTTTGGGGGGGGGGGGGGATACCCTCAAAGGGAGCCCAGCGGGAAGAATATTAGTAGCGCTCGCCTTGGGAAGAAAAGGATCCTTGCTGTATCAGATAAGAGTAAAGCTATGGTGGTTTCATTGCCCAGAGTGAAGGAGAAGAAAGAAAACATAAAGGATGAGAAGCAAGCGAGGGTGAAGGGCAGACAAAATAGCTCATCCGTAGGATACGTAAACGTCAATCATCTTTTACTGATTTGCTAGCATATTTATGATGGTTGAATTTTGTAACTTACTGGTTATTTTTCCAGATTGTCTCCCAGCATATCAAGAACGCGCTTGACAAAGAAGATGAAATAGAGAAGTTGAGCCTTGATCAGCAAATTCAGTTCTGGAGGAATACAGCCAAATTAAACTGGAAATTGCTCCATGCCACAAAGCGTAGTAAGCGCCTTCAATGGGATGCTTGTTCTAAGGAGATACATAGGCTGAAAGGGAAATTGGAGTTTTACGAAGGAACTGCTGACCTGATTGATCCCCAGGACCTGAAGAAAAGTGTGGAGGAGATTATGTCCAAGAGTGATAGGCATACAAGGGTTGCACATGTGAAGAGGAAAAGAAGTGTTGACAACATTGGCAAGGGTGACGATGTCGATTGTTTCGATTATGACGATGTGTGCATTATTGGTAAGGAAGCCTCGCATATTGTGGAGGGTGTAGCACAAGCTGAGCAGGAGGTAGACAGTGTTGGCCAAGACAAGGATGAAGAGACTGGAGGGGAATATAAAGAGGAAGAGATGGAAGACAGAGAGCATGAGGAGAAAGAGGAGGAAGAGATGGAAGACAGAGAGCATGAGGAGAAAGAGGAAGATAAAGAGGACGAGAAAGAGGAAGATAAAGAGGATGAGAAATAGGAAGATAGAGAGCAAGCGCTGAGTGAGGGAGATAGAGAGCAAGAGAATAGAGAGGAGGATAGAGAGCAAGTACTGTTTGAACAGGAAGATAGAGAGCAGGAGAATAAACTTGTAGATTCAGCGGTATCTGAGAAAGTGGAAGTTAGAGAGGAGTACTTTGAAGTGGAAGTTAGAGAGCAGGAGATGAAAGTACATGAGAAAGAGGAAGAGCTACCGCAGATGTTTGAGGAAGAGAAGGAAGAAGAGAAGGGCAGTGCGGAGAAAGTGTCGGAGATGGGTATGGGGGAGAAGGACTCATTACAAGTTTATCGAAAGAGGTCGAAGAAAGTTATTTCGAAGGGAACAAGGGGACCAAGTACTAGAATCAGGACTCGTTCTCAGCTAGTCCAAACCCCTTTCACTGAGGAAAAGAAGAAGATAGCCCAACCAGAATTAATTACAATTTCACATCAGAAGGATGATGATAGGGAAAAAATCAGGTACTACTGCAAGCCTAGTGAATGCACGTGGGATTTTCAAAAAACCAAAAAAATCAAGAAGAAGGAGGAGGCTCTGTTGAAGTTGCTGAACGAGGGGATTCCTTTTGTTGATGATTTTAGCATACGCCTGGTTGATAGCAAAGGAACCTTTGTTCACAACTTTAGAATACCCCATCATGTAGCGGCAAAGCTCACTCTAAAGGAGAACAGATGGGTCTTAGAGTTTTGCAATCAGAAAGCTCATCAGTAAGTTCAATCCATGCGAACTCTGGTTTCTATATGCATGTTCATGTTAAAAGAAACATGTTAACTTATGCTCATTGATGTTAACTTATGCTATAACATGTTATTGTTCAATGTTATATGTTAAATTTTCCAGAATCAGGCTAACGTTTTATCATTTATGTTAATCTTTGTATCTTTCTGTCATATATCAGGTCATGTATTATTTTAAATACGTCAAATAGCAGTATTGATTCTATAGAGCTTCTCAACCTACTACGAGGGGGGCGTATTGACGACCATGCAAGTTTAATTGCCTCACTTATGCAATTTTTCCTCACAATTTGACAGGGTTGTTATGCAATCTAATGTGTGTCTTATGTATGTTCCGTTTTCAGGTGATGGAAGCTTTGATCGATAGAATAAGCTCATGGCTGGATAGGCCAGAAACGGTTCCCCTGAGCCATAAGTATGGGATTGTATCAGTCTTCTTCTGCGTAAGCTATCTACTTTACGATACTATGATTCTTTAACACGTGTTTACTCCCGGCATAACATTCCATTATACTTGGATTATACAGCACAACCTTTATGCAAACACTCCTGATTTCCCACACATATATACTTCATTTATACAAAAGCATATTGCTGCGAGGAAGAGTGTACTCCTTATCCCGCTTGTGCGTCAGGACCATTGGCATCTTGCTGAAGTCAGGTTGGATGAGGACGTTGTCAAGCATTACAGCTCAGCTACCCACGATGCATATATTGAACCGGTGAATAAAGTAATTGGCTTCATGGACCATATGAAGGCTGGTTTTGATCCAGACAATGTTTGGAGGAAGTTTAGATATGAGGGCGTCCCTTGCGAGCAACAATCTGGAATGTTAGTAATTTACAAACTTGAATTTAATTCTATTGCATCCCATAACACATATCTAACAGAACTGTTATTGCATCTCCGCGTTGCAGTTTTGATTGTGGGCTTTTCATTCCCTTATACATGAAGGCTATAATCAATGGGATTGATGCGATTCTGGTAAGTAATCCCGGAGATAATTCGGCCGTCTTGCGTGCCAGGCTTACAGCCAAACTTCTTGAGGAAGGATGGGAACAGAGACATCAAACGAAGATTGAAGCACATGGTGGGTGAAAGATGATTCTAACATTATGATGTAATTGAAACGGATTGTTATGGATATGTCCGATACTACCTGCTTGACATGCACTCTTTAATTTTGCTGTAAGCTAGTCAGTTTATGGAGGAGGTTAACTAGATTGGACAAAAGTTAACCACTTTCAGCAAAAGTTAACTAGTTACAACAAAAGTTAACCAGTGTAGGCGAAAGTTAACCAATTTCAGAAAAAGTTAACCAGATTCAGTAAACGTTAACTAGCTTCGCTGGAGGTTAACCAGCGCCAGAAATAGTTAACCAGTTACACTGGAAGTTAAACCTGCCGTTCTAAACCAAATTGTACAAAATTTAACATGTCAACCGCTCAGCTACCCACTTTGGATTAGATCAAACAGCTCTGAAAGCTAACCAATTCAGGGAAAAATTTACAAATTGATAGCCAATAAACTAACAAAACGAAGAGCGATTTTTAGACGATTCAGTGTTCCGCTATGAACTGCACATATATCAGTTCATTTTCAGCTTGCATATCACAATGTTTAAGCAAATTAGAACAACACAAAAACAACATAGAAAGCACGAACAAGTTTTCCATTTTCCAACTTCACGCTTAGACTGCTTCAATGCTTTCTTCAAATATTTTACCTTGGCTACTATCTCATCTTCAGCGGGTGCTTCTTGGTGAACAGTCATGTTCTCCTTCATTGCATTGACATTGTGAGCCCAAGCAAAAAACTTGCATTGCCTATTTGGGAACTTTGCACATCGCCAGAAGTATCTACCTTTGTTGCTCCCATTTTTGCACTGCTTGAGGGGAGTTGGAAGCTTGCAGAAACAACATGGCTCTTCTACTGATTGAGAGCCATCCTCGGTCTTCATCTTAGTCTCTAAATGAGCTATAAAGGGAGGGAGGGAACAAGAGATATGGTTTTACTTGAGCCTTGCATAACATTATATAAAGCAAATGGAACAAGTAGCTAGCCGTTGGAATATGTCTGTTGGAACAGTAAACCAACTAGCCGTTGAACAGTCACGTAGATTTGAGAGCTGACAGCAATTTAACCTCAAACAGTGGGCCTTTATGCTAACAAATTCAGCTAAAAGTAGTAGTAGTATAGAGATAGTTATATGTTAACATGTTTAAGTACAAAATTCAAAACCTCCTGCTGTCTGGCAGCAGAGCACAAAAATCTCCCATTAGTATAATGGAAACTTAAATACAACTTATATTTCTCTAGCGCCATTCCTCCTCTTCGTAAGCATGGCACACTAATCATGGATGGGCTCGTTACAAGTTGCTCGGTTGCGCCCTTCCCTCTTGCATCGACCACATTTGACAGGACGTTTCAAGATGGTTCTGTTGTTTATGCGTCTTGTTCTATTTCTTCCCCTCCTCTTCGTGGTAATTGGTGGAAAAATCTGGATTTCATCCCTGGGCACACTACGCATCTCATAATCTGGTATGGGATATAATATTTCATCGTAGCTCTTCTTAAACGCCTCTACGGACATGAACCAGTCACAATACTGATATACCTCTCTTTTCATATAAATGATGACTGCACAAGCATGCACACAAGGAATACGAGTTAAGTCCCAAGCACGGCAAGTGCATGTCCTCTTCCCCAAGTCAACGTGAGTGGTTCTCTGTGATTGCACTTCGAATATATCATCTCTAGATTGCTTAATCTCTAACGTAGATCCTCTTTCCATATGTTCTCTAACAATCTACTCAGCTTTAGGACAAAGATAGCTTGTCCACTTTTCAGCCATTATGCGTCTGTTGTTCATGCAAGTCATAATTTGCTTGCGGATATGCTCCACCATTTGCAGGATACGCAGCATTCGAGCTTCACGTATCCAGCTGTTAAAGAATTCTGCAACGTTAGAGGCTACATGACCATATCTGCAAACATCAAAATAAAACAAAGTCTCATTCAGCATCCAATATATAATAAGATTAACACGTAACCACCAAACTTTCCCTTTAGTAGGAAAAGTTAACATAATAACATGAAAGTTAACATATAGTGATAAACGATAACATATATCACCGATAGTTAACCTGCAAAAGGGGATATTCACTAGAAATGATTGAGGGCAGTACCTAATGCCAGGGAAGAAGGCATTCGCCCAATGCTCTGGCGAGTAGTTAATTACAATCTCATATGCAGCTGGAGACATCTCATATATATCCTTCATGTAGTCGTTCCATTCCGCAACAGTGTATTTATAGCAAGCTGATTGGAGCAAATTCCCCAAAACATGTGTGTCCTTTGCCTTCAATCCCAAATCCTTTAGCTTAGATCTAAAATTTTCAACCAGGTGCAGAACACATCTTGAGTGAATTGCTTCAGTAAAATATTCTCTCACCGCTTCTTGGATTCCCTTGTCGGCATCAGAAATAATAACCAGTTGATGGGGAGGATTATATGGGTCTGGCCTTTCGTACAGTATAGACCACAAGCCTTGCAGGAACCATCTCCAATTATCAACGTTTTCCTGATCACATATGCAATACGCAAGTGGAAATATCCCTTGGTCTCCATCATATGCTACAGCGCTCAGGAGCAGGCCTTTGTATCTATTTTTCAAGAAGGTCCCATCCAAAAATAATAGAGGTCTACTTTTTGTTGTGTAAAAGAGTCTTATAAAAAGGCTGTTTTCTTTGAATTTATTGTAATCGACCGAAGATATAATGAATTCCATGACAAAACCAACTTTTGACTCAAACAAGCTGGCGACCACAGTGGGAGCCAACGGTCTCGCTGCCGAGACCGTCGTGTCGCAGCCGATCAAGATTCCAGTTGAATCCATGGTCGAATACGAATTCGACCAGACCAAGTTTGAGGAATATCTCTCATCATCCTCTTCAAGATCTTCATTATCTCGCAAGTACAAGAGGATCTCACAATTGAGGAAGAGTTGCATGCCAAAGAAGGCACAAAATGAAGACTCTCGCTTGATTGTTGCTGAGAATTTCACTCGCAACACCTCTGCTCACAATGGCTCTTATCTAGTTGAAGAGTCATCGAATCAAAGCCCGCCGACATTGACAAAAAGAGCTCGTCAGAGACAGCGTCAGCGTCGTGCTCGTCAAATAGCTAAGGCATTTGAACAAACCGATGGAGTTCGTTATTATGCGGAGTTACCACGCGGACCTAGAGTCGAGGAGACATCGAGTGGTTCAGTTGTCTCAACAACCAATCACTCGTATCTCTGCTAAAATAACGACAGATGAATGGACTTTTGTCAAAAGGGTTCGTTCGACCCTCAAAGAACGTATACAAAAACGTCGTGCAAACGCTGTTCATGCCCGTGCTCTCTTACAACAAAGACGAGAAAGGAGGAAGGAAATGGTGACCAAAGAATCACCAAAACTCCGCCAAGTTTGGATTCTAAAGTCTGGACTTATGCCAAATCAGCATTCGGAGCCCGTTAAGACCCGACGTGCGACTCCTGACATAACCTTGGATCGCTCAAGGACAAAAATAAATTGTCCTGAGAATGCCAACAAGGTTTTATACTCCCAGAAGAAGACGCATTCACCAAATGATATCGTCATACCTGGGAGATCATACCAACAGACGATACGATTTTTTGGCAATCATACCGATGAATCGTATTATCAAGTTGAGGTTGTGAATAATTTTCGAAAGAGAGTTATTCGAGAGATAAACTCTCGTTGTTCCTGTGCACGACTCGTCAAAACAGCATTATCAGGATGTGATTGTTTCAAACAAGAAGCCATCCCACGAAGAGTCTCTGTATCGTCGAAGCCTAAGCCGAGACATTTCCGCGAGAGAAAATCAGCTGCTCAAGATGATGAATTCCCTGAAGTCACCATCAACATGACTGATAAAAGAAAGTCTAAACGGTATTCGAGTGACTCAAATCCCGACTTTTCTCCGAAAGGAAAAGTCAATCCAAGAATTGCTCAAAGGATGTCTCGACTCCAATTAGGAGCCATCAGACGCAGAGACTATAAGAGAATGCAAGAAGGAATGTCCTCGGAGGATGAATTCTCGGACACTTATTCTGCAATCGCTTCTGATGATACCAGAGAAGTACTCATGATCACCTCTGATCAATTTGCTCAAATACTTCAGGAAGCGCTAACAAAGCAACGTGAAGAAATTAGAGCTGAGATAAAGACAGAGATGGGGTTAGCTATTCAACAAATGAGAGAGTTGCTAACTCAACAACCTCAACTTCCTGAGTCCAATCAGCAAGCTGAATCCAGCCACCACACTCGGAATGTTCTAGATGACAGTGATCCAGAGGTGGATGAAGTCATTATGGCTGACACACCTCCCAATGGCAATAACGCTGGGGGTGGTTTAACGGATCCTCCCAATAACGATATTGGGGGTGGTTCAATAGCACCTCTCACTGGGGGTGGTCCAATTATCTTTACTCGACATCATTCAGAAAGAAATGAAGACGATGACGGGAAAATGCAAAAACTTGAAGACAAAATCAATGCTTTGATGACGGCTCAAGAAGTTAAGAAGACGGGTATTCCATGTCCTTATCCGAGGGAATGGGATTCAATACCATACCCGACCAAATTCAATCTGATTAACTTCACACCGTTTGAGGGGAAGAGTTCGCCGATTCAACACTTGATTTATTTCAAGTCTCATTTGGGCATAATCTCTGGAAACGAGGCCTTAATGATCCGGTCATTCGTTGGCACCCTTCGTGGGCCCGCCTTCGATTGGTACCGACGGCTCAAGCCAGGGAGCATCAATTGCTGGGATGACATGGAAAGTTTGTTCCTCAGCAACTTCTTCGATGATGACACCGAAGTGTCAATCGGAACTCTTTTGGATGAGAAGCAAAAAGACGGAGAGTCAGTCGACAATTTTGTCAAGCGTTTCCGTAACATGGCGATGAATTGCAGAGATCCTATTACAGAGGAGTTCATCCTGCAAACATGTCACAATAACCTCTCCATCGATGTCCTGGAAGCTCTGGGGGTCGTGCCATCCACAACTTGGAAGGAGTTAAAATCTCGGGGTGAACAAGCTGAGCACTTTCTTAAAAGAAAGAAAGCTGAGAGAGGCCAACCAATGACATCTGCAATCATTGAGAATGCGACTCTCGATCCGAGGTTTCAAAAGGAATATTCTTTCGAAGATGATGAAGCTCCAGCCATCTTGGAATACCTCCTCGCTAATGACAAAATCGAGCTACCACCTATTAAAGATCAGGATGGTGCTAAAATGATTATGGATCCAAATTACTGTGCGTACCACAGAAGGGTTCTTCATCCCACTGAGATTTGCTTTGGACTCAAAAACAAGATCCAAGCCCTAATTGACTCCGGCGTCATAACGACGAAAGAAGTCGAGTAAAGACGACCATAAAACTCCATTGGGTACACGAGTATAAACTGTTTCCCCTCACTCCGAAAAGTATACGAGTATAAACTGCTCCTTAATACTCCAACAGGTATATGAGTCTAAACTATTTCCTTTCTTTCACGGGAAGTTCCTGAAGAATGCCATGCATGGTACTTTTAAGGATAACCCGATCATATAGCTAAACATAATGATAAACTCAGTTTCACAAGAAAAAGCTGGGGGTGGATGGTTCATGTAACGGAAGTTCCCGAAAGAATGCTATATGTAATTTTCTTAGGAATAACCCGATCATTACAAACAAAGTGTTAAACACTACATCCCCACGGTGATTTCCGAATATTCATTTGCTGAGATGAGATTCGATCACTTCGTTGGATCAATCTTCCCTCTCAAACCCTCCTTTGGTCAAACCTTTAAACAGTTAGGACCAAAGCCAAAATCCCCTCTCGATTCGTTCCATGAACGAGAGGTCCACAAATTGAACGATCAAACCTTTAAACAGTTAGGATCGTCTCAAATCCCCATCTTGGTCAAACCTTTAAACAGTTAGGACCAAAGCCAAAATCCCCTCTCGATTCGTTCCATGAACGAGAGGTCCACAAATTGAACGATCAAACCTTTAAACAGTTAGGATCGTCTCAAATTCCCATCTTGGTCAAACCTTTAAACAGTTAGGACCAAAGCCAAAATCCCCTCTCGATTCGTTCCATGAACGAGAGGTCCACAAATTGAACGATCAAACCTTTAAACAGTTAGGATCGTCTCAAAACTCCAACTTGGTCAAACCTTACTACAGTTAGGACCAAAACCAAAATCCCCTTTCGATTCCTTCCATGAACGAGAGGTCCAGCTTCGATTTGTGCAATCAAAACTATAAAAGTTAAGATTGCTTCCAATCTCAATTGATCAAACCTTATTCAGATTCTCTGAATAGAAATCCCAATTTAAATTTCCTTTGTACCAGGAGATAGAATATAAAATTCTTCCTCTCCGATTCCGGGTTCATCTCTACCAACAAACAAGAGACCAGGAGATAGAATATAAAATTCTTCCTCTCCATCATCGGGTTTATCTCTACCAACAAACAAGAGACCAGGAGATAGAATATAAAATTCTTCCTCTCCATCATCGGGTTCATCTCTACCAACAAACAAGAGACCAGGAGATAGAATATAAAATTCTTCCTCTCCATCATCGGGTTCATCTCTACCAACAAACAAGAGACCAGGAGATAGAATATAAAATTCTTCCTCTCCATCATCGGGTTCATCTCTACCAACAAACAAGAGACCAGGAGATAGAATATAAAATTCTTCCTCTCCATCATCGGGTTCATCTCTACCAACAAACAAGAGACCAGGAGATAGAATATAAAATTCTTCCTCTCCATCATCGGGTTCATCTCTACCAACAAACAAGAGACCAGGAGATAGAATATAAAATTCTTCCTCTCCATCATCGGGTTCATCTCTACCAACAAACAAGAGACCAGGAGATAGAATATAAAATTCTTCCTCTCCATCATCGGGTTCATCTCTACCAACAAACAAGAGACCAGGAGATAGAATATAAAATTCTTCCTCTCCATCATCGGGTTCATCTCTACCAACAAACAAGAGACCAGGAGATAGAATATAAAATTCTTCCTCTCCGATTTCGGGTTCATCTCTACCAACAAACAAGAGACCAGAATACTCCAATAGGTATACGAGTCTAAACTATTTCCCTAATCTCAACAGGAAGTTTCTGGAGAATATTACTCAGAATATTCTTAAGAATAACCTGAATACTCCAAATAGGTACACGAGTCTAAACTGTTTTCCTACCCTCAACAGGAAGTTTCTGGAGAATATCAGTTAAAATATTCTTGAGAATAACCTGACTACCCCTAAACGGGTATATGCAGTGTCAACTTGACGACAAGAGCTGATTTCACAAGTACAAGTTCCAGCTTTAATTCAAGATCTCTACAATGGACAAGCGATAAACGCGATGCCGGGAAGAATCTTAACTATTCTACAAAGCACTGAATAGATTGAGAGACAAAGAGATCAAAAGTTGAAGCCACCTACGGGTTCCTCTACACGATCTACTCAACCAAGCATTGAAAGGATCGTAAGTAAGATCTATCTTATCCAAAGCATCCCAGAACTCCTCTATAAAAGATTGAGTCTGGAATACTTTGGAGGGGGTATCTGTAGGCGTCAAAAAATGCTGAAAGATATCCAAATACAGCTCAAGAGGAAATCATCCAAAAAGGCAAAAAAAAACACAAGTCTTTACTGTCTCGCACGCGAGACAGACTTGACTGTCTCGCCGTGCGAGACAGACTTGACTGTCTCGCCGCGCGAGACAGTCTTTACTGTCTCGCCGTGCGAGACAGTCTTTACTGTCTCGCGGGCAAGACAGACTTTTACTGTCTCGCCCACGCGAGACAGTATGTAACGGGAAGTTCCCGGAAGAATGTTAAATGTAATATTCTTAGGGATAACCCCGATCATTATGAACAAAGTGATAAACACTAAACTCCTACTATGACTTCCGAATACTCTTTTGCTGAGATGAGATTCGATCACTTCTTTAGATCAATCTTCCCTCACAAAACTCCCACTTGGTCAAACCTTTAAACAGTTAGGACCAAAGCCAAATTCTCTCTCGATTCCTTCCATGAACGAGAGGTCCACAAATTGAACGATCAAACCTTTAAACAGTTAGGATCGTCTCAAATTCCCATCTTGGTCAAACCTTTAAACAGTTAGGACCAAAACCAAAATCCCCTCTTGATTCCTTCCATGAACAAGAGGTCCACCTTTGATTTGCGCAATCAAACCTATAAAAGTTAGGATTGCTTCCAATCTCAATTCATCAAACCTTATTCAGATTCTCTGAATAGAAATCCCACTTCAAATTTCCTTTGTACCAAGAGATAGAATATAAAATTCTTCCTCTCCGATTCCGGGTTTATCTCTACCAACAAACAAGAGACCAGGAGATAGAATATAAAATTCTTCCTCTCCGATTCTGGGTTTATCTCTACCAACAAACAAGAGACCAGGAGATAGAATATAAAATTCTTCCTCTCCATCATCGGGTTCATCTCTACCAACAAAAAAGAGACCATAGTACTCCAATAGGTACACGGGTCTAAACTGTTTCCCTAATCTCAACAGGAAGTTTCTGGAGAATATCACTCAGAATATTCTTAAGAATAACCTGAATACTCCAAATAGGTATACGAGTCTAAACTGTTTTCCTACCCTCAAAAGGAAGTTTCTGGAGAATATCTATTCTTAAGAATAACCTGACTACCCCCAAACGGGTATATGCAGTATCAACTTGATGACAAGAGCTGATTTCACAAGTACAAATTCCAGCTTTAATTCAAGATCTCGACAACGGTCAAGCGATAAACGCGACGCCGGAAGAATCTTAGCTATTCTACAAAGTACTGAATAGATTGAGAGACAAAGAGGTCAAGAGTTGAAGCCATCTACGGGTTCCTCTACACGATCTACTCAACCAAGCATGGAAGGGATCGTAAGCAAGACTTATCTTATCCAAAGTATCCCAGAACTCCTCTATAAAAGAATGAGTCTGGAATACTTTGGAGGGGGTATCTGTAGGCGTCAAAAAATGCTGAAAGATATCCAAATACAGCTCAAGAGGAAATCATCCAAAAAGGCAAAAGAACACAAGTATAGACTGTCTCACAGGCGAGACAGTCTTTACTGTCTCACCTGGCGAGACAGTCTTTACTGTCTCGCCCGGCGAGACAGACTTTTACTGTCTCGCCCAGGCGAGACAGTTTTCACTGTCTCGCCCCCGCGAGACAGTTTTCACTGTCTCGCCCCCGCGAGACAGT
>NC_033799.1:11829665-11897681 GCF_001876935.1 Asparagus officinalis | reverse complement strand
TGCGAGACAGTATTTACTGTCTCGCCGTGCGAGACAGAATTTACTGTCTCGCACACGAGACAGTTATCAGTGGTTCAAGAAACTATTTTACAACCGTCGACACGTGGCCACAAACTGTTCAAGAACGTGGGAAACGTCGTGGGCGAGAATCAAGTGAATAACTGCCAGAATAACGGAGTTTGAAACATGGGAAGGCAGTTAAAACGAAAACTGCCTGCGGTTACTGTTTCCGAGACAGTATTTACTGTCTCGCGGGTCGAGACAGCAAACACTGTCTCCGAGACAGCAAACACTGTCTCGCCCGTCGAGACAGCAAAAGCTGTCTCGCGAACCTGTTTTCTGCCAACTGTTCTTGGAGGTTATAAATACCCTCCTAAGGCCATTTTTCCAGGGGGCTGATCATTGTGAGTACTTCAGAGCAATCCAGAGCAATCCAGAGCAGAGAGAGAGCAGAGGTGCTGATCTTACGGCCAATCCTTGATAATCAGGCTTTGACTTGATTTCAAGAAGAACGACTATCTTACATCGATAAGATATCGTTTCAATTTCTCACTTCGATAAACGAAGTCAGAATCATAAACCCCTCACGGTTCAATCAGAATCTGTGATTTGGTGGTCCACGAGTCAAAGCGCTCCCGGCACAGGCAAAGATCCCACGAAAGCAGTGATCCAAACAACGATCCTGCGTTTATTTTCTCAAGAGTTGTAATTTTCTTTTTGTTGTGTAAAAGAGTCTTATAAAAAGGCTGTTTTCTTTGAATTTATTGTAATCGACCGAAGATATAATGAATTCGACAACAAAACCGACTTTTGGCGAAAACAGTAGTTAATTACAATCTCATATGCAGCTGGAGACATCTCATATATATCCTTCATGTAGTCGTTCCCTTCCGCAACAATGTATTTATAGCAAGCTGATTGGAGCAAATTCCCCAAAACATGTGTGTCCTTTGCCTTCAATCCCAAAGCCTTTAGCTTAGATCTAAAATTTTCAACCAGGTGCAGAACACATCTTGAGTGAATTGCTTCAGGAAAATATTCTCTCACCGCTTCTTGGATTCCCTTGTCGGCATCAGAAATAATAACCAGTTGATGGGGAGGATTGTATGGGTCTGGCCTTTCGTACAGTATAGACCACAAGCCTTGCAGGAACCATCTCCAATTATCAACGTTTTCCTGATCACATATGCAATACGCAAGTGGAAATATCCCTTGGTCTCTATCATATGCTACAGCGCTCAGGAGCAGGCCTTTGTATCTATCTTTCAAGAAGGTCTCATCCAAAAATAATAGAGGTCTACACTCATTTAAGAAACCAACGATGCAAGCAGCATAACATATAACAGTCTTTTGAACCTTCCTTCATTCTGGTCAATGCAAATGTAGCTTCCTGGATTTGTTTCCTTCACCTTTTGCTCATACCTGTACAACAGTGTGACCACATTACACATAAATGTAATACATTGGAACATAAGGGTAATGTATATTAACATGTAAGAGCTGACAATTTTCCATGAAACATAACAGTCCACTGTGACAGCTGAAATATAAATTTATGAAAATACTATAAATATGGAAACATCTAAGGAAATATATTGCACGATAAATTTATACATTTAAACAGATAACTATAAAATTTACCATCTTAATTGATCGTAAGACTCATAACTATCACCGTACATAGCCTCCTGTGCTCTTTCTTTGCCCCACCATATCTTACTGTATTCAAGTTTCAATCTATATCGAGTGAGGAACTCCTTTTGCACATCCTTTGGACGGATTTCAGGTCGAACCTTTAAGACAAGTCGCAATTGTTCTGCTACGAATCTACAAGATGCCCGTGATTGTCCTGACAAGTTAGTATGTTGTCTGCAACTATGTTCATTCACAAACCTTTTGATTTTAATTCTTTTTTCATTTTTTACAGGGGATGCAAACAGCATCCAAGGGCATCCATACGTCTCCTTATATCGACAAATAACTCGGATACGTTTAGGTTCATTCTTTACAAAGTCGTAGTCAAACTTTTTCGCCATGGAATAGTATTGCAACGCTAGTCTCAAATCATTAACAGTTTCAAATTGTTGGCCCTTTTCAGTTAATGTTGTGTGCCAACAGTCTGGAATGCTGTAAGTTTTACTGATAATATCATCAGCTCTCATTACAATCTCACCAGACAGGCAATCATTTGGGATTCTCTCTGAATTGGAAGCATTTCCGCCAGAAGGGGGATGACAATATTCTTCATTCAAAGAGGCATCACTGCTGCAAAAATTAATCAGCCAGTGATATAAACTTTACACTAGAGTATAAAACTATCTTATAATGTTTAAAACTAACCATTTTCGTATAAATTAATTAAAGAGCAGTGGAATTTAACAGACAATTTACATAGTTAACTCGTTACGCTGAAAGTTAACATGCTCACATGAAAGTTAACATGTTCAATTGAAGATTAACATGTGAAAATATTGTCATCAAACATGCACTTCATGATAGGAAGAATATAGCAATAACGTCACACGACACCGTGCACGTCGAGCAATTGGAAACCGTTGGGGGTTGTTGACAGTTATGACGATAATTAATTTGTTAACTTGAAGGGATTCAAAGCTCATAACGGGATTCCAAAAGATGAAGTTAAAAAACACTTAAAATGTTATGCGGCTTTGCCTTAAAGCCTGAAATCAGTATGTTCACGTCACACAAAGCTAAATGTTATAAAGAGTCATTAATTACTTACATTCCACCAATAACTTTCTTGTTTATTTCAGAACTGGAACACTCTTTATTAACAGCACTATTAACAACAGCGAGCATGTGAATCTCTGTACAACCGACATTTCGATTGTACTCCAACATGCACTTCAAGTCATCTTCGTTGTCAACCAAAAAAGTTAAGTTGGGGTGCCTCTCAGATTTATATACCAAGGATAAAGCTTCTTCAGGTACTTTCATTCTTTCAGCCACATCAAATTTCAGTTCATAAAACCGTGTTGTCGAGCAGAGCTTCATAAATATGGCCTTCTCGCCTAAAGACACCATACAAATCAAGTCATCGGCGGCCATTGGGAGTGGTTGAGAGTTATGAAGACAATTATGAGGAGTAATGGAGGGGATTTAAAGCTCAGAACGGTTGTTGACAGATGAAGGGAAAAAACCCTGATTTCATAAATGGGAGAATGAGAGAAAAAATTACCCGAATTTATATCCCATTAATATGGAGCTGAAGCGGACCAGTAATGGAGGGAACCCGCCTTTTTCCCCCCCGCTTTCCGCCGTCTCTTCGCCTTAACTGCGATGGGAGAGATCGTCGATCATTGATGGCTGCCTGTAGCCGGTTCCCAGTGAGAGACGAGGGCATTTCGGGTCTTTTTGCCTAAATACGCGGAGCATACATATAAAAGAGGGCTAAAGGGGCTGGACCACACGAATAACGCATTTTTAGGGCGGCAGCCCAAGGGGAATAATTGGTGGGGCTGGGCCACTTCAAGGACACGATTTTGGGGCCTGAACACAATTTTCCCAAATTATAATTGTACAAAATTATTCCACTTTTTTTATTTTTCTATACAAAAATGGAAGTTCTAGTCTCTCAAATTATCCTAAGTTTTAGCTTGGAACTAGATGGTAAAAAAAATAGAACTCCTATGTATTTTATTAATTTTTTATATTTCTTTTTTTCTTTACATCTTTCCTACTATGATCATCACCATAATTAGATCATGCCATTAGATTAGATATTGTCTCCTCTTAGTCATCTCTGATATTTTTTTTATCTAATATTATAATTATATAACTAATTTAACAGTAAAGATCGCATCAATCTAGAATTTATTAAACAATAAAATTAAGAAATGAGGGAAAAACATTTGGTATCTCAATATTCATTATACAAGTGAAACCTTTTCTAAATAAGAACTTTTGCACAATTGTCAATTGGAAAGAATAAAAATACGCTTCAAACTTTTGAGATAGAGATTTCTTTCAAACCTTTTTATTTTTTATTTTTGGCGAGCCTCCAACTTTTTAGAGTATATAAATGCTGTGAAAAACAAAGTAGCGTATAGGTGCGAACTGAGTGAAAGTGTAAGGCGATAAAGTATTATTTAGCCCTTCAACTATTTTGTCTTCCTAACAACCAGTGGGCGTTTTCATGGACCAGTCATCCGTGACGTGGATAATTAATGGGCCATGAAATCAATCAAAGCCCAATTAAACAGAAGTAGAAATTATATGCGAAAAAGTCCATTAAAGATCACTCTTCTCCATTCTCAAACACATCGTCCTCTTCTTCCCCCAAATTGAGGAGAGAGAAACCCTAGGCGATGGCAATGGCCAGCTTGGCGAGGCGCAAAGCCTGCAATCTCCTGTGCCCTAACTCAAAGGTCTGGTCCCAATTTCAAGTTTAGACTCTCGAATTGCTGCTCTTTTTTTGGCTTTTTAGTGATTTGGATTCGTTTAAATCTTGTCAATAGTAGCTTCGAGTTGTTGATTTTGGGATCTGATAAGTATGAATCGGTGGGATCGGAGAGATAGGGGATTCTGTAATTAGGGTTTTTTTTATAGATTTATTATTATTATTATTATTATTATTATAGATTTTTGTTTGGAGATGGTTGCTTTTGAGCTTGAAGAGGGGGAAGTTTTGATCTTTGAGAAGAAATTTGTTTACTTAGTTGGATACTTTGTGCTTTTCTAGTTCGCTGACTGAGAGTTTTAAGATTTTGGAGTGTGAGTTCAGTAGTAGATCATATGTTTCGTGCTAATATACTCTAAAAATATTACTTAGTAGATCATATGTTTCGTGCTAATATTACTTTGTGCTTTTGAGCTGGATACTTTGTGCTTTTCTAGTTACCCTCTTTAGTTCATGAATAAGAATGCTTTTTTTGAGTGTTTCTCTTCAAATCATTTCTTGAATGGGGATTCCTTCTTCTTCTTTTCCTACTTAAAGGTCTTTCTTCCTTTCCTGCTCATCGCTTCCACCTTCATATAAATTTTCATTGCGTGTGTTTTCCTTCCTGACAATTTGCTTTGTTGTCAATGCTTCTGCTTTTAGTAATCAATTAATATTGCGCACCTAAAATCCATCCATCTATTGTTACCTTTAGAGGTAAATATTACTTACTTAGTAAAGGTGTTTTGAGACTTGTTTTTTGGCTTATTGACAGACAACTCTCAAATCATCATCTTATAAGCCTTTCCTTGTTAGATGAGGTCCCCTGTTGCGCGAACTTTGTTTGTATTTGGGGAATATAGGAGTTAGATGGAATCTAGTTCGTTGGCGTTCTACTTCATTTTCAAGAACTAAAGGAGCTTGATTACATCCCCTAGGTGTTGTTTATGTGCAACTTGGTGCATCAACCATAGAAGAGGCTGTACTTATTTTATTCTACCCATGTAGTACGCCTACTCATTATATCTTTGACCTGAGCCACAAGTGACCTACAGTTGAAGATCAAATTCCTGAGGCTTATGACATTTCCTTGGAGAGATTTTTAACCTGAACAAGTAACAACAAGGACCCTTCATCCCAAATTTTCAGGCTGGCTACATAAATTCTCGTTCTCCGTTTATCTCTTTTGAGGGTCCTCTCCTTCAAATTAAAATATAACTTTAACTATGAACAAGCTTGTAACCAACATTTTCCACATGCTAACACCATATTGATCAGTCCTCTCTTTGTAACCTCACTTAAAGCAACATCTTCATATGGTTACAGTCCTTTGTTATATTTATCTTATTAATGGCATGAGAGGGTCATACTTAATGTGTATGCTCGTGGTGAGATTTGGCAAGTCTTATAACATTCTATCATGCTCATCCTCATGTAACTCCTTGAATTGGTGAAATTTCACTCAGGGAGTCAGAGGACACTCTGCACAAGAGCCCTTTGTTAAAGTCCAGAAGGTTAATTCTTTCTGCTGGAAACATACACTATATAATTTAGGGTTAATTGCAGATAGACCCCTGTTCTATTGCCAAATTGAACTTCTTGCCCCTCTAGCTCTATTGTTGCAGGTAGACCCCCTGAAAGAGTATCGTTCAGATAGGTCACCTGAATGAAAATCTATTGTTGCAGATAGACATTCGGAAAAGAGTGAAATTTCACTCGGTGGTCAATCTGCAACAACAGGGCTACAGGGGTAGTAAGTTATATCCGCTGTAGTACAGACACGAGACCCTATGATTTATGTTCATGCAACTTGTGAGCAACCTTTCAAATGTTTTCCTTGAGCAACGCCCAAACATGTGAACTGAGTCCATCATTCATATGCTCATCCCTTTAATATTCAGTATTTATTTATCCAAGACATCATCATTTCAGAGTAACCCATTGCACATTCTTTACCATGCCAACAGAGTCACTCATTCATACGTGCATCCCTTTAATGCTTAGAACAGTCTTATTTATTGAAAACATCATTAACTCATAGAGTAACTTACTAAGCACTCTTTATTACTCACCTTATTCATACCATGATAAAAATTTGTAATTTTCTGTGGCATTCAGAACGTTTCGAATTTATATTTACCTATGCAATCCAAGGAAGTTTCTGATTTTAATCACTAACTAAATTAAATGACTATTCATGAATTCACATTGGATTAGAAACTAGAGCTATTTATTCATTGTTGTTCTCCATCTTGATGCAGATCCTGATATGCAGAAGCAGATCGAGAATACCCTTTCCATTGGACACATATCTTATGAAGTTCATTTATCTGTATGTTTGTGACTATCTTGCTTCTGTTTCTTATGTATTTTAGTTTTGAAAATTCATTATATAACCAGTTGTTTTCAAGGCATAAGGTTAATTCTGAGAACTTATATTATCCATTGCAGGCCTAATATCCAGACATATGGGAGCAAGCTGTTTTGGCAATTAAGAGGGAAGGCTACAGTATAAAGTGCAATGGCCCGCGTGGAGTTGTTGTTGCAGAGAAGTTCCAATCAACTACTACTGTATGGTTTTTTGCAAGATGTGGAATCGCTTATAGATGCTATTACTGTGTTACAGCTTGTCATAAATTGGTTAAATTTCAAAGTCATCGTTTCTGTGTCAGTGTCTATGCAACTATAGAATATATTATAAAATAGTATTCATTTTTATCACCTTTTAGAATTTATTTACTCCAATGTGCTGTGCTTTCAAAAGATATTTGGACCCTTTGTTGATGCATCAAACATTCTTCTGCAGATTACAATTCCTTATGGCCATCCCATGGAGTTCTCAATTCAATGTGCTAATGGTGATGAGTATCTCTTAAGGGAAAAAGATAGTAGCTACTAGCTGGTAAGTGCGTATTCACTTGCTATTTTTAGGTCTTATCATTATTCAAGGCTGCTATGTTTATAATGGTATTAGGATTTTTCAGGAGCTAATTGTAGATGTTCTTACCCTCATGTTAATAACTTAAATGCATGACTAGATACTTTATTTTTAGTTTCTCTAACTTGTTCTGAGTAAGTGTATGCTTATCTGTTTCTTCTGTTGCACTTTTATGCCTGATTTGACAGGTTTCGGGATACCATTGTGCTTACTATGAGATTATTCAAGAAGATGGTATGTTTGCTCTAACCTACTCAAAATTTTCTATTATATCTTCACCATTGTCCAGACAATGAAAATTCATGCGACTTGCTTCTTTTTCTGGACTCTCTTCCTTGTCATCAGAGGATTTGTTTGTCATCGGTGTTGTCTTTTTGACTATCTAGTCAGCATTGCTATATTTTAGTTCATGTTACTTTTAGTATGTTATCCTCTTTGTTTGAGGTACCAATTTCATTATCGAGTTTTGCCTGATTAACCGTGAAGTTAGACACAGATGGTATCAGATGCATTTTTCTTCTCATGTCATGGTTGACTGTGACCCAAGGGTTTGTTCCCTAAAGTAATGTTTATAATGCTAGGAAGCAGAGATATGTTTCAGCTGTATGTTCTTTCAGGGCGTTACCTAATGCAAGAGGACACCCACTCTGGAAAAATGCAATACATAGTTCGTATATTATGCGTAATGAGATGGTTTAATTTCTCTAGATCATTCTTACCACCTGATCTCCATTTAGTCACCACTATGCAGCTTGCTGCTCTTACTGCCCTGTTCTGTTTTTGTTTCTTCTTCTTTAGTTTTTACGCTACTGGTAAGATACAACCTGGGGCACAAAAGAGAAATCTGATGATCTATAATGAAATCTGATGAGTTCTGAAAGCAATATTTAGAAGCTAAAGAAATCTGAACACAGTACTGAAATGTCTGAGAACTCCTGGGTATTACTATATGCTAGCGTTAAAACTGTGCGCAAAATTTTAGGAAGAGTGCAGACAAGAAGTGTGACTTCCTTACTCGAATTTTAATTAAATTTAAAACTGAGCAAGTTCTTGTCGTGGGTTTCATGTCCAAATTATTAGTGTTCTCTTCGCCTTCTATCTGTTTCTTAATCTGTGTGGTCAGTTACTTGCTGTTGGTGTGAATTGCAGAGATTCTAATTAAGGCCAGTTCCATCATTTGTTTGTTCTATAGAACAGTACCGTCCCATGCATATTAAACTGTGTTGTCTGGTGACATTCTTTTTCTGCTGTAATCATCATGTTACTGATAATATGGCTGATATTACACTAGCAACATATTTATATTTCTAATGAATATTTCGTTTTTTAATAAGCTGCAATGCATATTATACACTGGATATCAAAATTGGACATGTATTTTTTGTGCCCTTTGGCTAAAAGACAGATATTTTGCTGCAGGCAATAGAAAAGAGGAAAGGGAGAAAAAAGGGCCTCTTCTTCAAATCCTAGTCCTTGCCATTACGAAGGATGGTGATGTATATAATTCTAGAATTTAATACATTTCTGCAGATGTACATTAGATGTAGAGGTCTTCTCCATTATTCTAATCTCAGCTGTAAAGATCTCTACCAATTTTTCTCGAAGGAGAGATCATCTTAACTTCTTCTGTCCCCAGCACAATTCTGTAAAGATCTCTACCAATTTTTCTCGAAGGAGAGATCATCTTAACTTCTTCTGTCCCCAGCACAATTCTACCTGTTTGCAGTACATTTTCCAACTGTTCTTGTTCTGTACATCTCTTAGCTTCCTGCTTAGGCTTTAAATGGACAGATGCTGGATGATATCAAATATTATCGAGCCAATTTGATGAAGTCATAAATTAAAATGCAAAGGTTGAGCTGTTAGCTGAATAGCAATTATTATTATTATTATTTATTTTTGTATTTTTTGTTTTTTTATTTTTCTTGGTTGGTGCTTCCAATTTGCTATTGGTTTGCAGTTCACATTACACTGGATTAAATATGGATCTATATTGTGATATCAATTTTGACTATATTTGAATCTGAGCAAGTTCTTAATGCCAGCTTTTGTTCATTTGCATCATCAGGTTTTCCTTGTTGCTTAATCCATGGACTGACTGGATCTGCTGATAGTTGTCTGAGCTCATTCAAATTGATTGCATGATTTATCATTTGTGAAGGGGTCGGGATAAACTTGCCTAATGCCTCATTGTATTATTAGTAGTGCAACGACACGATTTTAACTCGAATGGTTTCCAGATTATGTTTCTTTTCTTCTGTGTGTGGGTGGATTGGTGGGTGATTTTTATCTCCTTTCTTTTTTTGGACGGGTTGGGGGTGGGGGGGTGGGGTAGGTACATTACGCTGATATGCATCTGCCATCCAGTAATGTTTTTGCTTGCTGGAACCGTTAAAGATCATATGGTGCGAACGTTATAGTGCTGGATTTGGTATTGTTAGTGTGTACTTTGGTATCATATAGCATTAGACATTTCTACTTGGTAATCATATATTATTTGACAAGATCTATTGATCTTTAACGGTTCGTGTTTGGAGGTATTAAGCTTGTTCTGTCAAGAGGATTGTATTAATCTCACCAAACGCTTTCACTGGTAATTCTTGACCCCATTTTCTAGTTTTGGTTCTAGGCATAGCCCTCGCAAAATAACTCGGGGGAATTGACAGTCAGGAAATCTCAAGGACGGATGACTTGGATCTGCATAAAGATTAATACTTTGGTATTTTCTCCAAATTTCCTTATAATTCTTAAAACTATTAGTTACGAGTAACAAAGGGAACATATTTCTGTCACCGCTTTGGCTATATAAAGAAATCTTGTTGGTAGAATTAAAACAGTTTATATGACTTTCGCTTCATGACAAAAAAAATACGCGTAGTGATATATTCTCCCATCCATTATCATTCTTAAAAGAAAACATAGCGAAGATAAACGAAGACAATAATCCTTCTTATCTAAGAGCCATGACAAACTGAGTTTTTTGCTTAATCAAAGCAACATAATTTATGTGCTTTCAATTTTAATTGGGAAAAAAAACACTTCAAACTTTTTGAGAGAGATTCCTCTCAAACTCCCTTTTTGGCGAGCCTATCTGCTATGTTGAGGGGGTGATTTTGTAAATCACCCCTCAACTCATCTGGGATTGGCTTCCAAACCCTATTTACCCAAGTTATTTTTTCCCTGTCACTCCCCCAGGATTCTCATCACCTTCTCCATCGCCTGCAGCTGAACTCTTCATCATTTGACAGATATTATGAAAGTTGAGGTCTTTAGACTTCAAATTTATAGCATATAACATTTCCGAATACTCTGGACATAGACATCAGTAAAATGATTATCCAAATCTTTTCTGGGTCTTAATTCATTCATATACAAATGATTATCCAAAGCATTTCTCTCAAGGGAATGTCAATAAAAAATACATCAATATAGCTTCAACACAAAGAATGTACAAGTAATGGAATGAATATTACAGTTGTCCAAACTTTACTGAATCTTAATTCATTCATCTTGCATTTCACTAAATTAATGCAAAGCGCATGTACTTTTTTTTTGTAATCATACGAACTCAAAGAACACATACAATTATCTGCGGATTGAAGTAAAATTCTTGGTACATTTGAGCTGAAAATGCACCTCGTCGTGAAGGTACTAGAAGGTGACAGATAAAATATGCTAATCTCTGTATTCAATGCAAGTACCGTTTCAAAAATCACGTGTAAACAAAATAAAAATTCCAGGAAAATTTTCAAACCGACCAATTCCTGTCATTAACTGGAAATCTGCAGCAAGTAAATGATCGAATAAGTGATAACACACATTTATGGATGCCCATGCGAATACTGAGGAGTTTGATACAGGGAGAATTGTGCATGAATCAGTCTTTATCTAGTTTTGGGTTTATTATAGTCACATTAATTGTTACTGTAATTAAATGTTAAATGTGTGGATTTGAGTAATAAATAGGCTGACCATAAATAAGCGGGTATGTTTTACCCATTTACTCTTTTATGGTCCATTTAACATTTTCTAAATGGACGGGTTTTTACCCGCCCATTTAATAAACGTGTCACACATTTATCTATTTACTCATTTATAGCCCATTTAACATTTTCTAAATGGACGGGTTTTTACCCGCCCATTTAATAAACGGGTCACACATTTACCAATTTAACAATAGTAGTTATGTATATAATATTTTTTGAGGTGTTTTTGTAAATTTTTAGGGGGTCTTTTTGCAAACTATTGGAGGCTTTTTGTAAACTTTTGGGGACTTTTTGCAAACTATTGTGGGCTTTTCGCAAACTATTGGGGGCATTTTTTTTTGCAAAGATAGGAACATAAACAAAGAGGAACAAACAAAGGCAGACAAGTTCATGACTGAACCATTTACAAGCTTGGATAAAAGTACAGACCTCACACATTTGCAAAATTAATACATAACAAAAAATAGTGCCAACATATCATGACCTTTGAACCTGAGACAAGGTATCCATAACAAAATATTAATACACATTTTATGCTGAAACACATTAATAAAGACTGCACAAGAAACTAAAAAAAATACAAATTGCTCCTTTGGTATATCATTTGCTCAATATGTTTCCACTGAATTATATTCATCATACCCTTTATCCTCTCTTGAATCAGACTGTAGAGGTGCCTCTGAGCTCGTCAATCTGACTGATGAGTTAATATATTGAGGCACAAGACCCTACAACAACCATGCAACTGCTCCGTGTCTCAAGAAAGCTCCAACCTGTACAAAATGAATAAGGTGAATTACTTGCATACTTCAGATAAAACTATTAGCATCTCGTGTATGTAAGATGTAGTAACTCTAGTCTCCAAATTAAACTAATAATGCGTATTTCCCCCCCTTCAGCGGGCAAACTTTAAAAACTTAGCTTCATATACAAAAGTACCTATATGAAACAATTCATGAGATTGGGTCCAGAAGTAGTTTAGTATCAATAAACTAGTGTCTGACTCTGGTAACTGCCACTAACAATAGCATGTAATGCTTTAGAAGTTCTACGTACTTACATACTTAACAATTAAAAGTGTCCACCAACAGTATCGCAAGTTGACACAAATTTTAATAGAGAAAGACTAGGATTGTAAATATTCATTTTTATATCAAATCTATATTCAGCGTTGCTTGCTAAAAGAGGATCAGAGTGAAGTCAACCAAACATGAAATTTGATCAATATTAAAGTGTAGAAAATGGAGGAAACTTTTCTGAAATAAGTAGGGCAACAAATGGCGTTGCAAAAACCCCCAAAGCCATCAAAATTCTCCACTCCCTTAATTCCCTCAAACCCTAACGTCGCCTCAACGCCTCAAGACGTCTAATTACCTCCAAATCTCAGCACAAGATCAACGGAAGAATCGAAGATGAAGAGGGGGTGGAGCGGTAGAGGAAAGGGCATATTATTGGCAACCCCTCAGTTTTTAATGTTAGTTAATAATCTTAAATACTGATAATCAGAACATAAAAGGGCAAAATAAGAATAAATAGATAGAAATATAGGATAAAACTATAATTAAGCAAGTTGAAAGGGGTAAAATGGACATGCAAAAGTTTTGTCACTTGTTTTCTCTTTTAGAAATAGTATAGATATAGATTTATGACCAATTAATCCAAACACCTAGAATCATAAAAGTTCGCTAATCCTAAACAAATAGAGACCCCTTCATTTGTTCATATCTCGTACATATGATGGTTTAAGATGAGATTATACAGGGTAATACCTTGTTTAACTTGTTTACTTTTCTCGAAAACCGCAGGCTGTTCTCCCTTCAAAACTCGCGGCTCGATTTTTTCCCCCTTTTCCTTTTATTACTCGTTCTTCCTTCTATCTTTGATTTTCAGTTTTGTTATTATTTTATTTTATATTCATTTTAAAGAAAGAACGATGCTACAGATTGTTCCTTTCTTTTAGGAAAATGTTTTTTTGGCACGCAAGTGCCAAATAGCAGGGTTCTTATAGTTATTATTTTCTTTCTTTGCATAGAAGTCCTTTCATAACTTAATGTTTATAACATAAGACTTATTACCTGTTGCTTTTGGGTAAAATTAGGGCTTCTCTCTCATAGAGAGGTGTCCCTCTTATATATAAATGCATTCTTACAAGAAAGTCCTTCCAACATTAACTAATTACCATAATATATCTAAATAACTCAACACTCCACCTCAAGATGGGCGATAGATATCAATCATCCCCATCTTGTTACAAAAGATACCATGCTCTCTAGAACCTAATCCTTTTGTTAAACAATCAGCTAACTGCTCTTCTGATTTCACATAGCTCAAAGTCAGAGCTCCTCTATTCAGTTGCTCCTTGATAAAGAATCGATCAATCTCCACATGTTTGGTGCGATCATGCTGAACTGGATTGTTTGCAATATTAATCGCTGATTTGTTATCACACCAAAGTTGTAAGGGGTCTCTTCTAAACAGGCGCAGCTCAGATAATATGTTTTTGACCCACATCAACTCGCAAAGACTAACTGCCATAGCCCTGTACTCGGCCTCAGCTGTAGACCTAGCCACCACATCTTGCTTCTTGCTACGCCAAGATATGAGATTGCCTCCAACAAATACACAGTAGCCTGTAGTGGACCTACGATCATCCATACAACCTGCCCAATCAGCATCACAATAGCCTTCAATTTTTAGATGTCCAGAACTCCTAAACCATAACCCCTTTCCTGGGCTTCCTTTAATATACCTAAGAATTCTGCGAACTGCCTCCATATGCTGCTCTCTGGGATCATGCATATATCTACTTACTACACTCACTGCATGAGTAATATCCGGTCTCGTATGACATAGATATATAAGTCGTCCAACTAATCTTTGATATTGCTCTTTACTCACCGGGTCACCACCCTCGACACACATCTTATGATTCTGCTCTATGGGAGTAGATGCAACTCTACACCCCAACATCCCTGTCTTTGAGAGAAGATCCAGAGCATACTTCCGCTGAGAAAGTACTATACCCTTTCGCGACCTTGCAATTTTAATTCCGAGGAAGTACTTCAACTGCCCCAGATCTTTAACTTCAAATTCCTCTCCCAATTTCTTCTTCAACAGTAAGATTTCATCAGCATCATCTCCAGTGATTACAATATCATCAACATAGACTGCCAGGATAGTGATACGAGTTTTGGAGTGCCTGTAGAATACAGTATGATCCCCATTGCACTGTTTGTACCCCATACCACAGACTGCCAACTTGAATCTGTCAAACCATGCCCTCGGAGACTGTTTTAACCCATACAAAGACTTCTTCAACTTGCACACCTTCCCAGCTACCTGAGAAGTAGTGAAGCCTGGTGGAATCTCCATATACACCTCCTCTTGGAGATCTCCATGCAAAAAGGCATTCTTGACATCTAGCTGATGTAATGGCCAATTAAAGTTGGAAGCACATGACACCAACATTCTAACAGTGCTCATCTTTGCTACTGGAGCAAATGTCTCATCATAGTCAATGCCATACGTTTGGCTGTAGCCTTTAGCAACCAATCTGGCCTTGTATCTGTCGATCTTGCCCTCTGGAGTTTGCTTAACCGTATACACCCACTTACATCCAACAGCACGCTTCCCAGCTGGCAAAGGTACCAGCTCCCATGTGTCATTCTTCTTCAAAGCCTGAAGTTCTTCTTGCATGGCACTCAACCACCTAGGATCTTGCTTAGCTACCTACCAGTTGTTAGGTACAGACACTGAATGCAATGATGCAATGAATGACTTATATGCAGGTGGAATGGATGCATATGAAATGTAATTGGCAATGTCAGTATCCCAACTACCAAACTTAGCTGGAGGTTTTCCAGCATTGACTCTAGACGTTCTGCGAGACAAGACAGGAGTATTAGAAGAATCGTTACCTATCAGCTTAGGTGGAAAAGATGAGGAAGGCACTGGAGAGGAGGGACTTGGGACATCAACAGTTATTGGTACTGGCACAGACACAGGAGGCGGCTCATGCTGTTGTTTCTGTCTCCTTGTGTATACTCTCAGCTCCCCCTGACCTTGACTGCCAACTCCTGAGTCGTCACCACTACTTGGTGATGTACCATCACTACTCGGTAACTCAAACGGACATGGAATCATCCCAACCACGATGCCTTTCTCATTCTCAACCATGATGTCATTCTCATTCCCCCCCTCTCTACTAGCATTAGTAGAGCCATCTCCAAACAAGGAACTCAACTCCGTCTTCTCCCCATAAAAAGGTTCAAACTCCCGAAAAGTCACATCCATACTGACAAACAACCTCCTTTCAGTAGGACACCAACACTTGTATCCTTTTTGACTTGATGAGTAACCAACAAAGATACATTTAACTGCTTGCGGATCCAATTTACTCACCATCAATCTGTGATCTCTCACATAACATGTGCATCCAAACACTCTTGGTGGAACAACAAAAACATTCGAGCCCAAGAGCATCTCACATGGGGTCTTCATCCCTAATACTCTTGATGGCATTCTGTTAATCAAATAAGCTGCTGTCATAACAGCCTCACTCCATAAAAACTTGGGCACATTCATTGTTAACATCAATGAGCGTGCGACTTCCAGTAGATGCCTGTTCTTGCGTTCAGCCACCCCATTCTGAGCAGGGGTGTCTGGACAAGTGGTTTGATGAAGAATTCCCTGGCTAGAGATGAAAGCAGCAAACTCCTTGTTGACATACTCAGTCCCATTATCTGTTCGAAGAATCTTCACCTGCATTCCAAATTGTGTCTTCACATAAGTCGAGAAATCTTGAAAACATTTGTGAACCTCAGATTTTTGCTTCATCATGTATATCCAGACCATACGTGAATAACAATCAATGAAAGTAACAAACCATCTAAAACCACTAATAGATGTAGTAGGGCATGGTCCCCAAACATCAGAATGGATAAGTGCAAATGGTTCAAAACTTCGAAGGCCAATCATTTTATAAGTAGAACGAGTATGTTTTCCAAGTTCACAAGCATTACAAAATAACTCTTTTCTATCCACTTTTTGCATTATCTCAGGTTCTAACCTACTCAAACTATCAAAAGATAAATGCCCTCGTCGACAATGTTGAAGCATTGCTTCTGCCTCTGGCCCTCCATTAACAGCAGCAGCAATCATTGCAGTCTCCCTGTCCAAGTACCAAAGACCATCACGCCTGATGTCAGTCCCAATCCTCCTCCCCGTTTCCTTCTCCTGAAAGACACATATATCCCGATCAAATAACACAATGCAATTTAACTGATCAATGAGAGAACTAACAGAGAGTAAGTTAACTGGAAACGAAGGAACATGCAATACAGATGATAAGGTAACAGATGAAGTGCAATGGACCGAGCCAGTACCCCTGATGGGTTGGGATGTCCCATCAGCAGTCTAAACTGTCTCAGGATGCATATGTTTACTCGGATAATATAATGCAAACTCACTAGATGCTCCTGTGACATGTCTAGATGCACCTGAGTCTATGATCCAATCAACATGAGTTTTAGTGGATGCAAGTGCCTGTACCCGTGTACCTTTGTAAGCATGAGCATAACCAACAAAGTTACCAAAGCAGGTAGTGTTATCAAGATCCTGAGTGACTTGTCTCTTGCCCTTTGAACTCTCAGATTGAAGCTTGAACTGACGTAGTTCCTCCAGCTTTATTATTTCAGCTCCAGTCATCTCAGCAGCAGTCTGGGACTCCTCTGCCACAGCTAGGTGAGCAACTCCTCGGCCTCCACGTCCTCTGCCTCCTCGACCTGTACGCCCCCCTCTCTGTCCTCTGCCCCCTCGGCTACCACCAGTATTGCGGGGTTGAGGGCAATTGTAGCTGAGATGCCCTTTTTTCCCACAATTGTAGCACTCTCTGTCATCTCTGATGTGAGCATCTGGAACCACAAATGCCGAGCGAACAGCAGGTGAGGCCTCGCCTATCATCACTTTCTGTCTGATCTCCTCTTGTTCCATCGATGCAATAGCCTCATCTAAGGAGGGAAGAGATGACAAGTGGCACATTGCTGCCCTTCTTCCCTCAAACTTTGGGTTCAGACCCTTGAGAAAACGAGCCACACGCCTGCGCTCAAGATACTGCCTCCCAATAAGAACATCTGCCGGACTCTGTAGTGATAACGGATCATAGTGGTCTAAATCCGCCCATAAGTGACGTAGCTCTGCTGCATACTGGTGGACTGTCTTCTCCCCTTGTGTGGTAGCATCAATCTTCTCCTCCACTTCCATCATCATCATCACACTCCCAGCTCCAGAGTACATCCCCTCCAATGTCTTCCAGACATCAGCTGCACCTGAGATAGACTCCACCATCCCAGCTATGGTTGGAGACACAGAAGTTAACAACCAAGAAACCACCAGAGAATTAGTGTTACTCCATGTGTTCCACTCAGCACTCGCCTTATTCTCCGGCTCAGTGCACTCCCCCTTCACATACTTGTCAAGTCCTTTGATTCGAAGGTTCAACAATGCCCTTCGAGACCAACTCAGATAGTTTCTTGTCCCCTCAAGCTTGATATCATTAGGTAGCAGCTTTATCATTTGCATTACATGCGCCGACTCCGGTGCGGTCACGACTGACCTACTGGAATTCTCCTCTAGTTTGGTCTGAAATACTCTGGCCACCCCCTCCAGAATCTCCTTCAAATCCTGACTAGTCACAGGTGTTCCCATCTTCACAGTCTAACTGCCCTTATCTCACACCCAGTGACCCAACACAGAAACAAACAAAAAACCTCTACCGTAGAGCTTCTTGTTTAGAGAAAATATAAAGCTGACTGTTAGACAGTTTTGACACGTATTAGTCTTGTATTGAAGCCATACCTTGATCAAATTGTCTTCCTGTTCCTTTTTTCCCCCTTCCTTTTGTTTTCTGGATCGATCGAAGGAGGGGAAAGTTCAACGGAAAGCCAACGGGTCGCAGGCTCTTCCCCACTCCTGAAGAGATGGCCACTGATACCTAAGCTCGTCCTCACGCCTCAAAACAAGATCTCTACCGTTCCAAGATCTCTACTGTTTTCACTCGGAAACCCTAGAAATTTCCCCCGAAGAAAGAGAGATGAACTCCATTTCCTTCTCGTCCTCCTTCATCCCCACCAGAGTCCCACCTCCTCGCCATAGGACATCGATCCCCGTCCCGAATCTGTCAAGCGGAGGAACCCGGTGTTCTTCGGCGTTGCAGGCGGTGGTCGGTGTGAAGGAGATCCCGAAGACACAGGCGCTGAAGCGGATGATGGGTATATAAGTAAGGAAGCTTTGGATGCTAAAGATCCCAACCTTGAGTAGCGACGTTCACCAGCGAAGAGTGTCGCTAGAGGAGCCGCCACCAGATGGCTCTGATACCATGTTGCTTTTGGGTAAAATTAGGGCTTCTCTCTCATAGAGAGGTGTCCCTCTTGTATATAAATGCATTCTTACAAGAAAGTCCTTCCAACATTAACTAATTACCATAATATATCTAAATAACTCAACATTACCAATAGAAAATTAGGGATATTACAGAGCTATCCATAAAAATGCCATACAACATCAGATGAGGAAGAGAGATTTTACCGAATAGCTAATCAATATCGATCTTAGGGATGTGTTGGATGTTGGGCCAATCTGCACCTTCATTCTCCCGGCATCGCTCCTTCAGTGCCTCGTTGCAGCCCCGGATCTCCAGCCACTGCAGGGACGAAGGAAGTTGTGGCAGTGATTGAAGCTCACAAGCATCACGAAGTTCCAAATACTCGAGGGAAGAGAGAGTTTGGAGGCTAGAAGGCAAGAACTTTGCTTTACCCCGCAGGATGAGACGTTGCAGTGAAGTTGAATTCTGCAACAGCCATGACTCTGCGAGAGCATCCTCCAGATGACTACAATCTTCTATTTCTAGCCACCTGACAGATGTGAGTCTTCTCAATGGCTCTACGTGGAGCAGGAACGGGTCGTCGATGTAAAGACCTTCAACAGTCGATGTGAACTCCTGCTCCTCTTCCGGCTCGATTGATGCTGAAGTTGTTTCCGCAGCTGCTCGCACGAGCTTGGGACACTCTCTAATGGTTAGGTATTTAAGGTGAGCCTTTAGGCGCTCAATTGATGCCAGCTCACCACACCCTGCCAGTCTCAACTCCCTCAGTGAAGTAAATCTTCCACACCCCACGTCGGAGGGAAAGGCGGTTATGTGGTTATCTCCACCTAATACAAGGGTTGAAAGAGAAGTAGGGGAACTTTGCATTAATAACGCAGGAGTGGGACCGTCCGATCCACCACAATCAACAAGCCAAAGGGATTCGAGTGATGGGAGAGAGAAACAATCAGCTGGGGTAACTGTGTCTGGGGACATCCTCAGCTTAGGGCAATTCTCAATCGCCAACCACCTGAGAGACGTGAGATGATGTCGGAACAAGCCAGCCACGGATGTCAGCTCTCCACACCGTCTAATTCTCAGTTCATAGAGGGATGGAGAGGACGTGGATGAAAAGCTACCACCGCGGCTGCTACCACTGCAGTTGCTGCCCACCCAGAACGTTGGGGAATCAGACAATCCCACGTCTTTCAAATCCAATGATTGGAGACCGAGGGGCAGAGGGGGCAGCGCCTTCAGTCTGGGACAATTCCAGATGACAAGTTCCTTGAGGAGAGGGCACCAGGGTACCGCCTCTGCTTCTAATCCACACCACTCCTCCCATTGCTCACAGTGAGAGATGCGCAAGTACTTTAGTTGTTGAAAGCCACCTTCACAATTAATTTGCTGAAGAGCTGGCAGTCCCCTCAATGTCAAACGCATGAGGTACGGGAGCTTCCCGAGAGAAGGAAGGTGCTTCCATGCCCTGCCACGTTCAAGGCTCACGTGCTCCAGATTTTTTAATAGGTCTGGTTCCATCCAACGTGGAGACCTGGCGCCTTGGTACCCGTAGATTTTCAGTTCCCTGAGGCTATCAGGCGGCTTCAGGAGATCAAGCATCTGTTCATACTCATCCGCCACATCACTGTCATCAGACCAAACCAGCTCTAACTTGAGGAGGTTCCTTTTACGATGCAACTCGATTGTATTGACTTCCTCGTGATGTTTGTGATTCTCAAGGCCACGGATCTTCAGTTCCCGCAAATCTCTCATCTCCTTCAATTCGCTCAATTTGTAAGCTTCAGCAGCGAACGACAAACCTTGAAGTGAAGTTAATGTCCCGATCCCCTCGATTTTTTCATAGTAAACTTCCCATGGGATCATGTGTCTCAAACTAACAAGACCATTCAAGCCAAGAACAGTACTCTCAGTAGCAGAAAAACGACCGTAAAGGACCTGCAGGTGGTAGAGCCTACAGAATGAACTAGGTAACCGAGAAATATCATGAAGACTCGACAAATATCTAATATGCCTCAGGTTACTAATTGCATCTGGCAATACGTTCATGCCGTCAACATCTAGGCGCAACACCCGAATGCTTTCCAGTGACTTAAACGCTTCTTCAAAAGCCTTAGCATGCTCATTAACATATCCTCTGAAGACTAACACAAGCGTGCGGAGATTCTTCCATTTGCCCACATCTTTAAGAAGGTCAAGTTTTTCGGTTTCAAAATGTAGATGACGTACCGTATTCGGGATCTGGTCAATTGACATGTCTCCGACAAATCTAAAGCAATCACCATCAGACACTTTACGTACTAGATCATGCAAAAGATCATGCATGTTGTAGCCACCTCCGTAGTAACGTTGTTCGAGAAATGATAGTTTCACTAAATCATCGAAGTAACCCCTTCCAGTGTCCTCCAGTGTCTCGTTTGGATATTGGAAAGATTTTTTAATGAGACCAATAGCCATCCACATGAAGACTAGATCATCTTTATCGAACCCATAATCTTGAGGAAAGATGCTGCAATAAGCAAAACATGGTCTTAAGTGCATTGGTAAATGGTGGTAGCTTAACATCAAAACTGCCATCACACCATCCCTCTCCTGTGCTTTATCGGATATATTGTCCGCATGCAAAATTCCGTTCCAATGACTATCATCCAACTTGGAATTCAATACCGCTCCAATAGTCTTTGCAGCCAATGGTGAGCCCCCGAGCCTTCTTGCTATTTTCTCACCAATGGATTTCAACTTCCCATAATCACAAGAGTCTACCCCAGCAAATGCATGTTGCTTGAAAAGTGATAAGAAGTTGTCATCATCTAAAGGTTTCAGTTTCATTGGCTCATTTATTGATCCCCCCAAAGCCCCCAAAGCCGATGCGGCCATTTTTGCAACTGCCGCACTTCTAGTAGTTAACAAGATTTTGCTTCCTTTATGGCCGCTTCTCAAAGGAGCAAACAATTTATCCCACCCAATACGATTGTTATCATTCCATGCGTCATCCAAGACAAGGAGAAATTTTTTGGACGATGCCAGTTTCGTAAGAGCTTCCTGCAGAGCGTCAAGTCCGCTGACTTCAGGTCTCTTTTCCTCGGCGGATTCTATTATATCTGCCATGACCTTTTCGACAACAAAGCCAGTGGAGACAGTCACCCAGATTTTGCGACCGAAGGAATTAGTTAAGCTCTCGTCCTTATAGACGAGTTGTGTGAGGGTGGTCTTGCCCATTCCTCCATGGCCAATAATGGAGAAAAGAGATACACTTGTACTGCTCTCATCCTTTTTCAACCACTCTAACAGTTCCTCCCTCTCTTCATCTCGTCCAAACACTTTTCCCGTAGATAGAGCTGGTCCAGCATTACGATCAGGAACCCGGATCTCAGTTGGAGATGGTCCAGTTTCACGTCGTTGCCTGGATTCTTGTAGTTGTAGTGTAGAGATGAAATTTCCCACGCCCGCTGCGACTTTATCTAGCCTTTTCACAGCCCCCCTCAGTTTCTCGAGGGTGGGGTCAGATTTTTTGAAGACCCTTTCACTAGCTTTTTTAACTTTCTGTTTATAGTCGGAGAGACGACCACGCACTTCACCCCTGCCTGCACGCGAAGTTCATTTGTCTTTTATTGATTAAATTCGAAAAGCAATCATTTATTTTTTTAGCATCTGATTGCTAACCTTCAGTTATGAAATAAAAAACTGATAACAAGAAGGCGAATTTTCATTTTTTTTTTTTTGACATTTAAAAAGCCATCACTTACCACTATCACCATGTCCTTTGCTGCCTGAGGCTTTCCCCTCAACTTGCTTCTGCAGCTTAAGGTAATCAAGGTCATCAAGCACGTTGTCAGCCTCATCCAACGCATCAGTGAGTTGGCACAACCATTTCTTGAGTGCTCCAGTAATTTCTTGCTGCCCTCTTTCAGCCATCTCCACAACAGCTTGGATTCGAGGAAGAGCATCGTTGAGCCTTTCAAGCTCAACTCTCATCCTAGTATCCCGAGCAAAATACCGGTCTGCTGCATAGTTGAAACCGATCTCCACCAACTTCTCGATGATCTTGGTCACAATCACGTCTCCGACCACCACCATGTTTTTATGAGTATCGAACACTCTCCGCTCTTGCTTTCTAGTAGTAGATCTAAACTTCGATTGCGGAGAGTTGCAGAGAATTCCTTAATTAGTTCACCTACGTTACTTAAGAAATGGGGGACTTATATATATCCACACTCCGAATAATTATGATAAACCCCACTCCGCCCCCACATCAAGTTGCGGTTAGCAGGCGGGATTGAGAGGATGAATATCAACCTACTTTGCGCAGTTCAAGTCAACAAGTCAATAATAAAGATACAAAAGGAAACGTTGAGTGATTACAGAGGCCACGAAACACGCCATGTGATGTGGGAACCCAAAAATTGAAAAATAAGAGAACAAAATGGTGGGGGCTTGGAAACCAATTATTGATCTTTGCTTGGATTCCTTGCCTTCAAAATTTTCAAACTTGATGATGAGGGCTCGTTATGAGCCGTGTGATTGTGTACAATTGTATGTATGAGTCGTAATTCCAACTAAAGCATAGTTTTGATAGTTGCTCTTCCTGTTACAAACCTGACAAGGTATTGATTAAAACAAGGTAAATTGAAACAGCCTACAAAGTTTATCGTTCAAATTGGAGAATATTGGATTAACGCTGCAATTATTATTATTATTTATTTCCAAATTGTTTAAATACCAGTTTAACGTTCATATTGGATGTATATTCACATGTTAAGTCAATATGAGAAAAGAATAAGATAAGCGGAATTAGGATAATGATCTAATAGTAAAGTTATTGAGTTGCTAAACTAAGACCAAGTCGATGAATTATGAATGCCTAAGCTCAGGAACTACGTAGATGATGATAGTGATTCAAATATAACACTGAGAGCTAATTTTCTTAATCCATGCTTCAAGATTAAGATGGTCTGGATCTAGTATTTGAGGCATAAATTTTGGAAGATTGGTATCACTATCAGCATTTATATTTAGCACTATGGGTGGAAATGAACCAAATAATTAACAAATAGTTCAATAATTGTTCGACTAACTATTTGGTCATATTCGATTCGAGAGTTCATTTGCCACAAAACAAATATTTTTTAGAATTTAACCACATGTATATTCGATTCGTTTGTCTATCAAATATTCGTTTAAAATTTAATCACTTATTATTTGTATTATTGAACATATGATGTCACATGTTTAACCCACTTACCATTTATACTTAAGTTTTATGTAATAAGTTTAAGACTTAAATAATCTTAAATATGTTTTCTAATGAAAATTTTGATTTAAATATATATACATCATATATCATAAAGTAATAATTTTTATTCATGAATTTAAATACAGTTAATCACAGAGAACTCATTAGGACTCCTAAATTAGTCAAGAAATGAGGACTTACGTCTACACGCGGAATTTTCATGATAAACCTTACTCTGTCCCACATTTACTTGCAAAGCGGAAGTGAAATTGAGACGTTGATTATCAACTTTGGGGACTTATTTTTTTGGGTTTTGTCTAAACCCAACGTTTGACCTCCAATAGTTTTAAGCCCAGCTACTACCGGAAAGAGCCGATTGAGTTATTTCAAACCCATTTTTTTCAGCGACTTGTGAATTGATTATGAGCTGTTGCCTTTTTTCCTTTATTTTTAATTAATTTTGCGACTATAATGATTGGTCAAAAGTAAAATAAAGGGCAAAAAATTAGAGGAATGAAAATCTGGATTAGTCTTCCAAATCATCAAAATCGTTATTTAGTCCCCCCCTAGTTCATATAAGTTACTTTGAATTAGCTTTCGTGCGGAACGGGTGCGTGATTTAGAGAGAACACCATTAAATTTAACTTTTTGATTCGGTTTCAGTTATATCACTTTCCACAAATTTAGTGCAAATCAAATCCGTTTAACACCCAAATCCAATCCCTCTTTTTCTTCACTAGGGGAGAGGAAATGTTTGTGGTCTTGGGATAATCACTATCCAACCAGAGTTAATTAAGAAATTGGACTGAAAACTAAATAATCTGTAATTGACCTATGCGATTTCGGGGACTGAATAGCAATTAGGGTGCATTCGGTTCGGATACGGTTCGGATATGACACTTACCATAACCATAACCACTTTTTGAAAATGGATACAAATACGATTCAGATATTCATCAGTAAGAAAAAAAAAACATTACTATATCCACATTAAACGGATATTGTTCGGATATTAGAGAGTTGGATACGGATATGATACAGATACTAATCGGATATTTGAGAAAACATTAGGAGCCGTTTTCAAAAAGTAGTTATGGTTATAATAAATATCATATCCGAATCGTTTACGAACCGAATGCACCCCTATATGTTACGCATAAAGATGCTCTCAAACAAAACCATTTCCCTCCCTTACTTGTTTGTGCACTCATGATAGCAATACAATGATTTTAAAAACATGAAAGGTTTGAGGGAGCAATATCTAAAATAAAAAAAAAATCATGTCAGAAAGAAATCCAATTGTTTCTCTCTCCAAATTTATGACAACGGGAAGCAGACAGGTAATTTCCTTTTGCAAATCCGGCCACGTCATTAGTTTATGCCATAAAAGCAGAACCTGACTGCAATACGAGGGCCGAGGAAGTCAACGATAAGAAAGAAAAGTGTTTGCTGCATTGATAAGAAAGAAAAGTGTTTAAAATTCTTAGCTTTAGAATTTTCAAAACTGATGATGACGAGGATTCATTTGTGCTGAGCTGCAACTACACGCGCATTGGTAGTTTCATTATTTAAAATTGAGAATGGGGAATCCTTTGGACAGGCCGGCACGCCAGAAGACCATGATAAGCAATCATTTCTTGTTTTATAACTCCTTTAAAAAAAATTTAGACGCCGTTTCCTAACCGCGTATGCTTATGACAAGGGGTTCATTTGTACTCATCTGCAACTGCGTTCACGTCGGTAATTACGTTATACTAGCATTCTCATACGGGCACTTTATCGAACAGTTAAAGTGCAATTGAAACCAAGAGACAAATTACCCATCACCTCGAGGGCGCGTGGGGTCATCAAAGCCGAGGGACCAGACTATGGTGTACGGGCGTTCATCCTCAAGTTTCACCTCTTGAGCAAGATGTCGCTTTTGGGGGGACAAGGTGAAAGATCCATTCATCATTTTTATACTCATATGATTGACATTTGGCAACAACTTGCAACTCTTGATCCTAATATAATGGATCTAGAATCAGTCAAAACTTTGACTTTATATCGGGATCTACAGCATCCGTTTCAACGCCTCATGCGACTTCGTTGTGAGGGGCTGTTTGGTTGGTTTCCTAAAATCAAAGAAAATGAAATAGGACATTGGAAACCATTAAAAGTTGATTTCCATCAATTTCCATTCTTAAAAATCAAAGATTGATTGTAATTGTGAAAACTTCTGTGATTTCGCACGTCATCACCTTATCAGCAGAACAATTTCCTTAGCTTAGATTAGCTCTCGAATGCAGCTGGCTGATTTCATTACTAAATCTCAGATCCTCCAACGTCATCTCTTTTGCATAAGCAAACTCTTGTTGGTTGGTCCACCATGATTTTTTTTTTTTGGGGGGGGGGGGGTGGGGGTGGGGTGGGGGTTAACATAACATTAATCCTTAGTTTAGTCCCTCATCGAGTTTCTATAGAGAAATAGTAGCCTAATGGAAAATCACTTAGGTTTCCCCGATATTCTCCAAATCTTTTAACCTTTTTAGCGAAAACCCCCTAAAAAGTGTTTTTGCATTTGGTGGACCTTCTCCTATTTTCCTTACTTTTTAGGAGGCCTTGTTGTAAAATTTTAAATTTTAAAAGTTTTGGGTATTATTTGAGAATTTCTGGAGCTTTAAGGGGTTTGTCCGGAAAAGATTTGGGATTTAGTGGGGGGGAAAAGTTCAGTGGTCTTTGACTCTTTGTGGCAAACGGAATATGAAATCCTGCTTTACTGTATGGTGTGATATATGAGATATTAATTTGATCTGGAGGTGTTGAAATCCAGAGGGTGGATGTCCTTCCTTAGTCTGAATTTGCAAAGAGCAATATGAAATAAGGGAGGTGTTGAAATCCAGAGGGTGGATGTCCTTCCTTAGTCTGAATTTGCAAAGAGCAATATGAAATAAGATTTTGGGTCAATGTGGGCGAGCTCTTGTCCTTCCTTAGTCTGAATTTGCAAAGAGCAATATGAAATAAGATTTTGGGTCAATGTGGGCGAGCTCTCGTGTTTCCCCCCTCTCTAATAGAAGCAATTAATGCGTTATATGTTTAATGGCTTTATTTGTTGTTGCTATCTGATTCATATGAATTGAACAGAATGACATAATTTTTAATGGAAGATATCCAATCCACAGACCATTATTAATAAAGTTTGGGGAATTTGCATGCATGGCGCACATGGTCCGGTGATTGGAAAATCTAAGTGAAGTTTTGGAAGGCTTGCACACCTTAAACGGTGATGCATTGTTTACATATATAGAGTTTGATTGAGTACAGTTACAGATCATATTCTTTAGGAATACAATTCTAGTTTGTTAGTAGTTGTTACAGAAGAATTCAAAATTACAAACAATTCTATAGGAGGAAGTTTAGATACTGTGATACTGCTAGTAGGTTCTTGTAGGTAGATTAGGTTGTTGTAGACAGATTAGACTTAGTCGTTAGACTTAGTCTTGACACTCCCCTGCAAGTTGAACGGCCAAGCTTGGATGGACAACTTGTTCCTTAAGTCCTGAAATCTTTGACTACTGAGACCCTTTGTGAAGATGTCCGCTAGCTGATCCTTGGTAGATATAAAACGAACACTGAGTTGTTCGGAAGCAACACGCTCACGGACAAAATGGTAATCAATTTCGATATGCTTTGTGCGAGCATGGAAGATTGGATTTACCGTGAGATACGTAGCCCCTAAGTTATCACACCAAAGAGTGGGTGGAGGCATTTTTGAGTAACCAAGCTCTTTTAGTAGAGATTGAATCCACATAACTTCAGCAGTTGCAATTGCGACGCCCCTGTATTCAGCTTCAGTGCTAGATCGGGAAACTGTCTTTTTCTTTCGTGCACTCCATGAGATGAGATTGCCACCAAAGAAAATACAATAACCACTTGTAGATCTGCGATCATCCGGACATCCAGCCCAATCTGAGTCTGAATATGCATGAATTGTGAGACTGGTGGGTATAGACAGCAGCAAGCCATAGTTGATTGTATTTTTGAGGTAACGAAGAATTCGTTTAACAGCAGACCAATGGACTTCACGAGGGTCATGCATGAACTGACATACCTTATTGACAACTACTGCAATGCCTGGTCTAGTGAAAGATAGATACTGTAAAGATCCCACAATACTTCGATATTGTGTAGGATCACTGTGAGTCGGTCCATCATATTGAGAGAGTTGACTATTTGCTGCCAGGGGTGTGTTAACGGGCTTGACACCATCAAACTTAGTACTCTGTAACAGGTCCAGAATATATTTTCGCTAAGATAGAAAAAGCCCATTGCGATTTGGAAGGACTTCGATACCCAGAAAATAGCTTAATGGAGCTAGGTCCTTGATAGCAAAGGTAGATTGGAGCTGGGTTATCAGTGTGTTGATATGATTTCCAGGTGTGCCTGTTACGATTATGTCATCAACATATATCAGAATAAAGAGAGTTGAATCACCATTTTGTCTTGTGAGCAGAGATGAGTCGGCCTTGGAACTGACAAAACCAAGACTGCAAAGATATCCAGTGAGTCTCGAATACCATGCTCTAGGGGCTTGCTTGAGCCCATACAGAGACTTTCGTAGGCAACAAACATGCTTTGGAAATCTTGAATCTACATACCCTGGTGGTTGTTTCATGTAAACTTCTTCCGTGAGATAACCATGAAGGAAAGCGTTTTGAACATCCAATTGACGGAGTGCCCATTTGTTCTTTAGTGCAATGGTGAGGACAAGCCGGATTGTGTAGGGTTTGATTCGGGGCTGAAAGTTTCTCCATAATCAATTCCTGCTTGTTGATTAAATCCTTTTGCAACAAGGCAAGCCTTGTAGTGATCAATAGTGCCATCAAATTTTCGTTTGATACGAAAGACCCATTTGCATCCCACAATGTTCTGATTGCATTTGGCAGGAGTGAGGGTCGTTTGATACGAAAGACCCATTTGCATCCCACAATGTTCTGATTGCATTTGGCAGGAGTGAGGGTCCATGTGCCATTCTGTAACAAGGCATTGATCTCCTCATCCATAGCTCTACGCCATTGAGGATGGTTCTTTGCCTGTGTGAAGCATGTTGGTTCCTCCAATTCTGCATTCTGCAAAGGGTGTTTAGTGGCATGCAAAAATAATCTATTAACAGGTTTACGTATACCATCTTTTGCCCTAGTAACCATATGATGTTGGGGAATGAGGTCTTGTGTAGTAGAGGTTAGAGCAGTAGGTAGTGGTTGGGTGCATGAAGTGATAACTTGAAGTGGTTCACTGTATGGTGAGGCAAGTGTGATTTCATTTTGGGTCAGTGGTATTTGTAAATGTACATTCGGTAAAGTAGGATTGGGTATGGGAGATGTTTGTGAGGTGGATAAGATGGGTAAAATGGATGTTGTTTGTAAAGGGGCAGTGGGTATAGAAGCAGTACTTACATTGGGTAGGCTGTTGTGCACTGCCGAATAGGGGAAGATATCTTCTTCAAAGTCAACGTGGTGAGAGATGTACAGTCTTTTGGATTGTCGATGACAGCACATATAACACTTTTGAGTGCTACAATAGCCAATGAAGACACAGTCAAGAGATCTTTTCTCTAATTTATTCGAGGCATAGGGTCTGAGATATGGGTAGCAAAGACACCCAAAAGATTTTAACGCATTGTAGTCTGGTGTGGTACCAAAAAACAATTCAAGAGGAGTTCGACTCTTCAATGGTGAGGATGGTAGTCTGTTTATGAGGTAGCAGCTAGTGACGAAGGCATCAGCCCAAAATGTTAAGGGCATTGATGCATGGTTTAACAAAGAGAGACCAGACTCAACAACATGTCTGTGGCGTCTTTCAGCTAATCCATTTTGAACGGAGGTGTGTGGACATGTAAATCGATGGAGAACACCACTTTGAAGTAGAAAGGGAGTGAATTTCTTGAATTCAGTTCCGTTGTCTGTTTGAAATTTTTTTATCTTTTTGCCAGTGAGATTTTCGATTTGTAACTTAAACTGTATAAAGACAGTAAGAGCATCACTTTTGTGAGATAAGGGATAGACCCATGTGTATCTACCGAATGCATCCATTAACAGTAAGTAATACCGAGAGCCATTCCTTGAAAGCATTGGAGCAGGACCCCACAAATCTGATACAATTAGTTGTAATGGTTCTTCATAAACTGTGGAACTCAAAGAAAAAGGCAATTTATAACTCTTGCTAAGACGACAAGCATGACAAAATAATGTGGACTTATTTTCTACAGGCAATGAGTAGGTGGACATAATTTTATTGACGGTTTTGAGCATCGGATGGCGAAGCCGGTGATGCCACAACGAAACTGACTCTAATTGAAAAGCAGAAGGAGAACTAGCTGGCTTGTCAACAAAATGATATAATCTGTCCCTATTCGTGCCGTGCAACAGCGGTTTCCTCGTTTCCTGATCCTTCACATAAAAGAATATGGGTGAAATTCAAAAAATACTTTGTTGTCAGTGCAAAATTTGGATACAGATAATAGATTGGTAGAAATAGATGGGACATGGTAAATTTGATTGAAATGAAAAGTTTGATTATTAAGGCAAAAAGATGATTTACCAACATGTTTATTAGAAAGTGTATTACCATTACCAACATTGATCTGATCAGGGCCATCATAATGAGTCTGGATGTGAAGATTGCTTAGATCAGAGGTTAAGTGGTGTGTAACGCCACTATCAGGACACCAATTACCATCAAGAAGGGAACCTGGGCATCAACATATGCAGCTGGTTGGCTAGACGAAGAGGCAATAGTGAAGGTGCGATCAAAACGGTACCAACATTCCATAGCAGTGTGGTTCTTCCTACCATAGAGTTGGCATGGTCCTTGGGCATTGCGGGTTGGTGGAGGGCGTCCCTAAGCCTTGTTTGAAGACCGGTTCTTGTGACCTTGAGAGCCTGACCTGTTGCGAGGACCAGTGGAGTTGTTGTACCCATTGTTAGGGCGGGAAGAGCCGTGATGGGCAAGATTTGTTATGGGCGGAAGGGAGCTGGCATTTTGAGCTTCCGAGCGCATCTCATAGGCTAGCAGATTTGAGTAAAAGTCATCCATATGGAGATTAGCTGCGGTGGCAGTGAGCACCGTTATAATGGGATCATAGGATGAGTCAAGACCACTGAGCATCATGTGCTGGAGATCAGTGTTTGAGATAGTATTGTCGGAGGCTGCAAGATTGTCAGCGAGTTGTTTCGCATGGAGGTAATATTCAGCCATTTTTTTGTTTCCCTTACGCATATTTTGTAATTCACGTTTGAGATACAAGACTCTGGATTGAGATTGAGAGGAGAAATGTTTGCGAAGTGATTCCCATACTTCTCGAGACGTACTGAGGCCAACTACTTGAGCAAGTACTGACTCCGAGAGGGATGATAATAACCATCCTAGGAGAATTTGATCTTGTTTCTTCTAGGTGGTATAAGCAGAATTAATCTCTGTGGATTTCGGGAGAAGACGTGCGGGGCAAGGGAAGCTCCCATCGACGTATCCTTCGAGGTCGTAGCCCTTTAGAAGAGGTCGAAACTGGGTGAGCCAGAGAAGATAAGTGTTGTTGTCGAGCTTAACAAAGATTAGATGGAGAACTTGGATTGGTGGGAATGGAGATGGTGGTGTGGAGTAATTGGAGACCATATTGGTTGCAGCGGATGAAGAGGATTCAAGAGCGACCATGATTGAAAGATGTTAAGCTTGATGGAGGGGATCGAATGCTCTGATACCAAGTGAAGTTTTGGAAGGCTTGCACACCTTAAACGGTGATGCATTGTTTGCATATATAGAGTTTGATTGAGTACAGTTACACATCCTATTCTTTAGGAATACAATTCCAGTTTGTTAGTAGTTGTTATAGAAGAATTCAAAATTACAAACAATTCTATAGGAGGAAGTTTAGATACTGTGATACTGCTGGTAGATTGTTGTAGGTAGATTAGGTTGTTGTAGACAGATTAGACTTAGTCTTGACAATCTACAACGTCCATATGCTTCTTAAAATATTATGCGTGATATAATGAACACATACCTTGAAGTTATAAGGAATCAATTTACGTGAGATCAGGGGTAACTGGTTCTTGTTTGAAAGACTAACACTAACAAAATATTGTCTACCACATAACGAACGCGTACCTTGAAGCCAACCGGAATCAATTTACGCAAGATCAGAAGTAATTTGTTCATGTTTTAAAGACTAAAACCAAAATGTAACCTCGATTTTACTTTATAAATTAAGTCACAGCCCTGTAATTTATATAGTCATGCCTTTTAGATTACTAATTTGTCAGAGTTCAGAAATCTCATCAGTCATAGTTTGACACCATAATACTGTTTTTGTTGTCAACTTGTTAACAATCTGCCTTGAACCTGCACTTTAATACTCAGTAGGAAGCACAATACCAATAATCGATGTTCCCTTTTATAATTAGATCATAAATCTCATCATAATTTCCAGATCACTATAAAATTAGACTGAACATTCCATGGATAAAGGCTCAGCTTGATAAGAGAAGGAAATTCTTCTATGAATAAATTGATATTTATTGTCATCAATTTGAATATACATCCCTTAGCAAGACATCCTCTTCTGAAGCCCATGTACCGTCACCCATTACAAATGTTCTGTGCTGAATCGATGGCTTTATGCAAAACTGCTGAATCTCTAACGTAGCACAAGTTTTCAAATAAATTCTTTAATGCAGGTACAAGAGTTAGGTAACCGGTTCTCAACCTACCATTCAAGTGACGAACCACTGCGAATAGGCCAAGAATCTGAATATAGTGGCTCACTAGTGATCTTGTACTGTTCCAATTCCGTTAGAAAATTAGTTCCCCGTAAGGAGAGAGAGAACTTTGATTTAGAAAATGATGGGCTATTGTTAACTATGATTGTAAAATATCAATAGAAGGTGACCAAGAAAGCCACCGAATTAGGCATCAACTACACCAGCAATATTCTGCGTGCTCAGAATATCCACTAAAGGAAAGGATACAGTGGCAGACGAAGGCCAAATCTGTTTGGGGTGATAGTGAGTGAAAAGTTTAATGCACATCATTCTGGAGACATACTAATAGATAGTTTCTTCAGAAGAGATAAATAGAAAACAGATAAATATTTTTAGCACTTGCATGCATCAATGGTTATAACACATGCCAAACATAATGCAGAGAATGGATACCAACCTGTTTGACTGAGATCTACTAAACTAGGTAAGTGAATTTCAGAGATCAACTTTTATGAAAGAACCCTTAACCATCAACAATGTTTTACTTGAAACTACTAACTCACCTATAAAAACTCGCATGAGGAATCAGTTGGTCACATTATTATGATTTGCCTGTGGTCATAATAAAACAGATCAAACTCTCAATAACATAAAAAAAAACCTGACACAATCTCAAGGACCAAATACTGCATCGATCTCAGGGAACAACAGAAAAGAAACAGAAAAGAGTGCATCAAGAATCAGGATGGTTGATAGCATGGTCAACTCACATTAAAAACCAATCAGCACCATTGTTCTCCTGGCACCGCTCCTTCAACATCTCGTTGCAGTTTGAGATCCACAACATTCGTAGAGATGAAGGCAGCTGTGGCAATGACTGAAGCTCATAAGCTCTCGTAAGTCGTACATGCATGAGGGAAGAGAGTGAAGGCAGCTGTGGCAATGACTGAAGCTCATAAGCTCTCGTAAGTCGTACATGCATGAGGGAAGAGAGTTTGGAGGCTAGAAGGCAACAACTTTGCAATATTATCCAGCTGGAGCTGTTGAGGAAAGCTTTGTTCTGAAACGAGGCTAGAAGGCAACAACTTTGCAATATTATCCAGCTGGAGCTGTTGAGGAAAGCTTTGTTCTGAAACGGCCATGACTCTGTAGGAGCAGCCTCCAGATAACTACAATCTTCTATGCGCAACACTTTGACGGACGTGTGTTTTCTCAGTGGCTCAATGTGGAGTAGAAAGGGGTTGTTTTCGTCAAAAATTGTCGTTTTCATTGTCGTCGAACCTGTTACACCGTTTATCGATTACAAGTTCAAGTTGATCTTTTTATAAGATCTTCTTACAATGAGAAAAGTAAAGATTACAACCTTATGAAACAAAACGCAGCAGTAGTTTATCTCCTGTTGCTTTGTGTGGGATCTTTGCCTGTGCTGGGGACGCGTTAGTCCGTGGACCTCCGCGGATCAAATCCGGTTGACAAGTGCAATTATGCTCTTGCTTCACGAAGGAAACAATCGCAGCAGCGACAATCACGACCAAGCGAGATTGTGGCTCTTCTCGAGATCAAAACCAGGTTTGATCCGGAGGAAAGAGGGGGAGAGAATCTCAAATCTTTCGAAGGCTTTTTCTTTATGAAAAGTTCGCCAAGAACTGTCAATTCTCATCTAAAATTCTTGGTCTACTGTTCAATTGGACAACACCTCGCCCTCAGATTTCAGATCCTCTGGAATAAAGATCTTGGGCTTCTATTTATAGGCTTTTGTCGTCGCATTTTCTGATAAGATTAAGTGTTTTGACGTTATCTGCAGTTGTAACGCCCAGGCGTACTTAAGGATAGCTTCAGAACAGTTGGGGAAGTCCTGGGACGAAAGAATTCTAATAGAACATCAAAATCCGTGTTTTGGGAGGCCAAATACGTCGTGTTGACTCGAAGCTATGCGAGCCACCATTTGGTGACTCGTGCAGGTGCGAGTCACCATTTGGTGACTCGCATGCGTGCGAGTCATCATTTCGTGACTCGCATGTGTGCGAGCCACCATTTGGTGACTCACATGCGTGCGAGCCTTCTGGTTTGTTGTTGTGTCTTTTTGACCCTTTTGGCTATTTGTATCTCCTTCGGTTTGCTTGCTTTGCCCCTTTACGTGTGTTTCGTCACTTTGTTGGCTTGTGCGCTTTACCGATTCGCTTCATGCATTTTATCGGTGTCAGATAATCTTCTTTGACTTGGGTGATGACGTTCATCATGTTCTCTTTGTCTTGAGCTGCGTGCGGGAACTCATAGGTAATTTTCGACGCCTACAGGGGTCATCAATATAAAGTTCGTCAACGGTTAATGTGAAATCCTCCTCCTCCTTAATTGATGGCTCTGAAGTTACTGGTTCAGCTGACTGCACAAGTTTGGGACAGTTGATAATATTTAGCCAATAGAGGTGGGGAAGAGCCTTTAAACTCTCGATTGACGTTAGCCCTCCACACCTTTCCAGTTCCAACCATCTCAGTGAAGTTAATCTTCTACACACCTCTTCAGAGGGAAAGGAGGATATGTGGTTACAACCATACAACTCAATACCTCTAAGAGAAGTAAGGGCGCAGCGGGTTTAAAAGTTCACGAACATGGGCCTTGGCATTTACCCGCTAGGCATTGGCCAAAAGCACTCACGCACACTTGGGTGGCCCCCACTTGCCACCGCTGTTCACAGACATCTTCAGCTTAGGGCATTTCCCAGTCACTAGATCTTCAATGGAGTGCAGATGTTGAAACTCTTCCTCCGCATGCATGCCCACCAGCTCTTTACAGTCAGTAACTTTCCAAAATACGAGAGATGTAACATGATTTTGAAATAAGCCGGCCACGGAAGTGCTACAGCCGCTACCACGGAAGTGCTACATCTTCTAGGTTCAATTCTTGGAGACTGAGGGGCAGAGGGTGCAATGCCTTCAGTTTGGAACATTTCTTGATAAAATTTTTTTTGAGGACAGGACACCAGGGCTCTGCTTCTAGTCCAGACCACTTTTCCCATTCGTCACGGTAATAGATAGATACATACTGTAGTTGTTGAAAACCTCCTTCACAGTTAATTATCTTAACAGCTAGTCCGCTTAGTCGCAAATTCTTGAGATATGGAAGCTTCCCAAGGGAAGGAAGGTGCTCCCATGCACTGCAAAATTTAAGATTTACGTACTCCAGATTTCTTAATAATTCTGGTCACATCCAACAAGGAGACCTGGCCCCTTGATATCTTCTGATTTTCAGTTCCTTGAGGATATCAGGCGGCTGCAGGCAATCAAGCACCCTTTCACACTCATTTGCCACATCACTATCAACTGACCATGCCAACTTTAACTTGTGGAGTTTTTTTTATCCCATGCAATTGGATCATACCAACTTCCTCATGATGTTTGTCATTCTTAAGGCCATCAATCTTCAGTTCCTGGAGCTCTTTCAGGTCCTTCAATTCTCTCATTTTATAAACATTAGCGGGGAATGACAACTCTTGAAGTGAAGTAAGTGTCCCGATCCCAACAATGTTTTCATAATAAATACATGGTATCAGGTGTCTCAAACTAATAAGATGATTCAAGCCAAGAACATGTTGATTACCAGACTGTGTACTAACAAGTACTTGCGGGTGGTAAAGCTTGCAGAATGAACTAGGTAACTGATGATGAATTGACAAATACCCGAGATGCCTCAGGTCACATATTGCCTATGGCAATACTTTCAATCCATCAACAGCTAGACGAAGCACCCGAATACTTTCAAATGATTTAAACACCTCTTCAAAAGCCTCCGCATGCGCATTAACATATCCTCTGAAGATCAACACAAAGGTGTGTAGGTTCTTCCATTTGGCCATATCTTTAAGAAGGTTAAGTTCACAAGTTTCAAAAGTACAAATAACGTATCGATATGGGGATATCGTCAATTGACATCCCTCCAACAAATCTAAAGCATTCATCATGAGATACCTTACATGCCAAATCATGCAAAAGATCATGCATGATGTAACATTTTTCAAGTTCTGTAGTAACGGGATTATAAAATTCGGGACCTCTTTCAACAAATGATAGTTTCACTAAATCATCAAAGTAACGTCTTCCTATATATCCTCCGGTGTCTCCATTCAATATTGGGGAGATTGTTGAATGAAGCTGAGGCCCATTTACATGAAGACTAGATCATATTTGATAAACTTAATCTTGAGGAAAGATGCTGCAATAAGCAAAACAAGGTCTTAAGAGCCCTGGTAATTGATGGTAGCCCAACATCAAAATCAGCATCACATCATCCCTCTCCTGTAAATGATCTGATATATTCCTCGATTGCGAAATCATGGTCCAATAACTATCATTCAATTTAGAATTCAATAGCGCTCCAATTGTCCTTGCTGCCAACGGACAGCCTCCGAGCCTTCTTGCTATTTACTTGCCAATGGATTCCAACTTTCTATAATCACAAGAGTGCAAGTGCTAAAGCAGAGGGGAGATAAATTGTGGCGGCTGGGTGCAAAGGACAGCGCTGGCAAAGTGAAAAGCAAAGGGATTCGCGCAGAGGAGAAAAGTGGCTGTATCAAAGCTGACTTTGAGAGGAGTTTTCTGTGTAATCCTTTTGTGCTTTTGTGAGAGATTAGAGAGTTAGTTTGAGGGTTTATTTTGTGAGATTGTAAACCTATTGTATTTTCTCTCTAATAGTAGATCCTCCTCCTTGCCCCGTGGACGTAGGCAGTTTGCCGAACCACGTAAAATTGGTTGTTTGAGTTTGTGGCCATTGTAATAGTTTTTAGGATCCCTCGACGCGCAGTCCTAGAGCTGACGAGAGGAAGAGCAAATATCCCACTTTGATGGGATATTAGGCTTTCAGATTCTTGTTCCCTTTGAGAAACAAGAATTCTTATCGATCTTTCTCTCTTATTGTGCACCAGAAACTCTGCCGAAATTTCCGCTGCGCACAACAAGTGGTATCAGAGCCCAGATTCCAGATCTAGGGTTTGGTTGGAGGAGTAGATCAATTTGGAGGCCCGTTTAGGACTTCGTTGGTGATAAAGGTGGGATCTTTTGGTAAAGACTCTATCTTTCAGTTTTGGATCTATTCTTTGTTCGTTGGTGCGTAAGATGTCGGGGAAAGAAGGTGCTTCGGGAGTCGAGGGTGGTTCTTCTGGCGTGAAGACTATTCAGAGTTTGAATATCCACTCTATGAAGATAGATGTGGAGAAATTTAATGGCACAAACAACTTTGGATTATGGAGATGCGAGGTTTTGGATGCGCTGAACGCGCAGAATTTGGAGGATACATTGGAGTTAGATGGCAAGCCAGATGAGATTGAAGAGAAGGTTTGGAAGAAGATGAATCGAACGGCGTGTGGTGTGATTAGGTCTTGTTTGACTCAAGATCTAAAATATGATGTGATGAATGAGACTTCTGCGAAGAAGATTTGGGAGATTCTCGAAAGCAAGTATTTGACCAAGAGTGTGGAAAATCGCTTGCATTTGAAGAGGAGACTTTATCGTTTCCAGTTGAAGAAGGGAACCTCCATTAGAGATCACATGAACCACTACACAAAGCTTCTTGCGGATTTGGCGAATGTGGATGTCAAGATTGAAGATGAGGACAAGGCGTTGCTGTTGTTGAGTTCCTTGCCCGACGAGGAATATGAGACCTTCGTTCTTACTCTGATTAATGGGAAGGCATCACTTTCGTATAGTGAGGTCACCGCTGCACTTGTGAATTATCAGCTTCGAAAGAAGGATAAGGAGGCTTCGGTTGAGCCGGTAGCGGAGGCGTTGGTCGCAAGAGGGAAGGGTCCAAACCGAAAGAATTGGAAGTCACAGTCTAGAGTAGGAAAAGATCAGTGTGCTTGGTGCAAGGAGACTGGTCATTGGAAGAAAGACTGCCCAAAGCTCGACGAATGGATGAAGAATAAGCAGAAGGGAAAAGGGAAGCAACCATCATCAGAAGCAAACATCGTATCGGATGGTAATAATTCTGACTCTTCTATTTATTCGCTTTCTATCAGTCCTACAGATAGCTATTCGGAGGAATCTGAATGGATGTTGGATAGTGGTGCGACCTATCATGTGTGCCCTAGAAGGGAATGGTTCTTCAGTTTTGAGAAGCTGGTGGATAGTGGTGTGGTGTACATGGCTGATAACCGTGCATGCCAGATCCTTGGGATAGGAAGAATTCGCATAAAGATGTTTGACGGGACTGTTAGAGAGTTAAACGATGTGAGATATGTTCCTTCTTTGAGGAAGAACTTGATCTCGATTGGAGCTTTGGTTGGAGAGGGTCTGAAGGTTCGTGTTGAAGACATGGTTCTCGAGATTGCGAGAGACTCTCGTATTTTGATGAAGGGCGTCAGGAGAAATAACCTGTATTACTTCACTGGAGGTATAGTGGCAGGGGTGAGGACATGGTTCTCGAGATTGCGAGAGACTCTCGTATTGTGATGAAGGGCGTCAGGAGGAATAACCTGTATTACTTGACTGGAGGTATAGTGGCAGGTGGAGAACTGACGACTTCTGTTGATTCGACTAGACTGCGGCATTTGGGGCTTGGCCATTCCAGTATTGATTCCTCGCATAGATTGAAAGAGGGTGCGAAGACCTGCAGTTTGAAGTCCAGTGAACATGTTGATGTGAGCAAGAAGACCGAGGTGAAGTGTGGCACCTCTATTCACCGTGCTAAGGGTCGTTCTGGAGGAGTTCACGTGGATGTTAGAAAGTCCTAGTAGTCTCTAACAGTTTGAAGAAGTGTGTGATAGACAGAAAGGTGAAGGTACTCCATTCTGGTGGGAGGTACAAGATGGACCTATTTCTGTATTGGAGCCGAGCTCATGGCATTTCGAGACACTTCGTTGGAAAGGAAATCTTGGGGCAACTAAATAGGGTGACAAATTTGGAGAACCGTGCCTTGCTGGAGGAGGATCGGTGTTTGTGGTCGAGTAATTGTTTGCAGAAGAGTTTCTGGACAGAGGCTTCGACATATTTGGGTCATCCTATTAAAGAGTTGACAACTGTTGTGATTGGAGGTAAAACTCCATTGGAAGATAGGTCTGGTAGTGTCACTTTGGTTGAGGCTTAGCTATTCGGAGAAATCTGAATGGATGTTGGATAGTGGTGCGACCTATCATGTGTGCCCTAGAAGGGAATAGTTTTCCAGTTTTGTGAAGCTGGTGGATAGTGGTGTGGTGTACATGGCTGATAACCGTGCATGCCAGATCCTTGGGATAGGAAGAATTCGCATAAAGATGTTTGACGGGACTGTTAGAGAGTTAAACGATGTGAGATATGTTCCTTCTTTGAGGAAGAACTTGATCTCGATTGGAGCTTTGGTTGGAGAGGGTCTGAAGGTTCGTGTTGAGGACATGGTTCTCGAGATTGCGAGAGACTCTCGTATTTTGATGAAGGGCGTCAGGAGGAATAACCTGTATTACTTGACTGGAGGTATAGTGACAGGTGGAGAGCTGACGACTTCTGTTGATTCGACTAGACTGCGACATTTGGGGCTTGGCCATTCCAGTATTGATTCCTCGCATAGATTGAAAGAGGGTGCGAAGACCTGCAGTTTGAAGTCCAGTGAACATGTTGATGTGAGCAAGAAGACCGAGGTGAAGTGTGGCACCTCTATTCACCGTGCTAAGGGTCGTTCTGGAGGAGTTCACGTGGATGTTTGGGGGCCTTCCAAGGGGGCATCATTGGGAGGTAATAGAAGTTTGGTTTCCTTTGTTGGTGGCTGTTCTAGGCGTGTTTGGGTTGCAACCAAATCCCCTTTGGAGAAAGTCCTAGTAGTTTTGTTTGGGTTGCAACCAAATCCCCGATGGATAAAGTCCTAGTAGTCTCTAACAGTTTGAAGAAGTGTGTGATAGACAGAAAGGTGAAGGTACTCCATTCTGGTGGGAGGTACAAGATGGACCTGTTTCTGTATTGGAGCCGAGCTCATGGCATTTCGAGACACTTCGTTGGAAAGGAAATCTTGGGGCAACTAAATAGGGTGACAAATTTGGAGAACCGTGCCTTGCTGGAGGAGGATCGGTATTTGTTGTCAAGCAATGGTCTGCAGAAGAGTTTCTGGACAGAGGCTTTGACATATTTGAGTCATCCTATTAAAGAGTTGTCAACTGCTGTGATTGGAGGTAAAACTTCATTAGAAGATAGGTCTGGTAGTGTCACTTTGGTTGAGGCTTCGATGAGGAAGCCAATTGACTCTCAGCAGGTGGAGAGTTTTGGACAGACCTTAGAGGTATCACAGCGGGTGGAGAGTGATGCTACTCCACATTGGGTGAAGATTACTCCAGATCATACTGCATTATTTGGGATTCCAGCTGAGGTGACACGGCTTTGGGATCATTTGGTTTTGGATGCAGATGATGAGTTGGGTTTTGAATCGAGTGCAGCTGGCAGACATAGTTTGGATATGGCCATTGGTTCGCCTCAGGTGGAGGTGTTTGAGGCCATTGGAGGTGCTATCAGCCGCAGAGTTGATGATATTGGAGAAGGGTTGCGAACTCTTCTAGTGGATTGAGGCCTTTGGTGGCCATTTGGGTGAACTACGTTCGGCTTGATTCCTTGGGCAAGAGGATACGTAGGCAGTCTTTATGATGCAGTCGGGTTGGATTTTGATGGGGTGAGATCGATTTGGTGAGTTGATACCGACATTTGGAGAGTGGTCGCATTCTCATTTGGGTTCTCGACTTGTTATGGATTGAGTCTGTTATCGTGAATTGTTTCACGGTGTACTGGACACAACAAGTGAGACATTTGGTTTGGTCGGTGTCGGCTCAGTTTTGGAAAAACTTCACCGAGGTGAACATGGGACCCATAAACCACGTGAATGAAGCACTCACGTGTTGCTGCAAAGCCGAAAGCCGCGTGAACGTGTGAAGAGCCCACGACCCGAACGCCCGCAAATTCACTTATAAATAGGATTAATTATTCGGTTCTAGGGCTTTGGGCGTGCAGGTGCGGAGGCTGAAGGGAAATCAAAACCGGTGGCTTAAAGACAGAACTGTGCAAAGGCGGCTTGGGTTTCGTGCAGGAATTGAAGGAGAAAAACAAAGGCTGCAGAGAGTAGGTGCGCAGCACAGGAGAAAGAAGAAAAAGTCAGCGGCTTTTGAGAGAGGAAGAAAGAGATTAGATTGAGGGTTTAATTGTGAGAGTTGTAAACCTATTTGTATTCTTTTTCTTTCTAATAGTAGATCTCCCCCTCCTTGCCCCGTGGACGTAGGCAGTTTGCCGAACCACGTAAAATTGATTGTTTGAGTTTGTGGCCATTGTAATAGTTTTTAGGATCCCTCGACAGGTCAGTCCTAGAACAGTTCCTTGAGGATATCAGGCGGCTGCAGGCAATCAAGCACCCTTTCACACTCATTTGCCACATCACTATCAACTGACCATGCCAACTTTAACTTGTGGAGTTTTTTTTATCCCATGCAATTGGATCATACCAACTTCCTCATGATGTTTGTCATTCTTAAGGCCATCAATCTTCAGTTCCTGGAGCTCTTTCAGGTCCTTCAATTCTCTCATTTTATAAACATTAGCGGGGAATGACAACTCTTGAAGTGAAGTAAGTGTCCCGATCCCAACAATGTTTTCATAATAAATACATGGTATCAGGTGTCTCAAACTAATAAGATGATTCAAGCCAAGAACATGTTGATTACCAGACTGTGTACTAACAAGTACTTGCGGGTGGTAAAGCTTGCAGAATGAACTAGGTAACTGATGATGAATTGACAAATACCCGAGATGCCTCAGGTCACATATTGCATCTGGCAATACTTTCAAGCCATCAACAGCTAGATGAAGCACCCCGAATACTTTCCAATGATTTAAACACCTCTTCAAAAGCCTCCGCATGCGCATTAACATATCCTCTGAAGATCAACACAAAGGTGTGTAGGTTCTTCCATTTGGCCATATCTTTAAGAAGGTTAAGTTCACAAGTTTCAAAAGTACAAATAACGTATCGATATGGGGATATCGTCAATTGACATCCCTCCAACAAATCTAAAGCATTCATCATGAGATACCTTACATGCCAAATCATGCAAAAGATCATGCATGATGTAACATTTTTCAAGTTCTGTAGTAACGGGATTATAAAATTCGGGACCTCTTTCAACAAATGATAGTTTCACTAAATCATCAAAGTAACGTCTTCCTATATATCCTCCGGTGTCTCCATTCAATATTGGGGAGATTGTTGAATGAAGCTGAGGCCCATTTACATGAAGACTAGATCATATTTGACAAACTTAATCTTGAGGAAAGATGCTGCAATAAGCAAAACAATGTCTTAAGAGCCCTGGTAATTGATGGTAGCTCAACATCAAAATCAGCATCACATCATCCCTCTCCTGTAAATGATCTGATATATTCCTCGATTGCGAAATCATGGTCCAATAACTATCATTCAATTTAGAATTCAATAGCGCTCCAATTGTCCTTGCTGCCAACGGACAGCCTCCGAGCCTTCTTGCTATTTACTTGCCAATGGATTCCAACTTTCTATAATCACAAGAGTTCACACAGGCAAATGCATATTGGTTGAAGAGGGATAAGAAGTCATCACCATATAAGGGATTTCATTTCATTGAATACTTATCAATCCTCCCAAAGCCGATGAAGTCATGTCTGCAACACTTTCCTTTCTAGTAGTTAATAAGATTTTGCTTGCTCTTTGTCCACTCCTCAAAGAAGCAAACAATTTACCCCAAGCAAACAGATCATCATCATCCCAAGCATCATCTAACACAAGGAGAAATTTCCCAGACGATACCAGTTTCTTAAGAGCTTCCAACAGGGCGCCAAGTCCCCCAACTTCAAGTTTACTTCCTGCAGCATATTCTATCATATCTTTCATGACCTTTTTGGCATTGAAGGGAAAGGAGATACAAACCCAGATTTTGGATTTGAAACATTTGTCTAAGCTTTCATCATCAAAGACTAGTTGTGTGAGGGTGGTCTTCCCCACTCCTCCATGGCCCGCAATGGAGAAAAGAGATACACAAGTACTCCTCTCATCCTCTTCTGCTACGGGCTTCATCAACCACTTTAATAGTTCCCCGTTCTCATCAATTTATCCGAACACTTTTTTCTCAATTACACTTGGTCCAGTTTCACGATTAGAATTGCCGCTCTGAGTTTCGTGTTGTTGCTTGGACTCTTATAGTGTAGTGATGAAGTTTCCCACACTTGTCGCGACTTCATCTAGCCTCTTGACAATCTCCCTCAGTTTCTTGACTCTTGAGGTTATGATAAGATTTAAAAACCATTTTTCTAAATACGGCAACTTTTCATTTAGAGTTAGAGGGAAACCATGCACCTTATTACAACCGTGTCTTTTGCTGCATGCATGTCATATTTGAGAAAAGTTCATTGACTTTTATTGATTGAGAAAGAAAAAAACATCTATCAGTTTGAGGATTCGAAGTGAAACTTGAGGTGCCTGAGTATTCGTTGTGAAAGTTTAGGTGTCCTTTGGCAAGGGTTTAAGAGAGGGGGCTAAGGAGAAGGGTTAACCCATCACGAGGGGTTATAAATAGCTTAACTCCGTTTCGAGTAAATAGTTAACATGAAGGATTAACTTTTCCGAGTTCAGTAAATAAAGAAGAGTTAAACAGGTTAATCTCACTTATTTTTCAAATAACCATTTTAACCGCTTCAAAAGCTAGAATTTTTTTTAGTAATCATGATTTGAGATCGATTAAACTAGAATTTGCATTCATCCAATTATGATAATATTGTTAAATGTGATAATAATGTTGTTTTGTATTATTTAAATAAATGATTATTGGGGAGTCTAATAAAAACCAATTTAAATTAGAAAATTAATAACTTGTCGTTATATAGGAATAATATGATAGAAATTCTTATAAAAATTGTAAAAAAGTAAATTATCATATTACCATGTAATGAAATGTTAAATAGGGATAAATGATCTACCAAATATTTAAAAGACTTTTAATTAATCATTAATTTCAAAAGAGAATTAGATATTAGAGAAGAAAAGTAACAATTTTCTCATTAAAATTATATACAAAATTTGAAATTTATTATCATAAATAAATTTATATTTTCTTCTATATTCCTCCACTATATATCTTTTTCCCTCCTAAATATCTAACCACATGTTTCCTATTGAAAATAAACTTGATTGAATTACCTTGGGAATTGAGAAGATCATTTAGTTGTTTGATGAGTCAAATGCATGAATACATAGATGGATGAATGTTGTCGGGAAATTCAAGAGTGTTTGTTAGAAAATCTATGAGTCATTGTAGTAGTATATATATGTGTGGTTTGTAAGTTGAAAGATATGAAGAAAAGAAGAAAGAAAAATTAATAAAATAATTTTATGCCCTCTGCAAATCGTTTATCCTAAGAAAAATATTGTTATCAAATTGGTATGAGAGCTAAAATGAGTTCCAATGGAATGATCCCGTTCGTTACTCCTAAACTCACCAAAGAGAATTATGAAAATTTGTGCATTTAAATGAAGGCTCTATCACGATCAATTAACTTTTGGGATGTTGTGGTGAAATGCTTTGAAAAGCTTGAAGATGAAGGTGCGCTATCAGTAGCACAGAGAGACTCGCTTAAAGCGTCCAGTAAGAAAGATAGTAGAGCCCTTTACTTTATTTACCGAGGAGTTCATGAATCGGCATTCGAGAATAACTCAGATGTAGCGACCTAAAAACAAGCTTGGGAGATACTTCAAAAATCCTATAAGGGAGTAGAGAAGGTGAATAAGGTGTGATTGCAAACACTTCGAAAGGAGTTCGAAGGTTTAGAGATGAAGCAAAGTGAACTAGTTTCTGACTAATTCACTCGTGTCTTGGTCGTGGTGAATCAACTTTGAAGAAATGGTGAGAAGATTGAACATGTTCGTGTGGTGGAGAAAATTCTTCGATCACTTCCTCATAAATTTGACTATATTGTTTGTGCCATCGAAGAGTCAAAAGATTCGGAGAAGATGACGATTGATGAACTCTTGGTTCCTTAAATGCCCACGAGAAAAGATTTAGCAAAAAAAATGACTCGGTGGAGAAGGCTCTTCAAACTAAGCTTTCTTTGAAAGATGGTCGAGAAGATTCAAAAGAAGGAAGTAACGGCGGTTGTGACCATGGAAGATTTCGAGGAAAAATTTGAGGCCGAGGGTGTGGTTTCTATTGCAGAGGAAGTCACAACAACTTCGAAGAAAGAGTCAAAATCAAAGATCTTTTAGGGGCCGTGGATGTGGTAGATCTAATGAAGATTGATGGAAAACACAAGTTTAATGTTTCAAATGCAAAAAGTATGGTCATTACTCTTCACGATTGTTATTATAATCAAGTTGAAGAGAAGGTGAATTATGTTGAGAAAAGAGATGATGTTTATATTCTTTTATAGCATTCAGAGGAGATGGTGACAAGAAGGATGTTTGAAATCTTGATAATAGTGCTAACAATCATATTTGTGGCAAGAGAAGTATGTTTGTCGATATGGACGAGTATGTGAATGACAAGGTAAATTTTGGAGATTTCTCAAATATTCCAATAAAAAAGGCCGAGGTAAAATTCTTATTCACCTCAAAAATGGAGAAAAAAATTTATCACCGATTCTATTATGTGCCCAATATGAAGAGCAATATATTGAGTTTGGGATAGCTCTTAGAAAAGGGCTATGATTTTCATACAAAAGATCGTAGTCTTTTTTTTGAGATCCAAAAGGTAGATTGATTGCAAAAGCATGGATGTCAAAGAATCAAATGTTCATGCTAAACCTTCAAGGTGGAGATGTGAAATGTTTGAAGGCGTGTACCAACGATCTTGCTTGGCTATGGCACTTGAGATGTGGGCATCTCAATTTTGATAGTCTGAAGACATTGGTCGATAGAAGTATGGTGAAAAGGTTGCCGATAAATGATCATCTCGAGCAACTCTGTGAAGGATGTCTAGCGGGGAAGCATCATCGAGCTATTTTTCCAAAGGAGACTTCATTTCATGCATCAAAGCCGCTACAACTTGTATATACTAATGTCTGTAGGTCGATCACTTTGACCTCAATCGGTGAAAATAGATATTTTCTTACCTTCGCCGATGATTTTTCTCGAAAGACTTGGGTATACTTCGTGAAGAACAAATCTGAAGTGTTTCCATGTTTAAGAAGTTCAAAGCTAATGTGGAAAAATAGCGACTTTTATCTTAAAACTATCATATCAAGCCGATGTAGAGCGTTCACTTCAAAGAAGTTTGAAGCATATTATGAAGAATATGGAGTTTGACATTTTCTGACTACTTACACTCGACAACAAAACAGCGTTGCTGAGAGGAAGAACCATACTATTTTGAATATGGTAAGAAGTATGTTGAGTAGCAAGAAGGCGTTTAAAACCTTTTGGGCTGAAGTCATTTCTTGCGCCATCTACATCATCAACCAGTGTCTAACTCAGAGTCTCAAAAATATTACTCCAAAAGAAGCCTGGACTGTTACAAACCAAATGTGAGCGACTTCAAGGTGTTCGACAGTATTGGCTATGCTCATGTTCCAGAGCAGAAGAGGAATAGGCTCAACGAGAGGAGTATTCCATATTTATTCATCGGCTATGATTCAAGAAGCAAGGGTTACAAGATGTATGACCCGTGCAGTGAAAAGTTCATTATTAGCCGAGATGTTCAATTCGTTGAAGAGAAATCACGGGACTGGAGCAATGGAGAAATTTGTAACAGCCCGATTACTTTCATTAGTGAAGAGACTGAGGTCGGGAAAGATTCTCCAACACATACTCTATCGACATGCACTCTATCATCACCGACAACATCATCACCAACCACGCCTCAGTCTCCCCAAATCGATGACTTATTTAGCATCATCTTCATCATCATTGAGCCCACAGCCTCAAAATTTTAGGAGTTTGAGGGAGTTGTATGAGGTAACTGAGAATCAAGATGATTTAACATTATTTTGCTTATTTGCTGGTTGTGAGCCTTTAAACTTTGAAGAGGTGGTTCAAGATCCAAAGTAGAGTTCAGTCATGGATGAAGAGATCAAGTCTATTGAGAATAATGATACTTGGGAGCTTGCAACACTTCTAGAGGGTAAGGACGCAATTGAAGTCAAATGGGTGTTCAAAGAGAAGAAGAATGCAAAAGGAAAAATTGAGAGGCACAAGGTAATGTTAGTTGCCAAAGGCTACAAGCAGAAAGTTGGAATTGACTATGACGAGGTATTCTCTCCAGTAGCTCATCTTGAAACTATAAGGCTAATTATTACCTTAGCAGCTCAGAACAAATGGCCAAGCTATCAACTTGATATGAAATCAATATTTTTAAATGGTGTTCTTGAAGTGGAGGTCTACGTGGATCAACCTTGGTTACATCAAGAAAGGAGAAGAATCAAAGGTGTTGAAGTTGAAGAAAGCTCTTTATGGCTTAAAACAAGCACCAAAAGAACGTAGAAAAGTAGAATTGATGAATATTATCAAGCTCATAATTTTTCTAAATGTCCTTATGAGCATTCCTTATATACTAAGGTAAATGAAGCTGGAGATGTTCTTATTCTATGCTTGTATGAGGATTATTTAATCTTTACAGGAAATAATCTACAAATGTTCGAGGAGTTCAAAACCTCCATGGTTCGTGAGTTCAAGATGACAAACATCGGACGCATGCCTTATTATCTTGGCATTGAGATGAAGCAAAGCCAAGATGAAATTTTTATCTCTCAAGAGGGATATGCAAAGACAATTCTTGATAAGTTTGATATGAATGATAGCAATTGTGTGAGTTCTCCTATTGGATGTGGAGTCAAGTTGTCCAAGAAAGATGGTGAAAGCAAAGTTGATGCAACTTATTTCAAAAGCTTGGTCGATAGTCTTCGCTACCTAACTTGCACAAGACCTGATATTCTCAATGGTGTTGGGCTCGTGAGCAGATATATGGAAGATCCGAAATCTTCACACTTGTTAACAGCAAAGAGGATTCTCCGATACATCAAAGGTACAACATATTTCAGTTTGTTTTATTCAAGTTCTAACAACTTTGAATTTGTTGCATACACTAATAGAGATTGGGCCGGAGATGTTGATGATTGAAAAAGTACAACTGGTTACACTTTCTTTATCGGCGATACTGATTTTACTTGATCTTCAAAAAAGTAGTCGATAGTCATTCTTTCAACTTGTGAAGCAGAAATGTTGCTGCATCTTTGGGTGTCACTCATGCACTCTAGTTGAGAAACTTGCTCAAAAATCTTCAGTTCGGACAAGAAGAGGCGACCAAAATTTGTGTTGACAACAAGGCGGCTAGTGCACTTTCAAAAAATCCGGTATTTCATGAAAGGAGCAAACATATTGATACTTGATATCATTTTATCCGAGATCAAGTAAAGAACAAGGAAGTTGAGCTTGAGTTCATGAAATCGCAAGATCAGGTGACTGACATATTTACTAAGTCATTGAAGCATGACGTGTTTACTTTATTGTGAGACAAGCTTGGCATGATTGAAGGATCAAGTTTAAGGGAGAATGTTGAAAATAAACTTGATTGAATTATCTTGGGAATTGAGAGTATCATTTAGTTGTTTGAGGAGTCAAATGAATAAATATGTAGATGCATGAATGTTGTCAGGAAATTCAGGAGTTTTTGTTAGGAAATCTAAGAGTCATTGTAGTAGTAGTATATATGTGTGGTTTGTAAGTTGAAAGATGTTAAGAAAAGAAGAAAAACAATTTAATAGAATAATTTTATCCCCCTCCAAATCGTTAATCCTAGGAAAAATATTGTTATCATTTCCCCTCCAACAGAATTCTCCATGTATCACATTTTTTGTTCTGTTTTCATTTTCTAAAATGACTATTCCTAGCCTCGCAGGTGGAGTAAAGTTTATTCCGCCTACTCATGCAGAATCGTTAACCCATCATTAGATGAGTTAACAACTAATTAACCATCACGCTAAGGTTTGTTAACCCTTTGAGTGTTTATATCATTTGGGAGGTTAATGAAAGGCTAAACCCCTTAAGCCCTCCACTAACCTATTGCCAAACGAGAATGTATAAAATAAAAAGTTGACTAAAATAAAAAGAAGATGAAGGTCGTGAAACTAAGAAAGTAGTTTGAAAAAACACCAAATAAATGTAAGTTGCTTTTGGATCAAAGGAATTGATTTGAAATTCTAGAATGCAATTTTAGGTTTTATGTTATTCAACTCCATTTTCATTGTTTGGGAATAGTTAGATTTCAATTCTTGAATTTTCATTTTGAAATTCATGTGAATTCAAGTTTCTATGGGGTTTGTTTTCCATTTTCAGGTTTTTGAGGGGCTTTTTTTGGCAATTCTTAGATATTCTCAAAGGTTTTTTATTTTCAAATTTTCAAGGGGTTATTTGCAATTTTAGCTTTTTCTAGGTGTTGTTTAATGTTTGTAATTTTCAGATTCTTAAGACCATTTTTTTGCAATTTTCAGGTTATAAGGTTGTTTTTCTAATTTTTTCGATTTTTTAAAGGACTTGTTTGAAAATTTCACAATGTTAAGGGTTACTCTTGTACTTTTAAAATTTTAAGATCCTCTTTGCAATTTTCAAAATTTGCATAATTTATTTTGCATTTTTCGAATTCTAAAAGACATGGTTTTAGTGGTCATTTAGAATTCTCGGCCTAATACTTTGTCAAAGTTTAAGCAAAACTGAGCAATTCCAAATTCTCGCAAGTATTTTTGCATTCAAACATTGGAACTGGCCCAATTCCATGAATTGAAATGAAATCTTCGTTCACAAACAGGGCACTAGAGAAATTTGAATTCTGTCAAAACAATGTGTGGCTGAATGTAAACTTTAATCGATCTTCTCATCCACAGCCTTCTTTTTCTTAGAATTCAAATTTGTTAATCTGCTTAATAATCAGGAATGTTCCAAGTAAGCCAACGAAAAGTCCGCAAAAGACTAGTAAAGGTTTATAACTAAATCAAAGAATGCAAACAACTTCACTTCTACTACATGAGATATATGGAGTTGTTAGTCTGAAAACAATAAACTAGGAAAATAGATGCAACTCATTCTTCATCAAATTTATTGTCTATCTCGCGCAATCACTTTGCTTTTCAGTTAAACGGAAGGATCCGGTTCATCCCTAACTATGCGATTGGTTAGTATAGGGAGCTAGATTGCAAAACGTACTATCTTCTATTGTAAGTTCATCCCTTACTATCACAATGCCATCGATTGTGGAGAGCTAGATTGCAAAACATACTATCATCCATACCCCCACCGGCCAGTTGCACTTAGCACTCTGAATTTTTTATCTTTCGAGATGGACAAAATTTGCAGACAGGAAAATAGTTGAGGGGGTGATAAGTGTCACCAAAGACTTAATCAAAAAGTATCTTCTATTGTAAGTTCATCCCTTACTATCACAATGCCATCGATTGTGGAGAGCTAGATTGCAAAACATACTATCATCCATACCCCCACCGGCCAGTTGCACTTAGCACTCTGAATTTTTTATCTTTCGAGATGGACAAAATTTGCAGACAGGAAAATAGTTGAGGGGTGATAAGTGTCACCAAAGACTTAATCAAAGATGTAAAAAGGTTGGGTAGTAGTGTAAGAACTCTAGTTGGCAAGTCAGCTCGGAAATCTAATGACAGCTCATCTGGGCATTTTATCGAACAGTTAAAGAGCACTGGTTGGCAAGTCAGCTCGGAAATCTAATGACAGCTCATCTGGGCATTTTATCGAACAGTTAAAGAGCACTTTAAATCAAAGAGAACAACTAATCATACCTCGAACAGTTAAAGAGCACTTTAAATCAAAGAGAACAACTAATCATACCTTGAATGCTTGTATCTTTTGTTAGTGTGAAGCTCTCGAACTCGACTAGGTTGAGCTCTGCTACCAATTTTGGATGGATATTTTCGTATGGGCATTTTATCAAACAGTTGAAGTGCCTTCTCAGTTAACCATCCCTCAGATGGGCGCTTATATTTGCTTGTACCAGCATTTTATGGAGCAGTTCAATAGCAACTTCGAACAGTAATTTGCGCTTGGGTTTGGGGTACATGAGGCTCAGTTGCTATTTGTTTGGGGTTTTCCATTATAGTCCGCTAAATCTTTACTCTTTTGAAATAAGTCCCTCAAATCATTGAAACTGCCATCAAGTCCCGCAATTCTTATAACTTGTAATTGTAAGTATAGCTGATAACATGTAAGTGTAGTGTAATAAACTGAAAGTGTAGTGTGAAGCGTGATAAACTATAAGTGTAGCGTGACAACTTATAAGTGTAGCCTGATAACCACCAAAATCACACCCTACACATTAATGAAGTTGAGAATTAATTGATGGATTGATAAGTGGGTGGGAATTGGCCCACTTAATGAAGGACACATGAGATAAACTGAAAGGGTATAATTGGAATTTAAGGGAAAATTTAGGGGGTCCCACATATGCTAGTATTGTATTTTGAAAGTTGGGTTTAAAGACAAATACAAAAAGCTAATTGGGTTTAAAGATACAAGCAATAGTGATTGGGTTTATAGGTAAAGTTGAGTAAACAAATGGGGCTAGAAATAAAAACCCCTTATAAAAAACATCCTAAAAATCAAAATTAAAAAAACCGAAAAGTCAAAACTTACATAGGGTATAAAAGTTTATAATTTAGAAAAGTCCACTGAGAAAATGATATTTGCAAACGACAACCTAAACCTTTAAAATTAACAAAAAACACACTCAAAATTCAAATTTTCCAAAAAACACCCTGGAAATATCTAAACTTCTAAACAACAACAAAACCTATGGATGATAAATAGGATCATAAAATCTTTGGCGATGGACTCTATGTTAAGTACAAGAAAATTATAAAATACTTAAATGGACCACTTGGGTCGATGGGTAACCCGTTTAATAAACGAGTTGACCCGATTCCGTTTAATAAACGTGTTGACCAGATTATTTGATGGATCGGGTCGGGTCAATATTATACAGGTCACGTCAAACTTTTATATGGGTCGGGTCGGGCGGGTTGACCGATTTGCCAACCCTAGATAGTAGTATGAGAACTCTAGTTGGCAAGTCAGCTCAAAAATCTAATGACATCTCTTCTGGACATTGTATCGAACAGTTAAAAGAGCTTTTTAAATCAAAGAGAACAACTAATCATACGTTGGATGCTTGTATCTTTTGTTAGTGTGAAGCTCTCGAACTCGACTGGGTTGAGCCCTGCTACCATTTTTGGATGGACATTTTCACATGGGCATTTTATCGAACGGTTGAACTGCCTTTTCAATTAACCAGTCCTCGGATACAAGCATCCAAGGCATGATTAGTTGTTCTGGGACTTATATGAGAAAAGAAATTCTTTATGGACTAAATTGATATTTATTACCATCAATTTTGAATATAGTGTGTGGGGAATAGCCAACTGTCTTTATTTATAATTGCATAAATACAACCTAAAGGTTACAGATAGAGTATGATTCAATTGATGTGGGGAATGCCTTTACTATCTGACAAATTGCTTTCCAATTTCCTATACAACAAATTTATTTGCTTGTGCTAGCTAGTATTCGACCTTTCAGCAACTTTTTACGAGAAGGGAACACACCAGGGTACCTGAGAACTAGAAGTTGATCCATCGGCTCTTCTTGGTTGAAGTGAACGAAGGATCAACGCCCAGCATAATTCCTAGCTTGAAACATCCCGGCCACCTCATAGAGAGGGGAACATGTTGAAGGGCGAACCTGAAATCGAAGCTCGCCTTCGATGGCGAAGTTGAGAAGACGAGGAAGGTCGTCTGTAGAGGCCCGATGGCGAGGTTGAGAGGCGAGTCGCTCGCCTGTGGTGGACTCGCCTGATGGCGAGGTCGAGGAAGTTCAGTGCTCGCCTGAAGCTGGAAGCTCGCCTTAGGCGAGGCGCGGGCGAGGGATTTGTCAGGCGAGGGCTTCGACAGGCGATGTCTTGGACAGGCGAGGAAAAACTCGCCTGCGTGCGTAGGAGGGCGAGGCGAGGTCGCCTGTTGGGGGTCTTGAGTCGCCTGCGGGCCTGTAGGCGAGATCGACGAGCTCGCCTGTTTGAGTTGGGGACAGCTGGGAACAGCTGGATCCCTAGGGTTTCCCTATAAAAGGGAAACCCAGTTCGTAAGCACTGGGTGAGCGGCAGAGAGCGTGAGAAAACCCCGAGCGGCGGCGGAAAGGGAAACCCAGTTCGTAAGCACTGGGTGAGCGGCAGAGAGCGTGAGAAAACCCCGAGCGGCGGCGGCGCTTGTTTGAGAAGAGAAAGAGCGTGAGTAGGAGATTTTGGCGGAGGAAATTTTTTTCCCCTTTTGATTTGATCTCCGATTTGGGTGTTTTCTCTCTCTCTGCTTTTGTGCTCCCATTTGTTCCCAAGTTTGTCCTCTCATTAATTAAACTAGTCTGCTGTCCGTGCAAAGCATGGTTTTTTTTTTTGCTACAGTAATCCTGCCTTTTTTAACATATCCTGTTTTGAATTTTCTGGGAATGCTACAGTATCCTGCTCTGCTACAGTATCTTCTAAATGCTACAGAATACCAGTCTGCTACAGTAATTTTTAAATTAATTATCTGCTACAGTAATAATACTACAGTAAATCTACTGTAGCATGAACAGTGACTCTCTGGTTCTCTCTTTTGTATAAAGGAATAGATATAGAGGGGTTGGTTAAATTAAATTGGGGTTTTTCTTTGGTAGTTAAGAGAGATTGTTTGAGCCGTGATTTTAGATTAAAATCACTTGCTATTTGTTGAGAGATCTCAAGTTTGAGATTTTCTCTCTTATTTGTAATTTCTTGTTATTAATAAGAAATTAATTGGTGCCACTCCCGTGGACGTAGGCAAAAATTGCCGAACCACGTAAAAATCCGTTGTTTGTGTTTGTGTCATTATTGTGCTTGTATTTGGCCTTCTCTCTCGGCGCATGTGTTTGTTCTCGGGCATAAATCCCAACAAGTGGTATCAGAGCTCCGGGCAACGCTTGGGCTTTTTGGAGGAGTAGATCAGTTGGGAAGTCCATCTAGAGCTTCGATTGGTGATAAAGGTGGAATCTTTGTTCAAGTTGGATTTATTTCTTAATTGTTTCCGCAATTGTTATTGGGTGCTTTGAGATATATGGTCGGGAAAGATAAAGGTGGGGAGGGTTCTTCTACTATGAAGACCGTCCAAAGTTTGAATATCCATTCTATGAGGATAGATGTGGAGAAGTTCGATGGCACAAATAATTTTGGACTTTGGAGATGCGAAGTCTTGGATGCGCTAAATACGCAAAATTTGGAAAATACGTTGGAGTTGGACGGGAAACCGGACGACATTGATGAGAATGTTTGGAAGAAAATGAATAGAACGGCGTGTGGTGTGATTAGGTCTTGTTTGACTCAAGATCTAAGTATGATGTGATGAATGAGACTTCTGCAAAGAAGATTTGGGAGGTCCTAGAGGGCAAGTATTTGACGAGAGGGTCGAAAATCGCTTGCATTTAAAGAGGAGGCTTTATCGCTTCCAATTGAAGAAGGGGACATCCATTAGTGATCACATGAACCACTACACGAAGCTTCTTGCAGATTTGACGAATGTAGATGTGATGATAGAAAATGAGAACAAGGCGTTGCTGTTGTTGAGTTCATTGCCTGACGAGGAATATGAGACATTCATCCTCACTCTTATTAATGGGAAGGCATCTCTTTCATATAGTGAGGTCACCGCGGCTCTTGTGAATTATCAACTTCGTAAGAAGGACAATGAGACTTCCATTGAGCCGGTAGCGGGGGTATTGGTTGCAAGAGCTAGAAGTCCAAACCGTGGTAGAAGGTCGCAGTCTAGAGGGGGACACCCTGCAGTTGGTAGGAATCAGTGTGCCTTTTGTAGAGAGGATGGACATTGGAAAGCCGAATGCCCAAAATTACAAGCCGGGAAGAATAAGGGGAAAGCTATTCTAGCTTCAGAGGTGAATGTTGCCAAGGCTAGTGGCGACGTTTCAGATTCGGATTCTTCGGGCTATTCGTGCCCAGCTCTTCCGTCAGTTGGTGTTGCCGACTCCACCGAGTGGATGTTGGATTCGGGTGCTACTTACCACATATGCCCTAGGAGGGATTGGTTCTCCAGTTTTCAGGAGTTGGAAAGAGGGGATGTTGTTCTTATGGGTAATGATCACAGATGCCCTATTGGTGGTATTGGTACCGTTCAGATTCGGAAGAGTGACGGGATGATTCTGGAGTTGGTTGATGTGAGGTTCGTTCCTCAACTGAGGAAGAACATCATTTCACTTGGGGTATTGGAGGCAGCAGGCTATAGGGTGACCTTGGCGGATTCTCGCTTGAAGGTCACATTGGGGTCCATGATTGTGATGAAGGGCGTCAGGAGGAGTAACTTATATTATCTGCTTGGGAGCACGGTGATTGATAGAGCGCTGACAACTTCTTTGGCTAGACTGTGGCATTGGTTGGTGCTGGGGTATATTATTGGTTATGACGTGCACAGATTGTTGAGGAGTGCTATGACATGTATATTAAAGTTCTCTGAGCACATTGGGATGAGCGAGAAGACCGATGTGGAGTTGGGCACTTCTATCCACCGATCGAAGGGTCTTATTGGAGGTGTTCAGTTAGACATTGGGGGGCCTTCCATGGTGGCATCAGTGGGAGGTAATCGGTATCTTGTTTCCTATGTTTGGGATTGTACTAGGCATTTATGGGCTGCAACCAAGTCCCGTTGGTATGAAGCCCTAGTAGTCTGCAACAGTTGGAGGAGGTGTATGGGCAGAAAGGTTAACCATCGTACTAGTTCTAGTAGGGGTCCTTTCGTGCATTGGTGCCGAGCTCACGGCAGTTGGAGACACTTCAGAGGAGAGGAAACAGTGAGGCGACGTGATGAGATGGCGGATTTAGTGGGCCGTTCTTTTCTGGAGGAGGATCGGCATTGGTTGTCAAGCAGTGAATTTGGTATTTTGGCTTCGACACGTTTGGGCTATCTTATGAGGTTGCCGACTGCTGCGTGTAGAGTTGTTAGATCTGGTGGAGCTGCTTCAGATTTTGGTTGGCGTCGGATATTGGGCTACCCAGCACTTGGTCACATCGTGGATGTGAGATTGGGTCCGATTGCACGATTGGGATTCAGAGGTTCTCTTGGCTATCAGTTGAGGGCTTCTGAGTTTGGTCTGAGCAGGTATGTCACTTTGGACTCCCGGCAGGTAGAGAGTATTGATCAGATCAGTGGGTTATCGCAGCGGGTGGAGCATGATGCTACTCCACATTGGGTGGGGATTTCCCCACACACTCCAGGTCATTCTGCATTATTGAAAATTCCAGCTGAGGTGGCACAGCGTGTGAGTCATTTGGATTTGGATGTGGATGACGAGTTGGTAGATCCGTGTGCAGCTGGTGGATATAGCTTGGATACGGCCATTGGTTCACCTCAGGTGGAGGTGTTTGGATCATATCGGATTGGGGCCGTTGATGATGCTATCAGCCGCAGATTGGATTGAGGGCCTTTGGAGGTCGTTGGGTGAACTACGTGAAGGCTTGATTCCTTGGGCAAGAGGATACGTAGGCAGTCTTTATGATGCAGCCGATTTGGTGAGTATACACTGTTGGTTTGGGTGAGTGTTCGCACTCCCGTTTGGTTCTCGACTTGTTGTGGATGGAGTCCGTTGTCATGAGTCCGTTGCCATGGCGTACTGGACGCAACAAGTGAGGCATTTGGTGTGGTTGGTGTCGGCTCAGTTTTTTGGGAAAACGTTCGCCGAGGTGGAGATTTGTTGAAGGGCGAACCTGAAATCGAAGCTCTCCTTCGATGGCGAAGTTGAGAAGACGAGGAAGGTCGTCTGTAGAGGCCCGATGGCGAGGTTGAGAGGCGAGTCGCTCGCCTGTGGTGGACTCGCCTGATGGCGAGGTTGAGGAAGTTCAGTGCTCGCCTGAAGCTGGAAGCTCGCCTATAGGCGAGGCGCGGGCGAGGGATTTGTCAGGCGAGGGCTTCGACAGGCGACGTCTTGGACAGGCGAGGAAAAACTCGCCTGCGTGCGTAGGAGGGCGAGGCGAGGTCGCCTGTTGGGGGTCGTGAGTCGCCTACGGACCTGTAGGCGAGATCGACGAGCTTGCCTGTTTGAGTTGGGGACAGCTGGGAACAGCTGGATCCCTAGGGTTTCCCTATAAAAGGGAAACCCAGGCCTGTTTGAGTTGGGGACAGCTGGGAACAGCTGGATCCCTAGGGTTTCCCTATAAAAGGGAAACCCAGTTCGTAAGCACTGGGTGAGCGGCAGAGAGCGTGAGAAAACCCCGAGCGGCGGCGGAAAGGGAAACCCAGTTCGTAAGCACTGGGTGAGCGGCAGAGAGCGTGAGAAAACCCCGAGCGGCGGCGGAGCTTGTTTGAGAAGAGAGAGAGCGTGAGCAGGAGAAATTGGCGGAGGAAATTTTTTCCCCCTTTTGATTTGATCTCCGATTTGGGTGTTTTCTCTCTCTCTTCTTTTGTGCTCCCATTTGTTCCCAAGTTTGTCCTCTCATTAATTAAGTATAGAGGGGTTGGTGAAATTAAATTGGGGTTTTTCTTTGGTAGTTAAGAGAGATTGTTTGAGCGGTGATTTTAGGTTAAAATCACTTGCTATTTGTTGAGAGATCTCAAGTTTGAGATCTTCTCTCTTATTTGTAATTTCTTGTTATTAATAAGAAATTAATTGGTGCCGCTCCCGTGGACGTAGGCAAAAATTGCCGAACCACGTAAAAATCCGTTGTTTGTGTTTGTGCCATTATTGTGCTTGTATTTGGCCTTCTCTCTCGGCGCATGTGTTTGTTCTCGGGCATAAACCCCAACAGAACACACCAGGGGACCTGAGAACTAGAAGCATTAATTAGCAACAAAAAAAATTTATTTATTTTTACTGGCATGAAAAACAATTCTATTGTGGAAATTCATTTGTTTATTCTCAGTCGGGGATGCCAATGCCGTTGCTTTTTCACCAAAACGTCCGATTCAGGTTTGAGTAACGAACTTCTCTATTACTTATCTCACAGTAACAAAATTTTGGGTACAACTATGCCGCTCCACGAGACTGTATACGAGATTTTTTGTGAATTTTTCATTTCTAGCCGATCAGCACAATCCATAGTAACTCCAGTTCTCTTTCGAGCCAGGCTCTTAATGAAGAAGCTGTTAGTTGATTTTGCCTCTGATTTCTGTGAGCTGCTTTACCGTGAAACTGGGCTCCGCAGTTGGCGCAGGAAATGTGAAACGATGCAGAATTTTAACTCCTTGAATTTGGATTTCTGAAGTCCACATTTGAGAAGTTGATGGCTAAACTAAACTTAACAGACCAAACCAATAAACAAAACCGGATTAGGAGATTAAGAGAAGGATGTAACAGAAAATCAAAAACATTGGCTGGGTTAAAAATAAACCTTAATTAAGCTTTTAATGTGTTAAGTTATCAACCTTAAAAGATATTTAAAAGATACAAGAAAAATGAGAGAACTAAAACAAATAAATGAAATAGTTGATGCATGAAAAGAATTGATGGTAAAGGATTCAATGTCAAGGAACAATGATATATAACTTTCCACCAATACCAAATAATTTGGCAAGATCATGAACTTTGTCATGACCCCAATTTTCAAGATCTCGAAGAAACAATGGAGCCGGACAAAACCAGTTAAAATATTCTTCAAAAAAAATACATTCATCACATGACCACCAAAACAATCTAAGCATTAAATTCAATAGCCAATAACAACTATTCTCCATAACAAAAGTCTATATTTATCCAATCAAATAATGTAAATAAAAGATCTCCCAACTAGAAAAGAGAATTCAACCTTAAAAAAATTTATTACTACAGTCTTCCAAAAGTAAACTAAACATCGAAGCCTTTATTTATCCTTCACATAATAGCAATTTTGCAATCTACATTTTAATCCTTGCTCTCTTCTAAGGATTCGGAAACCATCGCCTCCACCTAATTTTGAGTCTCTGGAAAAAAAAGGTGAATAAAACTTGATCACAACTCAATAAGTGGATAAATTTATACATTAAACAATAGTTTTACAAAAACTAAAATATTTTGACTTGATAAGCAAAATATTAGAATAGTAGAAAACCATCAATGAACTCTCATATTTGATGCAACGTTTTTTAAAATATAGATTCATGCTGTTGGACGCAGAGTCACGCCCACCGCCGCGGAAGCGATATCACCTGAGAGATAGCCCTGACTTTTGTTGTCACAAAAGCACAAATCAGCCTCTATATTCTTGTTTCTCAAAGGAAACGAGAATAGATAGTGAAATTCTTATTTCTCTAAGGAAACAAGAATCGAAAGTGATATATTTCATCAAAGTGAAATATACACTCTTCCTCTCATCAGCTCTAACACCGAATATTGAGGGAACCTACAAGCTATGATAACTCACAGATAAAACAAATACAAACACGAGATTTACGTGGTTCGGCTAACTAGCCTACGTCCACGAGAACAGATAAAACAAATACAAACACGAGATTTACGTGGTTCGGCTAACTAGCCTACGTCCACGAGAGGGGGTTTTCACTATGAGGAGAATACCAAACTTATTACAAGTTTTATCTCAACTCTCTTTTTTCTCTCAAAAGAACTTCAATACAAAACCCACAATTGATTTTTTCCCACACCACCATAACTCCTCCATCCCTTCTCTATTTATAGGAAAAACTAAGGGGGAAAGTCCGAATGGTTGGCGGGCTGGGACGGCGGGAAAAGAGTTCGCGCGCGCGGAGGAAAAATTTCCCGCGGGAAAAATCCCGCGCTCCCGCGCTCGCGTGCGGCGCGGTACAGTGGGCAGCGGCCCACGAAACGCTCCCTTGAGCGCGTGGGCGAAAGGATGGGGCACACCCATCACGTGGGTGTGTCCCCCCCTGCGAAACACAATTCTCCACCTCGTACATCATTTGATAAACCTCAAATTTTGGACGAACACCAGAAGGACCCCACGAACTCTACCAGAGAGATACAGGCCAGAGCTAGGCCAAACCAGCTGCGCCACTATACCGCGGCTGCCTACGTACCCTCTGCCGGGATCAAGCTAACCGTAGTTCTGCTACCATACTCCAACATAGTCTCCACCTCACCTCCATCACCGCCCCGCAGGGCCATGCCCTCTCGGGCAAATCAACACGGGCTGATATGAAGCAAGTCCAAGCAATGCTGGAACTTGCTGCATGTGACCACCTTGGTTAACATGTCTGCGGGATTCTCATTTGTATGCACCTTCATGAGGGAAATATCACCTTCCTCTATGACATCCCGCACAAAATGATATCTGACGTCGATATGCTTGGTACGAGCATGGTGAACTTGATTCTTCGCCAAATGAATCGCACTTTAACTGTCGCACCACAAGTTCACGCTTTTCTGCTCAATCCCCAAATCGTCTAGAAGACCGCACAGCCACAATGCTTCCTTCACTCCCTCCGCCATAGCCATGTACTCGGCCTCTGTTGTAGAAAGTACCCCTGTAGCCTGCAACATCGATCGCCAACTAACTGGAGCTCCATGTATCCTGAATACATAACCAGTAGTAGATCGCCGTCTATCTAGATCGCCCGCATAATCTGAGTCCACAAACCCGTCGATCTGACATGTATCTCCACCAAAACACAGACCCGTATCTGCGGTACCCTTCAAGTACCTCAGAACCGATTTCACCGCTTCCCAGTGTGTCTTTCCCGGATTCGTCATGAATCTGCTGACCACACTAACCGCCTGTGAAATATCAGGGCGTGTACACACCATGGCGTACATCAAACTGCCAACTGCACTAGCATAAGAAACACACTCCATGTGTGCCTTATCTTCCGCTGTAGTGGGAGATTGTTTACCTGAGAGTCTGAAGTGTGGAGCCAATGGAGTCACCACCGACTTTGCACTTTGCATCCCGAACCTCTCGATCACCCGCTCTATGTAGCCCTTCTGACTCAAGAACAATCGCTGATTCGCCCGCTCTCTTCTAATCTTCATACCCAGTATTTTCTTTGCAGCGCCCATGTCCTTCATCTCGAACTCTTTGCTAAGTTGAGATTTTAGCTTATCTATCTCCACCTTGTTCTTCGATGCAATAAGCATGCCATCCACATACAAAAGAAGATAAATATAATCACCTCCACGAAGCTTCCGAATATAAACACAGCAACCGTAATCGCTTTGGGAAAACCCATGCTTCAGCATGAAGGAGTCAAATCGCTTGTACCACTGCCGAGGAGATTGCTTCAATCCATACAGTGACTTCCTCAAGCGACATACATGATTCTCCTTGTCCTCAACCTTGTAACCCTCAGGTTGATGCATATAGATCTCTTCATCCAAGTCTCCGTGCAAGAAGGTCGTCTTGACATCGAGTTGTTCCAGCTCAAGATCACCATGAGCAACAATACTCAATAGCATCCGAATAGAGGTGTGTTTCACTACCGGAGAAAATATCTCATTGTAATCCACACCCTCTCTTTGTGCAAACCCCTTAGCCACTAGCCTCTCCTTGTATCTCGTACCACCGAGCTTTGAAGGATCTTCTTTTCGTTTATACAACCACTTACAATCTATAGCTTTTCTTCCTATGGGTAATGGGACCACCTCCCATGTTTGATTCTTCCGGAGAGATTCCATCTCCTCCTCCATCGCAGCCAACCAACTCTCGCTATCTCTATCCCGAATAGCTTCCTTGAAGGAGATCGGCTCATCTTCCTCTACCGAGAGTGCGTACTCAACCAAATTAACATGCCCATAGTGCTTCAGGGGTTGATCAGCCCCCAACTTATGTACCTGTTTGTATGCTCGCCTTGGCCTATGTAGGCTGTCTAAAAATCACAATGGATAGCTGATCCAAACAAGCCCTGATAATGGAAGTTACAATCAGACGACTTTCTAAATCACTGCATCCGCAACTCTGCAACCGTACAAACACGGCCTCATTTCTGAGAAATAAAAGGTTGGACTTAGTTGGTGAGTTGCTTAGTAGAGAGCTGTGGGCAAATATCCTCTCCTAAAGACACTATGGATGTTGATTCCCGTCAAGCTCCTACAACGATGGTTAACCTTGTGTTGAACGATGGTTAGCCTCGCGTTAGAAGTCTCCAACGCGAAGGTCGAACCTTGTGTTGAACAAGATTGAACGCGAGGGTCGGGACCCATAGAGTATCCCAGCCCCGCGTTTTCATTGAACGAGTCATTTTCCTCGTTATCAAGAACCCATCTAGGGTTTTTCAAAGAACTTGCCAAGGCAAGTTATTTCGGTCGACACTCACCACGACAAGGAGGCCCCTGCGGCGGCGATGTTGACGGCAAGGTTCCCGCATGGACAAGAACACCGCCGGCGTTCTCCGCCGACGACATGTCGGAAGTCGCTCCAGCGACCTTCTGGGAGTTCGAACCCTTCCTCCGAGGCGCCATCAATGCAGTTGATCTGAGGAAATTCCTTCGAACGAGGGAGACGAAGCTCGTCGGAGATCTCGTCGGAATCAAACGAGAGTTCTCGTTCTTGGAAATAGCCGAAAGTCTTGAAAGTCAAGCGACTTTTGATTTGACCATTCAGGTCTATTTATAACAGCCCCCAAGCTGTTGAGACGGCACGGGATTCTAGAAGTGAATCCCAACCATCCTCAAAACGCGAAGCTCACCACCGCGTTCAATCTTCCAAGCGCAAAACTCAGGCTAACGCCACAAAGGCCCGAACCTCGCGTTCTGAGACCCAAACGCGAAGGTCACTTCAGCGTTATAATTCTTCTAAGTGAAGAACCTACATTTGTGTCATCAAACACAACACTTTCTTCCTCAAAGTCATGAGCCCCCCCCAACAGAGTGTTAGTCAAAACCTCTGTATCTCTTCAGCAGAATTTAAATTCTCATCGGGTTAATACTACACCCAAGAATCCACTCATCAATTCTCGTTAATAGAATGATAAGTTTCCAAATCATTGTCAATTTACTAACTCTCCCCAACAGAGTCGTAAATACCCACTTTATCAACTCTTTTTAATAGAGTGATAAAATTCCCCAAATCTTGTTCAAATCACAAGAGTCACAATTCATCGCTCCGATGGTAAAACACTTAGCAGTTCTCCCCAGTGAGACGCTATAGTTTCTTTCCCCACAGTTGTCACGTTAAAATTACACCTCTGACAAAAATCAACTTATCGATTCTCGTCAATAGAACGATAAGTCCTCAAAATTGCCCTGATCGCAATATTCCAATTGTCACGTTAAAATTACACCTCTGACAAAATCAACTTATCGATTATCGTCAATAGAACGATAAGTCCTCAAAATTGCCCTGATCGCAATATTCCAGTTGTCACGTTAAAATTACACCTCTGACAAAATCAACTTATCGATTCTCGCCAACAGAACGATAAGTCTTCAAAATTGCCCAGACCGCAATAACCCCCCTGCCAAGTTGAAACTATACCTCTGGCATTTATGGATTTCTTTCAGTGTTCAAAGCAAGAAATAACACGGGAAGAAATTTATTAGTCAACCCTATTATGGGAATATTCATCCTCAGCAGTTTGAAACTTTCTAGAGTTGTCTTAAACGATAATAAAGAGAGTTCTCTGCATCGGAACTATTGTTGGGATCTATTCTAAGTCAGGAATACATCTCAAGCGTTTCTCATGACTTGTATTTAAAATCAAAACATGATAAATGCAAGAAATAATGAGAGACCAATATCACTTTTATTCAAGAACTAAAAGAAAGTGATACAAAAGCTTTGTTCTTGTCAAAAGAACATTACAGGGGCCAAACTCACTCACGCATTAAATCAAAAGAGATGAGTTGAGCCTTGAGTTCAGCTAGTTCCGCCTCGTGGTTAGCCCGCACTGTAGCTTCAGCCTTTGCTCGGAGTTCATCCTCACTTGGTATGATGACGGCCGCCACTTCCTTCCTGGCGTCTTCTAGGGCTTGAGCTTGTGCATGATACTCTAAAGTACCAGCTGTATTCTGGGTACTAAGGATGTTGACGACGCCTTCTTCGCGGGAGAGTTCAGCTTTCAATCGCAGGACTTCGGCTTCAGCTTCAACTAGTCTGTCCCGAAGCGAATTCATGGAAGCAGTTGAGCGTTCTAGTTCTTCTCGCTTCCGAATGTTACGCTCACGAAGCTCAGCGATCTGGCGTTCTTTTTCAGCTAGGTTCCGTTCTAGGGTTTCCCGGTGTATCACTTCAGCGACCTGAAGACCAGCCAAAGTGGACACAATTTGCGGCTGAAGGTCACTGTGGCCCACGGTCTCAAGGCGTTGTAATTTCTCCTCTAAACGAAGGATAATCTCTGAGCAGCGTCCGGACCATTGAGTTTCGCCCACGCTCCTGACTCCATTTAAGCCTGCTTCCAGAAGAGGTCGAAAGGAATTCAAAGTTCCTTGACCACTCATCAGGGACTCAACCACCGTCTTCGCAAGACTGTTCAGATACACCAAAGAGATTTGAAGGAATTTAGGTGCATTAGCGAGACTAACAACTGCACCCGAAGATACCCCTTCAGCAGCTGAGATTGATGCGGTAAGATGATGACTAGCAGGCGATCCAGGTGCCGAAGCTGCAGAGGCAATTGAAATGTTCAATTGCGAAGGACTTGAGGTCAAAGTCATCAATGCCTTCGCCTGAGATGAACTTGGCCCAGCCTCCGTTGGGGTGAGTGAAATCTTCATCACCGCTTTCGGTGAAGTGGCTGCTACGGAAGAGTCTTGTAAAGTTTGCCCCTGCAAAGGATCTGTTGCCTGCACGATCGCCTGCTCCAGAGGAGAAGTCGTAGCAGTAGTTTCAGGCAACGCTACAGGTAAAACAGCCGCCGTAGGAGAGCTGGATAAAAGTGGCTCTTGTGGAGGAGCCAACACTTGCATAGGTTCTTGCTCTAAAGGAGCAGCTGAAGTAGTAGCAGCAGCAGTCTTGGCAGGAGGCGAACCTGCACGAAAAAATGGTCGGAACGCGGAGAAAGCATGGGGAAGAAGTCAAAACAAACCAAGCTTACCGGTAAGATAAAAAGGAGTATAACCTGATGCTTTGTCAGACGGGACCTTGGGAGCATCATCATCAAAAGTGGTGACGTCATCTAAGGTATCATACTCTTCATCCCCCGCATCATCACCTGACATGTGGCCAGCATCAGCATCCTCATCGCCTCTATCTCCTCCAGCTGCATCACCAGTGGGGGAGTCATCATAATCAACTCGCTCCCCATCATCCTGAGCAGCTGAAGGTTCTGGAAAATCTGCGCCCACAGCTGGTTTATTCATAAGTCCCGTTGTAGGACTAGAAATTAAGTCACCAACTTGTGACATTAATACTGGAGGAGGAGTAGACGGATTCTCTTCGAGACCTTTTAGTTCCAATGCGGGAGACTCAGGAAGGTCCAGCACCGGAGCAGATTCTGCATCGGTGGCCATTAATTCATCTTCTTCATCCTCAGGGGGATGATAAGAAGAAGCTTCGCCCGATAAAGCGGGACCATGAGAACGAAGTCCAGCTCTATGTGGCAAGCCTGCAACAGAAGATTCCTTTTGCTCCTCATCTTCAGCAGCTCTGATGGCCTCAGCCATCAACTTGGATTTTTGTTGGCCTTTAGGGGGAGAATCCACCAGCAGCTTTCGACGAATCTGCTTATCATATTGGCCGGCTTCCTCAGCAGAAAGTTTTCTTTTCCCCGATGCTCTCGTCACAGGAGGATCAGCCACTCGTTGCTCTTCCCCTAGAGCAGGTTCAGCTGTCTGTTCCTCTTCCTGTCCAGCAGGCTGATTCTCAATAAATAGAAATTCGTCAATCCCTCTCAAGCGGGATGTCTTGGACCCCTTTCTCAAAGAATACATGTGCCTAATGTCTTTTAGGCAAGATGTGTTCAGATTGTAATTGGGAGTCTGAGAAGCAGCAAAATACCAATTGCAGAAGCTCATGGAAGTATAAGAGTTGGGTGTTTTGTGGGGAAGCTTGAAGACGGCTCTGGTACAACCTGCCACGGAATAATACCAAGCTCTGGCTCCTTCATATAAATTGCCTACAATTGAGAGTTGAGGACGAGGATTCCCGACGTACAACTGATCATACCCAAATTGACGAGCAAACCTATAGGGTTGATAGGGCTCGACGAAACAGTTGACGCCTTGCCTGTAAATCAGATAACCCGGCCTGATAGAAAGAAGCCAATGGAAAACACCCCCATTCAGCTGAGTGAATCCGTTAAGACCCGCTGCGTCCTGATATTCGGCTCCGTAAATGCCGCCCTCAAAATCAGGGAAACAGCGGAAAATATGGTAGTGGGTGTCTCGTGCCAAAATTTGGCAAATTTTAACCATATACCCTCCTTCCCATTTTGCAGATTCCAGTCGTTGCACAAATGGAGTGAATGAGTCTCCCGGAGGAGAGGCTGCACTCATTAAAGGAGGACAGTGGAGCACGTACCAAGCCACCAGATAGGTGTACGGCAGTGGCACCCTGGGGTTAGGAGTTTTGAAAGTCTTGTGATCCCCAGATTCCACCTCCGTAACGCTAACGAAGTCCGAGGACAGCTCCCGCAGTCCACGCTGCAAACAACTCACCATGGCATGGAGAAGGCTCACAGGTTTCCCATATGCCAAAAGAACAGCAGGGTAAATCACCTCAACAGCGAGGGCATCGACCGGCCTAGTAGGAATGACACAACGCTTGAGCCACAACATCAAGAACCCAGCCAACAGCGCTGTGTCGGAAATTGGAATCAGAGCTTGATAATGGAAACTTTCAAACTCTGTATGAGCCGGGAAAACATCTTCCTTGGCCTCATTGGTATAATGGGAGGTAGCATCATCAATTCGAGCCTGAACCTCCTCTAAAGTACTGGCAGATAATCTGGTCACTTGGCCCACCTTATGGGTCAAGTTTTGGAATAAATATTCCGCCCAAGATACTTGTTTGATGCCGCTTCCTCGGGCCCCCGTCTGCTGCATGCAAATGTGGAAGTGACACATGACTTCCCAAAGGGTGGCATAAATTTCGGGGTTGGTCTTCTTTAAAATCTGGAGTTCCGCAGATCCCGGAACAAATTCTTCGTACGGTAGCTCCCCAAGAAGAAGACCCGAGACTTCATGCATCTCGTGAAGAGCGAAGCCTAATTCCCCCACAGGGGTGAAGAAGGTACAAGTCTCAGGATTATACTTCTCCAATATGGAGAAGAAATGAAAGTGGCTCTGAACAATCCCGAACTTTGTAGCCCGTACAGGAATCTGTAATCCAGTTCGAGCGAGAGGGACTTCTAATTCCTCCAGAACAAACTTGGTCATCCGGGTCCACCACCCTGTCACCGGAGAATGAACCCAGCCAGGAGTTCTAAATCCTTGTGCGGGAAATTCTCCTTTCTTCGCCACAAACCTCTTGGCGAAGGTGTTTGCTGGACTA
>NC_033799.1:11814234-11828665 GCF_001876935.1 Asparagus officinalis | reverse complement strand
AAAGATCTTCAACAGTCGATGTGAACTCCTGCTCCTCTTCCCGCTCGATTGATGCTGAAGTTGCTACCGCAGCTGCTTGCACAAGCTTGGGACACTCCCTAATGGTTAGCTCTTTAAGGTGGGGAAGAGACTTTAGACGCTCAATTGATGCCAGCTCACCACACCCTGCCAGTCTCAACTCCCTCAGCGAAGTAAACTCCCCTTCGGAGGGAAAGGCGGTTATGTGGTTAGCTCCATCTAATATAAGGGTTGAAAGAGAAGTAGGGGAACTTTGCATTAGTAACGCAGGAGTGAGACCGTCCGATCCACCACAATCAACAAGCCAAAGGGATCGGAGTGATGGGAGAGAGAAACAATCAACTGGGGTAACTGTGTTTGGAGACATCCTCAGCTTAGGGCAATAAGTAATCTCCAACACCCTGAGAGACGTGAGATGATGTCGGAACAAGCCAGCCACGGATGTCAGCTCTCCACACCTTCCAATTCTCAAATCAGAGAGAGAGGGAGAGGACGTGGATGATGAGCTAGTACCGCAGCTGCTACCACCGCAGTTGCTGCCCACCCAGAATGCTGGGGAATCAGACAATCCCACACCTTGCAACTCCAATTTTTGGAGACGGAGGGGCAGAGGGGGCAGCGCCTTCAGTTTGGGACAATACTTGATAACAAGTTCCTTGAGGAGAGGGCACCAGGGTACCGCCTCTGCTTCTAATCCACACCACTCCTCCCATTGCTCACATTCATAAATAGATAAGTACTTTAGTTGTTGAAAGCCACCTTCACAATTAATTTGCTGAAGAGCTGGCAGTACCCTCAATGTCAAACGCATGAGGTATGGGAGCTTCCGGAGAGAAGGAAGGTGCTTCCATGCCCTGCCATATCCAAGGCTCATTCCTTGAGGAGAGGGCACCAGGGTACCGCCTCTGCTTCTAATCCACACCACTCCTCCCATTGCTCACATTCATAAATAGATAAGTACTTTAGTTGTTGAAAGCCACCTTCACAATTAATTTGCTGAAGAGCTGGCAGTACCCTCAATGTCAAACGCATGAGGTATGGGAGCTTCCGGAGAGAAGGAAGGTGCTTCCATGCCCTGCCATATCCAAGGCTCATGTACTCCAGATTTTTTAATAATTCTGGTCCCATCCAACGTGGAGACCTGGCACCTTGGTATCCCTTGATTGTTAGTTCCCTGAGGCTATCAGGTGGCTGCAGGCGATCAAGCATCTGTTCATACTCATCCGACACATCACTGTCATCAGACCAAACCAGCTCTAACCTGAGGAGGTTCCTTTTATGATGCAACTCGATCTTACTGACTTCCTCGTGATGCTTGCGATTCTCAAGGCCATGGATCTTCAGTTCCCCCAAATCTCTCATCTCCTTCAATTCGCTCAATTTATAAGCTTCAGCAGCGAACGACAAACGTTGAAGTGAAGTTAATGTCCCTAACCCCTTGATTTTTTCATAGTAAACTTGATAGCGTATCAGGTGTCTCAAACTAATGAGATTATTCAAGCCAAGAACAGATTGAGTAGCAAAACATCTACTAGCAAGGACCTGCAGGTGGTAGAGCCTGCAGAATGAACTAGGTAACCGAGAAATATCATGACAAATCGACAAATATCTGATATGCCTCAGGTTACCAATTGCATCTGGCAAAACGTTCATGCCGTCAACAGCTAGGCGCAGCACCCGAATGCTTTCCAGTGACTTAAACTCTTCTTCAAAATCCTTGGCATGCTCATTAACATATCCTCTAAAGACTAACACAAGCGTGCGGAGTTTCTTCCGTTTGCCCACATCTTTAAGAAGGTCAAGTTTGTCGGTTTCAAAATGCAGATGACGTACCATATTCGGGATCTGGTCAATTGACATGTCTCCAACAAATCTAAAGCAATCACCATGAGATACTTTACATGCTAGATCATGCAAAAGATCATGCATGTTGTAGTAATATGTGTCGTAATCTTGTTCGAGAAATGATTGTTTAACTAAATCGTCGAAGTAGCCTCTTCCAGTGTCCTCCAGTGTCTCGTTTGGATATTGGGAAGATTTTTGAATGAGGCCAAGAGCCATCCACATGAAGACTAGATCATCTTTGTCAAACCTATAATCTTGAGGAAAGATGCTGCAATAAGCAAAACATGGTCTTAAGTGCATTGGTAGATGGTGGTAGCTTAACATCAAAACAGACGTCACACCATCCATCTGCTGTGCTTGATTGGATATATTGTCTGCATGCAAAATTCTGTTCCAATGACTATCATCCAACTTAGAATTCAATAGCGCTCCAATGGTCTTCGCAGCCAATGGTAAGCCCCCGAGCCTTCTTGCTATTTTCTCGCCAATGGACTCCAACTTCCCATAATCACAAGAATTTACCCCAAAAAATGCATATTGGTTGAAAAGTTTTAGAAAGTTGTCATCATCTAAAGGTTTCAATTTCTTTGGCTCATTTATTGATCCCCCCAAAGCCCCCAAAGCCGATGCGGCCATGTCTGCAGGGCTCTTCGATCTAGTAGTCAACAAGATTTTGCTTCCTTTATGGCCGCTCGTCAAAGGAGCAAACAAATTATCCCACCCAGAACGATTGTCATCATTCCATGCGTCATCCAAGACAAGGAGAAATTTCCTTGATGACACCAGATCTTTAAGAGCTTCTTGCAGAGCGGCAAGTTCCTTGACTTCAGGTCTCTTTTTCTCGGCGTATTCTATCATATCTGCCATGACCTTTTCGACAACAAAGGGAGTGGAGATACACACCCAGATTTTGCAATCGAAGGAATTAGTTGAGCTCTCGTCGTTATAGACGTGTTGTGCGAGGGTGGTCTTGCCCACTCCGCCATGGCCAATAATGGAGAAAAGAGATACACTTGTACTGCTGTCATCCTTTCTCAACCACCCTAACAGTTCCTCCCTCTCTTCATCTCGTCCACACAGTTTTCTCTCAGTTAGAGCTGGTCCAGTTTTACGAGCAGGAACCGGGCTCTGACTTTGATGTTGTTGATGCAGTTGTAGTGTAGAGATGAAATTTCCCACGCCCGCTGCGACTTCATCTAGCCTTTTCACAGCCCCCCTTAGTTTCTCGAGGGTGGGATCAGATTTGAAGACTCTTTTACCAACTTTTACAACTTTCCGTTTAGATTCGGAGAGAAAACCACGCACTTTACCCTTGCCTGCATGCGAAATTGGTAGAGAAGTTTTATTTTCTTTTATTGATTAAATTCGAAAAACAATCAATTATTTTTTAGCATCTGATTGCTAACCTTCAGTTATGAAATAAAAAAACTGATAACAAGAAGGCGGAATTTCATTTTTTTTTTGACACTTAAAAAGCCATGACTTACCACTATGACCATGTTCTTTGCTGCCTGAGGATTTCTCCTCAACTTGTTTCTGTAGCTTAAGGTAATCAAGCTCATCAAGAACGTCGTCAGCCTCGTAAACAGCATCAGTGAGTTGGCACAACCATTTCTTGAGTGCTCCAGTAATTTCTTGCTGCCCGCTCTCAGCCATCTCCACAACAGCTTGGATACGAGGAAGAGCATCATTGAGCCTTTCAAGCTCAACTCTCATCCTAGCATCCCGAGCAAAATACCGGTCTGCTGCATAGTTGAAACCGATCTCCACCAACTTCTCGATGATCTTGGTCACAATCACGTCTCCGACCACCACCATGTTTTTATGAGTATCGAACACTCTCCGCTCGATGATCTTGGTCACAATCACGTCTCCGACCACCACCATGTTTTTATGAGTATCGAACACTCTCCGCTTTTGCTTTCAAACTTCGATTGAGTTGCAGAGAACTCCTTGGTTCTCCTACATTACTTAAGAAATGGGGGACTTATATCCACACTCCAAATTATATTATGATAAACCCCACTCCGCCCCCACATCAAGTTGCGAAGTTCAAGTCAATAATAAAGATCAACTACGTTGCGCAGTTCAAGTCTATAAGTCAACAAGTCAATAATAAAGATCAATAGGAAACGTTGAGTGCGTACAAAGGCCACAAAACACGCCATGTGATGTGGGAACCCAAAAATTGAATAATAAGAGAACAAAATGGTGGGGCCTTGGAAACCAATTATTGATCTTTGTTTGGATTCCTTGCCTTCAGAATTTTCAAAATTGATGATGAGGGCTCCTTATGAGCCAATCGTTTAGTGTGTACAGAGGGCACAAAACACGCTATTTGATGTGGGAACCCAAAAAGTGAATAATAACAGAATAAACTGGTGGGGCTTGGAAACCGATTATTGAACTTTGCTTGGATTAATAGTTGCCTTCAGAATTTTCAAACTTGATGATGAGGGTTCATACTGAGCCATGTGATTGTGTACAAGCGTACGAGTCATAATTCCAACTACGTGTGAAGCATAGTTTTGATAGTTGCTGTTCCTGTTTACAAACCTGACAAGGTATTGATTAAAACAAAGGTTAATTGAAACAGCCTACAAAATTTAACGTTCAAATTGGAGAATATTGAATTAACACTGCAATTATTATTATTTTTTCCAAATTGTTTAACTACCAGTTTAACGTACGTATGGGATGTATTCCAATTGAAGTCCATACGAGAAAAGCATACGATAAGCGAAATTAGGATAATGATCTAATAGTAAAGTTATTGAGTTGCTAAACTAAAACCAAGTCAATGAATGATGAATGCCTAAGCTCAGGAACTGCGTAGATGATTATAGTGGTTCAAATATAACACTGAGAGCTAATTTTGTTAATCCATGCTTCAAGATTAAGATGGTCTTGATCTAGTATTTGAGGCATAAATCTCGAAAGATTAGTATCACTATCAGCATTTATATTTAGCACTAGGGGTGGAAATGAACCAAATAATTAACAAATAGTTCAATAATTGTTCGACTAACTATTTGGTCATATTCGATTCGAGAATTCATTTGCCACAAAACAAATATTTTTTAGAATTTAACCACATGTATATTCGATTTGTTTGTCTATCAAATATCCGTTTAAAATTTGATCACTTATTATTTGTATTATTGCACATATGATGTCATATGTTTAACCCACTTACCATTTCAATTTAAGTTTTATGTACTAAGTTTAGGACTTAAATAATCTTAAATCTGTTTTCTAATGAAAATTTTGATTTAAATATATATACATTATATATTATTAAGTAATATATTTTATTCATGAATTTAAATACAGATAATCACAGAGAACTCATTAGGACTCCTAAGTTGGTCAAGAAATGAGGACTTACGTCTACACACGGAAATTTCATGATAAACCCTACTCTGTCCCACATTTAGTCGCGTTGTACATGTGAAATTGAGACGTTGATTATAAACTTGGGGACTTATTTTTTCGGGTTTCAGTTATATCCCTTTCCACAAATTTAGTTCAAATCAAATCCGTTTAACGCCCAAATCCGATCCAATGTTTGTGGTCTTGGGATAATCACTATCCAACCAGAGTTAAGAAATTGGACTGAAAAATAAATAATCTGTGTGATTGACCTATATGCGATTTCGGGGACTAAACAGCAATACAATGATTTTAAGAATACGAAAGGTTTGAGGGAGCAATATCTTAAAAAAAAATCATGTCAGAAAGAAATCCAAGCCTTCCATCTCGTAACATATGAGAAGTGGTGGCCTTCACTTCCTGTGTAAAGTGAGTAAATTATTGGACACCAAAGTTAATAAGAAACAAAAAATGGTGGGAATCGTCGGTAACCAATTGTTTATCTCTCAACGTGAAGCAGACGGGTAATTTCCTTTTGCTAATCCGGTCACGGCGTTAGTTATCGATAAAAGCAGACCCTGCAATGTGAGAGCCAAGGAAGTCATCGATAAGAAAGAAAAAGTGTTTGGTAATTTCATTATTTAAAATTGAGAAAGGGGAATCGTTTGAACAGACTGGCACCTCAGAAGACCATGATAAGCATTGGGAACTAAGATTTGGATTTGGAAGCTTGATTTGAAATCAAGGGATTTCAAATCTAGGATTTGAAATCCATGATTTGATAAAATCATTTGTTTGGATGATATGACTAAATGCAAGGATTTGAAATCAAAGATTTAAAATCTAATGTTTGGGTATATTTCATTATACATGAATTTGGATTTGAAATAAACATTTGAGAAGTGAATCAAAATCAAAGTTGATCTCTTCATTAGCAATTATAAATACACAAGCAAACATCTTATCCTTCATAAACCAAAATGAGAGAATACAAAAATAATAATGATGGAATATTCATTATTATGACATTCTTTTCATGGTTTCATCCAATACTAGATCGACCTTCGATCTCCAAAGAACAAAAATACTACTCCAATAACTAGTCATGATAAAAAGACTCGACGACACAAAAGAGTGGTGCTATGAGTGACCTTCCTCTACTTACATTATAATGCCACACAAGAGCAATTGGTAACAGGTTGTTCCAGTTGAATACTCAGTCCAGTCATAAAAAAGTGGCATATTAGCATGTGCAATATATACATTGCATAAACCAACAATAAAAATGAGTTTCCCATCAAAAAAGTTTCACTGCAACTGCAGTAGCAAAATCTGCATAATAAAATTTACATACATGTCAACTTGATAAAAAACCAAGAATATGTGCAACCATGCTAGGAGCAATCACAGGAGCTAGCACATGAACAATTACCTCTTTCCCAAAACAAGATAAACCAAGCTGCTACCAAATGTATACTCACTATCACTGAACTTCAGGATGATGAGCTATCTAAATCAAACATAGTTTGAAAAATGAACACTTTTCAGAGGGCATTATGCTACAACGGGACGCACATGTGCATGTTCAGCCAACAGCAGTAAAATAATGCACCACAGTGAAACTTGTCCCTCATTTATGTAAAATATTTACAGCTCCACTTCATCATCATTTCCAAAACAAAACAAAACAAAACCAAAAAAAAAGGAAAGGAAAAGAATGTAGAGGGGGGAATATAAGAAAGGTTTTTATATATATTCACTAATGGTGAAGGCTCTCTTGGGCGATACTTTGGTAATCCACCCAAAAAAGTAAAACATATGCGAATAAAATGTAAAAGCCTTCCTTCAGATCATAATAAACCCAATAAAAAAAGAAGTATAAAATAATAAGGAAACCTTAATTTGAAAAAAGGGCATTAGCTGATGTTTTACTGATTTCGTTTCATTAATTTAACATTCAGACCTATCTAATCAACAAAAAGGGGACCTGAGCACAAAAGTCGAAGTTCACGCTGAAATATTGAATCCCTAACAAATCATATCCAAGGTGCAAAATACTTGGCATTCACTTTAGTAACATGTATTTCACAAAACTTCATCATGGAGCTTACAACGTTGAACACTAGTCTTAAGGGAGGCTTGTTGGCCTTTGCTGATGATCATATCCACAGGAAAAGGCTCTTCCAGGAGTTAGACATATAAATATGATCAGTTCAGCAACCAAAGATCTAGAGAACGTCTCGATATGGATTTCGTCGATCATGTTATAACCAACATTAACCTAAGAATTTTGCATATAGATTTCACCAGTTCAGGAAACCAAAACCCATAACAAGCAACAATTTACGATGTTGCAAAGTTCCATATTTTCTGCTTGGATGAAGAATTTCACTGTGCAAATATGTACGTAAACATGCAGGGAAACATTGCTACTAGTGAACTTTTTGCATTAGTATCAGTATAGAGAAGATAATAAATATACATAAAAAGCAAAGTATATCTCCTTTGAAGATGATAATATTTCACTATTCATGTTCTTGATATGATGTCATTTTTTTCCATTATACTTGAGAATTTGGAAATCCAAAACCATGTCAGAGAACACAATTTATTTGTAAGTTGGTGTTTTATGCTCCACATCAAATAACCAAATGGCTAAAATCAGGTCATCGAGTCTGGGAGTATTCATTTGTATCAAGTGCTCAGGTGTTCATAGAAGTCATGGAGTTCATATATCAAAGGCATTCACTAAACAGTAACCTTTTTGTTTTTCAATTAGCAATTACATTGATTACTTACCAGCTGTGCTAATTATTTGAATTGGAAATTTTTAGCCTATTCTAGGATTTCCATTTATCCCACTTATCATCAAAACCGAATTAGCTAAGAATACATCAAAATCACCACACCCTAATACATATCCATAATGAAATCATCAAAAAATTAGAATTTTTTGGTAAAATAATTTTCTGATGACACAAACCACCATAAATGGGGGTCACGTCGACAGTACTAGCTCTGATCTAGGGTTTTAGCCACGATGATCACAACCAAAACCCTAGCTCAGATCTAGCGTTTCAAATGGAGGGGAAGCAAGAGGAGACAGTAGAGAGAGAGGAAGAGAGAGGGAGAGAGGAGAGGAGGAAGAGACTACATGCGATGGAGAGAGATCGAGATCGAGATCGAGATTTTGAGGAGTCGGGACTTCGACACGAGCGTGAGAGGAAAAAAGAGGAGTCGGGGTTTTGAGGGGTTGGGATTTTGTGGGGGTGAGGATTTGAGTCATTTGACAAATACCAACTACTGTGGTGAAATTTGAAATCCATACTTTTGGACTTAATTTTTTTTAAATGTCGTTTCGTGACTGCGCATGCTATGACAAGGTGCTCATTTGTGCTCATTTGCAACTGCATTCACATTGGTAATTTGCTTACACTAGCAAGTTGCAAGCTCTGAATTCCCCTTGAGGGCGTGTGAAGTCATCACACTCGCACTTGGTTGAGCCGGTACAACTTTATGACGAAAACTCTCGGATATGACATTTTTACGTAACAGTTGCTCTCCTTTGAAGTGATTTTGATACGTGTCGGGAGAAATTTCACAAAAACACGCCTCTTTTAAGCCCCTAAATCGATTGGCATCAAACTTGAAGGACCAAACTATGGTGTATGGGCTTTCACCCTCAAGTTTCACCTCTTGAGCAGAGGCCTTCGGAGACATGTCAATGGATCTTATGTGCCTCCTCTGACAAAACTACAGGCATCCACAAACAAAGCTCTTCAAGCTTGCACAACAAACAAACATAAGGCAATCACCCTTCTTATTCAATCAGTTACACCAACCGTTCAGTTACAATTTGTCAATTATGTTGCGCCCCGGCGAAAGCGTGCACAATCCACGGTGAGATCAACGAGAGATTGGGTTCTTACAAGGAGAGGATTGGAGTGTTGAAAAATGGGTGTAGATCCAAACCTCGACGACGATTTCAGGCGAGGTCGAGCTCCCTCAGGCGAGGCCGGCGTGAGATCCAAGCAAGATCTTGCAGGCGGGGTCGACGGGCTGCTGGCGAGCTCGAGCGGTAACTTTCAGGCGAGCGCGAAGGCAAGGCGAGCTTGAGCGAGTCGAGATCCATGCGGGGTCAGGCGAGGTCCAGCGGAGGCCCTGCAGGCGAGGTCGTACAGCGTGGCGTGCGGGCGAGGTCCTGGCGTGAGCTCGCCTAGCGTGGAGCTCGACTGTGTTGGATCCAGCTGGAACCCACTCGCTCTGGTCCTAGGGTTTCCCTAATTAAGGGAAACCCAGATCGCAAGGAGATGTGTTCTTCTTCCTGAGCAGAAAGAAAACCGCTTGGCGGCGATTTCTTGGAGGAGCTCCTGTAGCGAAAATTTTCAGAGGAAAATTTCCAATCCCTGTATCGATTTTTCAGCGGATTGAGAAAAAGATTTTCCAAGTTGGAAAATCACGTGCCTTATTTGAACAACAGAGAGTTTCTGTTGGTTCTTTCTTTTGAGAGATCTCAAGTTTGAGATCTGCTCTTTGCAAGCTTTGTAATCTTCTTTGATATAAAAGAAATTATTTGTGTAGCTCCCGAGGACGTAGACAAGTTGCCGAACCTCCTTAAAACTAGGTGTTCTTTTTCTTTGCAATTTTATTTGCTGTGATTTTTTTTTCATTGTCTTAACACAAGATCCGGTAGAGCAAATTCCGCAGGAGGGTTCATATTTGACAAGTGATCGAGTAGTTTGAATCCCCAACAACCGGTAACAGAGCCGAGGAGCAGTTGTCATAACAACTGCTATCAGAGCCCTCATTCGGATCTGTGTATGAGAAATGGCAGAAGAAGGCAAATCTAAAATTGAGAAGTTTGACGGATCAGACTTCGCCTACTGGAAGTCACAGATGGAGGACTATCTGTACCAGAAAGATCTTTACCGTCCGTTGATGGGTAAAGCAAAAGGAAAGAAGGATGAGACCGACAAGGACTGTGAAATATTGGATCGAAAGGCCTTGGGGCAGGTCCAATTGGCCCTCATAAAATTTGTAGCACATAATATATTAAAGGAGAAGACGACGGTGAGGCTTATGGAAGCACTCGTAACGATGTACGAGCAACCGTCAGCTGCAAATAAGGTGCATCTCGTCAAGACACTATTCAACCTCAAGATAGCAGAAGGATGTTCCTTCACGCTGAGATGCAGCAAGTTCAACACAATTGTTGATCAACTCATCTCTGTCGACATCACGTTTGATGACGAAATGCATGCCCTATTAATACTATCGCAGTTGTCGGATAGTTGAACAGGTTGCGTGACCGCAATCAGCAACTCGGCGAGGAAGGAAAAGTTAAAGCTGAACGAGGTGGTAGCTATGATTCTATCCGAGGTTAGAAGAAAATCGAATGAATCATAAGGTTTAGGTTCAGCCCTAAGTCTCGAGCATAGAGACAGAAGCCATAATAAGGGGAACCAAAACAGGGATCGATCGAAGTCGAAGAAGAAGAGGTCTAACTCGAAGGTGAGACCTATCAAAGGGAAATATTAAAATTGCGGCCAAGAGGGCCACATGTCCTCTACCTGTAAAGCACCAAAGAAGGATAAAAATGAACAGGAGGCTCATATTGTGCAAGATGCATTGATCCTCGCTATGGATAACGATTCTGATTCATGGATCATTGATTTGAGAGCCTCTTTCCACGCCACTGCTAATAGAAAGCTATTTCAGAGCTATGTAACAAGGGACTTTGAGAAAGTATACTTGTGGGATAATGAACCCAGTAGTGTTATTGGAAGAGGTGACGTGCAAACATAGTTGAAGGGCTCCAAATGGTTTCTGAAGAATGTCAGACATGTACCAAAGCTAAAGAGGAATTTTATTTCGATTGGTCAGCTTGGAGCAGAAGGCTATGTTGCCACATTCACTGGAGATTCGTGGAAAATCTCAAATGGTATCATGGTGCTTGCCCGAGGCAATAAGACCGGTACCCTCTACCTAACTTCACACGCGAGTGACACCCTCGCGATTGTTACAGGCAAAGAAAGTGCAGATCTGTGGCACAACAGGCTGGGACACATGATTGAGAATGGTATGAAAATTCTTCACTCAGAAGGAAAGCAAACCGGCATCGATTCGGTGGAAGTCGGTGTTTGTGAAAACTGCATCTTCGGGAAGCAGAAAAGAGTTAGTTTTTAGAATGGTAGAAGACCACCTAAAGCTCACAAGCTAGAGCTTGTTCATACAGATGTATGGGGTCCAGCTAGTGTGTCTTCTCTTAGTGGTTCGACGTACTACGTCACCATTATCGACGATCACTCGAGAAATGTGTGGGTATACTTCATGAAACATAAGTCAGAGGTGTTCAGCATCTTCAAGAAGTGGAAAGCAATGATGGAGAATGAAATAGATCTGAAAGTAAAGTGTCTGGGATCAGACAACGGTGGAGAATACGAATTGGAAGAGTTCAAGAAGTTCTGTGCTCTGAACGGGATTCGTTTGGAGAGGACTACTCCAGGGACGTCACAACAGAACGACATTGCAGAAAGAATGAACAGAACGCTGACGGAACATGCAAGGAGCATGTGTCTATAAGCATGTCTACCTAAAATATTTTGGGCGGACGCGGTGCATACAGCAGCGTACTTGATAAATCACGGGTCATCAATTCCATTGAACTTTGAGATTCCAGATTCCGGAAGAGGTTTGGAATGGTAAGAAAGTTAACCTCTCACACTTGAGTCTTTGGTTGTGTGGCATATGTCCATATTAGTGATCATGTCAGGGACAAGCTGAAAGCTAAGTCACTGAAGTGTACATTCATTGGATACGGTATTGATGAGTTCGGGTATCGTCTTTGGGATGAGAAGAACAAGAAAATCATCAGGAGCCGAGACGTCATATTCAATAAGAAAGTGATGTACAAGGACACGGACAATGCCAATGCGGGCCAAAGCAGTGGGAGCAACACTACAGATGCGGGCGCATCCGAGTACATGAATTTGGAGGAACATCCAGGTGGGGGAGACAACGTCAATTCTGACCAAAGAACGGAGGAGACTCCGGGTGCAAAACCGACTACCCAGGACGAAGAGCTTAGGAGGTCATCCAGGGTACCCAAACCGAATCTCAGGTATCTCTCGTCACTAGACTACCTACTTTTGACAGATAGCGGAGAACCAACATGCTAAAGGAGGCTATGCAAGTGAGCAAATCTCAGCAATGGGAGCATGCAATGCAAGAAGAGATGAATTCTCTCCACTTGAACGAGACATGGGAGTTAGCCCCGCTATTTGCGCAGAAGAAAGTCTTACATAACAAGTGGGTCTATCAGGTCAAGCAGGAGAGTGATGGAAGGAAGAGATACAAAGCCAGATTAGTCGTGAAGGGGTTCCAACAGCGGGAATGAGTGAATTATACGAAGATATTTTCCCCCGTTGTAAGAAGAGATGAATTCTCTCCACTTGAACGAGACATGGGAGTTAGCCCCGCTATTTGCGCAGAAGAAAGTCTTACATAACAAGTGGGTCTATCAGGTCAAGCAGGAGAGTGATGGAAGGAAGAGATACAAAGCCAGATTAGTCGTGAAGGGGTTCCAACAGCGGGAAGGAGTGAATTATACGAAGATATTTTCCCCCGTTGTAAAGCTCACAACCATCTGAGCTTGGTAGCTGCTGAAAATCTCTACCTTGAGCAGTTAGATATGAAGACTGTCTTTCTTCATGGCGGCTTGGATGAAGAAATCTACATGAAGTAACATGTCGGCTTCATTGAGGAAGGAAATGAAGAGATGGTGTGTATGCTCAAGAAGAGCTTATACGGATTGAAACAGGCTCCACGACAGTGGTATAAGAAGTTTGATAACTTAATGCAAAGCAATGGCTATGGTTGATGTAATTCGGATCATTGTTGCTATTTCAAGAGGTTAGAGTCCAGCTATATTTCGTTGTTGTACGTTGATGACATGTCGGTTGCATGACCGTGTTTATAGGAGATAAACAAGCTGAAGCAATTAGCAAAGGAGTTTGTTATGAAGGATCTGGGTGCAGCGAAACAGATTCTTGGGATACGGATCAGCCGAGATGCGGCTGAGGGGACGCTAAAGTTGAGTCAGTCTGAATATATTGAAAAAGTACTTTAGAGATTCAACATGCATAATGCTAAGGTCGTTAGCACGCCCTTTGGAAACCGGTTCAAGTTATCTGGAGAACATTCGCGCAAGACAGATGCAGAGAAGAAGCACATGAGAAAGGTGTCGTATTCATCATCCATTGGTAATCTGATGTACGCAATGGTTTGCACGAGACCATATATTACCCATACAGTGGGAGTTGTGAGCAGGTTTGCAAGCAACCCAGGGAAACAGCATTGAGAGGCTGTAAAGTGGATATTGCGATGAGAGGGACTACGAATATGTCACTGTGTTTCGGGAGAAAGGAGTTGGTGCTGCAGGGCTACATGGATGCAGATTTTACCGGTGATCATGATACGAGGCGAAGTACCACGGGATATGTTTATACCTTAGGGTCAACAGCAGTGAGCTGGGTCTCACGTTTGCAGAAGATTGTGACATTGTCCACAACTGAGGCAGAGTATGTCGCAGTGACCGAGGCGATCAAGGAAATGATTTGATTAACCGGGTGCATGGAAGAGTTGGGTCTGAAGCGGGGGAACAGTGTTCTTTATTGTGATAGCCAGTGCTATACACATTGCCAAGAACCCAGTATTTCATGCCAGAATGAAGCACATCGAGTTACGTTACCACTTCATACGCTCGATGATTGAGGACGAGAAGTTACAGTTAGAGAAGATTTTAGGGAGCCAAAATCCTGCAGATATGTTGACTAAAGCAGTCACCATTCAGAAACTGGAGTTATGCGCAACTTCAGTTGGCCTTCATATGTAGAGATGAGGGCGGAGCCACACAATGAGAAGATGCTTGTTAAGAGAGCTTGTTGATGGCGGTTTGGTCTCCAAATGGGAGATTGTTGAAAAATGGGTATAGATCCAAACCTCAACGACGATTTCAGGCGAGGTCGACGGGAGATCCAGGCGAGATCTTGCAGGCAGGGTCGACGGGCTGCTGGCGAGCTCGAGCGGTAACTTTCAGGCGAGCGCGAAGGCAAGACGAGCTTGAGCGAGTCGAGATCCAGGCGGGGTCAAGCAAGGTCGAGCGGAGGCCCTACAGGCGAGGTCGAACAGCGTGGCA
>NC_033799.1:11807885-11814224 GCF_001876935.1 Asparagus officinalis | reverse complement strand
GCCTGTAGGCTAGTGCGGGCGAGGTCCTGGCGTGAGCTCGCCTAGCGTGGAGCTCGACTGTGTTGGATCCAGCTGGAACCTACTCGCTCTGGTCCTAGGGTTTCCCCTATTTAAGGGAAACCCGGATCACAAGGAGATGTGTTCTTCCTGAGCAGAAAGAAAAATGTCTGGCGGCGATTTCTTAGAGGAGCTCCTATAGCGGAAATTTTCAGAGGAAAATTTTCGATCCATGTATCGATTTTTCAGCGGATTGAGAAGAGATTTTCCAAGTTGGAAAATCACGTGCCTTATTTGAACAACAAAGAGTTTCTGTTGGTTCTTTCTTTTGAGAGATCTCAAGTTTGAGATCTGCTCTTTGCAAGCTTTGTAAAATTCTTTGATATAAATGAAATTATTTGTGTGGCTCCCGAGGACGTAGACAAGTTGCCGAACCTTGTTAAAACTCGGTGTTCTTTTTCTTTGCAATTTTATTTGATGTGATTTCTTTTTTCCATTGTCTTAACACAAGATTCGGTAGGGCAAATTCCGCAGGATGGTTCATATTTGACAGGTGGTCGAGTAGTTTGAATCCCCAACAACTGGTAACAGAGCCGAGGAGCGGTTGTCATAACAGAGAGTTTAGGTCTGAGTCAGCTCAGAGGACTATTGCTTTTCGTAGTCCAGGTTTTGGTTTCAACAATTTTTAATTTGATATGTAATGTACAATTTTGATGTTTTGTTATGTTAATCTTCGATATCTAAATGTGTAGCTTCTTAGTAGGAGAGGTTTGGTGAGGACACTCCCAAACTACAACAATGTGCTGTTCGTGTTCTCTCCCTTACTACTAGTGGATCCAGATGTGAGCACAACTAGAGCAAATTTGAGCAAGTAAGGAAAATTTTGAGTTCAAAAGTTAGCTTAATACCTTTAGGCTTGGAAAGCTTACAAGTTGTTATTTTTCTTGAAGCTCCACTCAAATAAGAGACGTCGTCTAGAGCAGAAACGCCTTAACTCTCTTGTTTATGTCATGCACAAGATTAAATTGAGAGAGAGAAATATGAAGGAAGGCGGGAATGATGGAGGTATCTTCAAATAATGAGTGGATAGTAGAGGATGAAGAACCTTGTTCTTCGGATGATCCGAATTGGCCAGATGGTGATGCTGGAGATAAGGAGTATCTTGATGTTGCTGTCATTAATAATATAGGTATCGAAAATGAAGATAAGGATGGTGTTTTAGCAGTAAAGAAACAACGAGTTGATGGTTCTTGTGAGCTACTTAAAAAACCTTTTTGATGCTATATTTGTTAGGTTGAATCTTCAAGATTTTAATTGAAGTTCTTTCTGCAGCACCCACAATGCAAAAAGGAAAAGGAATAGGAATTGCCACAAAAGTTGTAGGCATTAAGGATTATGCAGATCTGGAGGATGCAAATATCGTTCTAGAAGAGGATGATTTAGTTGTTTTAGGATAGTTGAATATGTTAAAGGAGCATGATTGATTGATTTGAGTCTCTATGTTTTGTTTGATTTATTAAAAACTACTTTCTATGTTTTGTTTAAAAAATGTCGCGTTTGTGCTTTTGGCTTGATTGTTAAACCATATATAACTTAGTTTTTTTTAATTTGTGATGATATATTAGATAATGGTGATGTCATCTTTGATTTGTGTTAATTCTATTTCTTAAAATCAATGTGATATTTTGGTTTTATTAAATGATTAAATAATACTTTGCTGTTGAAAAAAGGCATAATATAGACATATAGAAGCAATGAAATAAAAATGCACAACTGTTTCATGCAATTTCTCATATATAGATACTATATGATATTATGATCAACCAGGACCAGCCTCTTATATGAGATGTCCAAGAGATACATGTTACTAACATAAAGAAACAGTATAAAGACAAACAAACTTGCAATTATGTGTTGTACTTCGGCCAATAGGGGCTTGCACTTATAAATTAGTAAATCAAATTTTTTATTGACATATGCTTGATCTCCTCCGCAACATCTAGGAATGGTGTATAAAGTTTAAAACAAGTCATGAATGCAGAAATACACATAGATTTCCTCTTACATATCCAAGAATCAAATTTTGATAAATTACACCAGCTACGTAGCGGACATGTGGCTTCCCCCATCTACACTAACAAGGGCATCAGATATGTTGATTTACTGTTATGTTGATATTGCTTCCTTTGAGCTATAGAACAATAGACAAATCGATGCAAACTTAATAAACCAACTCTATTATGAGTATGAACCAAAGAATATAAGAAATTTTAGTTTTGAACTTAACCTTTACTCCAATAGTCATAGTTGTTTTTAGGTTCAGCAATTCACCTTACCTTATGGAGCCTCCTTCGTTATCTTTGATGGAGATTATGGGGACATTTCTTAAGGATGTCAGGTTGGGTATATGCTTTTTCAGTGACCAGGGGTTGCAACCTGAACCTAAAAGTATAGCCTACAATAGCCACAAGATAGCTCGAATTATTTGATCATGTTAGATATAAACTATTGGCTAGATCATTAGAAAAGTCACTGTGAAATCAAACTGATGCATAACTAGAAGACGGCATATGGTCTCTACAAGTTGAGAAATTTTCTTTGCATATAAAATAAAGTTATTGTGAAATGGATCAATATGAAATACAGAGGACATTTGTGCTTAAGCTAATCTCATGCTAATTATATGCTAACCACTTAGCAAAAACAACACCCAGTTGAAAGTAAAATATGAGTAGGAATGTTCTCATATAAATCTGAGGACGTTTTTTTAATAGAGAATGCAAAATGTATCATTTAACTTTTTGGAACATGAATATATAAATTTCCTATTGAGTATCACAAGTACGTTACATGGTTCTACTATTTAAGTGTTGCCACATACATTATTTTTGTCCTAAGATATATAGGCATTATGTGTATTTATTCTTGGAAAATGTTTTGATCCTGTGTACCGAAAAATTAATAATTCAGTTAGCATTATTCATGTTCAAAAGGAGACAACAAAAAAGTACCAATTTCCATCAATTTGTTTTGAACGTAAGCAAGGCTTTCACTGACATTGCACAGCGTATATCATGCATAAGAATAATAGAAATTGCAAAATAGAACAATACATAGCAAATTGTTGTGTGAAGTAGTATAAATTATTAATCAATGAAGAAACTTTGTAATAGTACAGGACTTATACGTAAAGTGAAACCAATGGAGCTTTTCTAAGAGGTCTTTTAATAACTTTTCTTATAAAAAATAATAATATACCTCTGGTTGGAAACAAAAATATCAAGGGTTGTTTTTCAAAAAAAAAAAAAGAAAGAAATGTCAATGGTTGTTATCTTCCTTTTATATTTTTTTCACATTCGTTGCATCCGTCTTAAAGAAATTTCTGAAGTCATCCCCCCCCCCCAAATGAATTTTTTAACGCCTCCTTTACACATAGGCTAGTAATCAAAACATTAGAGGAATTCATGATAGCTAAGAAGGTATGTAGTAGCATACAATAGAGACTAATATGTACTGGTAATATTCAAAACTTCTATCCATAAAAGATACTTATATTCCCTGCTTATGCAGCCATATCTGCAACATTTTAAGAAAAGCATAAATACGGTTAAGGAAAATTAAACATCAGAGCTTGTATTGTCAGAAGATAATAGAAAGAACAGCCAAAACCTTACACTAAAATTAGTGGAATTTGGACACTAGCCTACTACCAAGGTTTTAAATATCGGTTATCGGGGATTTATCGGACGGACAAAATCCTTATCAGATAGCGGAAATCGGGGATATATCGGGGATAAGTAGTATTTATCGGAGTAATATACTGGATGATGTGTATATATAATATAACAATTAAAAAATATAATCTAATCATGCTTAACGAAATATAAACATACCAAAATGTAAATCATCATGTTTAGAATCATTAACCAATTGTAGAAAATGAAACTTGCATCATAGCCTTGAAAAAAATATAATGTTAGTCAAAATGAGCCGATAATCCCGATAATCCCGATAAAAAAGTCTTACTTATCGGCCGATAAGTGCCGATAACGCCGATAAATCGCCGATAAACCTAGAAAAATGATAACCGATTAAAAATCCAATTTATCCTAGCGGAGAGCTCCCAAATCCGATAACTCGGCCGATAATATCGATTATCGGCCGATATTTAAAACAGTGCCTACTACACAAATCTATTCAACACTTGGCAACCGATTTCCTACTTTGAAGATAACGAAGAAAGTTAGTTTCAAGTCAGAATGGACGTCCAGGTATTTCTATGTGTAGTGGGAATATCTCCATGGTTCTTCTCAGATATAACAGAGCATCACCAAAATAAATGCTCACTATACAATATTGGGTCAGAAGAAAAAAGTTAACCTAAGTGAGGATTCTTCTTTTCAAGTTTAATAAACAAATGCACAACAAATAAGATTATATCTCTTTTTATACATACAAAATCAAATGATACAGTAGCAAGAAGGAACAAACTACATTTTGTTTCAACATGTTCTTACATTTGGTGTTGTCTTCGATGTTGTTCAGGTATGTCCTTGATTCCCCACAAATGCCTTTGCATCAATGTTCAAATGCTCGAATCGGAACTCAATCGTTGGATTATCAATCCCAACCTCAAAAACCCAAAAAAATTATCCAATTAATCAAAAAAAAACAACAAACAAACAAAACTCAATTCAAAATCTAATCTTTACCGCTCCATTCGATTCCTGAGCTTTAGCAAGAACCTTTCATTATCCTCCTTCGCAGTCTGTACCAACCTCTCAACCAAATTTAAGAAATATGCATACATACAATTCTAAAAAACCAAATTTAAGAAATATGCACCCAAAAAATTTGTTTGTTAGTCGCTCGGGAGGCATTCAAAATCCTAGTACAGACTTAGTAAAGCATTCTAAATTATGCTGGTTCCAGTAAGGTCCGAAGTGTTTGTTGGGTTGATTCAGTTTGGTTCCAGTATACTTTACCTGGTATTTCTATCTTTAGGAAAAAAATTGAATTCCTATCAGGTTACACGTCGAAGTAGATTTGAAGTATCAGCTTAGAAGTCAAATTCAGCTCCCATCAGGTTGAAAGTCAAATTAGATTCTAAAATATAGCATGCTTAGAGCTTAAAACTTCTATTAGAACAGAATCCAATTTTATGACTCCAAAATAAAACTTTCCCTTGTCACTCCACTTCTCAATTCACCTAAAACGAACTTCTTACCCAAGCCGCACTAAAAAATGAAGAGAATAAAAGGAAAGAAGAGCCAACGGAACATCAACTGTCATATATACAAGCATATGGTATCACAAACCAAAGCTTCCCACAAGAAACAAAAAAGGACCCCTCTCTTACTATATAGATGCACAATTTTAACAGATGAAATAAAAATCAGATCGGCAAATTAGTAATTAAAAATAAGCCATAAAGCAAGAAACAAAAGTGATTTATTGGCAAATTAGAATCGGATCACATACTGGGTCTGCAAATAAATTAAACAGAAACGGCTGCACATCCTGAAGGGTCTCTGGGCCTCCAAGGTTCAGCAACAGCACTCCAACCTTCTCACGTGCAGTAGTCGAAGAAGCTCCAACCATGTTCTCATCAGAAGAGCACGCTTCAGAGGAGTAAGATGAATTCCCCAAAAATTTTCTATCTTTAGATGGAATATACAGAGACGATGCATTATAAGAGAGTGAGTGGTGGTGCTCTCTGTCTGAACTGTGAAATGCAGATACAATATCACATTTCGAAACCTGACTCTTATGAAATAACCTGGAAAAAGAAATAGAAATGGCAATTCATGTTCATTGAATAAGTTGAAAAGGAAGAATTAAGTGAAAAGAATGATAAAATAAGTTTATTAAAAAAACATTTTTTTGCCTGATAATGACCTTTGCTTAATTGGCTTGTGACAAATCCCCGAGAGCTTGGTTTGGGGAATTCCAGTGCCTAAGGCTACCATATCTCAAATAGATTTGCTCCAAACTAACACCAGAAGAGAACACCTGAGTGAGAGGGGGTAAAAAGTGTAATATTAGATGAATTACACATATTATTTGATAATTCATAGTATCTTACTGCCGTATAATTCTAATAGTCGTTGGTATATACACGTACCCTTTGCATTTATTTTTGTAGTAGAAGCAAGTGCAACCGAATGAAAGCGAATGATAGAGAGGGGGTAAAAAGTGTAATATTAGATGAATTACACATATTATTTGATAATTCATAGTATCTTACTGCCGTATAATTCTAATAGTCGTTGGTATATACACGTACCCTTTGCATTTATTTTTGTAGTAGAAGCAAGTGCAACCGAATGAAAGCGAATGATA
>NC_033799.1:11787878-11803716 GCF_001876935.1 Asparagus officinalis | reverse complement strand
CCCCTTCTCCTCCTCCTCCTTCCATCACCACTCGGTACGTGGACCCCACCACCCCTCTCCCCAGCATCTCCGCTGACCCCCTCATCAGATCCTCCATCACAAACTCTTCGCACCCTTCGAAGAACACAAGCCTCTCCTCTTTTGTTCCCTTCGGGTTCTCATCTTCGCTTCCTCTATCCCCTTTCCCTTCTCTTGTCCTACATCTCCGTTGCATGAAAATCAAGAAAGCAGCCAGCAACACTGCTGATATTGAAAGGATAATGATAATCAGAAACAATATCAGAATCCAATGTTTCTTTTTCTTTTTCTTCTTCTTCTTCTTCTTGTCGCTGTATGAGGTAGGCATTGCCTGTTTCGGGCAATCCTCTACAGGGTTTCCACATAATGCCAAGTTTCCTATAAATGATGAAGAAGAAAACGACAGATTCTTCGGGATCTCACCAACGAGATGGTTGTAAGAGACATTTAGATCGACAAGGCTTTGAATTTTGCCAACTGAGCCTGGAATTTCACCAGTGAACAAGTTTTTCTCAAGACGAAGAGTGAGGAGATGTGGAAGGAGAATGCCGATACTGGCAGGAATTACACCTGAAAATTGATTCCCTGCAAGATCGAGGCGATGGAGATGACGAAGGTGGAGGATTGATTCAGGAAAAGGACCAGAAAATTTATTATTTGACAGAAATAGGAGTTTAAGGTGAGGTTGCCATAGAGAGAGGCTCAAGAGGTGGAGAGAGCCACAGAGGTGGTTGTTCTTGAGACTGAGGACTGTGAGATGAGGAAGCCGAGCTAGAGCTTCTATGGTTCCATTGAGCCTGAGCTCTTCTAGCACGAGCTTTGTGACTTGGCCATTGTGGCAATAAACGCCGACCCAAGAGCCAGAGCAAGGATCGGTCTCTGGATCCCACGAGGAGAGGAGGCCGGCGGGGTCAGAAGAAGACCTGAAGGACTGAAGAGGGTTGAAATCCACAGAGTTGTTTGAAGATGAAGAAGAAATGAAACCCGAGAAGAAGAATAAGAAGAAGAAACTGAGGTGGGTCATTCTTTTTATGATTAACTGGGGGTAAGATTTTGTGTGTATGGAAGTATCTAAATTTATATGGAGAGATTTTGGCAGGATTACATATACGAGAGGTAACCGTTGAAGGGTGGGGAAAACATTCATGCAATAAGAAGGGGCAGCATTTAATTTTCATAATTAAGGGAAGCGCCAAAGAGGGAGGAGGAGCGGATTTGGGAGCCTCTAGAAAATGGAAATATGTTAACTAGCAATGAATAGACACTGTATTCTTCTCTGTCATTTGAAATCATGGTCAGTGTATATTCTATGAATCTGAGATATTGTAAAATCCTTGAGGAGATTTCATCACGTTTACTCATTAATTGTTTAGTTAATTTGATTCATGAGCTGCGTGTTTCAAGAGTTCACGGATGGTTATGATTTCTTAATGAGAAATAAAAAGTAGTTCATTCACCAAAAAGTAATATTAATCATGCTAGAAAGAAATCACAAGTATATAAACATTACTAAATGTTATTAGTGACGATTAGTCAGTACAAGTGAAGACGGTCCATTTATGGGCTTCGAAGCATATTTCATTCAGACGTAATCTCCCTATTCGGTGGTTTAGTATAGGTCTAAGTCATATTCCATAATACCATGAATTTTTGTCCTCCCAGTTTTCCAACTTCTAGTATAATATTTCATCATTTTTTTCTTTACAGGACCAACAGATATAAATAAATAACTGAAGATTTGCATTTATCTAGAAACTACCGTCAGTTATTTTTGGCATATAGTTATATGTATGAAATATAATTTAGCTGAAAACTCCCCATGCTTTCTTCTACGCTCTTACTATCTTAGATTATACATAATATTTTGACATCGAGATTTTTTGTCGAACATAAGAGGCAGTAATTATCAAAGGAATCATAGGTACAAGTAGCTGTATACTTCTACCCCAAAACAATTAAGGAAAGAGATCTGCTGGAGAGAAAACGGGGTAACTGTCAGGCGGCATAAAATAAGGCAAAATTCATCAACGATAACAGAAATTTATGATAAATATGTGGGTTTATCACATTATAGGATTCCAGCCTAATAACATCAACCTTCCGAATATAATTATCTAATGCCAACCTTCTGATATTTTTAGAACAAGAGTTGCCTGGCTAGTGGCTAACCATTAAAAACCCCACGATTTTTACAACAATATGATCCAAATATGACCACTCAATATTCTCGATTTTGGCAAGTAAAAATCACTGGTTAAAATCAGTTTCAAAACTCCCTTACTGGAAACTATCCTCTGTAGCAAAAACTCAACTAAAATAAAAACTTTCCCTTTAATCAACCTCATTAGTAATCATAATCGTCCATGTCTGGCATGCGACTTGGTGATTTGCTAGCTTTTGCATCTGCACGCTCTACAACTGCTGCCTCAGTGGTTGTCAATAGTACCGAGATGCTGAAAACCAATCACATTACTCAGTAATTGCTTCAGTTACAGTTGTGCGCATAAAAGTAAGAATCCAACAACATATATCACTCCTTACCTTGCTGCATCTACAAGAGCAGTTCTGATAACTTTAAGGGGATCGATGATTCCAGCTTTTACCATGTCAACATACTCACCTGCAGCAGAAAGCCATGCACAACCATCAGCTCATGAATCAAGGACTGTAAGGAGTGATGATACGAGAAACTGCTCACAGACAAAAATATCAGAAAATTTGAAATCAAGAAACTTTGATAAGATACGTCCCTGGAATGCTATATGGGTGAGAACAAGTAATATCAAAGCTTTTACGGAGCAAAAAATGATAAGGGTTCTAAGCATGCCACATATGCAGGGATAGTTACCTTTAGCAGCATCATATCCCAAATTGAAATCATCCTGTTCTAGTAGTTTGCCAACAACAACAGCACCATCAACCCCAGCATTTGCAGCAATAGTGTAAGCAGGTGCCTGCATGAAGTCAACTTCTGTTTATATAAATGCCTCTACAAATAGCAGCTAACAAAACTTCTCAAACAGTACAAGGTATTAAGTGTACAGGTAACAACTAACAACCTTCAGAGCATTTTGAATGATCTGAACGCCTATTTTCTCGTCGCTATTGGATGATTCAATTCTACCCAACTCCTTAGTAGCATATAAAAGAGCCACACCACCACCTGCAGAAACAATTTGTATGAGAGATAAACGCTATCGTTGTTCTCAAGAAAGAAGAATCAACCCTGAACTTACCAGGCAAAATACCCTCTTCAACAGCAGCTCTTGCAGCACTTAAAGCGTCGGTAACCCTATCCTTCTTCTCACCAACTTCAGCCTCACTAGCTCCACCAACCTGCATCAGCAAATAACATTTGTATGTATGTGCCAAGCAAGGAAATGGACCAGGAATGAAGAAAAAGAAACAAAGGAGAAGGAAATGGGGGAAATAATGATGAAAAAGCATTACCTTAATCACAGCTACACCTCCTGAAAGCTTTGATAGTCGTTCTTGTGCTTTCTCCTTGTCAAACATAGCAGTGCTTCTTTCAATAGATGTTCTCAGCTGCCGAAACAAATTCCAAACTCAGCCTTCTTAATTTAAGAGCTCCATTGCATATTAAATTATACAAGCTCATGCATTTTACTTCTACTCCAGCTAAACAAGTTGACTATTTAAACTTAACAATAGTAGTCTTTTGATGCTTAGTACATCAACCCATCTGTGTGTTCCTAAACGGGAAAGAATAATTTCAAAAACATTCAGTAAAAGTTACTAACTTGGGCTAAAACACCATAAATGTCAGTTCAAATCAATGTATACAATTTCATACATGTATCAAGTGAAACACCGTTCTGTAGACAAAATCAATGGGTCATGGACACTTACGAAACACACTACAAGATACAAAATGAATTCAATAAAGCACACAAACGATAAATGTGTACAATGTATGTCTGGCACGTGCCAATCTGCCCAACAGGGTTCCATACAACACTGTACAATAACACATAAAACATGAAACAGAGAACTGATATAGTGCAACTGCTGACAAATAATGATTACAAGTACTGCATGCAAATTCTGCAGGCAAGGAAAAAAAGTCAATTTTCAATGGTTTCTCTCAATCTTCCTATGAGCGGAAAATGTTCTCAACATAAAAACTACAAAAGAATAAAGTCATAAACAATAAAAAAAACAATAATAAGAAACTGATATAATCTAAAGGTGTGTTGTGCAAGTAAGTTCAACTCTAAGGAACTATGGACAGCCTAATTCAACTTAAGCTTCACCACCCTACACTCCACAATGTGAAGATAAATTTACAGTAGGCCATCATCAACAGTTAAAATGTGTCCACATCACCCATGTCATTGCTGATTACTCACCGTGCACCAATAGTTTTCTAACCGCAAAAATCATCCAGTGTCAGACATAGGACACACTGCAGCAACGTTGCTCCGCTCAAGGGGGCAGTAAATATGCTACATCTCTTTGAGCCCCAATCCACAATATCCAGGAAGACGTGATTTTGATTGTCTAAGGATTTTAAAAAGATGATCTCACACATTTTCTCTAGCACTTATTTGGCGGAATTTAACCCATACCATTATTGAATGCAAGAGACTATCAAGATTAAAAAAAAATTCTTCTTATATCACACTTATAGTGCAAAATTTAATTGCATCCAAGCAGATAGGAAGACAATGTCAAAGAACCATCGGTTCAATAATTTCATCTATTTAAATATTTAAAAACTTTACCAATAGTGCCAATCGTGTACTCAACTACAAGCAAGGTTTTAAATATCGGTTATCGGGGATTTATCGGACGGCCAAAATCCTTATCGGATAGCGGAAATCGGGGATATATCGGGGATAAGTAGTATTTATCGGAGTGATATACTGGATGATGTGTATATATAATATAACAATTAAAAAATATAATCTAATCATGCTTAATGAAATATAAACATACCAAAATGTAAATCATCATGTTTAGAATCATTAACCAATTGTAGAAAGCGAAACTTGCATCATAGCCTTGAAAAAATATAATGTTAGTCAAAATGGCCGATAATCCCGATAAAAAAGTCTTACTTATCGGCCGATAAGTGCCGATAACGCCGATAAATCGCCGATAAACCTAGAAAAATGATAACCGATTAAAAATCCAATTTATCCTAGCGGAGAGCTCCCAAATCCGATAACTCGGCCGATAATATCGATTATCGGCCGATATTTAAAACAGTGCCTACTACACAAATCTATTCAACACTTGGCAACCGATTTCCTACTTTGAAGATAACGAAGAAAGTTAGTTTCAAGTCAGAATGGACGTCCAGGTATTTCTATGTGTAGTGGGAATATCTCCATGGTTCTTCTCAGATATAACAGAGCATCACCAAAATAAATGCTCACTATACAATATTGGGTCAGAAGAAAAAAGTTAACCTAAGTAAGGATTCTTCTTTTCAAGTTTAATAAACAAATGCACAACAAATAAGATTATATCTTTTTTATACATACAAAATCAAATGATACAGTAGCAAGAAGGAACAAACTACATTTTGTTTCAACATGTTCTTACATTTGGTGTTGTCTTCGATGTTGTTCAGGTATGTCCTTGATTCCCCACAAATGCCTTTGCATCAATGTTCAAATGCTCGAATCGGAACTCAATCGTTGGATTATCAATCCCAACCTCAAAACACCAAAAAAATTACCCAATTAATAAAAAAAACAACGAACAAACAAAACTCAATACTCAATTCAAAATCTAATCTTTACCGCTCCATTCGATTCCTGAGCTTTAGCAAGAACCTTTCATTATCCTCCTTCGCAGTCTGTACCAACCTCTCAACCAAATTTAAGAAATATGCATACATACAATTCTAAAAAACCAAATTTAAGAAATATGCACCCAAAAAATTTGTTTGTTAGAGCTTTAGCAAGAACCTTTCATCATCCTCCTTCGTAGTTTGTACCAACCTCTCAACCAAATTTAAGAAATATGCATACATACAATTCTAAAAAACCAAATTTAAGAAATATGCACCCAAAAAATTTGTTTGTTAGTCGCTCGGGAGGCATTCAAAATCCTAGTACAGACTTAGTAAAGCATTCTAAATTATGCTGGTTCCAGTAAGGTCCGAAGTGTTTGTTGGGTTGATTCAGTTTGGTTCCAGTATACTTTACCTGGTATTTCTATCTTTAGGAAAAAAATTGAATTCCTATCAGGTTACACGTCGAAGTAGATTTGAAGTATCAGCTTAGAAGTCAAATTCAGCTCCCATCAGGTTGAAAGTCAAATTAGATTCTAAAATATAGCATGCTTAGAGCTTAAAACTTCTATTAGAACAGAATCCAATTTTATGACTCCAAAATAAAACTTTCCCTTGTCACTCCACTTCTCAATTCACCTAAAACCAACTTCTTACCCAAGCCGCACTAAAAAATGAAGAGAATAAAAGGAAAGAAGAGCCAACGGAACATCAACTGTCATATATACAAGCATATGGTATCACAAAAAAGCTTCCCTACAAGAACAACTGTCATATATACAAGAAACAAAAAAGGACCCCTCTCTTACTATATAGATGCACAATTTTAACAGATGAAATAAAAATCAGATCGGCAAATTAGTAATTAAAAAAAAAAGCCATAAAGCAAGAAACAAAAGTGATTTACTGGCAAATTAGAATCGGATCACATACTGGGTCTGCAAATAAATTAAACAGAAACGGCTGCACATCCTGAAGGGTCTCTGGGCCTCCAAGGTTCAGCAACAGCACTCCAACCTTCTCACGTGCAGTAGTCGAAGAAGCTCCAATCATGTTCTCATCAGAAGAGCACGCTTCAGGAGTAACATGATTTCCCCAAAAATTTTCTATCTTTAGATGGAATATATAGAGACGATGCATTATAAGAGAGTGAGTGGTGGTGCTCTCTGTCTGAACTGTGAAACGCAGATACAATATCACATTTCGAAACCTGACTCTTATGAAATAACCTGGAAAAAGAAATAGAAATGACAATTCATGTTCATTGAATAAGTTGAAATGGAAGAATAAGTGAAAAGAATGATAAAATAATTTTATTAAAAAAACATTTTTTTGCCTGATAATGACCTTTGCTTAATTGGCTTGTGACAAATCCCCGAGAGCTTGGTTTGGGGAATTCCAGTGCCTAAGGCTACCATATCTCAAATAGATTTGCTCCAAACTAACACCAGAAGAGAGAACACCTGAGTGAGAGGGGGTAAAAAGTGTAATATTAGATGAATTACACATATTATTTGATAATTCATAGTATCTTACTGTCGTATAATTCTAATAGTCGTTGGTATATACACATACCCTTTGCATTTATTTTTGTAGTAGTAGCAAGTGCAACCGAATGAAAGCGAATGATCGATAGAGCCGATGACACGTAGGACATTGATTTGTACGTCTTCAACATTCTTCAAAATTTCTCTGTCAATTATTGATTTATACATCTCAACCTTTCGGTTGAGCACCAGAATTAAGAGCATTACATTATTGTTGTGGTCAAAACAATTCACATCTGTTGTATAATTTATTTTTATTTTTATTTTTATTTTTGACTTGTTTGCAATATTAGTTCTCTGTTGAGAATCACAGTGTAGTGTAGCAAGTATTAGCTTTAGCGATGTTAGTCATGTTTAAAACAAAAACAAGCAGAAATCATTAAGTTAGAAAAGAAAATGAACTAACCTGTATAAAACCAAGTAAATATCACTACTCAGATGACCAAGCCCTTTATAATATTGATTACAAGGACATAATTATTTGTTTATATTAGATAACAACAGCCGTCGCCACCTCCTAGCCTGACAACCGCCCTACAGTCGTCCAAGCTGCATTAGCTGCCACCTCAGCCGCCTCCTACTGTGCCTACTATTAGGCTACTGATTATGTGTGTATATGCAGCTCTTATTCGGGTTTTTCGATATCTCCGTGGCACTATAACTCAATAATTATTTTTTCCCCTCAGACTCGTCTTTGTCTCTTCGTGCTTATTCTGATGCTGGATGGGTTGATGATTCGGACACCCGGCGTTCCACTACTGGCTTTTGTATTTTATGGGATCATCTCCCATCTCTTGGCGTAGTAAGCGTCAAGCGTTTGTCTCTCATTCTAGTACGAAGTCCGAGCACATGACGTTAGTAGACACCACAATTGAGCTGAAATGGCTCCACACTCTTCTGCGAGATCTTGATGTCTTTGTTACTTCCCCTATCACTTTATACTGTTGGCCTCGGCCTCCACCCTAAAACCGGTGAAGAGATCCGTTCAACTCCCTGGAGTCTTCTAGAAGAAGAGATCCAGCGATGGATTCGAGGCGTCACTCTCTCCGTTCGCGTCCACTTTCCCAGCGAGCGCCTCCTCTGCGATCAGATCTTCTCGAACCTTTCCCGGATAGCCGATCTCGCCCTCGCCGAATCTTGCCGCGGATCGACGATCCAGCTTCTCGATTTTGCCGACGCGATCGCGATCGAATCGAAGTCCCCAGAGCGGCTTGATGAGATTTTAAGGATCAGAGATTTGGTAGGAGAGAGATCGTGAGACTGGCCTATTATCTAAGTCTAACCTTCAAGCCCATCTTCAGGCCCATCCTTTATTCAAAAAAAAGTTAATTCTCAACAAGGTATTCCACAACACTAGTATGTACCCCGTGCCAAACACGGTCCTCGCTTCTTTTCTACCATTGCACTTGGAACACCCCTCCTCTTAGTTTTAAAAGGGTAAAATAGAATGAATAAAAGGGTTCAACTAAAACCAGTTTTGAAAGGGGAAACACCTTCGAAAAATAATAAAAATATTATTTGAGAGTTCAACTATAAGTAGTAAATTGAGAAAATTTGTGAGATAAGCGATAAAGCATTATGTTGCATTTACATGTAATTAAGTCACAATTTGTTAATGTTGTTTGATCTCAATTTTATTTTTATACAAACTGATTCCTACAAGTAGCAACTATGAAGAACTTCAAATGAGTTGCATTTGGAAAATAGATGCCTAATAATATTGTATGGTGCAAATATAACAATACTACTCCAACAACTCACACCTAAATGCCTAATAAAACAATATAGCAACAAAACTCTACATTCAATATAACATATATTCATGAGTCAATCACTTGAGTGACAACCAATCATGAATTTTTACGAATGAGTTATCTCTTTATGCATATTTTACTTCATCATACAAAATAATGCAAACTAACCTCTTAACTATATCGTGCCTCAAAGACAAATGCATATTTTACTTCATCATACAAAATAATGCAAACTAACCTCTTAACTATATCGTGCCTCAAAGACAAACATTATAATATCATATATTTATCAAATAATGCAAACTAACCTCTTAACTATATCGTGCCTCAAAGACAAACATTATAATATCATATATTTATAATTAGGGGAAAAAAGAAACAAAGTCAGTAAAAAGAAGAGAAATAAAAGCAAAACCTGAAATAGAACTATTGCAGGCTTAAACGGGGTCTTGGATTATTTAGGCGAGGAAATTTCCTACTCCGAGATCTTCTTAACAACCTTCTCCATGACCTGAAAACCATAGAAGTTCCCTATCATTGATTCTAAGCGAAAAAATATAGAATATGATAATTGACTTGTCCAAACAAATATTATCAAATATTAAAATTCACTACTATAAATCATCAACTAAGTATAATACTCTTTATTAATGTGTCTTTTCAAAGATTTGTTATTAATGTTAAAGAGAAATAAATAGAAAATGAGCAAAATTTTGACAGGAAATCTTCAGATTTGAGCACATATTAATAGTTCATTACTTTAGAGGAAATCTTCAGATTTGAGCACATATCAATAGTTCATTACTTTAGAGGAAATATTCAGATCTGAGCACATATCAGTAGTTCATTCTCTCGCCAACTGTGGCAGAAGAAATCTTCATTTTCTCCTCAATAAAAGCCCTCCAAAATTTCTAAAAATGATCCTTAACTGTTATTGACGAAATTTAGAAACTTTAGCTTTTATCTTCATGGTTATACCATCCCTAGCCATCATTAACCAAATTTTTAAAGATTAAATAACTACTCAAAACTGAAACCGAAATAGCATAATAAAGGTCAATCTTTTCAGTGCATAAATGTGTGAAAATATGTATTTAAAATTTAAAATTGAAAAGTGAAATAAAATTACTGTTTCATAACTATGATGAACCGAGTTGACCCTTCGATTCGATCCATCCATCATCATCTCTGACGTAATCAATCTCCAATCCCTAACCCACGAACAAACAAAACCCATTAAAACTTAGCAACCAAATCTTTATTAAAAACAACAAAAGAGATTACATAAATCAAGTTTAAACATAAGGGTTAGGGATATGATCAGAATTAGGCACTATTAAGATTAGCTAAATCAAATTTAATCATTATAAATAGAAATTAGCATCTTCATCATGCTAAAAGAAGTATTTACTATGAATGAATAGTGAATGATCCTCATATAAGTATAGAGGAGTAGATCCAAGTGTAAAGCATCAAACAAACTTATTTCTCACAACACTCAATTTATCCTAAGATTGTGTTAGTCACATCATTAATAAATTAATATCTAATATCCCCTATCAAGTCTCTTCACAGCTTTGTGCACATAAACTATCCCAATCTCCTCAATGCCAACAATTAGATTGTGTTCAATAGCAAAATCTATTGAGTTTCTTTGATGCCACCCACACAATCCACACAATTAGATAGTACACGTTTAATTTGGTCTAATACTGGAGCCTTGTGCAATTTACATTATTTCTATATAATTTTCTCCTTGTTCTCCTCTTATTTCATAAATACTAAAACTTTATTGAATAAGTGAGCTTAAAATAAGGATATTTAACATTGATGAAGATGCTTGTATAAAAAGAAGAATAGCTTACAGTGGAGAGTTTGTTTAAGGTACCATCCATCTATCTGCACAAAGTAGGCCTCTAAGAGCATCTCCAGTTCTTCAATGCTAGGCTTGAAACCAATATAACTTCCATGGCTGTTCTCTGTCTCATTTTTAAAATCTTCATCTCTGAAGATATATGACATATTACACATTAGAAAATCAAACAGCATCAAGAATTATATAATTACTAAAAACATAAGTAAAGTTATACCCAAAAAATCATCTCATAAGTTCTCAGCACTGTGCCTTGCGCTTTGAACTTACAGATTTGAATGAAAGTAATGCATCATGTGAGAACGAAGATTGACCTTTATCCATTGCCAATAATTCAACAACAAATGCAAGGGCCTAGCAGTGTGCTTTTCCCTTTTCTTGGGTTGGATGCTATTTTTAACCATGCTAGTTATGTTTCTAGAATGATTGTCGTAGGATCAAGCTTTCCAATACCGAATGTTCATCACATAAAATGCATGCTTCTTAGTCATCTTCTGATAATGTTCATAGGAAACTATATGTGAATCCACAACTAAATAATGCTCAAGTTGTTCTCCTGGAATTCTACGTGTTCACTTCCCTTCATATAAGCACAAATATATTCTCTATCCTGATTAGTATTCATGCACAATAACCTAATCAAAGATTTTTTTTTTTAATTTCAATTTCCTATTTTTACCAAATTTATCGAAGTATTGAACTGTATTGCTGACGTGGTTAGGTTAATAAAGTAGGGAACCAAGGTAAAATAGGTGCATATTGGATGTTTAGTGAACATAAGAAACTATTATTATGTTCATATTTCCATAAGGATACTCTTTATGTATGGAAATACATGTCCTGGTAATAAAAGTTTCATATGCCTATACAGTTCAACTAACATGGGAGATGACCCTTTCATTACCGAATGGAATAATAAATTCCTGCGATCAACCCAAAAAGTTTGGCATAAAGACTTTGTTCTTAGTGTCCGTTTCTTTGTAAAATTTTGTCTCTATTTAAGCTGAAACGTGCATGGTGTATTGGTGTGAATCATCATAATTTCTACTCTCTAGAGAAGGCATTTTATTGTCAATGCTTCCCCTTAGGTTCATACCAAGGTTATTGATAGCGGATCGCGTCGCGTCGCGGCGAGGTACCGCTAAGGCTATTGCGCGCTATTGCGGCGAAATAGCGGCAAATAGCGCACAGTCAAATAGCGGACAATTTTAAATATATTTAAATATCCTAAATAATAAGAAAATTCATAAAAAAAATCTAAAATTTCTATAAATGCATACTTAATGCCTAAACATGAAATAGATGTGTAATAATTACATAATATTAACAAAGTACTATAATTATAAAGATTAAAGAATGAAAAAATGTACTTGTTTATCCAAAAGACCGTTATTTGTCCCATTTCTTCAACTTTCAAGTCTCTAATATGAAAATACTCAACAAAAAAAGCATGATTAGTAAGTTAGTAATATCATCATTATATTAACTACTAGAAAGTTAGTAAAAATGTACCTGTTTATCCAAAAGACCGTTATTTGTCCCATTTCTTCATTCATTCAATAACTCAAAGAGTTATAAATTTATAATGATTTGATTGATTTCAAATGTTGATTATACAGGTTTTCTGGAAGTTGGAAATATCAAGGGCACTAATCATTTCGGTGCAGCTGCTGATTATGAATGAAGAATTGAAGATCAAGCCGTTTATCGCATACATATTAATTAGTTGTAACTTGTAAATTTCTTGTATTATCAATTATCAGTAAATAATTGATAAGCTTGTTGTATGACAAGAATTATAGCTCCTATTGACTACTCTGTTTTGGTTATGTACAGTTACAGGGCATTTACATGTCATAGGCTAATGGCGTGTCCAGATTGGTGTTCTCCAAGAATTAGTAATATTTATTTACAAAGTTCGGTCAAGTGCTAACTTCTAATGCATGAAGGCTTATAATCTATATCTATATTTGCTTTATAGCAAGGGAAAGAATACAACATGCCCATCACAGACAAATTATGCACTTCAGCAAGAATCAACAGCCTAACACAAATCAAAAGCCTTGACCCACTTCAAATTAAATTAAATGGATTTACATGCTCATAACTGTTTAGGTGAAATACTTGATAGCTAAGAACTTATTTATATTCTAAACAGACAAACTTCCTCTTCCCATCAAGAAAACAGACAGAACAAGCTTATCTGTTGCAGATCTAGCCAACAGAGATGGAGAAGACGCTGGGAGCTTGAGCTGTTGGAGACTTGAGGGAAGCTTGTTGGAGACTCGGAGTTCGGAAGTCGTCTCGTCGTTGGGAGCGGAAGTCGCTGGCTGGACTCAGATTTCGGAAGTCGCTGGAAACGCTGGAACGGAAAAAAGGGGTTCAGGAGTGGGAGAAAAAATCGTCGTGGCTGGAACGGGGGATCACCGTCAGCAACAGTAGCAACGGGAGAAGGAGCTCTGAGGAATTAGGGTTGCGTTGCTGTGGAGCTCTGAGGACGAAGAAGATCCGCAGGCTGGAACGGAGAAAAAATCGTCGTGGCTGGAACGGAGAAGATCCGCAGGAACGGAGAAAAAATCGTCGTGGCTGGAACGGAGAAGATCCGCAGGCGGCTAGGGTTCGGGAGTGGGAGAGAAAAAATCGCCTTTTATCTGCTTTTAACAAGTCGGGTAACCGGGTTTGGGTTCGGGTCGGGTTCAGCGCGAAAAAATCAAATATGGGTTTAGCGGGTTTAGCGGATTTTTGCGTTTTTGCCCGCTTTTTCCCGCTTTTTTCCCGCTTTTGAGCGCTTTTACGCGCTTGTCGAATGCAAAGCGGTTTTCCCCGCTTAATCCGACCGCGACACCCCTCCGCGTAGCGCTGAGGGGCCGCGACCGCGAAAAGCGCCGCTATAGCCCCGCTATCGGCCGCTTTTTACAACACTGGTTCATACAGAAAATTATATCAATTAAATGACAATTAATTTTTCTATAGGTAATGAACGCCAATTGCATGCATAGTCCAGGTCTAACAGGTCCTATGATTTATTTAATTTAGATCTTAGGTCCACAAAGAAACAACTCTTTTCGCCCAATATTTCAGTGACACGATTAGTGAGCAGAACTTCAGGAAAAAGTTCCAAATGATGCCTACGATATCACAATTTGCCTGAAACATCTTCATTGCCACATAGAGAATTAAATCTCTCCAAAAATCTAGGTATTTTACCTCTCTTCATCCATTTCAGAACCATCATTGTCAAGATCCCCTCTCGAAGACATCTCGCCAACTCGATTAGATATAAGCTACTCCGTAAGGTACATCTCTGCCATATCCATGTCATGATCCAGTAGATGTTCAAGTTCATCCCTCACCTGTTAAGAGTACAAAATAGTACCCAAAAAATGAGAAGAAAGTGAGTAGAAGTAGAGGACAGAGAAACAGGATTATGATGACATTGTGATTGTAGTTGCTCTTCCTTTAGAATAAGTGCACCTTAGGTAACCTTAGATCCACAATAGACCATCATCATCATGACTGACCAAAAGAAGTGGTAATATATAGATCATGCATCAAAATGAAAAGTATACTACTTCCCTACAAATATGCATAAAAATATAACATGTTGTAATAAATGTTGCATCAACACAGAAGCAATGCTTTTAAACACGTAGTAGCAAGATAGAACACAATTGTTGTAATAAATGTTGCATCAACACAGAAGCAATGCTTTTAAACACGTAGTAGCAAGATAGAACACAATTTTCAACTCATTAAACAGGTTTCATCAGAAGCAATGCTTTTAAACACGTAGTAGCAAGATAGAACACAATTTTCAACTCATTAAACAGGTTTCATTAGAGAAAAACAGAAAAATATTTTACCTTTTCATGTTCTTCAACTAAAATCTTTATCAATGTTTTCTCTCTCCTCTCCTTCAACCTTCTTACCCTACTAATATATATATAAGGCATTTAAAAATAAATCAAAAAAACTGTAACAAAAGATTAGCACTCACATGGGAAAAAAGCAATGTAAACATAATAAGCTCTCTTTCTCTATATCCATCCTAAAAATTATATATGATTAGAAAATGAGCAACTAAGAACTTCCTCCTACTACTCCGATCTCCCCCAAATTCATTATTGTTTCTTAAATTCTCAATTCTACCTCACATTGCTCTCATAAAGGTCTTTGCTTTCACTATCTTTTCCTTTATCATATGCCATTCGGGGTTCTTAGTTCTTACTCACTCAATAGGCAAATTTAATATATAACTACCATCCCAGAAACTTAGCAAGGAATGTAAAACTTCCCAACTTTAAAAGTATATAGAAACCATCAGCAATCAATGTAAAATTAAAGCACACAACTGATAAATTGTGTCACTTGCAAGAGAACAAAACCCTAATCTTCAACAATCATCACTGCAGATCCAGTTAGAAACAAATCTAACCCTCCCTAACTCACTCAAGTTTCCCCTCTTGTATGTGCAAATACTATCTAACAAAGTCCTCCACCCCTAATTTCCTCAATTCAGCTCAAAAAAGAAAAAAAAAGAAACTAATTCATCAAAATTAACTAAAAGGACTGAAACCCTAATTTCCAACAATTATAATTGCAGATTCAGTTAGAAACAATAGAACACCCGAACCAACTAATTTTTTTCCTCTGTGCATGGTCTCTAATGAAGCCCTAAATCACCAAAATTTCTTCAATTTCAGCAAATATCTAAAAAAAATTACCAAACGAAAACAATAAAGCTTACCGTCTTCCGCATCCTCGTCGGCTTCGAACGGGCCGAAATTTGCTTCCTAGATCCTGCGAGAAATTACCTTTCGATTCGAGGGAGGATCAGTGACGGCGGCCGGCGGCGGCGGGGATGGGATGGATTCGAGCGGCG
>NC_033799.1:11785381-11787853 GCF_001876935.1 Asparagus officinalis | reverse complement strand
GAGAGATAGTGGATATGAAAGATTGAAAGGGAATTTAGAGAGTGAGGTGGGGGGGATTGTGAGAGAAGGTGGGATTTTTGAAATTTGAAGGGAATTTGTGAGAGTGAGGTGGGGTGAATTCCGAGAGATGGGGTAAATTTGAGATCTCTAAGAGCAAGTGCAGCAAGCTCCCAGTTGGGAGTCCTAGTCAGCATGCTCTCAAAAGTTCTTAGGCTTTTCAAAATAAAAAATTAACAAATTATACCTTGAGAGGCACTCCTTCTTTTATGGAGCTCCAACAAGCTCCTAGTTAGGAGCTTCAACAATATCAAAAAAAACCCTCTTCTATTTTAATATTTCACCCATTACGTTCGATTATCATCTCCGCACAATTTCAACGAAAATTTCAACGAAAATTTCACAACTCATTCACCTCAACCAACGCACTCAATTAAAAAAAAAAGTTCATCTTCTCCTCTCCCTTCGACAACAGACCCAACCCCAAATTCATCTTCACCTCAAACAACTCATTCCCTTCGACATCATCTCCGCTGAAATCGCCGCCATCAAGAATCATCTCCGCCATCATCCATCAAATTCGTCGACATCATCTCCGCCATCCGCCATCATCTCCGCCATCATCTCCGCCATCCGCCATCATCTCCGCCATCACCCATCATCTCCGCCATCATCTCCGCCATCATCCATCATCTCCGCCTTCAGTCTCCAATCCCACCCCGAAGTCTCCGATCCCACCGCTGATTTCAATTTTTGGAGGGGGGTTTTTGTAAATAAGCTCCCAGTTGGGAGCTCCCAAGCGCTCCACAAATTTGTGGAGCGCTTGGGAGCTCCGAAGCTGGAGGCCGCCACGTCAGCTCTTGGGAGGTCCTTGGGAGCGCTTCGGAGGCTGTTGGAGGGGGTGAAATCGGAGACTGAGGCCACGTCGGAGCTGATAGCGGAGCTTGGGAGCTTGCTGCCCATGCTCTAACGCGGTGAGAAGAGAGGGGAGAGGAAAGAGGATTACTATAGAATGAATAGTAAATAGTAATTCTTCTATCCTTCCATTTGTATAGAAGAGTAGATTACCGATACCCATGTTCCTCAACACCTATTCGTATCCTATCATCCCAATTTCAACAAGCCTAAACTTCCTATTCACCATTTGGGATACTGGCGAATTGTTTTTTTTTTCTTTTTCTTTATGGACTTCATGTCGAGCTTCTCCTCAATGTTCTATTAAACATCAGTACGCCTCTTGGCATTCAATGGAGCTCCTCATTCATATCGGTGACCTTTTTAAAACCCATTGCCGTCACATTCGGAATTTCGGCTAAGACTCTGGTCTCTTTCTTTTATGCGAGATATCTTCTTCGCGGCCTCAACATCAACTATTGAGATTTTCCTCGCAACGAGCTTATCCTCTTCACATTCTCGACATCGACACTCAATATCCTCTCAGTCGATGTACAAGGATTTCTATCTCTCGCCGTTCGATCTCGTTGCCACTACAAAATTTCTCCATTGATGTATAAGGATTACTATCCTTGCTGTTCATCTCGTCGACATTGAGTTCTTCTCCCTCGATGCTCTAGAATTCCTATCCTACCCGATCGATCATACAGCCGTTGGGTTTCTCTTATCGATACTCGTGCTTACATCCTATATTATCGATTTTGTCACCATAGTTAAGACTCTTTCATCGACTCTCAGACACGTGTCTTTTGCAAATACCGGCTCTTCTTATCCAAACTCTCGGTGTTCGATCCACTGTGAGTTTGAAGGGGGTGTTAGATAAAAACAGTCGTCGCCGCCTCCTAGCCTCATAGTCGCCCTACAGCCGTCCAAGCCGCATTAGCCGCCACCTCAGTCGCCTCCTACTGTGCCTACTATTAGGCTACTAATTATGTGTATATGCAGCTCTTATTCGGGTTCTTCGATATCTCTGTGGCACTATAACTCAATCAGTATTTTCCCCCTCAGACTCGTCTTTGACTCTTCGTGCATATTCTGATGCTGGATGGGCTGATGATTCGGACACTCGGCGTTCCACTACTGGCTTTTGTATTTTTATGGGATCATCTCCCATCTCTTGGCGTAGTAAGCGTCAAGTCGTTGTCTCTCGTTCTAGTACGAAGTCCGAGTACATGGCGTTGGCAGGCACTACAATTAAGCTGAAATGGCTCCACACGCTTCTGCGAGATCTTGATGTCTTTGTTACTTCCTCTATCACTTTATACTGTGATTATCAGAGTGTCATCTTCATTTCCACAAATCCAGTCTTTCATGAGTGTACCAAACATATTGAAGTGTGGTTTGACATGAGCATATTGCTGGCAACATTACACTCTCATATGTTGTTTCTAAGGATCAAGTCGTTGGTTTGTTTACCAATGCTTCCTTCTTATCCAAACTCTCGGTTTTTAATCCACCGTGACTTTGCGAAGGGGCTGTTAAAGTCATCATCTCCGGCTATTAAAGTCATCATCTTATGGC
>NC_033799.1:11710740-11785364 GCF_001876935.1 Asparagus officinalis | reverse complement strand
TAGGCGGTGGGCACTGTAGCCGTAGGCCGGTGGGTGCCATAAGATGAAGACTTTAACAGCCGGAGATGATGGCTAACATTTTTTTGTTTGTTTAAATGGAAATGCTTATGAAGTGTGATCAATTCAGGTTTCAGGTTGGGATATGAATGAACATGGCTAACTAGGTCAAATCAATTTTGTAGCATTTCGGGGGTCGTTCTAGAAGATTTTGTGCAGAGTACTCAGACGGTAATTAGTGTTTTGAGTTGTTTTGGGCTCCTTTGTAAATAATTCATTTATCAAGAACAGCCAATATCTAGTACTCTTGTGTTACCAAAAGGGTAACACTATTAACCTCAGCAGTTTTCAACTTTTAAGAGGTATAAAGAACGTCCTTTGAACTCTATGGAGTTCCTAAGGGGGTGTTAGTCAATTGGGACATTTTCATGCAAAATGGGATAATTGTTAAAGTGGAATAATATTTCGCTAGTGGGATATTTTAATGGGATAACTAGGAACAATTTTGTGAAGCATGATATTTTGATAAAATAACGTGGGATAAATTTTTATAATCATGAAGTATATATTTATGCATTTTGAAGATATAAATACTATTTATGTATTTTAAACTTACTATTATTAATTGATAATTGCTTACAAGAATGTTCGTTACTATTAAATAACTTTTGGTTAGACTATAAGATATTGACAATTATTATGATGAATGATGATGGTCTAATGATGGTGATAACCATAATAGGAAATAAGTAAAGAAAAAAATAAAAAATAATAAAATAAATACGAGTTCTAGTTTTTTACCACATAGTTCCAAGCAAAAACTTGGAATAATTTGAGAGAGTAGAACTATTATTTTTGTATAGAAAAATAAAAAAAGTGGGATAATTTTATACAATTATCCTAATTCTAGTTTTGTTAAAGTTCTGCTTGACTAACACTGTAAAATTTTATTCTAGTTTTAGTTCTATGTGACTAACACCTTAAAATTTTGTTCTAGGTTTAGTTCTATGTGACTAATACCTTAAAATTTTATCCCACAGATTATCCCAGTTCTAATTTTAAGTTATAGGTGACTAACCCCCCCTAAAGGGGATTAGACAAATAGAACTCAAAAGTGGAACTAGGATAATTTGTGGGATAAAATTTCACAGTGTTAGTCAATTAGAATTAAAATTAGAATAAATTTTTACTGTGTTAGTCAACTAGAACTCTAACAAAATTATAATTGTACAAAATTATCCCATTTTTTTAATTTTTCTATAGAAAAATGGGAGTTCTAGTCTCTCAAATTATCCTAAGTTTTAGCTTGGAACTAGATGGTAAAAAAACTAGAACTCCTATGTATTTTATTATTTATTATTTTTATATTTCTTTTTTTCTTTACATCTTTCCTACTATGATCATCACCATAATTAGATCATGCCGTTAGATTAGATCTCGTCTCCTTGGGGGGGGGGGGGTAGTCACCTAGAACTTAAAATTGAAACTGGGATAATCTGTTGGATAAATTTTTAAGGTGTTAGTCACATAGAACTAAAACAAGAACAAAATTTTATAGTGTTAGTCAAGTAGAACTCTAACAAAACTAGAATTGGGATAATGATACAAAATTATCCCACTTTTTTTATTTTTCTATACAAAAATGAGAGTTCTAGTCTCTCAAATTATTCCAAGTTTTAGCTTGGAACTAGGTGGTAAAAAACTGGAACTCATATTTTTTTGTTATTTTTTATTTTTTATATTTCTTTTTTTTTTCTTTACTTCTTTCCTATTATGGTTATCACCATCATTAGACCATCATTATAATAATAATTGTCAATATCTTATAGTCTAACCAAAATTTATTTAATAGTAAAGAACATTATTGTAAGCAATTATCAATCAATAATAGTAAGTTTAAAATACATAAATAGTATTTATATCTTCAAAATGCATAAATATATATTTCATGATTATAAAAATTTATCCCACGTTATTTTATCAAAATATCCCGCTTCCACAAAATTGTTCATATTTATCCCACTAAAATATCCCACTAGCAAAAAATTATTCTACTTTAACAATTATCCCATTTTGCATGAAAATGTCCTAATTGACTAACACCCCCTTAGTCATCTATAATACTTACTTTTTTTATCTAATATATATAATTATATAACTAATTTAACAATAAAGATCGCATCAGTCCAGAACTTATTAAACAACAAAATTGAGAAATGAGGGAAAAACATTTCGTATCTCAATATTCATTATACAAGTGAAACCTTTTGTAAATGAAAACTTTTGCACAATTGTCAATTGGAAAGAATAAAAATACGCTTCAAACTTGAGAGAAAGAGAGAGATTTCTTTCAAACCTTTTTATTTTTTATTTTTGGCGAGCCTCCAACTTTTTAGAGTAAATAAATGCTGTGAAAAACAACGTACAGGCGTACAGGTGCAAACTGAGTGAAAGTGTAAGACCATATGCAGCAGGGGTTATTTGAAGAGATATTTGGTTGCAGCAGGAGTTTTTTGAAAAGGTGAATCAAAAAGACAAGGCCAAGGGGTGAAAAATTCACCCTGGGTATTTCTGACCTGGTGGGCTCCACCTGATTAAATGCATGATAGGTTTATTAAAAAAATTAAATAGAAGCCGCCCAATCAGAAACGGGCACGTGGACGTGTGCATGGAGGCTGCAGGCGCATGCCTGCCAGCTACCGCGTGGTGAAATCTGATTGGGCGGCAATTTTTGTTTTCCTCCTTATTTTTAATTGATATTTTTTGAGATAAATACAATGAATTAATTTATAATTTTTATACCATTAATTTTCATTTTTCAAACTCTATAAATAGAGATTAACTTTGTGTCATTTGGACACCAAAAAAAATCTGAGTTTCTACACCCTATTCTTCTTCTTTCTACAATTTGAAGCTAGTTTCTTCATGGATCCTTCACAAAACTATCCTAATTTTTCCTACAACTACAACTTTCCTAACCAACCTCAAAATACCCTCCCTCAACCACAACATCCAAATATACAACACCCCGAAAATACTCAAAATACGGGGATGAAGCCCAATTATTTATTATTTATTAATAAATTATAATTATAAATATATGAGTTATATTAATAATAATAATAATAAAATAGTAATATAAATGAAATAGGAAAAAAAATGAATAAATATGGTGGGGTATATGTTGAAGTGATGTGGTTTATGGTGGGTCCCAAATAAAGTAAAAACTTTCTGAAAAATCTCCTGTTGTAGAGTTGATAGGGAAATGAAGATTATTGAATTAAATAAAGTGATGTGGCAGGAGAGAATGAGGTGAAATTTCACCTCTTGCTGGAGATGGTCTAAGACGTTAAAGTATTATTTAGCCCTTCAACTATTTGGACTTCCTAAAACAACCCAGTGGGCGTTTTCGTGGACCAGTTATCCGTGACGTGGATCATTAATGGGCCATGAAATCAATCAAAGCCCAATTAAACAGAAGTAGAAATTATATGCGAAAAAGTCCATTAAAGATCACTCTTCTCCATTCTCAAACACATCGTCCTCTTCTTCCCCCAAATTGAGGAGAGAGAAACCCTAGGCGATGGCAATGGCCAGCTTGGCGAGGCGCAAAGCCTGCAATCTCCTGTGCCCTAACTCAAAGGTCTGGTCCCAATTTCAAGTTTAGACTCTCGAATTGCTGCTCTTTTTTTTGTGGCTTTTTAGTGATTTGGATACGTTTAAATCTTGTCAATAGTAGCTTCGAGTTGTTGATTTTGGGATCTGATAAGTATGAATCGGTGGGATCGGAGAGATTGGGGATTCCGTAATTAGGATTTTTTAATAGATTTAGTATTATTATTATTATAGATTTTTGTTTGGAGATGGTTGCTTTTGAGCTTGAAGAGGGGGAAGTTTTGATCTTTGAGAAGAAATTTGTTTACTTAGTTGGATACTTTGTGCTTTTCTAGTTCGCTGACTGAGAGTTTTAAGATTTTGGAGTGTGAGTTCAGTAGTAGATCATATGTTTCGTGCTAATATACTCTAAAAATATTACTTAGTAGATCATATGTTTCGTGCTAATATTACTTTGTGCTTTTGAGCTGGATACTTTGTGCTTTTCTAGTTACCCTCTTTAGTTTAGTTCTATCCCTTGAACATAGTTAGGATAATTTTTTGATAGTATGTGATATTTTTCAGTAGATTTTAAAGTTTGTGGTATTTTTCCAGTAATGGAAATAGTTCTAGGTGGTAGACAAACAAAACGCTAAACTTGATTATTTTTTCATGCAACTCACCTTTCTTATTCTTTGTGGAACCCTGATGATATCTTGGCCAACATAAATTTTTCATTCTATGTAAATGCTGTTTCTTTAAATTTGTTCTTATTTGCAATTCAAACTGATCTAGTAGTTCTACTTGTTACATTTGTTTATAATCTATGCACATCAGATAGTCCATGCATATGCATGTCTCAGAAGCATGATAATTCTAGGTAGATACATGTCAAACTAAAGCAGGATAAGCGAATATGTAGTGAACTATAGAAGGATGAAGGGGAAGCACGTACACTGATGGGCTACAGCAGTGGAGCTTTGACTAGTGAGGGCCTAATTCCGATGGTAGAGTTGTGCATAACAAAAATGTGTTTATTCTTAGAGCAAGTCCAGCAAGCTCCCAGTTGGGAGTCCTAGTCAGCAAGCTCTCAAGAGCTCTCAAGCATTTTAGTATAAAAAATTATAAAAATAAGTCTTGGGAGCATCTCCTTATTTTATGGAGCTCCAACAAGCTCCTAGTTAGGAGCTCCAACAATATCATAAAAACCCCTCTTCTATTTTAATTTTTTTACCCATTAATTTCAATTATATTTAAACCTCTTTTATTAACTTTCTAACCGTTGGATACGGCCTTCGAGGGAGCGCACACGGTCTTCGAAAAGATTACTGCGGTCTTCGAAGTAATCTACGGTCTTCGAGGGAACGCTCACGATCTTCGAGGTAATCTACGGAATTTGAGGGAACGCTCACGGTCTTCGAGGTAGCTCGCGGTCTTCGAGGTTGGGCACGAAGTTTGAGGTATCACAAACTTTGACCGTCAACCGACTGATTCCTATAAAATTCGATGCCTTCTCACCTCAACCCATCGTCTCCCAGAACAAAATGTCTAGCTCATCTAGCTCTAGCGATGATGAAATGATGAAGACCTTTTTTATGGGAGCTGCTGTCGTCGAGGAAGAAGAACAAGAGAAAGGTTCAACTTCAGTTCAACACAAAAGATGTATCGTGCTCCATCGATACCGACTGGAAGGCCATAATCGGTTGTTTCAAGATTATTTTGCTGACGCACCAACATATCCTCTTCATTATTTTCGTCAAAGATTCAGAATGACGCGTTCGTTATTCCTTCGAATCCACGACGTTGTCGTCGAACATGACAAGTACTTCGTCCAAAAGAGGAATGATGCTGGACAGTTGGGACTATCTAGCCTTCAAAAGATTACTGCAGCTATGCGGATGCTCGCATATGGAGCATCCGCTAACGCCGTTGACGACTACGTTCGGATCGGTAAAAGTACGTCACTTGAGAGCGTGAAGAGGTTCGTTCGATCGATTATCAACATCTTTGGGGAGGAATACCTTCGTTCACCGACTAATGAAGACGTTGCACACTTGCTCGAGGAAGGTTCACAACGAGGTTTTCCTGGTATGCTTGGGAGCATCGACTGCATGCACTGGATATGGAAGAACTATCCAACCTTCTGGCAATGTATGTATACTGGACATTTTCATGAACCTACAATTATTTTGGAGGCCGTAGCTAGTAAAGATCTTTGGATATGACATGCCTTCTTTGGACTGCCGGGGTCTCACAATGACCTCAATGTTCTACATCGTTCATCGGTTTTCGCACAACTTGCGTAGGGAAGAGCTTCACCGTGCAACTATACTGTTAATGGTCACGAGTACAATATGAGATACTATCTCGCCGACGGGATTTACCCAGAGTGGTCCACATTAGTGAAGACTATTCTAGCACCGTGAGGAAACAAACATAAGTACTTTGCTCAACAACAAGAGAGCGCAAGAAAAGATCTTGAGCGAGCTTTTGGCGTGTTGCAAGCTCGATTTGCGATTGTTCGTGGACCAAGACGTTTCTGGCAACCTAGTGTGCTGAAAGACATCATGACAGCTTGCATCATAATGCATAACATGATCGTTGAAGATGAACGGGATTGTCAATTGGACAACAACTTCGACTTTAATGATTCGAGACCAGTCGTTGAACTTCCTCATGTGTGGACGGTACCTCTAACTGAGTTCATCCAAAATCATCATCAAATCAGGAACACGCAAACACACAAATCACTAAAGAATGATTTGATCGAGCATCTGTGGCAGCTCAAGGGATCCATCGACGAGGATTAAGTTTCTTTATGTCTAATGTAATTTCAGCAAAGAAGTTCGAGTTGTACTACGCCAATTTTCTTTTCAATAAAGTAGTTTTCATTAAATGCCAAAATTTTTAACTTCAAGTAGAATCATAAATCTAATACAAGATAATTAGGAAGAACTAATTAGGATGTGATGCGAGTACAATCATAAATCTAATACAAGATAATATATGATAATTAGGAAGAACCCTTAGACATCCACCTCTCCAATATCTCTGCCTGACGTATTTCAAAGTATTGTCGTTGAACTGAATTGAGTGTTGAGAGATCCATCTTCATGATATCGTCATCTTGTTTCTTCTGTTTTAGCTCTATTTTTTGATTGGTGGTTTCCTTCATCCACGCGAAAGCCTCTCCCATGATGGACTTAGCGGACTCAGAGTTTTTCATATTTTGTTTCCTCTTGAGCTTTGCCGCTTTCCTCCCTTCAGGTCTTGCTATAACATCATCCGAGTCAGTGTTCAACTCGATGGGGGTCGCTGGCATGGAATTGTTTGGTGAGGAATCAGAGTATGTGGTTCTTCTCGGCTGTGATCGAATCTTATTGTAAGTTTTTATTTGTTGGATCTACTTTTGATGATGACGCAACTCAACCCAGCAATGGTCAAACACGAATGGTTTACCATAAAGAGATTGATATAATTCTTTTACTTCTGCAGTCTACACAAGAGTTAATTTTAGAATAATCAAACATAATTAAACATATTGAATCTGAGCAAACATTATCAAACATAATTAAATATTTACCTGGTCAATAATTCCCGTACCAGATCTTTGTCTTCCTTCAATTTGAGCAACGCACCCACAAAACTTGTTGACGGACAATTGAATCGTTGACCAACGATGCATCATTTGGTTTGGTGTGCGGCTCGTTGGATCGGTGGAGTATAGAATAAAGTAGTCGTTAGCTCGGTGTCAAAACTTATCTTTGTGTTGCCCCGTACTTTGGATGGCGTCTTGGCTCGTGTTCAGCCAAGCAGACACAAGAAGCTTATCCTCGTGGACAGTCCAATTTTCGGACTGCGTGTAAGCCTTCTTCTGTGGTCGGTGTTTCTTGGGATGACACTTGTTGTGTTGCCGATTGCGAGAACTCGATGGGGTGACCTTCTTCTATGACTTCTGTATAGAACGACGATCCTTCACCGGTAAGGAGTTGTGAATAAAAGTTTTGGGAGGGATCCATGAGATTTGTAATTTGATAGGAAACTATAGAGTTTTTTTATGAGAGAATTGAGAATTGAGAGTTGTGTGGAAATCTTTGTGTAGTGAATTGAGAATTTATAGATGATTTTTTACTGTTCATGCCAGTTTTTTTCATCTCAACGGCTAAATTTTTCACTCAACGTCTTATTTTTAACGGCTCAATTCAACTCAACGTCTCAATTCAACTCAACGTCTTATCTTCATTATATCTATTATTTTATCAAAACAACAGACCCAATTAAATCCCCAAACCCAAATCCTCTCCCGTAACCTTCAACCCCAAACCCCAAACCCCAAACCCTTCGGCTATGACGACCACAACCTCCTCTTCGCCTCGCGTTCCTCTTCGGCTACGACGGCCACAAGGTCTGGCTCCCCAATCTCCAGCCCCAAACCCCAAACCCTTCGGCTACGACGACCACAACCTCCTCTTCGCCTCGCGTTCCTCTTCGGCTACGACGACCACAAGGTCTGGCTCCCCAACCCCAAATCCTCTTCTTCGACGGTGGCGAATAGATCGGCATTCGGCGGTGCAACAGGAGATTGGCCTGATTTGGTAGGGGGCTTTTTGTGTGTGTGTGTGTGTGGGGGGGGTTGTAAAATTTTACCCCAGTTGGGAGCTCCCAAGCGCTCCACAAATTTGTGGAGCGCTTCCGAGCTCTGAAGCTCTCCACCGCCACGTAGGCACTGAGAGCGGCCTTGGGAGCGGTTAGGAGCTTGCTGGAGGGGGGCTGCCAACTTCCACGACCACGTCAGCCTTGAGAGCCTCCTTCAGAGCTTGCTGGACTTGCTCTTATAGTCATATGTTAATATGACAGAATGATAATATGATCAGTGGTGAATAAATAAAATAAAAACAATCTTGGGAGGGTGGACAACAAGTATCTATTTACCTAAAAACCTAAAATATAATATTGTAAAGCCATATTCTTAACAAATGGGCTAATTTTCTAACTTGAGCTAAAATTCAAATGAGATACAAGTTTTTAAGGGTTGGGGTGTGAATATATTTAAATCATGGGGGACAAAGTGTAAGTCTACAAGACTCAAGAATGCAATTTTCAAATCCCTAGGGGTGCACTGCTATGTGTACACTTAGATCCTCCCCTCAATATGATTTGAGGTCCTTGAAAATAGACAGTTGGAAGCATTTATCCTACAGTTAATATGGTTTTGAGACTTTGAGAATGGTTTGAAAAGTTAATATGGGAACCTGGAGGAGTAACTTTTTGTAGGAACAAGTTACAAATGTAATGAAGAAAGGACTCATCTGATATCAGTTGACGCTAGGCATATTGCATATTTTTTGTTTCTAAAGTGTATTTTGTAAACATAGATGATCCCTTAAACACCAGCTAAAATCACTGTCCTCGTTTCTGTTCTGGCCAGCGTATGTTGCTGTACATGGAGCGAAATGCATGCTTGGTTATATTTTGTTTTTGTGTGTAAATGACATTTCAGAAGTATTTGTTATTAGCTTTTTTCTGTGTGTTAACGACTGGATTTTTAGACGTACTCACATATACTCCAAAACTGATCCATCATTTCGAAGTGTGTTCTTGTAGAGGAAGTTTCTAATAAGAGGCAAAAAATCCACATGTTGACATATCGAAAGTTCAACTTTGGTGAAGTGTTGACAGTATCCAAGGATAACATTCAGTTGGCCTGGTCTTCTCCCACGGGCCACACTTCATGATTTAATATGGATGGTTGATTTTTCTTGGAGTTGCTTTTCATAAGCCCTTAAATGTACACGACCTAGTTAAGGTGTTACTCAGAGAGGACTCATACCAAACATTAATGTTTGTTATCATTGATCTAGTAGAAGTCTTGTTTAATGTGATATAAAAAATGTGATAATTGTGTTGCAGGAGAAATGGTGGGACTGAGATGATGCTTGATAGACCTTGCATTCTCTAAGGATCTGTGATGTAGCAGAATAAATAGGTTAAAACCTTAGTTTTGAGGTCTTTGCATCAGGTGTTGTGGTACATGATCTGGATGACATGTTGAAAATGTATAGATGCAGAGAATTTATCCAGTTATACAGTTTTTCCCCCTCTTTTTTTTTACTGAAGCTGTTGTTTGATTAGCAAAATTTGGTAGACTGATAGAGGGTTTATAAGTTCAGGCCTAATAGCAGCAACGAGCAAGTTCGATTTTATGTCATGCCTTCTGTTAGTCAGTTAATTACTTAGTAGACTGTCCGGGTTGCAAACACTTTGTTTTCTGCCTTTTGTCTGTTGACTACTTAATAGCTTCTTCCTGTCTGATTTTCCTGATCAAATTCCTTGTCCATGAACTCCCTAACAGGAACTAGTGAGTGCTCATGTTTTCTCACCGTGTCATATTTCTTTTATTCTCGTCAATTTTGGATCTTTAGAAATTCTTAAGGTAACTGTAAGTCCTGCTATAGCTGCCCCTACCTCCTCTTGTCCTCCTCACACTTATATACAGACACATGCGAGCACACAAGCTTGTAAACACTTGCATATGTCATGCATGTGTCTGCTTTCAATTCTGTCCTTTGTAATCACCAAGCTTTACCTAATATCTTCAAGGAGCTCCATGTTCTGATTATAAATTTTGCTATTTCCTTGTCTGAAATTGGGAAAGAAATGCGTCATGAATGGGTTCATCGGTTCTTTCATAATCAAGCATCAATATTGACAAAGAAGGTCCTAGAATAAGCATTCCGGGTCCGTGGGACTTGCTTTTGTTATTGGTTTGGAGAAATATTACAATGTGGAGGGTTCCATGTAATTGTAGATTCATTCTGGTTTTGAAAGAAGATTCCAAGGATTTCATAATTTGTACAGTTGCAGAACCTTATTCTTATTTTTGGATGGACATGGGAGTAAATGTGATCGTTGCTTGAAGATTTATCTCCTAATTCTATTTGATTGCTTAAAGGGCATTTCCAAGCTTGTTGTAGCATCAAGATAGTGTTGGCAGCAGTGCATCTTTTTACTAACTCTTTTAAAATAGATAGCTTGGTTCATTCATTTGATTTCTCTCTGCCGAAATTTAATCCAAAGTTTGAAAATATTTCTGACACTCAATTTATTTCTTTCCAGGGTCTCCTCAAGAACCTATATTCTCTTCCAACAGCAACTCTAGATTCTACTACTAGATCATTCAACACCCAAGCTGCAACCACAGCAAGCACACCTCAGTCTCCTCCCCCACCTCCACCTCCAGAGAAAACCCACTTCGGTGGTCTCAAAGATGAGGACCGCATATTCACCAACCTTTATGGCTTGCACGACCCATTCCTCAAAGGTGCTATGAAGAGGGGTGACTGGTACAAGACTAAGGACCTTGTGCTCAAGGGAACCGATTGGATTGTGAATGAAATGAAGAAATCTGGCCTCCGAGGACGTGGAGGAGCTGGTTTCCCTTCTGGTCTCAAGTGGTCGTTCATGCCCAAGGTATCCGATGGCCGCCCCTCGTATCTTGTTGTGAATGCTGATGAGAGTGAACCCGGTACTTGCAAAGATAGAGAAATTATGCGCCATGACCCCCATAAACTTCTTGAGGGGTGTTTGATTGCTGGTGTTGGCATGAGGGCAACCGCTGCTTACATCTACATCAGAGGAGAGTATGTAAACGAACGTTTAAACCTTGAGAAGGCAAGGAAAGAAGCATATGCAGCTGGGCTTTTAGGGAAGAATGCATGTGGATCCGGGTATGATTTTGATGTTCATATCCACTATGGTGCTGGTGCTTATATCTGTGGGGAGGAGACTGCTTTATTGGAGAGTCTCGAAGGAAAACAAGGGAAACCAAGATTGAAGCCCCCATTCCCAGCCAATGCGGGTCTCTACGGTTGCCCAACCACTGTAACCAACGTTGAAACTGTTGCAGTATCTCCCACGATTCTGAGGCGTGGGCCCGAATGGTTTGCAAGCTTTGGTCGGAAGAACAATTCTGGCACAAAGCTCTTCTGCATTTCCGGACACGTGAACAAGCCTTGCACTGTGGAAGAAGAGATGAGCATTCCATTGAAAGAGTTGCTAGAAAGACACTGCGGTGGAGTAAGAGGAGGGTGGGATAACTTGCTGGCAATTATACCTGGAGGTTCCTCGGTTCCCCTCCTCCCGAAACACATTTGTGATGATGTCTTGATGGACTACGATGCCCTAAAGGCCGTTACGTCCGGATTGGGAACCGCAGCGGTGATTGTTATGGACAAATCCACTGATGTTGTGGATGCAATTGCAAGGTTGTCGTACTTCTACAAGCACGAGAGCTGCGGGCAGTGCACACCTTGCAGGTAAGGGTGGAAATGAACCAAATTGAATTGAGTAGTAACTAGTAAGATATTTGGGCTCAAATTTTGTTCATTTAGCTTTATTCAGATTCATTTCATTTATATATTTTGGTGTTCGATAATTATTCGTGAATAATCCTCTTATGTATTTGCGCAAATTTTTTCCCATATTATTTGATAATTATTCTTCAGTAATTGTTTGGTAACGGGCACCAGTAGTGATACAGAGAAATACTAATAGAGTAACAGAAACATGTCACACTATATAAAAGCTAAAAAATGAGAGAGAGAGAAACATGTTTTCATATATTGTAATTTTCTGGGTAATAAAACTAGCAGGCAATCACATTTGTGCAAAGGATCTTACTAATACAATGTAGAAAAATCAATAACAAATAGCCACAGAAACATGCTTCCCTACAACGATTAGAGAAACAGTCCCAATGCAGCGGTGTCACTTGCTTTTAATAGTAAACTTAGAAAACAGAAAGCTGGCTGGTTTCAAATTTGACATCTATAACTATGCATACAAAGACAACATCTTATCATATTTCACAAAAGTTCTTGGTCAAGGACTAAATTACAAAATATAAATGAATAGGTGGTAATAAAATGAATCAAATATGTAGATGGTTTATGAACTGAATAGTTCCAATCACTTGTTTACTATTAACAATATCAGTTAGGAGAAATTATGAGATTATAACTAATGAAGGAGGAGGACAAAGGCTAGGCCTAGGAGAACTTGGCTAGAAGCTCTCAAGAGAAATATGACAAGGATTTCTTAGTGCAGGAGATGATTCATGTAGCTGACTCCAAATTTTTTTGGATATAGGCTTTATTGCTGTTAATGTTCTTGCATTAAATGAACTACTGAATAGAATATCAACTGTTCGATCGATTTCAACCCTTTGCAGGGAGGGGACAGGATGGCTATGGATGATGATGGAGAGGTTGAAGGTGGGCAACGCAAAACTTGAAGAGATTGATATGCTTCAAGAGATCACAAAGCAGATCGAAGGCCACACGATCTGTGCGTTGGGTGATGCAGCAGCTTGGCCAGTGCAGGGATTGATCAGGCATTTCAGGCCGGAGCTCGAGAGGAGGATCAGGGAGAGAGCAGAGAGGGAGCTCTTGGAGGCTGCGGCAGCTTGAATTGATGCTGTGGATTGACCATCTCCCTTGTTTGATGTTGTGTATTGAAATAAGTTAATGCTATTTGTGTTCAGCATCTCTACTGAAAGTGAAGCTGGTTCTCTGTCAGGAAACCTTATATCACCTGTTTTCGTAAGTGCAGCTGAAATTGAGAAACTGATCAGGGAATGAATTCTTCTGACAAAACTATTGGACCCCATTTTTTGTTGTTTATGTCAAAAAGACATGTTTTGCTGCTATGAACGTTGTATTCTATTGACATGCGTACAGCAGTGATAGCACTTTTATTTGTTCGTGTTGTGCTATTAGCCTATTATGCCAAAAGTCAGTAGCAATACTATGTGGATACGAGCAGCGCTGGCGATGATATACCTCTCTCTTTTAAAGTTGAATATATCTTGCCTTCCCATATGCGGATTCTTCCGATAGAATTTGTGCTCCGGTATAACGTCATAGATCATTTGCAGGGACAACAAATAAAGTAGATTGATAAAAAAAATTTAAAATAATGCAATTTTGTATTTTAAGGGGTGGTCAATTTGGGCCTTGAGTGCAGCCGTTTGGGCCAGATTCAGATAAAGAACAGTTGGAGCCCAGCCCAGGTGAAACGTTTTAGCCCAAAACAACCAACCACGACGAAGAAAGTGAGGGAGAGGGTTTTAGCATGAAATCAGCAGCAGCAATGGCGGTGGGGGTTTGAGGAGGATTCTACTTCGCTCCTCTGTATCTTCTCCGAAACCCTCCCTCGTGGGACCCACTCCTCTCTCCTCTCCATCTCTGACCTCTGCTCGCCTCTCCCCTCGCAAGCTCCCATTGGGCTTCTCAAGGTGTCGTAACTTCTTTTGTTTCTGCATATTTTTTTAGTAATTTTAATGATTTTTTTGGGGTAAAGTTTTAATTTTTTAGATGCCCGTGTTCTGGGTTTTGTTGGTTATAGCTTCTGAAGACATATGTAGAATTTTGCCCGTGATTATTGAATTTTATTGGTAGTTTTGATGTTAATATGTGTTGTATGTGCAATACTGGATTTAATAGGATTCCTGTGGAGTTGGGATGTGTTCAATCTTTGATGCCTTTGCATAGTGTGACTGCTTCAGCATTGCTCATCTCCAAGCTCTCTTCAAAGCCTGGGGGCTGGGCTTGGCTTTCTGAAGGTAATTTTTTCCAATTAATTTCCATCAAATTTATTGCGATTTGTGATTTTTGTTGTCTGATAAAAATAACCTCTTGTAATTCTGTGTAGATCTGTTATTCGCAGAACTAGCAATTATAGAACTGCAATTGCAACTCATGTTGTTTGCTTGGATTGCTGAAGTTCATGAGTTGTAGTAGTTCTGCCTTTAATAGCAATAAAAGTTTAGTATAGACTTTTAAGTATTCAAGTTGAGATTACCACCTCTCTCCGATACCTGGAAATTTGTTTATTTTGAGAGTGGATTGCAGTTTGTTGTGGTGCCATCCAGCTCATTGTGAACTTGGATTCCTCAATCTCTTCTTTGCCTCACGCTTGATCATTTTCGGATCATTCATGCTCATCTTATACTTTTCGATGTTCCTACACTCTAAACAAAGAAGTAACATTTTCACTTTCTTTTATTTTCATTTTTCCTTTCGTTTACACTTTTCTTTCGGTCTGTTTTAGTTCATTTTCTATCCAACCACAAAGGTGATTTAAATATCAACAACAAAGTCTTTATTCTGACAGTTTGGCATCTTCTACATAAATTTTTACATCAATCAGCTTTTGTAATGGCCATCGCTTTTATGAAAGTAGAATCCATATGCAGTTTTGGTCTACCCCTGTTCCAGGCTCATAACTGCTCCTTTATTCATATTTAGATAATCTCATTTCAAGTGAGTTTTTACTCACATTATAACTATGTTATAACACCCTCAATAAGAGCTAAATCTAGTCTCTTATGAATGGACCCGTGCCTTCTCACGTTTACCTTGTTTGTGCAATTGTTTGTCTAACTTTCTGCTTCATGAAGCTTGGCCGATGGTATATCCTTCTATATAGTTTTTCTTTCCAAATTCATAGGTAGTTCATAAAAAAAACTAAACATTGCTGATAGAAAACCTTGGGTTTTTTATTAGAAATAATCTGCAAACCCATAATTATATGAATTGTACGGTTAAAGTATTAGATAGCCACATGCAACATATCACATCCTTGTTTAAAGATAATCATATAGGTTGATATGTTTATGCTTGTCATAGGGGATCACGGCTGTATTAAGTGCAAACAAAAATGTGTTTTTTAGGGCGTGTTTGGGAATCGTGGCGCTTGGCCTGTTTCTCTTTTTTATTCCCAAAGAAACCAAATGAAGTTGTTTGGTTACCAAGGCGTTTATCTTGGGCTAAAGCATGTCACAACCCAAAAATCCCAAAATAAACGCTTTTCACAAAACACCAAAAGGTGTTTTGAGTTTAGCGTTTCAATTTATTTTTTCTCCCATAGAGCTATGGCGACTCCTCAAGAGTCCTTCGCCACATCCGATCACGACTTGCCACCATGCCTCCATCTCCACTACGGCGAAAATTGTCACCACGCTGTAAGTTGCCGCCGTGCCAGTGGTCGCCGCCGGGCTTCATCATCTTCGGATCTCTGTGAAGAAATTACACCTTTCTCTCTTCAACAATGTTAATCTTTCTCTCTTTTCATCCATGTTTTTCTCTTCCCCTCAACCTTATACTTCTTTACAAGAGTTTGTTGTGAATTTCCCCCTAGTTAGTATGTATTTGTAGTTTAATTTGATTCTTTCCCTTAATTTGTGTCAATTCCATTGCCCTAATTTTTTTTATTTTCGGTCCCAAATGCTTCTTTTTTATGTTTTTAGTCTCTTTTTTTTTTTTTTTTTTGGGGGGGGGGGGGGGNNATTTTGGTTTTCATGTTAGTACTTCATTGGGTTTGTTCGTGTTAGGGTTTATTGACCTGTTTCTGATCTAGTTGACACATGTACTGTACACTTCTTATCTATAATTAAAGAAAATATTATTTTGTTTGTAAGAAGAAATTTGCTTAATCTACTTTCTTACCAGAGAATAGGAGACTAAACTGCACCTATAGCTTGTTTCAGCTATATAAGAGTAACAAAACAACACACTTGGAAAGGAACATAGCATGCTGTATTTGAGTCTCCAACAACTACTTGGAATAGAGCTTAAGATTCCATACTCCCAACTGCTGGTTAAAATCTTACCTTGAGTGAGCAAGTAATAATAAAACTCAAATCTTCCTCAATCCACTGCTTTAAAACTCCCAAGGTTCGTTCTATACACAATACTATCTCCTGTTATCGATGGCCCTGTGTCTCACAAAGTCCTGTGTCTCACAATTCTTCTAAATGGACTATAGGCCAGAGCAAGCAGGCAACCAGTTTATAGTTATTGATGATGTAATTTTCAAGGCTTCACCTGCACTTTAAGGCCAAAATTTGAACTAACAAAACTAGAATAAATCCTGACCCATTTGTTTGAAACAAGGTGTAGGTTCTGGCCTAGGTTTATTCCACTAACCTAATTTAAGAGGGAGTTGCAAAATAGTCCTCAGTGTTTCATTTGGCTCGATGTGGATGTGGAACCCTGCTATTCTTGGTTCATTTTCTGCCCTAGAGATTAACGCGGCTCACTTTGAAAAGGGGTATCATTTTAGCTGGCTTTGTGTACTAGAAAAAAATTGGAGGTTATTCTTTAGTTTCATGAGTATAATTTGCACAGATCAGAAAGTTTGGTAAAAATCACCTGTCAAATACTCAGCAAGATTCTATAACCCTGGCCCATTTTTCTGTAGTTAATCTGGCTAACAATTTTGCACCAATTTAGATATTCCTTAATTTCATCTTCTTGATCCATTTCACGAAAACTTGTGAACAACAATTTATGTCCTCAATTTGGTAAATTTGACAAAACCCCCAGGGGCAATTTCCAAGCATTTTGGGGGTAATATCAAAATGGCCAACTTTTTGTTTTTTGTTTGTTGTTGTTCCGAAGAATTGATTTTCTTTTTCTTTTTCTTTTTCTTTTGGGGTTAATCCAGAAAAGTAATCTAATCAATGGATATGCTGAAGTTAAACATGAAATTGATGGTATTTGGCTTGTAATGTGCTTCTTTCCCTCTTATTTCTTTATGATGTCTACATAAAACATGATATTGTAACATTTCTTAGTGATAAACTTGGTTTTTTCCTCCCTTGAACTATAGACTGAATGCTAATATTTTGCATCCATATTTCGATTACTTTTGTAGGATTCGCGACGCCACTATAACAAGGCCGATGAACTTCACAAAGGAGCATGTCCTGGTATCAGCCGGTATCACCTCCTCTCATCCTTACCTCAAATAATATCTTTTGAACTTTAAAGAGAAAATCCCAGGGTATCAACGGCGGAATTTGACTCTTTCCAAAGCTGTAATTTTCTTAAATTTTTTATCTGCTGAATTTGTATGCCTTCAATATGAATTACCTTTAAAGAGAATATCCCAGGGTATCAATGGCGGAATTGGACTCTTTCCGAAGTTGTAATTTTCTTAAAACTTGTGATCTGCTGAATTTGTATTGCCTTCAGTATGAATTTTTAATATTATGGTTGTATGGTGGGTTCCTAATTTGTGTATTGGAATGGTAAATTGCAGGTTAAATTTTACTAGTTGTGTTATGGTTATTTGTTACTCTTCGATGTTTCATTGTCAAAATGCTGTGAATTCCTTGTTTCCCACTTTTTCCACAGTAAATCATTTTCACTATTTTACACGTGTTACAGGATGCTGAATTGATTTACTTTTGTTGGTTTAATGTTTCAATGACAAGAGGTACAAAAATGTGTCGCGTTATTCTTTCGGCTTGATAGGGTGGTCTTTTGTCTATCTAGATTCTAGACCATGCAAAGAAACTATAGAGGATACATATAGATGTTCACATGACAGAGGGTTAATTTAAGGCTGTCAATCTTGGTATATGTACGACTTAACTTATGAGACTTGAAACCTGCGGGCTATGATTAAATGGAGATGAGTAAATGAAAATAAGGCTATTTATGTTTGATTTTATAGATTCTCAGTTGATTGTGGGTGAAAGAGGTTATAGGAGGTTCTTGTTGGTGAATAAATGACTACAAGTTTGCATACATGTGAAAAAACCCCATTGCATCAAGTCAAATATTGATTTAAAGTAGTAAGATACAAAGATCAAAAGGATGGATTTGAAAAGGCTTTTTACCATCAATAGTAGGAGTGCACAAAAATATCCTTATACGAGAAAATATTTATATAATGCCTATTTAAGATATGGTTATGGTTACTAAAATATATAACCAAACAAATATTGTTACGAATATGGTTATGTAGTTAAATATCCGTATTCGTGTCCGAAATATCCGAATATATTCTGGTCATATTGTTGCAACAATTTTAATTATTAGATTATTGGGTTTGAGGTTAATTTCTAATCTTAGGTTTTCAGATATAACCAACATGAATGAACTCTCTTGTATCAAAGGGATTATATTTTTCTTAAAGTATTATCTAGTTTTCTAATATCCGTTCTGTATGTGTGTATAGCCGCATATGTATCCGCATGCATATCTGTATCTAATTTTAGCGAATATGAATATGAATATTTCTTACCAATGTATATCTGAAGCTATATTTGTATGCTTGAGTGGTAAGCGGATACATATATGATAAATAGCATCTGGACCATAGTCTCTCTAATAAAAAATCAGTAGGATCAGGAGGTGAGAAAAGCTGATGTTGTCTTTTACCACCAACAAAAACAACTGATAAATCAAGTATTATAATCTCTTCTTAGGAGCTGTTTGTCCAGTAGAATTTGTAATGTTGAGGGATTTCAGTTATCCTTATGTTAAATGAGCTATCAATATAGAAATAGTTTACCATCCACGGGGGCTTCCAATATGGCTCCAACGATCTTCGGTTCGATTCTGGGTCAAGTTATCAAAAAAAAAGGAAAAAAAGATAGAAATACTTTGATGTGACTTGTGGTATAGAGTTTACTGTTATTCTGCTCTTTATAGCTCATTCAGCAAATTAAATTGTCATCTCATATTAATTATCTCTATAGACATGTCTTGGGAAATCGTATGTTTGTCAAAGCTACCATCGGATCTGCTTTAATAAGATCCCATTCACTACCTTAGAAGGATTAATTGTAGTTCTAGACTTATATCCTCTTGTATTGTACAGGGTTAACCATAATCTTTGTCATTACAGAATTATTTCTCCGTTGTTTATAAAAAAACACTAGAGGCACATCTTGGGGCACACTCCCAACCACATACCCTCACCTGCTACAGTACAGGGGGCCCCACCTGAGATTTTTTAAAAAAATCTCAGGTGGGGCCCCCTGTACTGTAGCAGGTGAGGGTATGTGGTTGGGAGTGTGCCCCAAGATGTGCCTCTAGTGCTCCTCTTGTTTATATCTGTCATGTGATGCTAAGAGGCTTCCTGTTCACTTTGTATATTACAGATAAAACAGCAATGGATATATGAGTCGCTGGGGATATCAGTGTGTTTAAGTGTGAATAAAAAAATTAGACATAAAAGTGACTGAATCCTAACACTAGATCATATCTTGCAACTAACCCCTTTTTAGAATGGATTGAAGAATTCCAAATTTCCAACTGATGAATCATAATTGATAGTCTCAATGCTTGAAGCCAAGAAGATTGAGCGGCTTGGATTGAAGTTTCCATGAAAGTAGAACCTTCACAATAGAATAAACATCTAATAATTTCATATCTTCTGAAGCATTCGATCAAGAAGAAATTTATTATTATTACTATTATTATTATTCCTATTGATGACCAAATTAGCACGTGTTGTTCCTCGTTTGGGTCAACACAGTATTGGTTATGAAAGGACACGGTTTAATTTTGGTATTATTTAGGGTTAATATCACACAACGCCCCTGAAGTTTGGGGTTGTTGCACTTGACTTCCCTAAACTTTATTTATCTTACTTAATTCCCCTGAACTATGAGGTGTCTCACAAAACTCTCCTAAACTTTAATTTATCTCACCTAGCCCCCTACTTGTAATTTGCATATAACTAATATTTTCTTGAGAGAAAAAAAAAACTCAAAATTTTGGGGACGGAGTATGTTGCATGCAAGTGACAAGTGACAAATTTTAAGTTTTTTTTTCACTTGAAGATATTTTAGTTATTTACACATTACATTCAGGGGGGTTATGTGAGATAATATAAGGTTCATGGAGGTTTTGTGAGACAACCCGTAGTTCAGGGTGGTTATGTGAGATGAACAAAGTTTAGGAGGGTTATGTACAACAAACCCCAAAGTTTTTTTTTTCTTGTTGTTGTTTTGCGTGGGGTGTTTTTTGAAATTAACCCTATTATTTATGATGCACTTTGAATCGTTTTTTGTAATCTCCTAAGATTTTATATTATCAATCATGTAGCTTTGTTATAGTTCAAAAGGAATAGAAAATTGAGGGGATTCTATTCCAAGGTATTTGTTCTCATGGTCTAAGCGTGACTTCTTTTTTGGATTCTTTTCAATTACTTTAATAAATAAAACATCTTTAGGTGTTTTTTAAGAGTCATAATATCTGTGAGACTGATTAGCCAATCACAATGAAATAAATAACAATGACTAATCTAATTATATCGTGGATGATTCATAAGAAAAATCAGTGGATCGGTGCATTAAATTATCCAAATATTTTGCTATATTTAGCTTTTCTTCCTGCGTGAAATAAAGGGGGGCAAATTCTTTATTGGAACTTCTATGGAAAAATCATATGAAAAGAAAAGAGAATGTCAATAATGCTAAATCATGTGTCTTAAATTAAGTTATTTCATGTTAATTATAATAATGTTTTTAACTGTTAAACTGATGTTTACTAACTATATTGATATTATATATTGATTGCATTGATTTAAAACTGATAATGCGAGTCATGTTTCTGTGTTCTGAACTAGATTTAAACATCTACTTGATCCTAATTATTTAATCAGATTTGAATATAGAGCCGTGCTTGTGCTTGATAATTGTAACTAAAATTCATGTGCCCGTCGGAGACATGTTAACCCTTGTTGCAATGGAAGTGATGTACTGGTTAGGCAAATTGATGGGTTAGACAAATTGATGAGATGATACCATAGGGCAAAAGAAACAGATTAGACTCAAAATAGATGTAGACTCAAAATAACAACTAGATGTAGACTCAAAATAACTTAATTTAACCAACCATCGTAGAAATCTATGAAAAAATATGATTCATGTCATAAGTCCTAGTATGAGATATCCTGGTGTAATATGTATATATCTACTCTTTTTTTCTTTTTTTTTCTTTTTTTTTTGATATTTTAATGGGGGCATAAGAGATCATAGATAGACCAAAAAGATCTTGATTTAAAGCAATATGAAAGATACGATAATAGTTGATTAAACAGAGGAGATGATTCATAATTTAACTGAATGGAAGAATATGATTAATACATCAAACTCTAAAAATTTGGTTTGTAGCTGTCATCTTTTAATCTCTACTCTCAATTATTTTTTATTTTTTAAAATTACTCATCAATTTGTAATATTTTGCCAATATTTTCTTCCATATCAGATGTGATGCTCATTAGTGTGTGGGGGGCGGATGTTGTCACACCATCTAAAACATATTTAAAATCAAGATAAAGCTATAAAGGTAGGAAGAGTTCAATTACATGGGTTCGGAGCCTTTGGACTCTTATAACTACATCGTCATGCAAGTACTCGTTAACATCCCAAATAATATTACAATAAGAAAACTAATAAATTATTGCAAATGTGCATTCATCAGTATTTTTAATTTTTTCTTCGAATTTCTGAGAACCTTCGAGCATTGGGGCCCACAATCCACGTCCCCCTATTATTGCTTAATTGCAACTAAATACTATGTAGTTTCTCCTACTTTGTACTTATATGCCCTCATATTTTTTTGGAAGCACTTATAGATGTAAAAATGTTTATAATTTGCACTTTAATACCCTCAGTTATGTTAACATTAAAAATTTCTCTTAAAAATTCTCATGAGACACTTAGATGCTAGTTTTAGAACTATTTACAAATTCAATATTAAAACTACCGTAATTCTATTTCAAACATTACCTTAGTTCTATTTTAAAAAAATAGGTTTGATAGTTTTAACAATAAATTTAGCACGTATCAAGAGTTAAAATGTTCTAAAATTAGCAAGTGAGTGTCACATGAACATTTTCAGAAGTAAACCCTCATATTTGTATGATTAAGAATATTAAAATGCATAACTTAAAACTTTTTAGCGTATAAGTATTCCCAAAAAAACAAGTGAAGGTATGTAATGTAAGTGCAAAAGTAAAAGGGAAACTATAGGGTAAATAACTCAAATGCAATTATGCCCTTATATCCTGGAGCAGGCTCTCTGTCCCTTTCACCCACGTGGGAACTGGCTCCCACATTTTAAAACTCAACGGTGGGACCCACGCGACAGCTACGCACTTCTCGGGTGCTTCCTCTTTCTCTCCTCGTATAAATATATAAAAGCCAGCTCGCCATCTTGCGTTAATCGCCGCAAACACACACGCGCGCGCTCTCTCTCTCTCTCTCTCTGCTCCCTCTCTCTTTCTCTCTCTAAAAAAGAAGATGAAGGTGAAGATTGATAGGAAAACAGTGGAGAAGAACAGGAGGATACAAATGAAGAGCTTGTGCTTCAAGCTCTCCTCTGTCATCCCTAAACATGCTCATAACTACAACTTCTCAAAGGTATGATATTCATAATACTACTAATAAACTACCCTCTAATACCATTAATTACAATTAACTTTGCTAATGAATTGATTAAGAGTGTATAATGAGTGCTACTGATGGGCCCCTACTACATGCTAGAATCAAAATTCGCACATTTAATAAGTCTTGTTTACTTTTGTCCAATAATTAATTAGTGCTTATAGCTTGTTTCAAGCCAAAGTGGTGACTGAGAAGGCTTAACGAGGAGGAAGTGAATCATGCATTAAATCTTTATGTGGAAGATTTAGTGGTGCGCTTTCAAGCTAGGTTTAGTTTCGTCTAAACAAACACCAGAGGGACGTGAAAATGGATTTGGACCCTCTCCACTACAAAAAAGTAGTGGAGAGACCACTACTTTTAATCTCAATCGTTGATTATTTAGTAGACGGTTATGATACAATCTAAATCTAACACTTACCATACCCCCGTATACTGCACTCATTCCTAATTTACACTAAAAGAAAAAATCACAACCAGCAACTAGATAATCAATGGATGTGATTATGTAGTGGTCCCTCCACTATTTTTTTTAACGGAGAGGATCTGAATCACGTGAAAATACCTCTTTTTCCCTAAATGACTAACTACTTTGGTTGTTTGAACTCCTGACTCCTGAATTATTTAACAAGCACGTGTTGATTAACAATGAGTTAATGCTTTGGTACGCAATTTTGTGAAGCTTTCTGATCACTTCAAAGTAGAGGACTATAACGATCGGAGCGCAAAACACCCCCCACATTGAAATTGTAAAATAACGAAAAAAAATGAGATCGTGCTTTATTTATTAAAAAAAAGGTATCGTATCTTCAATTTAAGGTCACAATTATTAAACTAACTTCGTTCCCATTTCAGGACGCGTTATCGCAGTATGATCATCTAGACCATGCTATTGATTACATAAAAAAATTGAGTGAACGAATCGAAAGACTGAAACAGAGGAAGAATAGCGTCACGGGCGAAGCGAGCGACAAGGAATCGGACGGTGGCATGGCCGGTGAGCTCGGGCTGCCCGTGGTCGAGGTGAGGCACCAAGACTCGATCGTCGAGGTGGTCCTCATCACTAGTCTAAAAACGAGCTTCGTGTTCCACGAGACGATCAAAGTTTTAGAAGAAGAGGGTATTGACGTTCTCAACGCTGGCTTCTCGGTTGTGAGGGACAAAATTTTCTACACCATACACTCGCAGGTATTTTGGTTTTCTTCCCTTTCATTTTGATATGAAAAAATATTTATTTATCGGCTAGAGTGAAAAGGATTACTAACTTTTCATTATGTCGTTGTTTTTTTTTTATAAATAATCTTGGGAGTAATCATAGTATATTGATGAAAACTATATTGCGTTTATGCATGGTTGCAGGTTGTTTCATCTATAAATGATTTTGAGGCTTCAAAGGTGTCTGAGAGACTAAAGAAATTGATATAACCATCGTGTTCCTCTATGATTTTCGATTTGTGTATCGTTGATAGAAGACGTTTCAAAATCGTCAGATGTAGTCAAGATGCGTTCATGATTTGAATTGTAGTAGTGCAGATGTATGCCTTATCTTTTTAAGGACAACAAAGAATAAAATTATTTAAATGATGCATATTGTTATGGTGTTCCCATTCGCTCGAGTGCAACTCAATGCCAAGCAACGGACAAGTGTACTTCTGTATGCTATGCCTCAATCAACTTGGCGGCCAGAGACTAGTAGGGATGACAATCCAGCCGACTTATCGAGTCGACAACCCTTCATGTCAACTCGAAAGGCGATACTTGTCGCCCCCGTTTGTCAAAGACGATTCACCATGAGTCCACTCGACCGTTTGCCAGACGACTCGAAAATCGTTACTTCTCGGCAAAACTAAAGGATAACCTCTTCCTCGAGCCTATCCTTACTGACAACGTGTCAACATCGCATTTAATGCATGTCAGACGCATCATGCCCCTAGTCTCGATAGCCTTCATGACTCATCGGACCACGTGAGGCACCGCCATGCCACTACTCACTTCTCGTTTAATGCTGAAGTGATCCTTCCCCCAATCACCAGCCGATGCCTATAAAGCAAGTGCTGACGCAACCGCCAGCCCACACTTCTTTCAGTGCTCGGTCGAAGTAACCAATCTACTCTTATACCCTAGGTATAAATACATGTACTATTCTGTCTTGGCCGGGGGATGGAAGATCTGACCCCCAGATCCTAATTTTCGAATTCTGATCCAAATTTTCTAAAATTGTAAATCATACTACACACACAAGAACTCTCACCGTTCTTATTTACCCCACTCAAGTTCATTAGCTAACTTGATCGTCGGAGATACAACGGGGAACCAAACCTCGTCGTCTCATGATTTTCTACACGTGCAGATTTTTTAGATTCCCAACTCAAGAATCGAACATAAAGTCAGGAAAGAAAGTGGTCTCTCATCAATCCTCAACAAACTCATCTAAACACGGATACATATTGACTATGTGATCGACTAGTACATCACCACACACTATACGTCCTTAGCATGAGATAAGCTTGTAACTTTGGTCGATCGAAAAGGGGATGATAGCAACTTGAGGTCTCTATTGTGCTGCAATATTTGTCTTGCAACTATTAAAAAAAGTAGCTAAGATGCTTTATAGAGAATTAACTCCAAAAAAAGAAAGAACTATAGAGAGAATGTACTCGTTTTGGGCCATGAATGAGATCATGATGTTATAGTAATATACAAATTTTAAATAAAAAGGAAACCATTCCGTCCAATTAAAATTAATATGATACAAGCATGAGATGAGATTTTTCATGAGTTAAAATATCTATTTTATTTATTCCTATTTCAAGAGGAGTGAGAAGAAAGAATACTACGTATTTATTTTAGTCCTTAAAATTCTGCTTAAAAAACTACTTTTCTCAAACATTTTATTTGAGGATTTCCAAATAATTAACCCTAGTCAACACTTTTAGGAAAATTAACAAATCCACACAGTTTGTATAAATTAGAGAAAATCCTCCTTAAACCTTGAAAACTATTTAAAAGCTATTATGAACTGAAATTATCATAAGGGGTTTTTCTCTTTTAACCCAAAATTTTACCCTCACTTATTTAAAAACCCACCCACTTTTGCGAACACCGATTTTACCTAATGTAACCATGTGTCTTAGTTTTAAACCCAATATCCATAATACCTCTCTATCTTTATACAGTATTTTTCCTAAAAAAACTGACACTGCCCTTTTTCTCTTTTTCTGAAGATCGCTCAAAGGACATCATATTAATGGCAATGATGGTGAGAGAATTAGGCGTGTTGCTTTCCTACTCCACCAAACCCCAATTTGGTACCCATCTTTAATTTACCCACCCACAATTAATTTCCCCTCTCTCCTTGAGAAATCTCTCTCTTCTAGTAATATTTCTCCTCATAGAAGACATTGATTCTACATCAGGTTGGTGGTTGAGATCTCCTATGTTCGTTCCATGCAGTAAAAGGTCAAGACTTCTGAATGTAACTATAAAGTGATTGAGATCCCATCTTCATATATTGATTGGTTGAAAAGACCCATTTTTTAATGAGAAAACCTTGCTTTTGTCGAGAAAACTATTTTTTCATGAAAAAACTTTGATTTTGTTGAATATATCCTATATAGTGAGCATCAGAAAAAATGATATACTTTCTTTAAAAAGTGCTATGAAAAGTTAAAAGTTTTATGTTTTCTTTATTTGACACAAACATAAAATCCATTTATTTTTCATTTCTATAGAATATAAAAAAATCTTCATCTTCGAATATTTAGAAATGGATATTGAGTAATACTGTGTATAAATGTAGAGAATTACATATTGACTATCAATGTTGAATTACATCATACACAATAAGAAAATGCATATTAAACTTGTGTTTGTCTGGTAATATTTGATTGACCCACTTATTTTATTTTTTATAAACTTCAGTAATGGATGAAGAGCTGTATTTTGCAATAATGAACTTCAGAGGAAACAATCACTTGATTCTAATGAACATCAAGGGAACTTTTAGTAATTTAGTGGCTGAGGTGCAAAGTAGAATTACTTTGTATTCAAGCCTAATAAAGCTGCCTTATGAAGTCCTATATACAGAAGGATTGTTTGCACGTGTCCATGATGGTGTCGATGTTTTAAAGATGTTCAATGTGCATCTAAGTTGTAAGAAGAAGATAGTTAAGATGCACGTTAACATAGATCGAGATATATTATTTGGTCTAGTGGCAAACACCATTCACATAAGGTAATAACTTGATATATATTGTAAATTCTATATTTCACAAAATTAATCCGTGTTTATTTAAATTTCTACAGTTGAATGAATAATTATGACTATATAATATGACATAATGAGCTATAATATTACACACGAAGTTTTAGTAATGTTTCTAATAGCTAGTCTAATAAGGTAACAGGTTAATGTTCTAATATGACATAAAATCCCATGTAGAAATTCTACCATATCTCTTTCGGAACAACATGCTCATTCATAGCATAATCCATCCAATTCACAAAAATGCATTACATGAAATTGAGAAATCTAGTATTCAAATTCCTATTTCGTGGTATCATGCCATTAGAAGTATTGGTCAAGAATTTAATAACATTGAATAGCTATTGCAAAGTCTTAAAAATTACTCAATTGCGCTCGATTTTAAGTTTGATTATTTGAAAAATGAACCTAGATGGTTGATAGTAAAATGCAATGGTATTGATTGTGAATGGATGGTTCATTGTAACCATTGTACATACAACAAATGACATTACGCGAAGAAAATTGGTCATGTGCATAGTTGTCTCGAAGGAGGCATAGGAGAGAAGGGAGATCCATGGGCGTCTTGGGGTTGCAACTATCGTGAAACGTACTATGCAATTGATCTTAAAAAGAAGCTTCTAAGAGAGTTTGGTGCTGATATCTGTAGACAATAAAAATTGCCTTTAAATCCTTATTAGAGAAGTTCAGAACAAAACTGCTAAAACCTCACCCGAAATAGCAAAAAAGGGGAAAACGCAGATACCTCCCAAACCGTAAGGAATTTAGCAAAACGGAGGAAGCGAACATAAGCCTTTGGCTTGGTTCGGATGGCTCCATCTCGTCGAGATAGGTGATTTTCATATATAATTCGTCCAATTCCAACTTACGGTTTGAAAGTTACGGCCTATTCTTCGATCCATGCTATAGAGCTCACCTAACGGCTTGAAGATCGCCTGCAGACCCAGGTTCGTTTGCAGTCCCCAGCTTCGCCTGCAGTTGCAAATCCGCCTGCAGACCCAATTCTGCCTGCAGTCGCAAATCCGCCTGCAGACCCAAGTCTGCCTGCAGTCCCAAATCCGCCTGCAGACCCCAAGTCTGCCTGCAATCCCCAGCTCCGCCTGCAGACCCAAGTATGCCTGCAGTCCCAAGCTCGCCTGCAGACTCAGCTCGCCTGCAAGCTCGCCTGCAGACCCAAGTCTGCCTGCTCGCATGCGGTCCCAGCTCGCCTGCAGTTGAAGCTCGCCTACAGCTCGAAGTTCGCCTGCACGATCAAGCTTGCCCGCAGACCTAAGTCTACCTGCAGACCCAAGTCTGCCTGCAGTCCCAAGCTCGCGAGGACAAACCTTCCTTATTTTCCGTGATGTAAGGGTAGGAGGGGCACAATACTCCAGGCCCGTCAGATGGCCATCCACAGTACGAATGAGCGGACAGGCGTCGAAACAGCCTGCACCCTCATAAATTCAGCTCACCTCAGTTGTCCAGGCGAAGATCTTCAGCAGCATGAAGAGGGGGATTGGCCGTTGCATATTCTGCTGGCTAATCTCCCAAAGGTTGAACCTGGACCTTTGCCAAAGGCTCCCTCATTTGAGAACCGAAGCTCCGGCTCCGGCATCAACTTCGATCGGATCGTCCAAGGGAAGCAGACTCGGCACGAGCACCGAGCGAGGCGTCCTATCGCCACCGAGGAACCCACGTTAAACAAGGAGGGCTTTCCCCCGCTTCTGTTGTAAACATTTGATTTGTTAGTTTGTAATAAGCTTTCTTATAAATACAAACGAAACTCCTTTCTTCGGAAGAATCAAAATTTACACATACAGAAGATGGCGACCACAGTGGGAGAATCCGTTCATTCAGATGAATTGGTGGTGGCGCAGTTTGACGAAGTTGCTGCAGGGACTACTGTTGAGTCCCTTGTGATCAAATTCGAGGGGTACTTACAATCGTCCTCTTCTGGCGGCAATACATCTCGCGATGGCTGCAGAGTCGTGCGGGTGGCCCAGCCTCAAGAGGCCGAGGCAACCAAGCCTGAGGGATCTACCCAAGCCGAGGCAGGGGGTTCTTTTCCCCCCCAAACCAGTGGAGTCCGAGCCGAGATTCGAGAATGCGGGTCTAGGAGCTGCTGGGTGGGTCGATGATCGATCCTCGCAGACCCCTGTGCAAAAGGAATCAACCATTCGTGTCGACGCAGACTACGCCTCCGCCGTCGACATGAACGCTCCTCGTTCAAAAAGATCCAAACAGCGGCGACGAAAAGCTCTCGCTCGTCTTGAGGCGCAATCCCTCATCCCCTACGACAGCCTGAATTATTATTCAGGCTTTGGGGGAATCAACCTCTTGAGCCAGGTTCCCATTTTTGGCGAACCGCTCAAATCAGGCGAGCCTAGCAGTTTAGGCGAGCCCAACCTCTTGAGCCAGGTTCCCAGTTTTGGCGAACCGCTCAAATCGGGGAGCCTAGCAGTTTAGGCGAGCCCCACTCTGTGGGCAAGGTGCTCAATTTTGACGAACCAAGGGCACCTGGCGAACTCTGCAGTTCAAGAGGGCTTCGTCAAACAAGTGGACTTCACCAATCTCGCCTGACGGCCCAAGTTCGCCAGAAAGGCGAAACAACATCTCGCCAGACAGGCGCAGGCACACTGTACCAATCTCGCCTGACGGGCGAACCTCGCCAGCCTGAACCTCGCCAACACGCTCACGCTCAAATGGGGGTGGCCACCCCGTTTGCCGGCACAGGTCTGACGTCCGTCTCTGACAACGACGACGACGATTGCTCGGCAACGGCAACGGCGCAGACTTCAAGCTCAATTCGAGGCAAGCACGTGAGTGTGCACATGACTGACATCCCTGAGGAGATGTCTAAGAGGCTCGACGAGCAACAAGCAACTATCGACTCCCTGAAAGAGATGTTGGAGCAGCTCCTGAGCGAGAAGAAGAGGAAGAGAGAGAGGACTTCGCGGGCTTCGCATAAATTCTTGAAGCACAAAGAGCGGGTGCCTACTCTTTCTCACTCCTCATCCGAGTCATCTAGAGGAGCGTCATCTTCGGGCCATAACCCAAGAGACAAGAGGTTCGACGATCTCCAGAGTCAACTCGACGCCTTGAAGCTCCAGAAGCGTGTGAGCAAGCTGGCGGTTGTCAGACCGTATCCAATTGAATGGGATGCGGTCTCCTACCCGGCAAAGTTCGAGCCGCTAGACCTCCTACAGTTCAATGGCAAGGGTTCTCCTACCCAGCACATCTACTACTTCCAGGCGCAAACTGGACACATAGTGGGAAACGATCCCATTATGACTCGACTGTTCATTGGTACCCTCAAGGGGGTCGCTTTTGAATGGTTCCGCAGATTAGAGCCTGGGTCCATCACCTGCTGGAAGGACATGGAAAGGCTCTTCATGGCCAGATTCTTTGACGATGACACAGAAGTATCTATGGCCACCCTGCTAACTGTGAAGCAGAGGAAGACAGAGTCTGTAAGCAACTTTGTCAAGAGATTCAGAAACCGGTCGCTGCATTCCCGCGATCGAGTTTCTGAGGCCACGCTCATCGAGATGTGCCGGAACAATCTCTCCATCAGCGTTCTGTCCAATATGGGCGCTGTTGAAGCTCGCTCATGGAAAGACTTACTCCGCCAAGGAGAACAAGTCGAGAGCATGCTCAAGCATATGGGTGACGAAGACCCGCATGAATTTCGAGGCGATGATGACCAAGATGCCTTGGTAGTAGAGACCATTTCCTCATATCCTGCGATATCCCCCGTCGATCCTCTTCAATAGGACGGCGGGCCCGCAGAGTCGCTCCAATCGCGACAATCCCTGTCATGTTAACACTACACCTCTGACATTCCCCCGTTGATCCTCTTCAATAGGACGGTGGGCCCACAAAACTATCAAGTTAACTATTACCTCTGATAGTCTCCTCCAAAATTCCCCCGTTAGTCCTCCTCAATAGGACGGCGGGCCACGAAGCTATCACATTAACAATCACCTCTGATAGCTCCCTTAACACTCCGACAAGTACACGAGTATAAACTACTTCTTCTGATCCTCCAACTGGTATAAGAGGTTAAATTATTTCCTACGCTTTCACTTCTTGAGCCAGGTTCCCAGTACGGGCGAACCGCTCAAATCAGGCGAGCCTAACAGTTTAGGCGAGCCCCACTTCTTGAGCCAGGTTCCCGGTTATGGCGAACCGCTCAAAACAGGCGAGACCAGCAGTTCAGATGGGCTGCATCAAACTCCCACTTGGTCAAACCTTCAGATAGTTAGGACCAAAGCCACAATCCCCCGCCAATCCTCTTCAATAGGATGGCGGGACCCCCAAATCTGTCACGTTAACAGTTACCTCTGACAAATCAACTTACCAGTCTTCTTCAATAGGATGGTAGGTCCATAGAGTTGCTCAAATCGCAATAAACTCCCACTGTCATGTTAACGGTCACCTCTGACAAAATCAACTTACCAATCCTCTTCAAAAGGATGGTAGGTCCTCAAAGTCGCTCCGATCGCGGCAATTCCTATCACGTTAACGATTACCTCTGATAGCCGACACCGTCATTCCCGCAAATGACGTTGTCCGATCAGTCGTCATACTCATACGTCCCTGAACGATTTGATTCTCCCTGCACCGTCTTTCCCATGAAAGGCGTTGTTGTTTGATAGTAGCCTACTAGGTGATGTGCTGCTATTTCAGGGTTCGTCTTTGCCCCATGAGAAGACAAATCAGGGTTCGTCTTCATCTTTGCCCTAAGAGAAGACAAGTTTCCCCCTTATCCTCCAACCGGTGCATGAGGCTAAACTGTTCCCTTATACTCCGACTGGTGCATGAGTCTAAACTGCTTCTTCTGATCCTCCAACTGGTATAAGAGGTTAAACTATTCCCTATACTTCCACTTCTTGAGCCAGGTTCCAGCATTGAGCCTAAGAGAGACTCCTCGACAACTTACCATGCTAAGGGCAAGAGCATGGCTAGTCCAACTCAAACGGCAGTTGGTAAAGACAAATCAAGTCCGTTGATAGCTGAGGGTTTGCTCAAAATCCTAGAAGGCGATCATCAGCTGCGAGTGAAGGGCAGGGATCACTTTACGGGACTTCATATCCAAAGTGTTCCAGACCCCATGCGGCCTGATTCAGGTCTGAAAACATTGGAGGAGGTTTTGTAGGCAATAAAAATTGCCTTTAAATCCTTATCAGAGAAGTTCAGAACAAAACTGCTAAAACCTCACCCGAAATAGCAAAAAAGGGGAAAACGCAGATATCTCCCAAACCGTAAGGAATTTGGCGAAACGGAGGAAGCGAACCGAAGCCTTCGGCTCGGTTCGGATGGCTCCATCTCGTCGAGATAGGCGATTTTCATATATAATTCGTCCAATTCCGACTTACGGTTTGAAAGTTACGGCCTATTCTTCAATCCATGCTCAGGAGCTATGCTATAGAGCTCGCCTAACGGCTTGAAGATCGCCTGCAGACCCAGGTTCGTTTGCAGTCCCCAGCTTAGCCTGCAGTTGCAAATCCGCCTACAGACCCAAGTCTGCCTGCAGTCGCAAATCCGCCTGCAGACCCAAGTCTGCCTGCAGTCCCAAATCCGCCTGCAAACCCAGTTCGCCTGCTAGCTCGCCTGCAGACCCAAGTCCGCCTGCAGTCCCAAACTCACCTGCAGACCCAGTTCGCCTGCAAGCTCGCCTGCAGACCCAAGCTGCAGACTCGCCAGCTCACTGTCAACTGCCCACTTGGAGTATGGGAACAGTTACATCAGTGGTCAAATCCCACAAATCAAGGGAGAGGGCACAATACTCCAGGCCCGTCAGATGGCCGTCCACAGTACGAATGAGCGGACAAGGCCCCGAACAGCCTGCACCCTCATAAATGCAGCTTACCTCACTTGTCCAAGCAGAAGGGAGGGCCGCCGGCGCTCAGTTAGTTGGCTATATCCACTCGAGTACCTGACAGCCGTTGTCACGCATACGAGGAGGGGCTTTCCCATTCCTAAGTGACGTGATGTAAAACATGGCTCCTCGAATGACCGCTCCTGTTGCAGGTGAACAGCAGGATATCTCTGAACGACGTGTGGTCACATCCCATAATTCAAGGAGCAGTCAAGCTGTCTCCCTCACGTGGTCAAATCCCATGAATCAAGGGATGGCCCATGTTATCCCTTGCCTATTAAAACCCATCTTCAGCCAGCATGAAAAAGGGGGATTGGCTGTTGCATATTCTGCTGGCTAATCTCCCAAAGGTTGAACCTGGACCTTTGCCAAAGGCTCCCTCATTTGAGAACCGAAGCTCCGGCAGCAACTTCGATCGGATCGTCCAAGGGAAGCAGGCTCGGCGCGAGCACCGAGCGAGGCGTCCTATCGCCACCGAGGAACCCACGTTAAACAAGGAGGGCCTTCCCTCCGCTTCTGTTGTAAACATTTGATTTATTAGTTTGTAATAAGCCTTCTTATCAATACAAACGAAGTTCCCTGTTTTCGGGAGATCAAAATTTACACATACAATATCCCATATGGAACAATCGTCCATCTAGAGCACAAACATTGATAAAGCATTTTCTACTAGATTTTTTGATTCCTCCGAGATAAATGCAATAGAGATCTTTGCCCTTAGAAGTTCACAATCATTCTGATGAATGAATAGAGTTGTGCCATTGATGATAGAATATATGTATCCCATCATGATAATGCCACAATCTAAGTTGTTGCACAAGCAAATGCTACAATCAACGATTAAATGATAAATAAAAACTAAACTATACTAATATATTTTAAGTTATAGTCAAACTCATCATGTTGAAGAACATGTCAGGTTTCTATATTACCCATCCACATTTTCTATTTTCCATTCATTCTTAATGTAAGCTGAGAAATTATTCATGAATTTCTTGGCATTATCAAGATATTTAATGTATGTGAGTGATGACTAGTGATAAAACTTTTTCTCAGACTTAATCAGTTCCAAGATATACCAGTGACTACTAATAGGAAAAATAATCTTTTTGCATTCTTCAAAGCATGCATGTGGAAGCTACCGGCCCTTGAGTTGTCTCACCCAATAACTAGGATTATTTTGTAGTAATACTCTCTGTTAAAACATGACCGTCATATTTAACCAAAAAAACAGTCTAAATGAAAGAAAAGTTTCCTAATACTCACAACAAAAAATGATCCGTGATGTGTACGTGTTTTAGGCATGCTTTTATTTTAATCTTCATCTTAAATCACTCTATCACACCATCAACTAACTGAAAATTATGCATGAAAAAATGATTATAACTAAAATATGGAAATATGCAAAAACTATTAAGGTTTAGGAAGCTTACATCATCAGAAATTGTCATTCCAATAAGAAGATGATATGTATCTGATCGAGTAATAGACTGCCAAACAAATTCATCTCTATGACTTATGAAACATACACAAGTTAAATAAAAGTAATATGAAAGGAAGAATAACATTAAAAAAATGTATAAAGGAAAATCACACGTGTCTCATAATTTATACTTATTCATTCTCTTCTTGCAAAATTCATCAAGGAGGTTCCTCTCACTTTCATTTACTTTTCCTTCACTGGATAATTGCAATTCCTAGGATAAAATCAGTCCCTCTATTGACTTTCTTTCTCTTCTCCAATGTTTATAACAGGAAAACATTAATCACTTCATTCTTTTCATTACAATACATACTCTTGTTTGGCGTTTGCAATTGAGAAATAATAATCATATCTCTCCTTTTCTCATTATGGCCCTTCAGCTGCATATAATGTGAATGATATACATGTGTGGATACATGTTTCTTATCTCTAACGATTCGTTTAATTGATGGGGTCCTATCTCTGATGTTCTTTTTAGTTGATGTTGTCCTTGAAAAAGATATATCCACAAAATCATCATCTTCAACTACCTCTTCCACAATCATCTCCCCTTGTTTTTCTTTCCTCTTGCGGTTATATTTATTTTCACTAGCATTCTCCTCTTTCTCACTTCTTTCTTTATCTTTACTATTCTCTTCATGGCTTTATACTCCTTATTCAAGAGCTATGCCGTCATCATCCTCATCATCATTCTCCCTGTCATTAGTATCATCATCATCCTCATCCTCCCCATCATTTGTATCTTCACCATCCTCCTCGTCTTTCCAATCCTCTCCATCTTCCTCTTCACTTTCATCTTTGGCTTCATTGCTGTCATTACCCCCAACACTCAACTTATTCTCTAACTTAATGAGCTCATGATACTCCTTCCTATTTTCTGCAAGCAAATCCCGCACTTGAAATAATGTCATCGCCTACAAATACAACACCATGAAAGGGTTAGGATTCACGAAAGATATTAATAAGTTGATAGCAACAAGACAACAACAGCAAAAAAAAGTGTATATACCGGTTGAGGATTTGATGCACTAGGAACAGATGATATAGTGGTTTCACCTGTGAAATTCCTAATACACTTTAGCTTTTCAATTAACCTCATCATGGCTTTTAGCTAAAAGAATCGAGACTTCCTCTCAATAAAAATGGGTCGTAAGATTTTCTATCTTATTTCACACTTTTGCTCCCCAACTATTTCATAAAACCAAACCTAGAAAAAAATAATAAATTTAGTTACAATTATTAATAAGTAAAAAAGGAAAACACATAATTTTATTAAAACATACCACCAATACCGATGCAAACCCACCCATGTACCCGGCTCGTTTGCGCTCTCCTATCGCTCGCTTTGAAATGGACAACTTTGCCTTCGTCATCTCCTTATACAATATATCATACACAGCACCATCCCAATTGCAGTTATGAAGAGCAAATAAATTGTCCGCATATCTAAATGCCCATAATGAACATGAGTTAGCGGGATGAGGGCACAATACAAATCCAATAATAAAAGTCACAAGTATTTTCACACACTCTATATGGTTGGAGTTCATCAACTCCACAATCAAATCAGTCATCCTCTTGCGAGTGCTCCACACTTTCTTGTTATCCTTCTCCTCAACATTCCTTTTCTTCCTCCTACTGGCCTTCTCCTCCTCCTCCTCTCATTGTTTCTTTTTACAATACGCATGCTCAGTATACATAGTATTAGATGCTCGACCATCCATTATAACCCTATTTCCAGTATTTGGCAATCTGATTATTTTATGCACATCATGAACACTAAACACAATATCTTTTCCCCCAATCCTAAATGAGCTATGCTTTGGATCAAATGCATGAAGTAAGCAATCGATTTCAACTTGTTCCTTAGGTATAACATGTAGATTGTTATTATTATCATTTAGCAAAGATCGTAAACAATTATTTAACAAATCAAAAAATACCACAATATTTGAAGGCATACTTAATTGTGCTACATCTTTCCTACAAAAAGAACATATCAGTCAAAATGAATGGCCCTTATAAACATAAAATTTAAGATATCATGTGGAAAAAGGTGATAACAAATGATGCTGCTGTATATAAAAGTGACAGTTAGCAATCCCAAGTTTTATTTATTTATTTAGTATGATATGGTTTCTATAGATATTGATGACTTTAATATGATATGGTCCCAAGTCCCAACTAAACGATCATCAGACTCATTTTCTCAAAAACTTTCAAACGAATATGATTGATGGATATTGAAACATGTCATATGCAAGAATCAGCATGTTAAAAATGGGATGAGAATAGCATTACCCAAGAATTATGATGGGCGCAATCAAACTAACTCTGCATAAATAAATGTCATGACTAAGACTAGGAATTACCAAAAGAATGAACGTACTAGCCATTAGTTCCATTTTCTAAACAAACACTAAACAGTTAGGTAGCGAATAACATCTAATATTCCTCAAAAAAATTCTTAAATGACTCTATTAATTACTGGCTGCTGCAATTAGGACTTGAGATATGTAGAAATGGCAGGAACAGACATTGGCATGCAGACAGGTTGGCGGTCGACCGCGTTCGTGCACAGAGCTTACTGGGCGTCTGGTTTGGTGGTGGTCGACCGCCGTGGGCCTGTTCTGGAGTGTGGGCGGTCGACCGTGGCAGTCGATCGCGATGGATCGCGGTCAACCGTCACGATCGACCGCCGTAGCGGTTTTTGGCTGGGTCTGTTTTCCAGACCCGTTTTGTTTGGGTTTTCTATAAATACCCAAACTCGATTCTAGGGTTTGTAAGCAAGGGGTTTTAGAGCAGATTGAGAGGGTTTTCTTTAGGCTTCTATTCTAAGAGCAATTGGAGAGATTGAGAGTTGATTTGTTGAGGGTTTATGAGAGATTTGTAACCCTAGTTTGTTCCTCTTGATTTCTAATAGTGAAAACTCCCCCCTCCTTGCCCCGTGAACATAGGCATCTCGCCGAACTACGTAAAATCTGGTGTTTGATTGTTTGTGCTATTGTTTGGAGTGGTTGTTTATCTCTCTCGGCTATTTGGTTGGATCTCGGCATAGGGGTTTCTCCCCAACAAGATATTCTAATAATACACTGATGAGTAGGATATTGCTCCAATCTAGAGATTAACTATGAATAATAAGAATAGCAGGAAAGGAATGCATGAGTTTTGTTCTCCATGCATGATTCTCGGGTCCTTAAACCTTTCAGAGACTGTATTTTCAGTCATGCAATTATTGAAATAAGGATTTTACATAAACAATTATTTTACTTTCGCTCGTTATCCAAAGTTACTGGTTCTATCAGACTCATTTTTCCGACGCAGACCTTTAATATTGTTTGGGATTTGGATCTCCTCCAACGTGATACATGCAAGTCAAATTTATTGTTGAATATTGATAGTCAATAATAGATAATTGAAGAATATTAACACATCAATCTTTATTTAGGGCTTGTTTGGATTGAGGGGAATAAGGGAGAAGAGAAGTTAGCGGAACCATTCATCTTGTTTGGGAACACTTAGGAGGTGAAATTATTCACCCTAGTTCCCCTTAGTTCACTTCTTAATAGTATAAAATTTATTACCCCCCAAATTGGGGTGTAACTAAGGAGAAGGGAACTCCCTTCTATTCCTTTCTCTTCTCTCACCTAGCTTCTCTTAACTTCCCTTAACCCCATTGAAATCCAAACACGCCCTTAATGTGACAACTAAATAGTTTTATAAATAATATGCTCTCTTTTGAAAATGCAAGAAAATCTTTCTAATATTAACATATCAAAACTATTGTATATAATAGTATACGTCAATGGCAATGTCAACTTGATTACTTAAAAACACAAGAAACATATAACGAGTCTTCCAATTCAATGTAGCAAGCCTGTGAAAACGGCGAAGGAATTGTGAAAAACGTGAAGAATAACTCAAAACAGACTCCACCACACCCTGGTGTGGTGTCTGCCATGGGTGTGGTAGAATCTGTCCTGCACCACACCCTCTGCCACACCCACGGTGCAGGGTGTGGCAGAATCTGTCCTGCACCACACCCTCTGCCACACCCATGGTGCATGGTGTGGCAGACTCATTTTTAGAATCCTCATTTGTATAGGAATCCTCCTTTGTTTTGGGATTGTGTTTTATTATAAATAGGACCACGTTTTTTAGGGTTTCTTAAGAAGAGAAAAGGAGAGAATTAGCATTATTTTGAGCACTTTGAGAGGGAGATATTATGAGGGAGTTGAGAGCTTTGGTTAGGGTTATATTTTGTGAGTTGTAACCCGTTGTATTTCTCCTCCATATAGTGAAATCTCCCCATCCTCTCCCCGTGGACGTAGGCAATTTGCCGAACCACGTATATCTCTGTGTTTGGTTTGATTTGTCGTAATTGGCTTGGTTTGTGCAAGTGTGTGGCTTTCTTCTTCCGTGATCTCAAGTTCGTTGTGTGTGCGTGCAACGCTTCCGCATAGGCGCGTGACAAGTGGTATCAGAGCTCAGATTTCAGATCTAGGGTTTTGGATTAGGTGGAGGAAGATTCAGTTGGAAGCTTGGTTCTTGGAGTTCTAGGCTTTGGTGGAGTTAGGGTTTGAAGTTGCCGTTGAAGATCTCGCTTTCCTCGTGTGGTTAGGAGTTCTATTTGGAATCCAATCTAGGATTCAGTTGGGTAATTTCTTATTCTTTTTAAAGTTTGGATCTTTCTCTATAATTTGGAATTTGTGATTATGGGTAAAGAAGTTGGTGAAAGCAGCAAGATGACAGGCACAGTTTAAGTGGGTTTTCAGAACACTAAGATTAGTGTAGTGAAATATGACGGCAAAATCAAATTTGGTTTGTGGATGAGCGACGTACATGATATGCTCAATGCTCAAAATTTGGAGGAGACCATCATGGTCAATGTGAGGCCACCTAAATATGAAGAGTCGGTATGGGAAAAGATGAATAGGAACGCTTGTGGGGTGATCAGGTCCTGTTTGGAACAGGAGCTGAAATACGATGTGATTGGGGTGACGTCTGCGATGAAGATGTGGGAAATTCTCAACAATAAGTACCTTACGAAGAGTGTTGAGAACCGGTTGCACTTGCTGCGAAGGTTATTCAGATTCCAGATGTCCAGAGGTACCTCGCTTGCGGCTCATGTGAACAACTACACTAAGTTGTTGTCGGACTTGGCGAACGTGGATGAGAAGATCACAGATGAGTACAAGGCTATTATTCTTTTGGGCTCCTTACCGGATGAGGAGTATGATACCTTTGTGCTTATGTTGTTGAACGAGAGATCTTCTATCACTTATAGTGAAGTGACTAACGCATTGACGAACTATAATTTGAGGAGGAAGGATAAGGAGACTTCCCGCGCTAGTACTTCAGGAGAGGCCTTATCGACGAGAGGTAGAAGATTATATCAAAAAGGTGAAAATAGAGGGAGGTCAAAGTCAAGAGGTCGTCACCAGCTTGGAAAGAACCAATGTGCATTCTGCAAAGAGCAGGGACATTAGAAGAGAGACTGCCCGAAAGTCAAAGAAAAGGAGAATAGCAAGAATAAGGGCCCGAAGGCCAATGAGGTGAATGTTGCGAAAGGCGATGATTCCGATGATTCGAGCTTTTCTCTTTTGATTACTCCGGAGGTGAACCATTTGGATGCATCAGAGTGGATGCTTGATTCTGGCGCTACTTATCATGTGACTCCTAGGCGAGATTGGTTCTCATCATTTGAGAGACTCGACGGGGGTGTTGTTGTCATGGGAAATGATCAATCCTATGGAGTTTGTGGGATAGGTACTGTGAGGATTCAGATGCACGATGGAGTAGTCCGTGAGTTGAAGGAGGTGAGATTCGTTCCTCAACTGAAGAAGAATCTTATCTCAGTTGGAGCTCTGGAGGCGAAGGGATTCAGGGTGACCTTTGAGGATGCTGTAGCGAAGGTTACTAAGGGATCTTTGGTGATGATGAAGGGAGTCCGCAGTCATAATTTATACTATCTGAAGGGGAGCACCGAGATTGGCCATGTTGCTTCGGCTACTTCAGATGCGGACATGAGCAGACTTTGGCATTACAGGTTAGGGCACACAGGAGAGAAGTCACTGCAGGCTTTGTGCAAGCAGGGGCTATTGAAGGGAGCCAAGAGTGGAAAGATTGAGTTCTGTGAGCACTGTGTTCTTGGCAAGAAGACGAAGGTGAAGTTCGGGACGGCCATTCATAGGACGAGGGGCATCTTGGACTACGTGCACACAGATGTTTGGGGTCCCACTAAGACGGCATCACTTGGTGGTCGACATTGGTTCGTCACGTTCGTTGATGACTATTCTAGGCGATGTTGGGTGTACACCATGAAGCATAAGAGTGAAGTCCTAGATTTGTTTGTGGAGTGGAAGAAGAGATTGGAACTGCAGACTGGGAGAAAGATCAAGACGTTGCGATCCGACAACGGCGGCGAGTATACCTCAGACCCCTTTCTGCAGCTATGTCGAGACGAGGGCATAGAGAGGCACTTCACAGTTAGTCATACACCGCAGCAGAATGGGGTGGCGGAGAGATTGAATCGGTCTTTGCTGGAGAAGATTCGATGTTTATTGGCGCATAGTGGTTTGGAGAAGATCTTTTGGGCTGAGGCACTTTCTTATGCGAGCCACCTCATTAACAGGCTGCCTTCATCTGCGATTGAGGGGAAGACCCCTATGGAGATGTGGTCGGGAGAGACAGCACATGACTATGACCAGCTTAAGGTATTTGGTTGCCCTGCATATTATCATGTTAGAACTGATAAGTTGGAACCTCGAGCTAGGAAGGCCATATTTGTAGGATTCAAGCGTGGTGTCAAGGGATACAAGTTTTGGGATCCAGTTGATAAGAAGATTGTGCTGAGTAGGGACGTCACATTCGATGAGGCTTCTATCTTGAAGCTTCCCAGCTCTCATCAGGTGGAGAGCGACCCGACAAAGGAGATTTCGCAGGTGGTGGAGATTGATGCAGCTCCATAGAGTCCAGATAGTGCAGTATCCATTAGAGTGCCGACTGAGGTGATGCCAGGCGAGCACGACGATGATGCGGAGGATACGGGTACTCATGAGCAGGATCAGGGACCGACGGCTCAGGTTCAGGATTCTATTGCTACACGGAGACAGAGGAGAGACATACGGGTGCCAGCACGGTATGCCGACACAGTTGCATATGCACTTCCGGTGGAGAGTATCGATGAGATGGTGCCTACTACATTCAGAGAGGCCGAGCAGAGTTCGGAGGCTGATTCGTGGCAGGTGGCTATGCAGGAGGAGATGGAGTCCCTTCATAAGAACGATACATAGGAGCTTGTTGAGCTTCCAAAGGGGCGGAAGGCGATTAGGTGCAAGTGGGTGTACACGAAGAAGGAGGGCATTGAGGGCACTCCAGTGAGATTCAAGGCTAGGTTGGTTGCGAAGGGCTATGCACAGGAGGAAGGTATTGATTACAATGAGGTTTTCTCTCCGGTGGTGAAGCACTCTTCGATTCGGATTTTGCTAGCTTTGGTGGCACAGTATGGTTTGGAGTTAGATCAGTTGGATGTGAAGACGACATTTCTTCATGGTGATCTTAATGAAGAAATATATATGACTCAGCCATTGGGATTCCGAGCTGCAGGGAAAGATAAGTTGGTTTGCAGGTTAAAGAAATCGCTATACGGTTTGAAGCAATCTCCTCGACAGTGGTATAGGCGATTCGATGGTCTTATGCTTGGTCATTCGTACACTCGGAGTCAGTTTGATCCTTGCGTGTATTTTTGCAAGTTGAGAGGAGGTGCGTACATTTATTTGTTGCTTTATGTCGATGACATGTTGGTTGCCTCTAGTTCCAGGTCAGCTATAGATGAGTTAAAAGTTCAGCTTTTGAATGAGTTTGAGATGAAGGACTTGGGCGAGGCGAAGCGCATTTTAGGGATGGAGATCGGCAGAGATAAAAAGAAGGGCAGGATTTGTTTGACACAGGTGGCTTATTTGAAGAAGGTTCTACAGCGATTCCATGTTAGCATGGATACGAAGCCAGTTTGTGTACCTTTGGGAGCCCATTTGAAGCTTTCAGCTGGCCTTTCACCGAAGTCAGTTGAAGACCGTGAATTGATGACGAAGACTCCATATGCGGGCGCAGTTGGGAGCTTGATGTACGCAATGGTATGTACGAGGCCGGATTTGTCACAGGCGGTGAGTATGGTGTCGAGATACATGCACGATCCAGGAGTGGGTCATTGGGACGCCGTGAGATGGATTTTGAGGTACATTCGAGGTACGCTCAATGTTGGTTTGGTTTATGAGTGAGACACTACAGGTGGGCAGTTGTGCATTGGATGTGTTGATTCAGATTATGCCGGGGATTTGGATAAGCGTCGGTCTACTACGGGATATGTGTTTACTTTGACCCGTGCGCCGGTGTGTTGGAGATGCACCTTACAGTATATGGCGGTTACGGAGGCTGTGAAGGAGGCTATTTGGCTTCAAGGACTTTTGGAGGAACTTGGTATATTGTAGCGGTCCGTCACCATTCATTGTGATAGCATGAGTGCTATCTATTTGGTGAAGAATCAGGTTTTTCATGCGAGGACGAAGCACATTGACGTTCGTTATCACTTCGTTCGAGATGTTCTTGAAGATGGCGATGTGGAGATTGTGAAAGCCCACACAAAGGATAATCCGGCAGATATGCTCACAAAAACTTGTTACACATTCGTGATTGTTGAGGCCGTTGACGGCCATTTGGATGAACTACGGGCGGCTTGATTCCTTGGGAGAGGGAGTACGTAGGCAACCACATTGGTGTAGCCGAGTTTTGAGAGACGACACAGTGGTGCTCATGTTGGTGTCGGCTCAGTGTTGGGATGTAAAACCCCAAAAATTTTAAAAATATTATTATAAATGATAATAAATGAGTTTTATTATGATTTGTGATCATTCTGGGATGAATGGATTAGATTGGAATCGATTTGAGATCGATTCGCAGTTTCAGCCTCGGTATCGCGAGTCTACTGAAAACTAATACTATTTTATTTTTAGTAATTTTTCTATTAATCAGATTGGCACGAAATTTGCGCCATTGATTTTAAAATGTTAAGACCGTGTTGTGATTAAATTTTCGTTACGTTTTGACAACGGAGACTGAAATACTATTTTGAGACGGTATCAAGTCCGTTAGCATCTGTCGTATTTGTATTTTTAATAATTTTTATGTTGATCAGATAAATATGGGGATTACACCTTTGATCGTAGAATGTTGAGACGGTCTTGTGGGTAAAATTTTATTACTTTCTGAGAATAGAGATTTGAAACTCAACTTTTAAATAGTTTAAAATTATAAATATTATTATTTATTTTATTCCTTTTCTTTTCTTCTCTCCCCCTACCCCCACCTATCCCCCTCCTATAAAAGCCTCTCCCCCTCTCTCTTCTGAGCACGTAGAGAAGAGAAAAAAGAGAGAGAAAGAGAAGGGGGAGAGAGGGAGAGAGAAAGAGAGGGAGAGAGAAAGAAGGAGAGAGAGAGAGAGAGAGAAAAAAGACAGAGAGGAAGAAAAGGTAGTAAAAGATAGAGGGGATTTTGGCTATTCGGAGAAAAGGAACAGATAGGAAATCTAATTTCAGAGATCAATAAAGGCAAGTTCATCTCTTTCCAAACTCATCCCCAGTAAATTTTGATATTGATGAATATACATGATATTGATGAATATACATGATATTGATGAAAAGATATGATATTAATAAAAATTGATGAATATACATGATATTGATGAATATACATGATATTGATGAAAAGACATGATATTGATAAAAATTGATGAATATACATGATATTGAAGAAAAGACTTGATATTGATGAAAATTGATGAATAAAATATAAGACTAAATTCCTAAAGACATGATATTGCTAGCTAGAACTATACGTACATGTCTACCGCTGGAAATACTGTTACTATTTTATACATATAATACTATTCATACATACGGTACTATTCATAAATACCGTTACTATTCATATGTACGGTACTATTCATACATACTGTGGTACTATTCATAAATACCTTACTATTCATATGTATGACACTATTCATAAATAACGTTACTATTCATATGTACGGTACTATTCATAAATACCGTTACTATTCATACATACTGTTGTACTATTCATACGTACTGTTATTGTTCATACATACGACACTATTCATAAGTACTGACACTATTCATACGTATGGGTACTATTTATACATACTGTTACTATTCATGCATACGGTACTATTCATATGTACTGTTACTATTCATGAGTACGGATACTAGTCGTAAAGTACTGTTGCTATTAGTAAGTACTGCTACTATTCACAATTTGTTAATACAGCAGATAGTCGGGGTTGGTAACCATGACCATTTACTGGACAGTTTCGCCCAGTTTTATTTTCTGGAGTTTGTTTGCGCCGTTTTGTAACTCGATCGCGGAGTTTGAGCCGCTCGATGTTATACTTACAGTCATGAATATGACGAAATACGCATTTGAATATCCCACGGGGATTATGACGAATTGAGATCTATTTACTTGTGAGTTAGTACACTGCAAATGAGACTGTGATGATACCTATTTGTCGATCCGCACGGTGATGCGATGATACCTATTTGTCGATCCGCACTATGATGTGATGATACCTATTTGTCGATCCGCATGATGATGCGATGATACCTATTTGTCGATCCGCACTATGATTCGATGATACATATTTGTCGATCCGTACGGTGATGCGATGATACCTATTTATCGATCCGCACTATGATGCGATGATACCTATTTGTCGATCCGCTATGATGCGATGATATCTATTTGTCGATCCGCGCGATGATGCGATGAGTTGGAAGAAGTTCAGAATGATAATATTATAAACTATTTACCTGAGTATTTGGCGGATGCCAAAAGTATTTCTACTTATTGTTGAGATACTTTGTTATACGAGTACACGAGATACATATGTTGATGTCTATTATGATGCTTTACTTTCCAGTTATATTTTGATTGCTTAGTTCAGAGTTAATATTTAGTTATTTACTACCTGAGACATACGGTATATACATGAGGGTTTCCTTGTTTGGATTATTTCGCTCGACGTACTACGTCTCAAGTTGTAAGTTTCTAAATATTAATTCCATTAGATACAGGGAAAATGATCTAGGTAGACTATGCTTAATAGATAGAGCCTCTACTTCATCATCTAGCAGCCCTTCCCCTGGGAGCGGATGGAGGTGAACTTGCTGTAGCGCTCTGACACTCTTGTTGTTGTTCTTTTTCTTTTAAATTTTCCTTTCAGGCAGCTCAGAGTTCCGGAGAGCCGCAGGATGACGGAGTTTCTGGCATAGTCGTCGTCGCATGATTTATTAGTTGAGACTCCACCGAAGATTTATTTTCACTGTTCAGACATTAGAGTTGTATTCCATTTGTAAAGGCTAGGTGCCTTTGTACGATTTTCAGTTGACTCGTGTTGAGACATTTTACATTATTTCAGACTCTAGATGTATTTTAGTTTATTTCAGTTCAGACATGATATCATTTATGAGATATATCTTTCTACATCATGTCTATTTTATTTACTTTTCCTTATTTTGCCTGTTTTGTACCTTCACTCATAATTGATTTCACTAGAGAATATTACTGTGATTGGTGAAACATGTTATTGCACAGTATGGGTGCATGGCAGGTTTGACATCTCTGGGTTCACCTTGGACTGCAGCCATGTGTGAAAACAGGGGGCGTCACATGGGAACACTTCGCCGAGGTGGAGAATTATGAAAACGGCGAAGGAATTGTGAAAAACGTGAAGAATAACCCAAAACAGACTCCACCACACCCTGGTGTGGTGTCTGCCATGGGTGTGGTAGAATCTGTCCTGCACCACACCCTCTGCCACACCCATGGTGCAGGGTGTGGCAGACTCGTTTTTAGAATCCTCCTTTGTATAGGAATCCTCCTTTGTTTGGGATTGTGTTTTATTATAAATAGGACCACGTTTTTTAGGGTTTCTAAAGGAGAGAAAAGAAGAGATTTAGCATTGTTTTGAGCACTTTGAGAGGGAGATATTGTGAGGGAGTTGAGAGCTTTGGTTAGGGTTATATTTGAGTGATTTTGTGAGTTGTAACCCGTTGTATTTCTCCTCCATATAGTGAAATCTCCCCATCCTCTCCCCGTGGACGTAGGCAATTGCCGAACCACGTATATCTCCGTGTTTGGTTTGATTTGTCGTAATTGGCTTGGTTTGTGCAAGTGTGTGGCTTTCTTCTTTCGTGATCTCAAGTTCGTTGTGTGTGCGTGCAACGCTTCCGCATAGGCGCGCGACAAGCCTATCTTTCACAAGGGAACTAAGCATTCAAATGTAATGACAATAAATTCAGATAAATTAATAAAATTTAATTGCAAAGTAGCCTTAGTCTTCGATTGGGAAGAACCCCTCGATTTACTTCAACTAGACATCTTCGACAACCTATCGACAAGAATTTAAAAAATATAAAATTATTATTATGAATCTCCCAACCGCAGGCTCAGTTTCTTTATAAATCAGAAAAATTAATGTATAAACTATCAAATTTACCTAAATTCTTCTACTATAGTGGTCTTTTCTCTTTCGCGTGAGAGTTGATCTTGCCTCGTCGTGATGCAACAAAATAAGAACGAGAGAGGTACATGATGCCAAAATAAGAGCGAGAGGGTGCGTTTATGCAACCTAGAGAGATTAAGAGCAAGTATTTTCTAGATTTTTTAGATCAATTTGGGGGTGTTGAGACTTGAGAATTGCCTCTTTGGGCTCCATGGGGATCGACTGCTATTGGAAAGTGAAGCGAGGGGAGGGGGGGGGGGGGTATATTCATATGCTTCCTGTTCTAATTTCGTAAAAAAATAATTTTTCATACTTTAAGTTTTATTTCTATGATACAGAGAATATATGAGCTATAAAATTGAATGAAAATATTAGATGATATAAATATGAGCAAAACATCAACTAAAAGTTAACATGAATATGAGTCAACTCACAACTAAAAGTTTAATGGACATATTACAAGTAAATTCATATGCAAAATTCTTTTGTGAATTGAATGACCATCCATCTTTTAAAGACTTCAAGATACTAATAAATAGAAATATTGTACGAAATTAATGTATTTATAACTCATAAATAGTAGATCACGTAGCCACAGTCTGGGTTGAATGAAACAATGATAATATTTTATTTGAGAGATAAATTATTGAGTTGATGATCAATCCCACAAAAAACTTTATTTTTTTATTTTTACTCTATTTTTATTAATTCAGATAATCATGATATTCAACCACGTGCATTGCACGTGCATCACAACTCATGATATTCAACCATATGCATTGCACGTGCATCTTAACTAGTATTTAAAAAAAAAAAGGAAACAGGAGGGTTAAAAAAAGGGCAAAAACTCCAACCTAATACGTCACTTTTTCGGCTAAAAAATGTTTATTGTGACATTCGGGCTCAAAACTTTTGGTGACCAATAAAAAGAAAACAAAAGAGGGCAGAAAACGTTCAGGGCAACTTTGAGGGCTTATCGCTCTATCGACGAGAGTCGATAAGGTAGAAGTGTTGCGTTCAATAGAGTCGATAAGGTAGGAAAGTTGCCCTGCATAAGGGAGGCGGCCAGCGGCTGAGAGGACTCAGCAGAGCCAGGATTCTTCTCTCTTTGCTTCGCTCAGAGGAAATTCCCTCCACTCTCTCTCTCTCTCTAGAATCCCAGCTTCTCTCTCTCTCTCTCTCTCTCGATAACCCACAAAAAGAATTAGTGTTCAAGGTACCAAACCCTTACATCTCTTTCCTCACTCCTTATTATTTATTCATGTTTTGTATGAGATTAATTAATCTGGGTGTTTGACTTTTTTTGTTGTTGATATTTTCATGTAATCATTATGTGAGGGGAATTTATGATGGTGGGTTGTTTTTGGATTTGCATCTTGTATCTGTTTGATTACCCATTTTAGTCCCATATGGAAAGATTGTTGTTAATGGAGTAGTTTGTTGTAATTTGAACGAGACCCAATTTCAAAAAAAAAAAGACGGGATTATGGGTATAAAATGGCCTCCTATTGTTGTCGATGCTTTATTCGGCATTATTTGATGTCAATTTGTCGACTTTAAGTGCTAGATGTAAGTGTCCTGGAATTTATTATTAAGAGAGGAGTGAAGCTTTAAGGGGATAACAAAGAATTGAAAGAGTACTATGAATGACACAAAAGAGGTGACTTATATAAGTATTGAGCTCATCTAACTTATAAAATTTGACCTTATTTGTCCAATGGATTGGAGGTTTATCTGAAAGATGGTGACCTTTGTTACGTAGGACTATTACATAGATTTGAGACTTACACAGTCTGTTGTTTTTATTACCTTTTTTCTGTCATTATTCGGAGGTTTTAACTAGTTGGTTTGTCGCTAGGTTGCGACACTGCCATTGTGTGTGAAATGGACAAATGGAGGGTGAGGATGGCCGTGTTCTAGTCTGTTAATATGGGTTCAGTTAGCTTGTTTAGGGTCCTTAACTCTAGCAGATCTCTTCAATTTAATATGGGTTCAGTTAGCTTGTTTAGGGTCCTTAACTCTAGCAGATCTCTTCAATTTGAGCTTGCAACGGAAAATTTTGAACGTTAGCTTGTTTAGGGTCCTTAACTCTAGCAGATCTCTTCAATTTGAGCTTGCAACGGAAAATTTTGAACGATTTTGAGGAATAATAGGCTGAATATTGTCCACTTTGTTTTTAGTAACATATGAACCAGGATGAACTCCTACGCAATGTTTAGTGTGATTAGGATTAATTATTTTTTGTATTAATTGTTCATTGTGCTTCATAAATTTGAAGCCCATTGATAGATGCTGGAGGCAAATAAGAATAGGAGTACATGTGAACTTGTGAGTGACACTTGACATATTAATTAAAAGTCCACCAATAGGCCGAAGGGCAGTTTACAATATCCAATTAGTTCACTTAGCAAATATCACAAAGCTAAAGGAGATAAACTCAAAATTCTTAGGTTTAAGATCTGATTTTAGACAAAGGTACATGTTGCTGCTAAAAATATAACATTGAACAGGCACCCCACTACTTGACTGTTAATTGAAGAGTGACTTTGAAGACTCTACTTATATATTGTCAAAATCGTCCCTTGAAAGAAGCAGACTCCATCTTCATTTGAGTTAACGTAATATGTTGGATACTTGGTGAAAGAGTTAATCCTTGCGCTACAATCTTCATCTTGAATGGGAACACTGAATGGATTGACTTATGGCATCACCAATGAAACTTGATATGTCTTCATCAACAATGATCATTAAGAAAGATGTTCTCAAATCTTTTGTATCGTCCATTACGTCATTGTAATAAAATCAAAGATGATAGATAGATCCCAATTTCAGTGTCGTTGAGATTCTCGAGTATACCCAGCACTATATGTGTTTGTGGTCATGGTTCAAGTTCTCATATTTTATTCTGGCAGAGATCATCGCAGTCAGTTGTTGATTAGAGTTTACTTGACAAAACTGGAGCTATCAGCTGATCATAATTATCATTGCTAGTGCAGGTAACTTGAAAGCCAACCTCATGGCCGGTACATGTGTGCCACAGCTGGGAACTAGCCCACATTTAATGCTTAGATCACCATCCCGACAAGTAGCAGCGTGTTGTTTCACAGATAATTCGAAGGTCTCCCATTTTGGGTAAGCACTGTTCTTGTCCTTTTCTTCCTTTGAAAAATGTTAAGTTTTTGTTTCTTCCTGTTTTGGATGACACTTTTATTTGTGATTTCCTAAGATATGAATTGTAGTGACCATTATTTATTAGCTCCTGTTTCTAATACTTTATATGTGTTTACCTCTTTGCCCGTTTTCATGTTATTTTCATCCTTTATATCTTTCACTTGCTATGTGCCTTTATTGAATCCCAGGACTGATTGACTGTCATAAATTGCTTCATATCATGCCATACATTTTGTCATCGACTCATCGCTAGCATTAATGTGTTTTAATATCTCATTTTTTCTTAAACCATAATGGTACCTTGAGTTTTTCCAAAATGAGACCATTGCTTATTACCTTCTGCTTCTGCTACCGTAAATGTGTTCACCTCTTTTTCCTGCTGCATGTTCTTTTCGTCCTGTATATCTTTTGCTTACTATGTTCCTTTTTTTGAATCCTAGGACTGATTGATTGCCATCAATTGCTGAGTGATTGATTGCCATTAAATGCTTCATATCATGCTATTTTTGGTCGTCACTGTCATTAGTATGATTTTGGCATCTCTATTTTTCTTAAACCAGTATGGTATCTTCTAGCACAAATTAAGTCTGGATCTGTATTTGCTATGATGGTCAACGGTTGCTATTATATGCATGGGTAGAAGTCCTGTATTCGAGTAACTAGATCTACCATTTATTGTTTCAGTTTAAACTTGTATGACCAAGGAGTAATGCTAAAAATTTCCTTCGAGGCTTTGACTGTGCTTGAGATGAAAATGTTCAATAAGATTGCTCCGGAAATATTCACCTTCGGCATAAATTAATACAATCAAATGCAGTTGTGATTTAAAAAAAAAAACTGAGGCTTAATAAGCCATGTTCCCCAACTTTCCCTTTTCTTTCAGCATTTTCCAACTCAACACTGTCTTTTTCTTGACAATGTCAATTCAGAAAATTGTGCTTTGTGTATCTTGAATACACATTCTCTCAATTTTCTTTTCTGCGGACTATCTTCTTTTCACTATCACTATGCTTAGGGTTCTACCAAGGGATCTTCGAGGTGGTAGAGGCTGCGATCTTTGTGTTCTTTTCTCTACAAGTTTTCATCGTTGATGCTTTACATTTCCAAAGTTGCTTTTAGAAGTTTCGGGCACGAACACTTGGGCTTGTGCCAATCCTGGTTCCCTGAGTTATAAGTTAACTTCCAAATTGAGTCTTATTTCACTTAATCCTACTTTTGGCTTGTACAAAACAGGCTTGTTGCGTCATGACCAGTTTTTTTGTTCAGAATTTGGAATGTTCAAGTCAATATATTTTGTGTGAATTTTTATTATTGTCCCTCTGGCCAGCCTCCTCTTTCTTTATAAGTGATTGAACTTGAGAAGGGGTAGCGTGAAGGGTTAAGAAGTACAGTTTGGGTGGAGAATGCCTCTCTTGTTGTGTTAATTGTCGTTGATCACTGTATTTATATCTTAATTGGACGGTCTTACCTATGTTTTAATTACTTGGATGACCGACCATGTAATTAAATACTAATTGGATTGCTAGTCACTCCTAATGTTTTTTGTCAATTTAAGTTGTATATTTTTTATCATTTTTAAGCAACACAACTTACTCAATATGTCACAAGTTAATATTGTCATGGAATAAAACGTCAAATCCAGTACCCAATACAAGTTCGCGATATGTCATAAATTTTCATTCCTATAAGTGATCAAGATATTACACATAGGAAGAAATTATGTTAATTAATGAAAAGCATTAGAACTGATTAATAATCTAATTAGTATTTAATTACATGACTAGCAATCCAAGCAATTAAAACATAGGTATAAGCGCCCACTTAAGTGAGAAATACACTGACAAACAATCTAGTTAACCATCTCTTTTCTTGTTTGGTTATGTATTTGAAGTTATGTATAATGTTGTTTATAATGTATAATGTGTGTATGTCAGCTCGTAATAACTGAATGATTACTTAACAAAGACCAATGTAGTAAAAGTTTGGAGGGTATAGGTCTTTAGTGAAATACACCGCTAGATATTTATCATAATTTGAACATAGTATATTTTCATTATAGCTTGGACAGGTAACACAAAGTAATCTCTGCAAACCTTATTTTCGTTGAAGTATGACTGTATGACATTAGATTGAAGAAGGTAAATAACTACGTTAACAAGCTGACAAAAACTAGTTTCTGGCGTGACCTTTTTTGGTTATCTTTCTTTATTGCTCAAAACTCAAGCTTCAATATCATACTGCTCCAAGATGAACAAAATTATTTACATAAATTTGTATTCAATGAAGCTGTAACTTTATACACGGGGTAATGTGGGACAAAAAGTTCACATCTTGGCACGAAATAACTGCTGTCAATTGTTTTTTCCTTTACAAATTTGAAGTTTATTTATTATAGCCTTTAATATATTCTTAATCTGTGTACAGTACGTTGAGTAGAGACAAAGGATTGACATCCTCAAAAGCGAGCTTCTTTGCTCCAGTCTCTATATATTCCTTCTTTAAACATGGACCATCTCAAAACTTGCATCGTCGTAAGGGATCTCGGCTTATTGTCAGGGCTAATGCTGTGAGTACTCCTGTATTCTTAGTTTTGCGTGGATTTGCTTCTATAGTTGGATGAGATGACTGTTATTGTGCGCTAAAGTTTTTTATTTTAAGAAGTTTTCTTACCAAATATATTCTGGGGGCTACTGTTTTTAGGATTACTATTCTGTCCTTGGCGTGTCAAAAAATGCCAGCAAATCTGAAATAAAAAGTGGTAAGTGCCTTCTGCTGATTATTGTTCCCTTGACTATTTTTGATTTGTTGTCCTTTCTCCTTTCCCCCCTTGTAATACGATTTAATTATTTTAATTGATTTTTTGCATTGATAAGGTGAGCTAGCCCTTACAGATATAAAATAAATAGATAAATAAAATAGCCGAAATAATAAAAAAACTTTCCTTCTTGCTTAGTCAACAATAGAGGTGAAGATGTTGGTCAAGCTTGCTATTTTGCCATGATCTATGAAATGAGAAACCCTTTAAAAAAATAAAATAAAAGATCTTTGGCCAAGTTTGGTCCCAAAGGTACATTGGGCTCAAAAAAACATGGAGTAGAGCAGCCACGCTCTTTAAAGCTTCAAGTAAGCAGGAGCTTGATTCTTTTTATTGAATAATTTGGTTTTATTATTTATTTATAATCGTTGGCATGAGCTATAACTGTAAACTACCCAAGAATGCAAAACATACTCGAAGGGATCTGAATAAGACAGAACTCACATGAGGTGGTTAAATATGTCGAGTTCCCTTTTTTTTCAGAAGGATGTTATAATATATTGTTAAAGAATATCTATTTATCAAATTTTATATACAAATATGATTCCGTGAACATCTCTTCCAATCATAGAGTGAAGGTATAATTCACACACTATGACACATCTTTTTTGATATATATGATTTAATTTGGAAGTGTAAGGGAATTGTGTAGGAGAGTCCACGATTAAGCTTCTGGAAATGGTTTCCTTTTCTGAAAAGCTGAACTTGACCAACACTTAAGCTTAGTAAACTTGTTGTGTCTTGATTGAAAATTGAAAGTCGGTACCCTTTTCCTGGAAATTTCATTTGATAGATTGATCCCTCTTTCTTTGACAATGTTCATAGCAAAATTTTGGTCTTCGTGCACTATGGGATCAAACCTTCTGCTTCTGCTTATTATTTGAAGCAACATCAATTATCGCAATTTATATTTTCAGAACTTCACTTGCATATATTGTTGTTGCCAAACGCATATTAGTTTGATAATTAAATACTAATGATATCTTTTCTGGTCAGCTTATCGGAAGCTCGCAAGGAATTACCATCCAGATGTGAACAAGTGAGTAAAATATTTATTTGTCTGATGTACTTAATGCAAGTTTATTTAAAATTAAGATTCTTTCCAAGCTTACTATTGACTGAAACATGTCTCTGCAGTTAGCTTTGTTAACTTATTATAATGTTTCTTGTTAATGCTAATGGTTATGTATATATAGAGGAACTAAACACTTAGCTTATTAACCTTTATGCACATTTTGTTTTCTGTGTCCAGAATTCTGTTGCTTGCCTAGATGTTGCAGTGTTGGCTCCTGAAAATCAGCTTTTGATTGGAAGTTTGATTGTTTATTTCTTTAGCTCTACCATAGCAAAATTAAATTTAGGAATAACCAAAAAGGGAATGAGGTGGTGCACCTTGTGGACACACTATTTTGTTTGCTTAACTGAGGTGGTTTAGAGATCTTATTGTTGGAAAATCATAATAGGAACTTGCATTTTAGGATATTTATCTTGTTGATAATCAATGCAAGTATTTAACTTTGTGATTAATGTCCATAAGACTCACCTATAGGTTTAGCATACTCAAAACTTGAGCATTCATATTTTCTTTTTGAGCATACCTGCATTGGACTTTACAATTAAGAATCCTTGCCCACCAGATACAGTTATGATTTAAATGTTCCCTTTTATTTTTTTATAATGTGAACTAGAACTATAACCATGACTTCCCTTGTAGAAGGTCAATCATCAAATAATTGATACTGACATGATGATATCTAATAAAAGCTATAAGTGTGCATTTTCTTTACTTTAGTATGTTTTCCTTTTTGGGGAAAGGTCAGTCTGGGGGAAAGAAATACATTTCATTTGTTGTTTGTATATTTAAGGATAATTGCACTTAAATACTCTATTGTTTACCCAATGTTGCATATAAATACCCTTAGTTGTAAATGATTGCACTTAAATATCCTAAAGTTTCTGAAAGTTGCACTTTAGTATCCTCCGCTATGCAAGTATGAGAATTTTGCCACGAAAATTCTCATGCGACACTTCATGCTACTTTTAGAGCATTTCAACCCTTATTTTTTGTTAAATCTATTGTAAAACCTAACAAAATCCTGTTTTCAAATCTAACCTAGTTCTTTTTTAAAATAGGATTTTGATAGGTTTAACAATAAATTTAACAAAAAAAAAGTGTCCAAATGTTCTAAAAATAGCACTGGGTGTTGCATGAGAATTTTTGGAGGGAAATTCTAACGTTTGCATAACCGAGGGGTACTAAAGTGCAACATTTAGAAACTTTAGGGTATTTTATGCAGCCATTTACAACTGAGGGTATTTATGTGCAACATTGGGTAAACAATAGGGCATTTAAGTGTAATTTACCCTTTATTTGACTCTGAGAAAATGAAAAATATTTGTAAAATTTATTGAATGAGTTGCATGGTGAGTGTACGTATAATTTGGACCAAAAGAAATATACCACTGTTAATGCATAGGACTAGCACTTTGAGAAGGAAAATGTTCTACTGGCCATTCATTACTTCATAATAAAAAATGCCCTACTGGCCATTCATTCACTTCATGTCCTTTGGCTTCATCTTCCAGTGGAAAGAATTGGCGCTGGCTAGTTCACTTTGGTATAATTCCATATTTGTTTCTGTAAGCATGTTCTTTGATTATGATTGATATAAGCATTTTTTTTCTTTCAATCTAATTGTTGATATATCATGTTTTTAGAATTATGTTAGCTAGCTCTCATTGTTGGTTTTGTTTCCTCGTCTTAGAGAACCTGGAGCAGAACAGAAGTTCAAGGACATCAGCAATGCTTATGAGGTATTATCCGATGATGAGAAACGATCTCTGTATGATAAATATGGAGAAGCTGGCCTCAAGGGCTCCGGTATGGGAATGGGGGTAAGTTCTCCTTGAAGATCGTATAGATGCTCAATATTTTTTTAGGTACATTTCACAAAACTACTATGAAAACCTCAGGTTTTTTTAATAAAACTGCCATAAACTCTCTTATTAGAGAAGACCACCTTGAACTGTTTTCTTTAAACTTATATGTCTCGTGCTTCCCACATGAGACGCTACGGACAATTTTGCACTTTTGTAATTTATATATGCTCTACGTTACCTTCATCCATCTCTCATTGTCCAAGCGTTAGCATCATTATCAACAACTGCCAACAATCATGTCATGTTTTTTCCCCCTTCTCTTCTAAAAAAGGTCTATGGTAGCTTTATGCTTAGTTCTGTGAAATTTATCCTTCTTTTCTTCTATTATATGTCTTCCTTCTGCCTAACATCGTAAAATATCTCGATTTCAGGACTTTAGCAACCCGTTCGACATCTTTGAGTCATTATTTGAAGGCATGGGTGGTATGGGCGGGATGGGAGGAGGCAGAGCAGCTCGCAATCGTCCCATGCAAGGTGAGGACGAGAGCTATAGCCTCATCCTTAACTTCAAAGAAGCAGTCTTTGGTGTTGAGAAAGAGATCGAGGTCACCCGCCTGGAGACCTGCAACACATGCGATGGCTCCGGTGCCAAACCTGGCACCAAGCCGACCAAATGCACGGCCTGCGGTGGCCAAGGCCAGGTTGTCTCCTCGACGAGAACCCCCTTAGGCATATTTCAGCAGGTCACGACCTGCTCGACCTGCAGTGGGACCGGAGAGTCATCGACTCCTTGTAACACTTGCGGAGGCGATGGGCGAGTTAGAAAGACGAAGAGGATCAGTTTGAAGGTCCCGGCAGGAGTCGATTCCGGAAGCAGGCTTAGGGTTAGGTCGGAGGGGAATGCCGGGAGGAAAGGCGGCCCGCCTGGAGATTTGTACGTGTTCATCGACGTCCTCTCGGATCCCGTGCTGAAGAGGGACGGAACAAACATTCTCTACACGACTAAGGTTTCGTATATCGACGCGATACTGGGGACGACGATGAAGGTGCCGACAGTGGATGGGGAGGTGGAGCTGAAGATTCCGGCGGGGACGCAGCCGAGCACGACACTGGTGATGGCGAAGAAAGGGGTGCCATATCTGGGGAAGCCTAACATGAGGGGAGATCAGCTGGTGAGGGTTCAGGTGGAGATACCCAAGAGGCTGAGCAAGGAGGAGAGGAAGTTGGTAGATGAGCTAGCAAACCTCAGGAACAAGACCAAGACTGCCAACAGCAGAAGATAGTCTTGGGGACTACTTTTCGTGTTCTAGATATTCTTTACCATGAAATGCTGTAGCAGGAGAGAAAGCAGCAAGTTTTGTTAACTATATGAGCATGCATGATTTCAAATTTGTGGACTGGATAGTGCTAGACTACTAGTTATATATTAAAGGAGGAAGAAATCCAGTACTTTCCTCAAATCATTTGGTAGATTATGTTTTCTAATTGATATGTTGTGCGATCTGTGAAGGTGACATGAAATATGAGTTGCTGATCAAAATTACAGGGAAGTGGTTTGTAACGCTAATTGACAGTGAAAATTGAGACGATATAGAGCCGAAGTTTCCACCAAATTCAGTGCTCTTATCAAAGTAATCAGGTTTCCTCTGTTTCGTGTTCCTAAGTGAAAAATCAAAGTAAAGCTCCATCAGCACAAATCCAATGCAATCTCTCGCTCATCGTTCTTGCTCGGTCTCAGGTTGAGGCTTGGGGTACCGGACTTTGAAGTAGATTCTGGCATAGATGATGAGTTCGAAGACGCTGATGACAATGCCGATGGCGCTGGGGATCACCATGTAGAGGCTGAACTTGATAGAGTAGTAGATCGTCCAGCAAATGCCGTTGGCTAAGTTCGTCAAAGACGGCATTAATGGCATGTAGCTCAAGTTCTCGGTCCGGGTCACAGATATCTGCAACGCCCGATAGATAAATTTCCTCGATCACTTGTTATTGGAGTCCTTCGCTAGAGATCCCACCCAATATTTTTGGACATTTGATACTATAAAATTAACAAAATCTTGCAAGATTAATAATATATACTGTTTTGTTCCACGGGTCTGGCCTGTTCTTTGTCAACTGGATGGGCTCTGGTTTTGACATTTTTCGTAACTAAATTTATACCTTACTTTATAGTAAAATACACAATGAAAGAAACCATGATAATCATGCACAAATTATCTGACTAATAAGGATTGCTTAAACGTTGAACATTAAGAACTTTCATGCAAGGGCGGACCTCACATAACAGTTCCTTATTTGTCACCTTTTAGTCCACATTTGCACTTGCATTTAGCCTATTTTTCAGACCAAATTATTCAAATCTTTCATATGAAAAAGTCCTAAGGAAAGAACTTTTTTAAGTTTTGTGATTCATCCCTATAATACTCAAACAGCAGTACAAGAAACATTTCCTGAGAAATATAAATGATTAATTGCAAAAAGACCCTATGTCAGTATCATCCCATTGCGAATAGACCATGTAGTTCTTTTTGTGCGAATAGACCTTTTGTAGTACTGGCACTTGTGCGAATATATCCCCTTTGTGAATGAATTTTTAGATTATTTTAAAAGTAAAAAATTCAGCAATTAGGAGCATATCTTCACCAATAGAACTAGAAGTTCTATCCTATCCGCGTCCTCAAAACATTTTTAATAATTTTAATAGTTAAAGAAAACTACTTAGGAGGTCTACTCTCACAAATAGAACTATAGAAGTTCTATTTGCAGTTGGGTGATACTAAGGAGATCTATTCGCAATTGACCCTAATTTAAATACGTTATTACATTTGGAGAGGAAAAGGGGGGAAAGAAAATACTTACCAGCGCACTGAGAGGAGAGGCGTACATGAGAATACCGAAAATGATGCAGAGGATACCAACGATGGTGGACCTTGTCTCTTGGGAACGGACGCAGGAAAGCACAAGCACGACCACCAGCACAAAGAACATCAGCTCCAGGATGAAGATTGCGATAAGTGTCCGCTGAAATTAAACAAGGCTAAATTTTTACAATACCCTCTAAAATTTAGAGCGTTTAGTGAAAAACCAGCTAAATTAATAAATTAGCCACGAAAAAAATTTATGTAATTCAAAAACTTTCATGAGGTGTTATTTTACATTTTCATAAACGGCATTAACGTGAAGTTTAAAAAAGCGGCAAGTATAAAGACAAAATTGTCAAAAATATATCACGCGCAAAGCACTTGGCGACTAAAACTGACTATCGTATGTAGCATTGTAGGGGGGAACGCAGTAGGAAATTCTTTTTTTTCTTTGCATAAACACCCAGAGTTTGACAGGTTTATGTCGTGCCCACTAAATATAATGGGTGTTAAGCTATTGGTCCTCCTTCCTCTAAAGAATTGGTCCACCAAATCTCATTTATTTGAATAAGTCCCCCGAAATTTGATATAGCGAAGGGCAATGAGTCCCTCAGGAACTTAATGGCTGCTGCAAATTAGTCTCTTTAGTTGAAATCTGTTAGTTTAACCGCAAAATTAAGTAAACATAGTTAGTTCTTTTGTTATTCCGTTATACTAGTGTGAACACCGTGCTCACGTACCTTTTGCTACAGTATTCCCGGTTTAACTGCTACAGTATTTCAACTTTTTTTAAAATTACCACAGTATCACATCTCTGCTACAGTATTCACGTGGGTTAAGTAATATTTTAAAATAAAAAAAAAGCGTTGTCCAGTTTCATGCTTGCTACAGTGATAATACTACTGTAGTATTTACTGTATCATGAATAGTAAATCTTGGGTTCTCCTATTTGTATAGAGGAGTAGATATACCTATGTCTTCAAATCCCTCTTCATTTCTCGCGATCATGAAGACCATTCCTCAATTCCCAGCCCATTAAAACCCACTCTATGTGAGATGCTCTTAATTACAAATGTCCACTGTGCAAAGTTTAATGGATTTATAGAGAGATCGTTGGCTAGCTGTTGCCTGGTATTATTAAAAAAAAGAAAAGAAAAACGAAACATTGTTGCTTTTTATTTCACAGTTAATTAAACTTACAAATTGAAACTAAATGAACTAATTTAGTGCAATCAATGAGTTTGGAACTTCTTTTATAATATAAAATTTTGAGTACTTGTTTCAAAACAGACTATAGAGGAGTTTCTGTGCATTTAAGTTTAGGGGAGCTTTACTTGTTCTCCATTATATTTAGAAAATTAATTTAGTGGAGAAATCACTAACTTATTATTTAGTGGACGTACGGCTGTAATTAGTTTTATGATTTGGAATGCTAAATAGCATACTATTGTGGTTAAACATATTAGTTTCTATGATACTTTTTGATAGAACTAAGAAAAAAAAAATTCAAGAAATTTGAAATGCGCAGGGAAATCATAGGAAGCATGCATGCGTACGTACTCGCTGGTTGGGGTTGTTGGCGCAGAGGATGAAGACGACGATGTAGATCAACTGGAGCAGGACGCCGAACATGTTGACGGGGAGGACGAGGAAGGAGCCGGGGTGGACGAAGGGGAGGCGGTAGAAGAACCAGAGAAGGCAATTTATGAACGTGGCGAAGTACGGCCACGGCGAGTAGTCCTCCACCGCGCGATTCGCCACGATATCCAGAATTGTGGGACTATATAAAGTACACTCTTCGGTCAAAGTCCAATTCCGGTTTGGGGTTTCCTCATTGGACCCTAAACTATTTTTATTTGATGTTGGGCCCCACGTTCTCATATCTGCATCTAAACCTCTAAATCCATTTGAGTTGTTACTTGGCGGTGGTGTTTAAAACAGGGGTTAATTTCACAAAACCCCAAACTTTTTTTATCTCACATAACTCTTCTGAAGTGACTTACAAAACCCCCTACACTTTTAACTTTTCTTACCGGCTACCCTGTATGTAATTTGCAAATGAATAAATTTTTCTTGAGAGGGGAAAAAAACCCAAATTTTATATTTTAAATGACAAAATACAACGGGGGGTTATGTGTAATTAACCCTTAAAACAACTTAAATGGATTTGAAGTTGTAAACTACAAATATGGGTGTGCTACTTAGTGCTTACCAACTTGATCAATTTGGGGTGTTAGAATAAAATTAAAATTTAGGGTCAAATATAAGAAAATCCTTTCATTTTGAATAAAATGGAGCGAAAAACAGAGGGAGAGAGAGTACGCAGGGGCCAGAAAAAGAGCCAACGAGAAGAAACTCCCTGTCACAATGAAGATAAATTTAGTTAATTAATGGATAGAAATTATATAAAGTTTTTAGAATCTTTATAGAGAAGTATTACCGAGAAACGAGGAACTGCAAGAATATGAAATCTCGAACGGATTATCGCTAAAAATTCAAACTTTTTACCAAAACAAGTAAAGATTCTTGAGATTACACTGAAAGTTTTAAAAAAAATGAATGTCTGTTATTCTTCTAGAAGAATGAACTTAAATTAAAAGAAAAATTTAAAAAGTAGCTAACTCCTTGTCCTAAACCAAAATCACACCAAAATAAATAAATAATTAATTAATTAACAAAAACCCGAAGTCCAGCAAATAGGAAATTATATGAAATAATTTTCAAAGTTTTAAAACAAGAGAGAATCTCGATAAAAAGTTTTGAAGAAAAAGGCGCCAAGTGAGATATTTTTATTGTAGCTTTCTCGATGAAGAAACTAACAGCTCCGAAACTCAAAATATTCACCAAGGAAATATTTCTAAAACAGGAAACTAAAGTAGAAGTTTGCGATCATTACCTTAATAACAACCGCCTCAAACAAAATGAAGACTAATGAGCTATTTTTTTTTTTTTTTTTTGAAATCCTTAGATCTGAAAAAGCCAGTCTCTCGTCCTTAAAAGGAATTAGACCAAAATTTTCGTCGTTGAACTCACAACTAAACTTGAGATTGATGAGATATCCTATCTCTTTTAAGAAAACAACTATTTTTCAACTAATTTTTCGAGGGGAAAAAGCTCGTAACTTGAGATCGCTACTCAGATCTCAGATAATTGGCGCGAAATTCTCAAAAGAAGCCCAAAAAACCTAGATATTTTCAAAGTAATTCAGATAATTCAACAGACAAAAAAAATCAGCATAACTCCTCACTGACATCTCAAAATAAGAGATTTTCCCGGAATTTTCCAAAAATGGAAAAAAATCCTAGAAATTACCAGATCGCTCTCGGATCTAGACCAATCCATCGAGAAACTCACCTACTAGACCGACGATAGTACGGATCGCTCCGTAGATCGCCATCTTCTCCAACCGATCAAAAGAGCTCAACTAAATCCGACGAAAATACTGAAATTAACGGTAAAAATAAGCTAAAATTCGAACTAATTGCGCTGATTGAGATCGAAATTTACCTTTATTAAGAAAAGGAGAGAGATTTTATTATTTAATTTTTTTTTCTTTTTCTGTCTCCTGAGCTCGAGTTGATTTGCGTGGTTTTCGGGGTTTATGAAGGGCGGGAGTGCTCGTTAAGCCTGTATACGATTACCACTGGACATGGAATTATTTACAGGTAGTGCCACTAAGCGTTGGCAATGAATTGGTGGACCATTGTTGCCACGGTTTAATCGCAATTAAATACTCTAAACTTTCTACTACGTTGCACCTACATACTCTTTGTTTTTTGCAGCACTCATATACCCTTGACATTTTTAAAAATTTTACTTATACCCTCACCTGTTTATGCATGACAGCACTTATGTATTTTAAAATTTTTAAAACTTATGGTTAATCAAATATCCTAAAATTTTTAAAACTTATACTTAAATATTCTCAAATCTGCATAACTGAGAGTATTTACGTGTAAAGTTTAAAACCTTAGGGCTTGTTTGGATTGAGTGGAATGAGGGTGAAGGAAAGTTAGGGGAACCATTCACCTCCATTCACCTTGTTTGGGAACACTTAGGAGGTGAAGTTAATTCACCCTAGTTCCCCTTGGTTCACCCCCTAATAGTATAAAATTTGTTACCCCCCAAATTGGGGTGTAACCAAGGGGAAGGGAACTCCCTTCCCTTCTCTTCCCTTCCCTTCTCTCAGTTTCCCTTAACTTCCCTTCACCCCCTACAAATCCAAACAGGCCCTTAGGATATAATAGATATGCCTATCAAAACAAATGAGGATCTATTCACCACAAATAGAGCTACAGAGAGTCTATTCGTAATTAACCCAAAGAAATATGGCCCAACCTACTAAGTATAGTAGAATAAAAACTTGGAATAATATTTATTCATACCCCTTGTCTTTCTTTCGGGATTTTTCCAAGTCCTTTACTTTAATACCCGAATTCAAAAATTTTATCCAAAAAACACCTCCATTTTTATCTGTTTTATTGCAGCTAATTAAGGTAATAATTTTCTACATACGAATAAGAAAGTATTAGGTAGAAGTAAAAATTCAAGAACTGGGTAGTTTTAAATTTTATATAGACTTCACGCGGCAGGTGCAAAAGTGGATTAAAGATAATTCATTATTTGCTCCGTATCTTGTAGTAGGTTAATGAGAAATTAATTATCTCCATGTTAAATTTGAAAGCAGACATTCTCAGTGAAATTCAAGGGGATGAGTGAAATATGCTTCATTCCCTCTTTGGATTCGTCTAGATGATTAAGATAAAATGAGGGTAAATTACACTAAGCCCCCTCCCCAACCCCGCCAACCCACGCCAAAAAAAAAGAACTTTCAGTATATTTTATAGTAAATCCCCAAAAAAAACTTTGAAAATTGCACCAAACCCCCAATAACTATCGAAATTGCTGCAAAATCCCCAAAAGAGTTTTTCTCCGCTAATATTTGCAGATAACTCCCACGATGGCATCAGTCCACATTTTGCATGTGCAAACACATTTAGATCCTTAATGGTCTGACGCCGTCATTACAGTTATCTGGAAAATGCGAAAACCTATTGGGAAGTTTTCTGCAATTTCAACAGTTATAGGCGGTTTATTGCATTTTTAGAAATTCGATCCCGTGGGTTTAATGTAAAGACTTTAATAGCTAGTTTACTACTTTAGAGTTTAGATATTAAATAAAAGAAAAGAGTGACGAGTTTAATTAATTTTTACCTTTACATAAATCAAGTTAACTAGTAAGTATACAATGCCAAACATGTTAAAATAAAATGGTTCTCACTTTCTGTACACTTTTGGACATGCACATGAGCATAAGCAGAGCCGGCCCTAGGGGTAGGCGGGAGAGGCCTTCGCCTAGGGCCTCAAAAAATAGGGGCCCCAATATAATACTTCTATACCTTTTATAGATATGAAAAAGTAAGAGGATTTTTGTGCAAAATTGTTAGAGGGTTCTAATAGCATAATTCCAATTCCTATAAATACACAAAAGTGACAAAACCTAGGTCTCTCTCTGACCTCTCATCTTCTTCAGTTATTCCCGACTCCGTCCGCTCCTCCACGGCTCCACCGTCGATTCGTCGAAGTGTCGAACTCCACGGCGCCGCCTCCGGCGACTCCCTCCGCCCCTCCCACCGGAAAACGCGACCTCGCCGAGTCTGTTTGCCGTCTACGCCTGACGCCTCCTCCGCCGAATTAAGGTGCGAGATGCTTTTTCGCTTAAACCTGGCATGTTCGGCTGTAATTGACTAATGTAAAGTGTAAACAGTAAACTATGTAATTGTGTAGCTACTAGCTAAGTAGCTTTGTAGGCTATAATTGACTAATGTCCTACTACAGCATCCTACAACTTTTTTTTTTGTCCTTTAGCAATAGCTTCATAGACTTTTAAAGACGGATAAAAGTAAGTTAATTAACCTAAATGGAGATTCCTATAATCCTATGTCCAGTTTTGATATATTAACATCAAATTTGATTTATTTCAGAGCTTGTTACCATGGCCAAAAACTAGTTGATGCATGTTACCATTCAATTATATGATTTATTTCAGAGCTTGTTTCATGACCCAATATGATCAAATGATTGCATCGTATTCGTGTCCCAAAAAAAATCTTAAGTCCAAACTTTGTTTTTGTCTATTGAATAGGAACAAGAGATAAAAGTGCATCTTTTAGGATTCAAGCGTGTTGATCTGAAATTTGTTTGAAGTGAAGCTATTCAAATTTCAAGGTAATTTTATAACTTCATAAATTATAATTTTTGTTGATCTTATGTATTTTAGTATTTGTATATAATTTTTTGTTGATCTGAAATTTGCATTGTTGATTGATCATATTTTTTCAGCGTTCATCATGCTTCCTAGAAAGTATAGTTCTGGATATGAAAAAAGAAAAAAGAAACAAAAATTGGAAAAATTGGAAAAGTCTCAAGCAGGAGCGCTAGATAAGTTTTTTAGTAGTAGACATACAGAGCATGATAACGAAGAACATAATAATGAAGAAAATCAAAATGAAGAACAGAAAAATGATATGAATATTGAAGAACCTACTGAACACAATATGAATATTGAAGAACCTGCAGAAGATGATAGAAACATTGAGGAACCTACTCAACTTAGGATTGAGAGTGTCAATGAAAACATGAATGTTGACGATCCAGCAAATTGGGGTAATATTGATCAAAAATTGAGAGATCTTTTAGTAGAAAGAGGACCCAAAAGAGTTGTTATTGATTTTCCTAAAGATATTGAAGGCAGACATTTCTCTTCCACTCATTACACTCGACAATGGTTAAATGGAGAGAAACATGATAGGAGATGGCTAATATATTCAACTTCTTTGAATGTGGTATTTTGCTTTTGTTGCAAATTATTTAGAAAAGATGGAAACAAGAATCAAATGGGTTCTTTGGTTAATGAAGGATTTAAAAATTGGAAGAATCTTAGTCATAGACTTCAAAGTCATGAAGGGAGTAGTGAGCACATAAGTTGCATGAGAAGTTGGATTGAATTGGAAATGAGATTGCGTAGTATTGAAACAATTGATAAAAGTGTGCAAGAAATATTAAACAAAGAGAGAGAACATTGGAGACAAGTATTATTAAGAATAGTTGCTGTTGTAAAAACACTTGCTAAAAATGGTTTAGCATTTCGTGGGGATAATGAGAAGATTTATCAAGAGAACAATGGAAATTTTTTAAGTTTAATTGAAATGATTGCCGAATTTGATCCGGTAATGAAAGAGCATATTCGACGTTATCAAAGTGGTGAATCTCATAAGCATTATCTCAGTCATAAAATTCAAAATGAACTGATAGGAATGTTAGCGGGAGAGATTAAACATACAATGATCAAAATAATTAAAGAAGCAAAATATTTTGCTGTTATACTAGATTGTACTCCAGATATAAGCCATGAAGAACAAATGACTCTTATAATAAGATGTGTGGATGTTTCAGAAAGTCCAGTAAAGGTAGAAGAGTTCTTTCTAGAATTTCTTAAGGCCGACGACACGTCAGGACTGGGACTTTTTAGTGAACTTGAAGATGTATTGAAGATTCTGGAACTTGACATTTCTAATGTAAGAGGACAAGGGTATGACAATGGATCTAATATGAAAGGAAAAAATAAAGGTGTGCAGAAAAGACTCCTCGAAGTAAATCCTAGAGCATTCTATACTCCATGTGGTTGTCATAGTCTTAACCTCGCACTTTGTGATATGGCAAACTCTTGTCCGAAAGCTATATCTTTTTTTGGAGTGATACAACGTTTATATACTTTGTTTTCATCTTCTACTAAGCGGTGGGATATTTTCAAAGAACATGTTTCTGGTCTCACACTTAAGCCATTGTCACAAACACGGTGGGAAAGTCATGTTGAAAGTGTAAGAGCAGTAAGATTTCAAGCTACAGAAATAAGAGATGCTTTAATTCACTTGGCAAGTATCGATGGAGATCCAAAAATAAAGAGTGAAGCTGAGTCCTTAGCAACAAATGAAATGGAGAATTTTGAGTTCTTATTGGGTATGATTGTTTGGCACAATTTATTATTTGCTGTTAATTCTGTTAGCAAATTTTTGCAAAAGGAAGACATGCAAATTGATATTGCTATAGATCAATTGAATGGGCTTATATTATTTTTTGAAAAGTACAGAGAAAATGGATTTAAGGAGGCCATTACTGAAGCTAAAAAGGTTGCATCTGAAATGGAAATTGAAGCTGTATTTCGTGAAAAGCGTATCATTCGCAAGAAGAGGAAATTTGATGAATGTGCTACCGAAGAGACAATATTATCTCCTGAAGAATCATTTAGAGTTAAATACTTTCTATATATAGTGGATCAAGCTATTTCTTCTCTTAAGAGTAGGTTTGAACAATTTCGGCATTATGAAGAAGTCTTTGGGTTTTTATTTGATTTGAAGAAATTCAGCATTGTTGATGATGCTAGTTTGAAGGCTTATTGTGCGAAACTTGAAGAATCTTTAAAGCATGACAGTCATTTTGATATTGATGGCGAAGATTTATTTTTAGAGTTGAAACTTTTGAGAGAATACTTACCAAAAGAAACAAAAAAAGCAATTGACGTGCTGAATTATTTGAAGAAATTGGATGGTACTTTTCCGAATGCTTGGATTGCTTACAGAATATTGTTGACCATACCTGTTACTGTTGCCTCTGCAGAAAGAAGCTTTTCAAAGTTAAAGTTGATCAAATCTTATCTTCGATCAACTATGTCACAAGAAAGATTGAACGGCTTAGCTTTACTGTCAATTGAGAAAAATGTAGTGGAGAAACTTGATTATACAAGTTTAATTAATGATTTTGCATCTAAAAATGCAAGAAGAGGCTTCATAAAGTGATACTTCTATTGGTTCATTGATCTTGTTTTGGGAATGAGAGTGTTAGGGTGTGATTTGTAGGCCTTTGGCCAGGGTGGGTAGCTAAGGAGAACTACATTGTGTTTGATCCTTGAGGTTAGTTATAACATCTCTTGGTATGTAGGCAACCCTAAAGTTACTTGGGTGCAACACTTTATTTTTAAAAAGGCGGTTTGATTCTGTCCATGATTACTGGACTTACATTTAAAGGGGGGGAAGAACTTGTTACTCACGGGAGAGTTAGAATGTTACTGTAAATGTACTGTGTACACGATGGCACAAAATCTTTTAAGAAAAAGGGCGGTTTGATTCTGTCCATGATTACTGGACTTACATTTAAAGGGGGGGAAGAACTTGTTACTCACGGGAGAGTTAGAATGTTACTGTAAATGTACTGTGTACACGATGGCTACAATGTGGGTTATATATTTATATAGGGAAAATTTGCAAAATAGACCGTTTTTATAAAGTAATTAGCGAAATAGACCACTTTTAAAAGTAATTAGCAAAATAGACATCTTTTTGGCCAATAGACAAAAAAGAGGTTGATTTTGAAAAAATGGCTTCAGAAAACATACGGGGCTACTAGTCCCGTATGTTTAAAGCTAACTAATCTAATGATTAGTACACTAATCATTAGATTAGTTAGCTTTAAATATACGGGACTAGTAGTCCCGTATGTTTTCTGAAGTCATTTTTTCAAAATCGACCTCTTTTGTCAAAAAGAGGTCTATTTTGCTAATTACTCTCAAAAGCGGTCTATTTCGCTAATTACTTTATAAAAACGGTCTATTTTGCAAATTTTCCCATTTATATACCCAGAGAACAAATTAAAAACAACACATGATTCAGAGGCAGTGCGTGCATAGTACGTGCGTAGTAGCTAGTCAGCAGATCACACATTGCATATATTTCACAGACACCACAACAACACACAGCACAAGACAGAAAGGGATCGATCAGCTTGGAGAAGATAGTACTAAAAAGTACTAGCTATCCAACTGAACTGAGCAGATCAGTTCTTGTTTGGTGGACTTGAAGTAGATGCCGTAGATGAGGAGCTGGATGACCCCGAGGAAAGTACCAAGGCCGTTGGGGATGACCATGTAGAGGTCGAATTTGATCAAGGCGTAGGACGTCCAGCACACGCCGTTGATGAAGCTGGTGAATGATGGCATGAAGGGCAAGTACTCCACGCTCTTTGTCGATACCACTACCTTCTGCACATACACAAAATTAACCCCCCGCAATTTAGTTAGTTTTTTTAGAATTTTGTTGGCGTTTTATGGGATTGAGAAATGCTAATATCTACACAAATACTATCTATTCTACAGCAAGTACTACAAAAGAAAAAGGAGGGGCTATAGACTGCAATATTGATCAAGAGGATAGGTTTTTAGAAGCAAAGCCTTGTTCTGCCCACTGTAATTAATTAGATAAAGAGCATTATTAGGGTTCAAGAGTGACACTTGAAACAAGCTAGAACCTAGCTAGTGCAAGCAAGCATCAAAACCTGTAACAAGCTAGTAGAGAAAAATCCAAACAGCTAGCGCCAATTTGATATATAATTAGCTAGTGTAAAGCTGTAAAATAATTACTTAATGGTTGACCAAAATTATAACATCTTGTGTCTCAGATTACGGAAGCGCCTATTTTATATAAAAATTTACGGATTCCGATTCCGATCTCAGCAATTAGACAGTTAGATAAAGTACTTTTTACATTCAAGACGTACATTTAGCGCGGAATCGATGAATACTTATGATCTACTACTAACTAACTTGTTAATGCTCAAATTGAAGTAGAGGATTGTATCAGGGTGACGATAGGATAGATAACAAATCACAATAGTTCCTGTTTTATATAAAATTCTATGAATTCAAATTCTGTTTTAAGGTAAGTGGAGTACGGTAGATAGGCCACATTTTAATATCGTAATCATCGTGGAAATGCAGAACTTACCAAGACAGCTAGAGGAGAGGCGTACATGCAGACACCGAAGATAATGCAGAGGATGCCAACGATCATAGACCGCTTCTCGTGGGTATGAGTGAGGGACAACACCAGCCCAGCAACTACGGCAATAAATGCAAGCTCGGCCAAAAGGATCCCCACGATCTTTGACTGAAATAAACCCCAACAATTTGAGGGAAAAGACATATCATTGATAAAATCATTCAATTATACTCTTTGAAATAGTGCTAAGGTTTAATTACAGATAAATCCCCTGTAATATTGCCCCCATTACGGATAGACTAGATTCCCAATACTATTGCGCCTAAAAGGGACTCCTAGCAGTACTATTGCCCAAGTGCGAATAGATCTCAGGGGTGTATCCGCACCCATTGGGCTATAGTATAAGGGGGTCTATCCGCAAAAAGCCCTAATTTTAAAAGGTCACCTGCATGTACACTTCATGTATTATGATGTAGGCTCGTGTATTTCTAACAAGGACATATGAGTATCACGATCTGGTAGCTTTTTGCAAGATTTTCTAGAAATTTAATTTTTTAGGAAAATTAGGATAATTCACGCTGTATCTCAACCTAACTAAATGATATCATCCAAAATTCAGGAAACGTAAGTACTAATAAAATAGTTGGGCAGTGTGATTACTCGTTGTTTGGCATCGTTGGCGAAGATGAGGAAGATGAGGATGTAGGTGCCCTGGAGGACGAGACCGGAGCCGTTGATGGTGATGACGAGGAGGGAGTCAGGGTGGACGATCGGGAGACCGTAGAGGCACCAAAGCAAGCAGTTCATGAATGTTGCTAGGTACGGCACCGGCGAGTACTTCTCCACCGACTTCTTCTTCAATATGTCCACAAATGTGGGCCTAATTAAGGGCAAATTTCATTTCAGATTTCAGTCTAAATAAGTTAGACCCAAAAAAGGAAAACAGAGACATAGAGTGAGAGGGAGCTAGCTTACAGAGGGGCCAGAAAAAGGCCGAAGGAGATGATATTTCCTGGCAAAGAAAATTTTAATGAATTAAAAAAATTGAAAAAATGGAAATTAAAGGAAGAAATTACGATTGGTTAGTTGACACGTGAAAAAAAAGTGTGAAACCTATAACGGATTTTGAAATTTTAAACTTGTTGGAAAAAAGTACGAAAGATTCTAGAAACAACAAATGAGATTATAGGTCAGAAATGAGATAATAGCAGGAAATCATTGGATCAAAGAAATTAGAGAAAAATAAATTGGAAACAGAGAAAACATTCGGAGCTCCCTGTTTTTATCAGCGGACTCTGGATCTCGAAAAAATTGATCAAGTAATTGAATTTTTTGAAAAAGGCGCTAGTCACTGACGTGAATATTTGGATCGAAGATTCTCGATCAAGAAATCAAACGATCAAAAAAGCTCCAAAAAAATTCGTTCAGAGCTCATAAAAGACACCAAATCTTTAAGATCATCGTTTATTCTCCGATAAAATAACTCGAAAACGAAAGGAAATTCCACTGAATTTTCATTAATGAGCTCAATATCTGAAACAATAAACACAAAAAAAACGCTAAACATCAAGTAATTTGATCCTAGCTAACTCAAGTAATTTTGAACTTTTCTGAAATAGGCGCCAATTTTTTAGGCAAACTTTTAAATCTAGATTCTCGATCAAGAAATCAACCGATCAAAAAACTCCAAAAAAGTTCCCCTCCCGAGCTCGGAGAAAACACTAAATCTTGACATTATCGCTCATTCTCCAGAAAATTAACTCAAAAATCAACGAAATTCCACCAAAATTCAACCAAAAAAAGGCTTAAAATCTTCAGATCACAGAATCTCACCAAGAACTCCAACGGCACTACGAATAGCTTCGGCGTTCACCATCCCCTATATCGAACACAAAAAAAAAACAACTCAAAATTAACCACAAAATAAAACTTAAAACCGAATCAATTCATAAAATCTCATTAAAATCTACCTTTATTAGGAAAAAAAATAGAGCTAGGGCACAAGAGAAAAGAGGGAGAAAGTTTTATTTTATTTTCTCCGCTCTTTCTCTCTTATTTTCTCCCTCTCGCTTTGAGCCTGAGTTGCATGCATGCGACTGGGGGGGTTTATATATTGTTGCTGGCCGTTAGAGCGGTAAAAGGATTGCCACTGGATTTTGCGTTATTTACGGAGGACTGCCACGGTGTTTGTGGACGGGAGTATGGGAGTTAGTTTCGGGTCTAGAGGCTAGCCGTGTGAAAAACTTCTTGTGAGCGGCTGGCAATTTCAACCTTTTGGTTTGGTTTTATTTACGGTAGTGCCACTCCAAATATTGCGAGGTCTTCGAATTTTAAGTAACATTTCACCTCTTAAATCCAGAGAGAAGAATATTAGCGTAAAGTTAACAAAGAGCCATTATTAATTTTTAATTCTGTAAAACAAAATTTTATTACCATAGTATGACTGCTATGAAGGATAGTTTTTGATACTACGTGGTGTTTTCTACAAATTAATTTTAAAAATCAAGTCGCTCTGTAAACTGGTTATGTCTTTATTACCATTCACATACATGTTTCATTGATATGCTATTGTGCTTTATCAACTTCAATTAATTTGTATTTAATTTAGTCGACTTTAAATTCTCTTGATTGATTAACATTTAAATTATTAAATATGAAGTATGTGTTTTTCGTTTATTAAGATTTGCTTTATTTAATTATGGTAATTTCATGTTGGAGCGATCATGATATGACTTGATAGGATGAGATTAAATTTCTAAATATTTTAAATTTTATAATAAGATAAAACACTTACGAGAATAATTCAAAGTACTTAAAAGACCTCCTTTGGGACACGCAGGGTCAATTTTGACAATTAAAAGATGACTGTTATTTTACGTAACGGCAAATTACTAAAAGGACGTACGGTCCTAGCGACTAGAAGCTGGCATCAGAAAAGGGGCATTCTGGTCAGAAAAATTAAAATTAGCGGCAAAACGAGCTTCGCGCTTCTCAAAGCGCTCATCACGTGACAGCGCTATTTTGGGAATTTTTAAATATGGAGATTGCTTTGGCGTGTAATTTGGATAATTTCTATAATGGGCTCTTAATAATTGTGGGCTTTTTTTAGATTGTTTGGAGTTTCATTCAACCAAGTGTTAAATTTGATCATTAAAAAAATAGAAAGAAACTGTTAAATTTAGCTATTTGGATATCAAAATTGAGAAGGTTTTAAATTTTCTATTAATAAGATTAAGAAATACGAAGTGATACAGATGGTCTTCTAAGATCAATAACATTAATATTTTTCAAGATAACTATCAAATTTTTTTTAATTAGTACTACCACGATGAAATATAAAACTCACTATAACTCATGTCCTGCTTTTCTTAAATTTTGGCGAGAAGTGAGGGAAAAGAGTAAACCACTTTGCATGTATTTTTTTAATATCATAGAACAGAACCTATAATATAAGAAAATGGCTTTTCTAACGAGTGTCAAGAATACTCATTAGAGGATGAGATAGAGAGAGGAGATTTAAGAAAAGAACTTACTGTAAATCAAGAGGAAGTCACTTGCTATTTATTTTTCTCTCTCTCTCTCTCTCTCATCCTCTAATGCCCATGGGTATCTGTCAGAAAAATCGATTAAAATTTTATGAAAGCTAGTTGATTGTACGTACATTCCCATAAGTTGAACTTTGCAATTAAGGTAAGTTAGTGTTTTTAGTACTATTCTGTTATGCAATTATTAGTACATAGGGCTCAATTTGAAAGAGCCTAGCCTACACAATCAGACACAGAGGATCCTTCCCAAATCAACCCGTGGGGTGGGGTGGGGTGGGGTGGGGGGGTGTTCTTGTCTTGAAGACCCGCTGCAAGAATTTGAAAATGTGAGGACTTCTAGTGTTTCTTATTTGAGTGCTGCTAGGAAGACTCAAAATATGGGACCAAAGAAAGGGACAGGTGAGGTGTCCCCTTCCTATTGCATAATGAGTTAACATGACCAACTCATTATGTAATAGGGAGGGGACACCTCACATGTCCCCTCCATTGGTCCCATATTTTGGGTCCTTAAGTCATTTTCCTTCTTATTTTATACTCGCATGCATCCTATTAAGAGTCTTTTAATTAATAGGTAGAAACCTGAACTCACATAGTGATATCTGTTTTTTTTAAACTAGTATGCAACACGTGCATCGCATGTGATAGATGCATGTTAAGGAACTATATGAGATTAAATTTGAATGCTAATTAACATTATACATGACAATCTTGTACTTATTTATGAAACACATATTCACATAGAGCAGATGCAAAATGCACTGTAGCATTGCCAAGATTTTATTTAGTTAAGAGTAGGTATTATCAATAAACTTTCATTCCAGCAGATTCCTTCACTTCTTTGAGGCAAACTATGAGTTGCAACATTCGCAAATTATAAGAATTAATAAACAATAGCAAGTTACTATTAACATCATGTCGAGACTAAAAACTTAACTCCACCCTTGCGGCCTACAGTGTGATTGCATGTATTAATAAACATTTTATTTCAGGTTTAACTTTTTCATTATTAATAACATTTGAGAGAATGACCGAACAGGGTTTTTCTCAGACTCAAGCTGCTAATGCGCAAGAATATAACCAATTCATTAGTGGTGAGAAAGTTAAGGCAATACATGTATCAGTTGATTATGGGCTAAACTACCAAATTGACATTTAAAAAAAAACATGTTTTATCACATTGGTATTTAAAATATCTCCGATGACGTTTTGGTATTTAAAATGGGTTTAAGTTGGCACCTGGATCTAAATTTTGGTCGGAGTTAAATTTTCCGGCAAAACCCCTCACGTGACCATCACGTGGCCCTTAATAACTGTTATAAAATGCTGATGTGACAAGGATTAGTGACGTGTATTTCATTAACTGATAATCGGAGGGAATAAAAAGTGGGGATGAAACGAGGGCAAAGCAAATTTGGGAAAAACTCGGGTTGAGGTTTCTTTGGCTGAGGGGAGATAGGAAATTGCATCTAGAGATCTCAAGGATGTCCTCTTCAGGATCAAGC